>NW_024357613.1:5472502-6072926 GCF_014805655.1 Passer montanus | reverse complement strand
TGGGTCGGTCGGGGGGGGGGGGGGGGGTATTTTCGTGGTTTGTTTAAATATTACTGGGTGCATTTTGTTAGCAAATAGAGATTTTTCAAATACTTGTACAAAATGGTAGGTGTAAAAATGTATGTCCATAATTTATGAACTGAAATGTAACACTACTACAGATGCAGCTGCTAGCACTTTAAAATGAGCCATATCAACCACAAAATATTAGCAGCTGTACTTCCACAGAACGTTAATTAGCAAACAGTGAGGAAATATATTTAGCAATGCATATTAAGGCTTTAAGGTGTGAAATACTACAAATGCAAGCTACTTAGCTAATTTGCTAAATCTAAATTGACAACATTCAGATCACAGCTTTTTTTTAATGTCAGTCATGTTATCAGGATATATATTTAAAATTGTATCATTAATTCTTCTGTTTCTGAGTGATGACTAAATATCCGTTATAATGGTGTTTTACTTTGAACTTATTTTAAAATAGCAATGTACGCAAAGCAATGACCTGAATTAAAAGCTATACCAAATGAGACAGTATATCAAGAAAGAAAAGAGATCTCCAGAGAATGTTTTGCTAGAGAGCATTACATTTATTTTTCAGACAAAAATTACAGTTGGGGAAAATATTTTCAAAAAACCCACCCAAACAGATCACTTTTGCAGTTGCCAATTATAAACTGAATTCAAATATATAAAATGTTATTTAAAAATATCAGCTAAAAGAAATTGCTATCAGCAAAGACTAACAAATTTTTTTTTTTCAATTAAAGTAATAAACCAGACAGCATTATGAGTCATCTCACTATCAGTTTTGCATGCAGTAGTGGCATTTCTTTTTGTAATTAATTTTCAGGTACAATATATTTTATTCTTTAAGTTTTAAAATTGAAACTCAGATTTAGGGATTGGATTCTGCTTTTTGTTTGGGGGCAAGAGAAGGACACAGAAACCAAATATTAAAAATGTATTTTTAACATTTTTTTCTTTTACATGGACTTGAGTTCTCAGCACACTGAGAAGTGTGTTCATTTATATTGCTATTTCACCACTTCACCTCTTTCAGTATTGAAATAGCTAGAAAATAAAGTGTCACATTTGTTTAATGAACTGCAACTCATGCAAGATATTTCAATCTGGTTTTTGTATTAGAATATGGCTGAATAGAAATGGCTTAACTGACAATATTTTTACTGTCATGTTAAGGTTCTCTACACACACACCCTTCTCTTTTCCCAATGTATGTATGATTAGTGTTTGTTCTTCCACACAGATTTTTTTCTGTTAGGGAAACATGGGCTTTTCACAAAGTCTTCAGTCTTAAGTGAGCCACTCAATTTCACTATTACACCAAACGAGCTACCTGTTTAAAAGAAATAATCCAAGTATTTCAACTCAAAATTATTTCATTTAGCTTTGGGGTTATTTAACATATCCCTAGATGGTTTTACATAATTTTCAGTAAAGAACTCAGTAAAAAAATTTAATTATTTAACTTTAAAAAATTATGTCAAAAGGGACAACACTAACTGATAACTTCAACACCAATTTAAAAAATGTCAAGAGACAGTGAAAATGCATTTTTCTATAATTGCATGATTTGCTAATTATTTTTGTCAGGTTCTCTTCAGTCCCCTCTGAAGCCAGATTTCATGGCAAAAGGAAGTTACATTTTCACCAGTTTCAGAAGATCAACATGTTGAAAATGCTGGGTTTGTCACTGTTTGGGGGTTTTCTTCATCTGAAAAGGCTTATTGTCTTACTAAAATCAAATGATCTTCCATTAATTTCTACGGGGCCAGCATTCATTTCTAGCAGTTGGCACAGTCTTGAAGGTTTACGTTTTCCATAGCTTACTCTCAATTATCTGAATTTCTTTGCTACTTTTAAGTTCTCCCAAATACATTTTGCCCATGACTAGTATCTGTTTTCTGCTTGAATAATTAGGACACTCACTTTGAGCCTAGAAAAGCTATTGTAATTCCCTCAAATTTACACTCCCACAGGTCCACATATGTAAAGATTTCAGAACAAACTACGTGAGAAAACTTAGCTACAACATGCCAAACCACAAATTTCACTGCTTTTAAGTTCTTCAAGACCATTTCTGAGAACAGTTTTTAGCCACTTCAGCCTTTGTCTGTCACTCATCTGACCTGTATTCCCTTTCATATACACAACAATAAATCAAAACTCAGATGCACGCCCTACCTCATCCCCAATTTCCTGACTACTGTAATTGCCATAAAATAATCAGAAAAGACCCGGATCACTCTTCCAATGTGCCAGATAATTATCAAACCAGGTATAAGGTACTGGTTGACTCAGATCTCAGCTTAAACATCAACTAAGATGATAGGAAAATGCCCCATGCCCTGTGCTTGAGGATATTTATTTTAATATGTGGTTACACAGATTTCTATAACATAAAAAGTAGAAAAGTACTTTGCAATGAGACTGGGTATACTGAGTATCAGAACCATTACAAAAATAAGCCTGCATGCTGCCATCCTGAAAACACAGCTGCAGCAGTACAGTGCCTTTACCTTGCACAAGATGGAAATACAGGTTCCTCTATTATATAAAAACAGTGAAAACATAGAATAGAATGGCACACACACACAGACTTTCAAACATTTGACATATAAGTTTGAATTCTATTATTATACATGCTGAGCATTAGAATCTATTGTTCTTTCTAGACAGAAACTGTAGAAAAAACTTATGAACAAATCCAGAGGCCTTTGTGTCAGGAAAACATTGTGGATGCCAAATGATCACAATAATAAAGGTTCTATCTTATGGGAAGTTTCCAAAATGAAATTATCTTCCCAAAGCTGGATCAAGATCCAGAAACGTACCACAACCATATGTCATCTCACACCTGCAGCACAATAGAGATATTTTCATATTTAAGATACCTAAATAAAAGCACTACTTCCTCTTTGAAACCATCATAATTCTGATAAATAAACAGCAAACACTGAATTTATTTAATATTTCTCTGTGAAGTTTGCAATATTGCTTCTCAAAACACGGATTAAATCTGCAAGAAATAGAGGTTTCTACTGTAATTTCATCCTTTATTTGCTTTATCCTCTTAACAGCCACTTCTTATGCATTTTGCATTAACATTTCTTTGTACCTTTCCCACCTTCTATTAAGTAACTCTCAATATAACAGTATCCTTAGGAAAGAAAAAAGAAAACTGAATCTTATTACACAAAAAACGACTCTGATGCCTGCGGCTATGTGAGCATCTGTTCTCTAAAGGCTTCCTCCTGTGCTCGTCCTGCTCAGTGACCAATGATTCTGGAGTTACTCACTTTGTTATTAGCACAAAAAAGTCTCACTGAAGACATGACAGCTAAAACTAAGGGGAGGCAAAGAGACAGAAACAGCTGAAATATAACCTGGAATTAACTGAAATATTTATTACACACTGGAAAATGCATATTAGGTATTTCAGAAATTTGCCTTTTAACAACATGAAACAATGATTAGATACAACTGGAAAGAATTTTATCATTTGCAGATTAGAAGGAATTCTCTTGCTAAAATTAAAGGTGACAAAATCAAGCATAATTCAAAGCAGTGCAATTCAGTAGGGGAATTTCAAACAGAACTGTTTTCTGAAGTGTCTCAATGATGCTGGGGAAGAAACAATTTTAAGGCCCAATTCATTCGTATATACAGGTAAAGAAAAAATATAGCATATGTAGGACATACAAGCCCTGTGGATGTAATACCTTTGGAAGGCAGTGAACCAGCCCCTTTCTATGTTCACCTGCAGTTAATTTGTCTCCAGCACAGTGATTCACCATGAATGGAGAGCAATAAAGAATTCTGCTCTAGCCACTGCTGCTTTATTGTTACTATTCAAAGACACTTTCTCAAAGATCTACTTCTGTCGATTTCTATTAGTAGAACTTGCTTGTCTTTATTTTTTTCACCTTGCTACAAGTCTTCTCTATGCTCCTGCTCCTTTACACACATCTACAACTTCCCCTTACCTCATCCTAGGGGAAGCTTTGCTCATTCACAGCCAGCACTCCTCATCTTCTGACAGCTTTTTGGCAAGGGGGCATGGGCAACCTACACAGTTTACTCAATTCATGCTGTAACTATTTATCTTGGTGGTTTGTTCTGGCAGGGAACTCACTGCAAGATCTTCTGCAAAAATGGAGACATGTAAAACTGCACACAACTACGCACATCCACCCAGAGCTGACTCTCATTGGAATGCAGCATATTTTGCAATTCTGTAGGCAGAGCTGCTATTCTGGGGCTTCATACAATGTGAAAATGTTTCCCTTCTAATAAGTGATACTTTGGAGTTTCTCACAATTTTTAATATTAGATAGCTGATATCACACCCTATGAGGGACTCATTACCAGTTTGGCACTCTTTGAGGTAAAACTCCATCAAAACATGTTACAAGAGCAGCAACCTGCAAGTCATTTTCATAATGCTGGTTTTATTCCTCTTTTTATTGCACTCTTACTCTGTGATTTATTCAAGCATTTAAAAAACCTCATGTGAGCTGGAGCTCAGGCAGGGAGTTGAATAAACATAGAGAAAGTAAAGCAGAGGGCAGCAATTCAAAACAAGAATCTGAGGTAGGAAGTAATAAATAATGAATGCAAGTATTTTGCTCTTCACAGATCAGAAACAACCATCTGATGATGTGTTTAACACAGTTAAAACAGAATTATGTTTCTAGTAAAGCAGATTCCTTACCTTACAAAGACAGGTAGAAGAGCAGTATGCCCATTTAGTTGCACAGAGGATGTTCTAACAAATCTGAACATGTATTTGTGGTCTAAAGTAATAATACAAGACCACATATACACGCATACAGATATATATATATATATATATATATATGTATATACAGCTTAGAAGCATTTAATAATAGGGCTACACTTACAAGAACTATTAACATAAAAAACTGAGTTCATCATGCTAGGAAGAGTTACAAAAGAGGTGCATTATATTGATGCATATTAGAAGCAATTAGTAAGTCACCAAAGCTAGCAGCAATTGTCAAATCAACAACAGAAATCAACAAGGGATTGTAACAGCTGTCACTCAGAACTTAAAATATCCAATGACTATTTAACTGAAGCAACATAACTCTGTTCAGCATGTTTTATTTTATAATGAGTCCTAGGAATGCACAATGGTTTCATTGCTTCACAGAACCCAGCTATTCCACCTAATGAAAAGGCTACTGATTGAGAGTGTACCAGCACATTGACTTATCAGAGCAATATACTTATGACACGTCCTGTTGAATTGATTTTTTTCAATATTACTTTATTTGTTGCATACTCAGTTTCATAATTATGACTAACAGATTTAAGTTTGTGTGTGAAGATTTAGAATTATATGCTTTCAGCACAATTCTGGATGTCCCAAAGATTACAAAATTCATTTAGAAGTGCCAGTACTACTTTTAGACCTCAATACAACAGACTCTGACACAGTAAAAATAAACTAGATAAGACAGTACAACCAGTAATTTCCTTTTGTTAATGTGAAAGCCCTTACCTTAAGTTTTTTATAGTCTCACTAAAAGAATATGGAGTAGTTTTCATGTGGAGTAGTTACATTAATCTGAGATTAAACTACAGAAAACAATGTATATTAGAATCACAATAGTTATACTGAGCAATAAGATATGAGCACCTGCTCTCTGTATTCTTTTTTCCCATGACAGAACAGTCTGTTTAAAGTCAGTACAAACCTTATTTTAAAAACCATAGCGAGGAAGAACACTTTGCATGATTTTGTGAAATTCATGTCTTATAATGTAAGATATATAATTAGCTACTCAGACTTCAAGTTTAAATAATGATCTAAATGTTTTAAAGGAGTTTGATCCAAAACATTACCCTCTTTTCCTCTTTGCTGTTAATCAGTTCACCAATTATAGTTTTACTAACCTCTGATCTACTACTGTCAGGTCTGATTGATGCCAAAAGCTCCCTTAATCAAATCTGACAACTTTGAGCAAGTGCCTGTCTCTTGAGACCCTGCATCCAGCCTGCTTGTTTTCAAATCCTCACAGTGTTATTTTGCATTTCCTTCTCCCCTAGCCCCTTTTTCATATCTAACAGAGATACAACAGAATAACAACAAAACATGACTGTAGAATACATTGGCTTTTTTTTTATATATCATTATAGCAATACTTGGGATAAGATTGTTAGTTTGTTTAAGAATTGACAAGGAAAAAGTTAGAACAAGGAGATTTCTTGGAAATTGAAGTTTCTGAGAAATCCAATATTGTTGCTTGCTTGGTGGTTTTGTTTGATAATTGTGGGTTTTTAAAGTTTTTTCTTTTCCTTTTTCTTTTTTTCTTTCATAGCTGCAAGGAAAAGGGTTTCAAAGTCATTACTCCTCTGTTCTACAAGAAAACTTTAGGCTCTGGTTGCACAGCTTCAGGAGACAAAGATAAAAGACTACCTCAGCTCCCAGTTTTTTCAATTTATTTATACTGGCATGCTTTTAAGACTCATCACAAGGGTCCTCCATTAAAAGGTTCAGAATAAGTCTTGTTGACATAATTATAATCTTTTATTTATTTATTTATATTTTAAGACTACCCAGACTTTCTGTTTTGTTCTGGTAAAGCCTTACCCCAAGATGTGGATTAACCCAACTTTATGTGAAAAAGGACCAAAGGGCAACAGTGACATTTTGTTCCAAATATCCTTTTTGACACACTTTTTACTCAACAGTTGTATTTTCTATCACAGATTTGTATGCAAGCGGGAGCAAGTTTGTGTTTTTGTCACCAATCAGGTTTTTTTCAAGAATCAATGCAAACTGATCACTGCAATCACTGATATGGAGGCATACTAAGTGTAAAATGAAGAAAAAAAGGCCCTGGTTCAGCTGAGATGCTGATATGAAACAGATACCGCATTAGAAGTCAATTTTGTGACACCAGTTTACAAAACGACAACTCAACACCAATTCATTTGCTTGCGTGCAAATGTGATTTCATGAAATTATCCTTTCAAGTTTACACTCCAGAGAAAATTATGTCTTCTAATATTAATGATAACCAATGTTGAAGGTTATTGTAACAGACAGCAAGATTGTCAGATTTATATTCTCTGGTTACATTAACTAAGAACTAGCATCCCCTTTGGATTTCAGCAGCATTCTTCAAGCACCAAGAGGAAATATCAACAGTTTGCTGTTGTAATGAAAGGATCAAATCATACAGAGTTCCACAGGAGTCTATGCACCTCCATATCATTGCATATTTTCATGAGTAATCCTAGTAACAGACTACAGATTATATCCACTAAACATTACATTGATATAATGCTGGACAGATCTGCAAACACATTTGATGATGGAGTATGAATTTTAAAATGTCTTAACAGATGCATTAATTCATGAGTCAATAATATAATTTCAAGATTATACACAGAGGATAGGGTTTATCTTGCCTATCTTACCTGCTAACTTTCAAAATCACCCTCAAATTAGATGTCTAGGCTCCCTCCAGCTGGTTCATTTCATCCACCTAAGTATGAACCAGCCTTAGAAGTCTTTCCTCTACTGTGTTGTCCCAATGAATCTGTGCAACCAGTTTAGACCAGTTGCTTAACTCTTACATGGCTAAAGCCAAAGCAGATGAATCTGACCCTTAGGAATAAGTATCCAGCAAATGCAGGATGTAAAACAACTGGCAAGGCAGTAGCTGGACAGCAAAAAGAGAAAGAGATCAGTCTGCACATGAACCAAAATTGCTCTGCTGATGCAAAAATTGAAACCTTGGAGTAGAAATGCTGCTATTTGGATGTGCTAAATAAAGCTTCCACTGCTCAGCAGCAACACAATCTTGGGGCAATACATTGTGTTCTAGGCAACTTATTTCAAGAAATGCAAACCAACTGAGAGTCCAGAAGTGAAAAATGAGAATGACTAAATGTAAATGAAGCATGACCTTTACAAAAAGTTTAAATAAACTGATGCTTAGGCTAAATAAATGTGTCTGAACAGAGATAACTACAACTGCAAGAGACCTCAGAAAGCAAATAGCAGTGACTGGGGAAGACAGATATTCAGGTAAAGAAGGTGGTAATCAAGTTTGATTAGGATTTAGGTTGAAAATAGGTTTTCATTAAAAAAAAAAAGTCTTTTAACAATGAAGAGAGGTAAGCCCTGAAGGAGATTTATCAGGAAGTTTAAGAAAGCTCCATGATCAGGGTGTTGCAAAATGAAATTGGAGCAATATTCATCAACAGTGAAATATATATATTACATTTGTGTTCTCAGAAGGATAAAATAAATTAATTCTCATACTTTGTATAGTTTTAAGATCAGCTTACAAGGTAAACAAAAACTTAAATTAAAAAACACATTTCAAATTTCAATTATAGGTGACTTAGGTAACTATGTATAACCTATAGCATAGATAATATATTCTACTCTATATTAGTAATTTAGTATGATACTAGTACAACACCCTGCTAGTACTGCATGCTACAATATAAACACTAGGCACTTCATGATAACATGTTTTTTGTTATAATAAGAATACTTTATACTACTATTACATATATTCTAATTTTATTCTAAATTAAACTACATTTTATTATAGTTATTGCACGTAAAGTGATTCTTCAGTGTTGGAGGTGCTTAAAATTTTTCTTTGATGTAGTATAGAAAAAGCTGTATTCTAAACGCAGTCAAATTTAGCATTACTATCTGCAATTATTTGCAAGCATTAATTTGAATTAAAATGTCTGTGGTTTGTTCCACAAATAAATCACAACAAATGCTAGACAACCATGATAAATAAATCATAATACATGCTAGACAAATTCAAGATTTTCTGTTATGTGCAAAATGACAGCTTAGAGGACATAAAATCTCAATTGCCCTGATACTATTTTGTAATTTACTTGTATTTTCAACTGACCAGAAGCAGTAAAATTTGAAAAAGATCCAAAAGAGGCAAACATTCCCTGAGCAACCTGTCCTCAACTCTGCTCAAATAAGCTATCTTTTTGCAGAGGAATATTCACTCAGCAGGCACAGCTGTTATTCTGCAATTTTTACATCTAAATCAAAGATAATTGGACTTCTGAGTACATTTAAATTGTACTCTGGGAAAAGGGTCTAACTTAATGCATCATTTGCATTAACTATAAAAGACTGCATTTTCACCCTGTAAAATTTACTGTGCTTAAAAAAGTATTTGGAAGTGCAAAACAGTTACTAAGTAATTTTAAAGACATGTAGACACCTTTTGCACAGAACCTTTTCAGCTATAAAAGGCCATTAAACCAAACAGAAGTAAATCATTCTTCTAAATTCTTCATAGATAAAATATTAATGGTAATAGAGACTTCTGAAAATTACTTTCCTCCAACTTTACTAAAGATCCTCAGTGACAAAACATGCCTGAGATAAAACCTATAATATTTTATTTGGTGTTTTTAATAAGTTCATTAGTTAATCGTATGCAGATGAGCAGTTAGTTCATACCACAAAGTACTTCAATTTCAGATTCTCTGATATTAGTTAAAGAACTTAAATTGAGGCATTTTTTATTGTTACTTATTGAAATTCACTGTGCTTCACAATTTAACATTCAGATGATGTATTTCAAGGATTTTTAATCTTAATTTTACGTATAAAATATGAAAAGAAAAATGTTTATTAGCATTTCATCACTAGAAAAGAAAATCTGAATATTTTTTGACAAAATGTCATCTTTAATGATTACACAGGTACATTTTAACAGCCAAAATAGTGTCTAAAATGTTCCCTGCTCATCTTTCACTGATATATGCAGTAAATATCAGATAGATAATTTCATCAAAATACACTAGCTTTGGTTTTCACAGAATTCTAGCAAGGATAAGGTTGGAAGCCACCTCTGGAGATCTACCAATCCAACCCACTGCTCAAATCAGGGTCACCTAGAGGAATCTGCAGAACATGCCTGTACACAGACATGTATCCAGCATCTCTCAGGTGATACTCAGTCTTTGAAGACTCCACAGCTTGTCTAGACAAATTTTCAGTGTCTGACCACCCTCACAGGAAAAAAACATAAAGTCTCACATTTACAAAGAAATTCCTGTATTGGAGTGCATGTCCACTGCCTCTTTTGCACTCACTGGAAACTGCTGAGGTCTGGCTCAGTCTTTTTCACGTATAAATAAATATACAATGTACTCAGACCACATCTATCTGAGGTTTTTCACACCCTGAATGACCCCAGCTTGCTTTGCCTCCCCTCATGTGACAGATGTCCTTTCCCTCAATAACCTTCACGCCTTTTTGCCAGACTTGCTCTACTATGTCCCTGTTCCTCTCATAAAGGGGAGCCCAGAACTGGACCCAGCACCACAGATGTGTCTCACCAGGGCTGGGCAGAGAGGAACAGCCACCTCCTTTGAGCTGCTGGCAACACCCTTTTGAAATGCAAAATGAAGAGGATGTTGCTGGCTCATATTCAATTTCTTTTCCAACAGAATATCCTTTTTCTTTCCTGCGAAGCTGCTTTCCATCTGCCCAGCCCCCAGCCTGGATGGGTTCATAAAATTACTCCCTCACTCCTGTGTAGAACATGGCATGAACTCTGGAACTTCATGAGATCTCTGTTGGCCCATTTCTCCAGCCTGCCAAAGTTACTCTATATTACTGTGCAACCATCTGATCTGTCAACCACTCCTCCCAGTTTTGTACCATCTGCAAAATTGCTGTTTCCACACAGAGGATCAATGTGACTTTTCAAAGGTAATCAAGAATGATCTCATGGTAACTTTGACTAGGTCCTTCAGGACTTGTGGGAAAATATAATCAGAGTGAATTAACTTGTATTATACTCAGTTTTGCTGCCTGAATTTATTCCAAGTGTTGCATTGTTCTGCTCTAGATTTTCCTGTTTGTCTGTGGGGCTTGGGATTACTGAAAACTAGGCCTACCCATGAAGGCCGAAGCAAAGAAAGCATTAAGTACCTCAGGCATTTCCATGCCTTTTGTCATCAGGTACCCTCTTCCATTTAGCAGATGTTTTCTCCAATTTTTCTTTTGCTGTATAGAAGCCTTTCTTGCTGCCCTTCACATACGGTCCTGGGCTCTTTCTTACCTAATCCTGTCCCTTCATGCTCAACATGCACAACTACAATCCTTCCAGATCAACTGCTCCTGCATCCATCTCTTGCATGCTTCCTTTTTATACTAGGTTTTCATCCTGTAGGTTTCCTGACACTCTTGGCTAACTTGCTGATCATCAGGATGAGCCGCTCCTGAGTTTGGAGGCATTGAGCAGCAATAAGAAGTACAAAAGATTGCTAGAGAGTTTTAAAGTCTTTCAGACTTTAAGTTTCCATCTAGATTAAAAAAATACTGAAGTAGCTTATTGAACTCATTTACTTGCTAGGCCATTTACAATGGAGTGCAGAAAATATTGCTGTAATGTGCTACATTACATATAATACCCTTACACACAATGCAGTTTCTGAAGGACATTAAATGAAGACTCCAACACAAGAATCATGCTGCATGACACAAAGGTATTGAACTAACTGAACATATTACAGCTATTAAACTGGATCTATAATTTTTGTATATCACCACACAACTGAATTAAAAGTCTTTGAAACTTTCTACTACTCTATGAATTCTTCCCTCCCTCCCCCACCCCAATAACAAGGTTGCCCAATCAGTGTTACATTTATCTGTTTTGAGAGATGTAGCAGCAAATACAACTTGGCAAGTAGAAGATGGACTGTCTGAAACACAGTAAAGAAAGACCAAGTAAATGGAAGGAGATCTTGTACTTAGCATTGTGCCTTTGACATGAAGAAGCAGCATTTGATTTTCACTGTCACTGTCTTAAGTATTTTCTTAAATGACAAAAAGCCACAGTAAAACCAGCACACATCAAAACTGGCACCTATGAAGGCACAAGAAACAGTCTCAAATCTTTTACTGAATCTTATGTAAGGTAACCACCTAACACTGGGGTCTCTAAAAGCAACAGCTGACGTGAGAATCTAAACAAAACCATTCAAATCCCTTCAAACTCAGAAACCATAAGACTATGATCTATCTATCTATCTATCTATCTATCTATCTATCTATCTATCTATCTATCATCTATCTATCTCCGCCACTTGAGTGGGGGATAAAAGGAAATAAATAGTATAAAAGGAATAGAAAGAATAGAAAGCTCAAAGGCAGCCTCCCATTAGGAGCTTCAGCATTCTGTTGCAGAAGTGGGAGAAACTTAGAAGCTCCAACCAGGCTTTCTTCTTCCCACAGTCACACATCTTTATTACACAGCAGCCTCTCTGATGATGCCATTATCTTAAAATATGCCACTCATAATCTAGCTTAAAACATTACAAATACTGTGCGACTCATGTGAGTCAGCTGTCCCTGGGTGGTCACATCACTGCAGCAATACACCTAAAAATCCATCACGTCAGGACAGAATTTGATTCAACTAGTCCCAGTCCTGCAAAAGTGAAGAAGGGCCTTTTAAAAAGTAATAATTTAATTACAAACCTGGAAACAGAGAAAGGAAGATGCTGAACCCTTAAAAAAGGCTAAAGAACAGGAGTCTTCTCTCTTAACATCCATTAAGTTTGTATTTTCTATTTTCAGAAAAACTTCAGCATTGTTAATATATGTGCATTGAAGAAACAGATGCAATAATCTAAGAGCAATCTTTTACAGACACAAATTAAAAGAATGTTTATTAATTTGATATTTTCGATGCAATATTTTTAACATTTTACTTCATACTCACTTTGGCAAAATTCTGCCACAATGAACTGAGTTGAATCATTGACAAATAATGAATTTTGACCTCTATAAAAACAGACACTAAATGTACTTTAATGTCATAAATTACATGCATTTTCAGTGTAATTTGACTTTAAATAGCAAATAGGCAGAATATTACCAATAATCATTTCTATACACATTAAAAATTGTTTAAAACTTTTTTTAGCTAGTACTGCTTACAAAAATATTTTGAATTATGTTTTTGCACTTAATTTCATAACAATAATAAGTAGCAAAATTGACTTAAGATACTAACTGGAAAGCTATTAAATCAGATCTTCCCATTTTCAATAACTAACTTATCTTGTGTGTCTGATATCTCTACTTGAAAAATTGAGAAATCTACTTGATTCACCTGTAGGTGACACTGTTGGTCTTAGCCATACAACCAAAGAGCAACAGCATTCCCGCAGTCTGGAACAATGGCGTTTCCAAACCACAAATCTTTTTTTTTTGTTTGTTCGTTTTTTTATATTTTTATCCTAGTCCTTTTTAGTTCCATTGTGTCTTGGTTTAACCCCAGCCAGCAACTGAGCGCCACACAGGCACTTGTGCAGTCCCCTCTGGTGGGATGGGGTAGAAGTGAGGCTTGAGATACAGGGTTGAATAGGTAAAGCCCAAGCTGTGCACACAAGGAATTCAAAGCAGAACAAGGAATTCATTCACCACTTCCCATGGCAGCAGGTCATCAGGGAATCCATCATGTGTAACAGTGACTGGGGGATACAAATGATCCCTTTGAATGTCACCCCTTCCTCCCTCCAGCTCTGTGGAGGAAGCCCTGTGGTATGGGATATTCCTGTGGTCAGCTGGGATCAGTTGTCCAGCTGTGTCCCCTTCCCAATTCCCTGTGCACCCCCAGTACCCTTGCTGGTGGGGTGGGGAAAAAGTCAGAAAAGACCTTGACTCTGAAAGTGCTGCTCAGCCGTAACGAAAACACCCTGTGTCATTTACACTGTATGCAGCAAAAATGCAGACCAAGGTCCATACTATCATCCCAGCCAAAACTAGCACAAATTTTAATATCAAACCTCTTCAGAGACAGTGATTTATGTAAGTGCATAAAGTACAGATATATTGAAACTGAATATGTTCTGATAAAGCCTAAAGTAATGAAAAAATGTGCCCACTGGAGAGGAAAAGGAAAAAACCCAAGAGTATATACTTCTAGCAAGGGCTCTTCATCCAAATCAAGTACATTTAAGTGCTGAAGTACAATGCCAAAGAGTTTTTCACTTACAGGGGAAAAAAAAGAAAAACACTCAAAACTTCTGGTATAAAACAGTTTAAAAAAACTTCTAGTAGCCAAGCCAGGCATGAATATAATTATTTCTAATAAAAGGGAACACATTACCAAGAATGCAATTACAAAACAACTACACCTTATATCCTTTAACTACAGAATACATAAACCAAATTTTTTCCTGTTGTTCAAAATGTCTGTAATTTTATCTGGGCTCGTTTCAACTAGGTTTTTACTGCTAAACCCAAAATTAACTCCCACCTTTCCGCCCAATCAAAATAGAGATTTTAGCCAAGTGAGTCATAGCAAAGAATGCCAGTCAATTACACACTTTATCATAGTATGTGACATTTGATTATTAATCACAAAGTAAGTTAGTCAAAGCCTGCACTAAAACTCTACAGATTATGTGCTTACAACAAGCAAGTAGGCATGTTAGCAAAATAAACAACTGTATCTGTATCTATTTCAAAACTAAATTATTTCAAATAAAATGAAATGCATGTCTGAGGAGTAGTGATCCTAATTTCTGAAGCATGGAAGACTGATTTTAGCCAAATCTGTCATAAATGCAGAAACTAATTTAGGTCACAGACAGCACCTTCAGTTCCTTATAAAGGACTACTATTTTTTATTCAAACTGATACTGTTTGATGATGTATAAGTACTTTGCCCCACTGGCAAAATCTTAGCTGTCATAGGCACTTTTATTAATGGAAGAGTCATAAATCAGAAGGGCTTCCAACAATTTCACTAGGATACTGGAAGACTGATGCCAAAAAAAAAGGAAATACAGCTCTGAAAGCACAGAATGATAACAGCAGCCTGAGAAAGCAATGCAGTTGTTCTAGCAGCAAAACAACAGAAACAATGCAGACAACATTTCAACCAAGCAACAAGCTTATTAACTGAACCCATAGGAAAAATACCCAGCAATCTCTTATACAAGTCAAACTTCATTTATTTCCTAATAGATTTCATCAGCAGAGACAATCAAGAATCCTACACGTGATGTCACAGAGTTTACTGCCTTTATTTCTGAGGGTTAAAGAGTTCAGTTGAAGAATTAACATCAGAGGCCAAAGTTACCACTCTGCTGTTAAACATCAATATTTTTCACCTGCTTTACTATTTGCCCAAGTTGGTGTAAGAAGTAAGAAAACTGGGAGAACCATAGACTTCATAAAAATGGCACCCACAGAAAATTTCCTTCCTTGTCTTTAAAGGTCAGGAAATAACACTGCAGTGGTAAAAAACTGGAAACATGCTCCTGAGGTGAGGTAGATGGGCATATCAGCATTACAGAAATGAGCTCAACCTGCAAGGAAGTGGGAAATATAAGGATTCAAATATAAGGATTTTCCTCAGCTGCAGACTGTAGTAAGTGCAGATTCATTAAATCCAGGTTATGTCTTAATTTCCCTTTTGTTATTTCCTATTTTGGATCTCTGAAGAGGGTAACCTTAACTTTTCTTCCTTCTGCTTATCCATTGAAATACTTTCAGGATTCTGTTTTCTCCCTCCAAAAGCTGAAGAGAATGGATTTAACCCAGCTGAGGACTTGAGTGTTACTGGTCACAAACCTGAGCGTGGCTGCTACCAACTGGGAGTGTACACTTCTTACTGGTGAAAAGACTGCTATGATCAGAACTTTAACACACCCCACAGCATTTCAAATCTTGCAGATGTACAAAGACACATCCCTTCTGATTATATTTTACTTATCTTGCTTTCAGAAGTAAACACTAATTCAGAAATACAATTAACATTTACAAAAAAAAAATAAAAGTAAGACAGAAAAAAAACAAACGTAACAGTCTGTGGCATGACATCAAGCCTTGCCTCAAAGAGATCCTGGACAGTAGATTCTTAAACACACTTTTCTCTGAAGATATCATGATCAATGAATCAGGCAGCCAAATTTTATTTTGCACACTATGAGACTTTCTTTTGCACACTATGGAAATACATATGGAAACAACAGTGCGAAGTGGAGATGACTTTGGGACACAGAAATCCTACTGCATAAAAAAGACTTTGACCCTTCTTGACTCAGACCTCCACTTTAGTAAGGATTTCTGTTCTAAATATTTCAGTGTATATATTTTTCTTCATTTGAAAGTTAAGGCTTAATGTCATTTAGAGAAAGAAAGACCTTTTTTTAGATTGTGCATAACTTTGAAAATTAGGAAGAAAGAAAGTTTTCTTTCAGCAAGGTTGTACTAAGGAATAGTCAGGGAGTTCTCTCAAAATAAAGGCAAGTCCCTTCTTCTCCCTTCTTTTTTCTTTCTTTCTTTTAAATTATATTTTTATATCTTCCTGCCCCAGTCCAAATTTTCCTCAAAAGAGGATATTCTGCTATTGAAACCAGGGGTGTGCATAGAAATCCAGCACTACTTTACATTCTAGGCATACTGGAAGAGAGATTATTACCCAGGTTAAACTCTGGCTTTGAAATGAACAACTTGAAAAGCAGAGGGTTTTTCAGTATCTGTGAGCTTTGTAATCGCTGCATCACTTCTGAAGGCCACTTCATGAAAGTTTAACTCCTCATACTAAAAGATATTTCTAGATTTTATTGCATCGAACACATCCAAAGCATCATTTTGTTCTTGGAAGGAAATAGATTGGCATCTAAAGTCAACAGCAACAGATGTTTGCAACAGCTTGAAGTAAAAAACCAATGGCATGGAGATGAAGGCCACTTGGAGAAGACTAACATCAGAGTAAGTGCTTGCAGGAATGGACAAAATATACAGAATAAGCAAAAAAGAGATTAGATAGGGACAAAGCACCAAGAGACCAGAAAATAAAATAGTACTATCTTGCTTCAAAGACACTTTAGATTGTACATTCTACATCATTTTCAGTGTAAGTTCTTAATATAATTTTCACAAAATGCTGTGGTAATACAAATGGGATAGCAATTGACAAATCAACCTTTTAAAAAAAGTCTTCTACAGTTATTTCTGTTAAAATGCAGTACAATACAATATAGTGTGAATTACTATTATGGGGAGGAGAGCTGTCGATATTCTGAATGAAAAACTTTCATAATTCTTGCTCATAAATGGAAACATTTTTGAATGAGTTTGATATGCATGACAAGATCATCATCCTTATTACTGTAAGGAATCACTAGGTCATGTACTTACAATATGAATAAGAAAAGTAACAGTATATGCATATTCAGCCTCTAATAGTGGGCTTTGTATATCCATGAAGTGAGAAGCACATACATTGCAGAATATCATAGAATATAATGCTCTAAAACTTAATAAAATGTATACAGGAAAAGTAACAGGAATCAACTTCACTATTTGCTTTTACTTAGAAGCATCTCTATACCCTATTAAAGTGCAGGAAATGAGAAACAGTATATGAGAAAAATAAAGCTGTAGATGAATCAGCAGGCACCTCAACTTTATAGCCCTCTTTTGCTTCAAATAGTTTTGGACTTGATTAGTTTTATATTGCAGTTAAGAACTTGAGAAAAAAGCATTATTCCATTTTATTAGTATCAGATTCCAATAGGGAATAAAGCCTTCATGACTTAATATCAGAGTCTATTGGCTGACAGAATCTATCAGAGTGACCATCCATATTACTCAGAGGTCCTGATGTCATTTGTTGTTCTCAGAACTACTTGCCCTATTCAGCTCTGATGCTTTTGTGGTCTCTGCTTCACTTCTCACTACTGCCTTGCCATCAAAACTACAATTAACCAGCTAATCTTTGACATGTCAAAATACACTTGGTCCTTCAGGCTATTTCCTCTTGTCAAGAAAAGCATTATTTTCAGTAATCAGACAAATGTATTTGCCAATGCAAATGCAGCTTACACAAATTCTCTTTTCATATACAACACCACTGTTTACAATGACACCACCAATACTGTTGTATTACCCGTGCTCTTCAAAAAGAATTGCCCTTTTGTTCTAAATTACTCTTATTTTAAGTATAAACATCTGGGTAAGTTGAATAGAAAAATAATCAGCTAATCCCATTTGCAATAAACTAAACAAAACTCACTTGGATTTCAAATACCAAAATTAAATCACCAGTGAAACCAGTAACTTTATTTAAAAAAAATCCCAAACTACAACTAACTGAGTTAGAAGTAACTGTGGTAGGTCAACCATTGCAGCTGGCAGATGCCCATCCAACCACTCTCACTTCCCCTCCTTTCCTGGACAGGGGGAGAGAGTAAGATGAAAAAGTGTATGGGTCAAGATAAAAGACTGGGAAGTCATGTACCAATTACTATCACGGGCAAAACAGACTTGACTTGGAAAAAATTAGTGGAAATTAAAAATTGAGTACAATAGTGAGGAAACAAAGACAAAACCTAAAAACTTCTTCCTGCTAGTCCCCCTTCTCCCCAGGCTCAACTTCACTGCTTTGTTCCAAAGTTCTCTACATCTCAGGGATGGAGGTTATACTCAGTCCATAACTTCATCTCACACATTCCTTCCTCACACTTTATCCCCATTCTGCTGTGCATCCCTACCACAGGATACACCTTCACAAACTGCTCCAACATGGGTCTTTTTCATGAGCACAATTCCCACCAGGTGCCTGTTCCCGCATGAGCTCTCCATGGGCCACCTTTTCCTCTACTGCACCATTGGCCTGTTGCAGTGTGGGGTCCTCCAAGACCCCGGTGTGTTGCAATGTGGACATCAGCTCCAACATGGCTTTCAACGGGCTGTGAGGAAATCTCTGCTCCAGTGCCTGGAGCATCTCCTCCCCTCCTTCTGCTCTGACCTGGGTGCCCTGAAAGCATTCACATTTTTGAACTGCTCAACATTTGGCACTAGGCAAATTAAAGTAGTACCTTTTCTAAACCTATGAAGGATGGTTTCTTAGCAAGGTGTGAAGATAGCTTGCATATGAACTGTGAGCAATGTTAAGAATCAACTCTGAAAGCAACGTGGCTTTAGTTTATACAGGTTGATGGGAACAGAACACATATGACAGCCAGCTGCCCATTTTCTAAATAGCAGTTCAAGTCAGGTTTAGCAGCACTTTCTTCATTACCCAGACATGACAGCAAAAAATGTAAACTTTGAATTCGATTTCTTGAACATCATGGAATTTTTTAGAGCTCATAAAGAATGAAGGAGTTTTTTTTGTTTGTTTACTCTTATGTGTTTGGGGTTTTTTAGTTGTTTTTTTAAATGGGTGAATGCTCCTATAGTTTTGTGCCTTCATTAAGGAAGAATGTTTTAGAAGCCCATTATGTAGAAAGCAGACTAAGGTGAGATAGAGCTTCTAATTTGCTTCTTCAATCAGACATGAAATTAATGTTTATCCAATCTGTGACAGAAAAAAGAGAGATATGTGGAGTCCAGCAGAAACACAGCAGTTTTGGAGGTGTCTATTTCTATGATGCCCTTCAGACCTATGTTGACAGGCACAGCCTTGCAGTCCAGAGCTCAGTAAATGTATCCAACTCTTTCTGTGGACCTCTAAGTACCTGAGTACTACGTAAACGTTACAGAAAATCCAATAACGTGTTTTAAATGAATAGACCTTGCTTTCTGTATAATTAATTTTTTGATCAAGAAGAACCATAACAAAAATAGAAATGCTTTTCTTTTAAAAAAAGCTATATTCCTATCGAGTTTAAAAATATTCAATATTTCAGAAGTGACAGAACCACGACTACTCACACAATTACAGTTTGATTCATTTTCTCATAACATTTAGTTAAAAGACAGTACATTTCTTTTTCCTGCTGTCTGAATCCCTTTAACTCCAACAATATGAGAATGAAGGAACAGAGATACGTAGAGGTTTATAGGCTGGGGAAATTAGCCTGCTTTCAAAATTTGACCAGATTTGTTTCCAACTACTACATCACACATGTGATCTGGCCTTAACAATAATACATATCTGTAACAAGTAAGGCTCATGAGAGTCAGGCACTCCTCAAAGCAAAAGAAGAGATCTAAGACCAATTAAAGTAATTTTGCTTGTAACTGCAGGTCTGAGGCACAAAATAAAGCAAAAACATTATAGAAAACTTATTTCAGCTTCAAAGTATCAGTCTCACTTATATGTACTATTTGAATTAGAATGCAGGCTGTTGACAATGATTATACCAAAACGCATCTAATACAAAACTGCTGAGGTACCAGTTTAAAGGTGAGAAACATTCACACTAACTGAAAATGCAATAAAACATCAAAATAACTTCTCTTAAAAAGAAAATAAAATATATTTAACAGGGTAATTTACAAAAACTATTTTTAAATTTTATAAAGGTAGAAGAAACTTTGATAAGCTTTTACTATGTTATGCCAAGAATCCTAACTTTGTTTTATGCTATTTTGGCATAAAACATCAAAAAATTATCTTCTGCAATTTTTGATGCCCACTAGATTTGTATTAAGGCCAGAAGGCATTTCTGCATTCTGCAGAGGCTACCACTGTTTTGCACAAGTTAAGGCATGATGCCACTCATCCATCAGCTTACAACACACTGTGCCCAGGGCAAGACACTGCTTTCAGACTTGGTGATTACCTTATAAATCTATACTGCTCCAATTCCAGCTGTATTCTCCAAACTTTGAAAAGACAACTGCAACTACATTGTATTTGTTGCAAATGCAAGGTCAAACCATTCTATGTTTCTATGAAGGGAAATTGTCTCAGAGTTTGAACACACATCCCACATGTTAAACTTTTAACTGTGGCTTTCAATGCCTAAGATGTGGGGAGCAGGTTGGAAAACTGACTGAAGAGTCAACAAAAACTATTTTCACTTTTGTTTTTAAGCCAATTTCTTTATTAGTAAAATCAGATATAACTTCTTTTAAAAGCTTATGAAGTGTGTTGGAATCATAGAAACGTTCATGAATATTCAATAATAGCATTGGAAGTAAAATCATGTAATGTATAATACTATAGAAGTATGGAGCAGCAAGAAACATGGCTACCTTCTGGATGGGTATAAATGACAGCTGGAAAGCACAGAGGGAGTTATTGCTGGAAAAATGTGGTATAGACCTTTTAATTGGAATTTTTAAAAAAATATTTAAAAGATTTTATTCCATCATAAAAGGAATGAAAATTTGAATTCCTTGTTACCTTTTTTTTTTTTTGCTAGTATTTATATCCTTTAAAAATATTTTTAGAAAAAATAATAGAGGTAGTTCCCACTGTACATTAAGGGCGTATCCCTGAGAAGAGAGACAGTTACCAATTTGTCAGATAAAGCAATTTTTCCTCATCAAGATAAGCACTAGAGCTATATGTAATAACTTACAAAACACATATCTTTAAATATACACCAGCAAAGTATGAAGAATGAAGCAAGCAGGATGGAAAGGAAGCAGAAAATTATCAGGATTGTCACTTAAGCACTACTTCTAACTAATACCTGACAATCACCTTATTTTTACGTCTTTCAGCGTGACTGATTTGATTCACCTGAGGACAAAAATAAAGGTGGTGAAAATGCAACTGCTCAGAAAACAGGCAGAAGACAACTGTCACAGGAGATATTTATCAGGCCTTCAGTTGCCTAGAAGTATCAGCTGAGATCTTGTGAAAATGTTATCCAGACAAAAATGTGAAATGTGAAAATGTTATACCAGCATCTACTTCAGCTGATGATCCTACTCTCTGCCTTTTACTGCTGCATACATATATACAGTATATATATGAAATATATTGTCCCTGTGTATATAAACTGTGCTCATGAATCCACCTGCCATAGCATTAATTCTTACAGGAAAAACTGCTTTCCTGTTAAACAAAGTACTTCATTACTTACACTACTAAAGGCTAGAAAACAGCGCAATGACTGGCAAAGCAAATGCAAAAGTATAAAGAAAGCAGCAACACCTATCAGCGTATTCCTTTCTGAGAAATGTATGCATTAGAGAGGTTGACAAGTAAAATGAAGTTTTGAAGCAAGAATCAATTTAATACAGAGTAAAAAATGGTGAAAGAAACTTGCTTGGATGAAGTGGTTTAAAGTGCCTAGCTGAGCAAAGAAAGCTCATGAGTTTTGATAGAAAACAGTATATGTGCAGAGCAATAAGCAGAGCCGGCACAAGCAAGTGCTCTTTCCTCAGTTTGTAACATGCTACATTTTTGCTGTGCAATTCGTTATGCAGGAATAAAACATTGCACACTGCTGGGCTCCAGAATCTTCAAGAACAGCCGCAGCAATTACACTGGTAACTCTTGGATTGGTATCATCTCTCATCCTCACCTTCTACATTTCTGATTAATTATAAGACTGACTAGATACGACAAACAAGAGAAAATAAGTCCCAGAATTTTAGCCTTTATATTTTTTTCCTTTTAACCTTCCCAATGTTTTGAAGACCAAAAACACAAAACTGAGTACAAGCAAAACTGAAATTAATCAACACTTTAACTATAGTTTCTTTGAAAATGTAGGAACTGAGTTTTGGGTCACAAACACAATGGCTTCCAAATTTTTCCTCTTCTGGAGACCATTTTTCTTTCACCTCCACTGTTCCAAAAAGTTTTGAAACTACAAATACACTTCAGATTACTGTTTCTATACTACGACATACATAGGAAACTTTAGAAATCCCTTGAAGGAAAGTTTCAGGCAAAAAAAGCTAATTTCAAAGCAATTAAATGAGTCCATGGCAGGGGAAAAACATTCCACATCCTCCCTTTTCTATTTCTTCTTGATTTATATACATCAATCTGCTTTAGCCTCTTCCCCACAACAAAATTAAGAATTATGCTAGTAGTGGCATGCTGAATGAAATAAAAGAGCATGATGAACCAGACAGTCTTCCTACACTCAAGTTACTAAGTTTCTCTAAGTTAACACTCTGTATATATTAATAAGTTCCCATTACCAGAGTAATAAATTTCAGCTTTTTAAACTATTTCCCACACAAATTTTTTTATAAAGCCTGAAATATTTTGTTTGTTTTGTTCCCTTACTTTTTTTGCTTGATATAAGCAGAGTACTGATAACGAGGTGAGTTTGTAGGAATTATATTGCTAACTAGAAGAGCAAGCATAAATAGCACTTTTCCATTCTACATTCATTCTGTTCATCCAGCTTTGTCCTTATATTCAGAGCAGGCTTTTCTACTGTCACTTTCAGTTTCAACAGTGATTACACATTATCTCTCTCTCTATTAAAACCATGATCTACTTGATTATGTGCCCTAGCTGAAAAGTACTGTGAAAACAGGAAGCAATTTAAAATGGTAATTTGGTGTATCTAAATAATTTCAATTACTAAAAGCTGCTGCCAAACTTTTTTAATTTTGTAAACTCTGATTTTAGGTAGATGGTGTTGCAAAGTCACTCTGATAAAGTACCAGTGATTTTACTGTCACTCACTGATATTGGTTATGTACCAATATGTTTGCATATGCATCTTCTAATTGCTATTCACAACTTCATACTGGATAATGACTGCAGTAAATTAATTACATACTGACACATTCTTGTCATGTGGAGGGTTTTTCTCTCCACTCACCATAAAAATGTTAAATACCTCAAAGCTACGACTGCTAAAATAAACCTACAGTTTTTTGTTTGTTGCTGGTTTTTTTTTTTTTGGTTAGTTGGGTTTGCTTGTTCGTTTTTTCAAAAAATAAGGTGTTATTTTAACATATTAGCAACAATATTGTTACAGCATTAAAAGCTGCTGCCAAACTTTTTTAATTTTGTAAACTCTGATTTTAGGTAGATGGTGTTGCAAAGTCACTCTGATAAAGTACCAGTGATTTTACTGTCACTCACTGATATTGGTTATGTACCAATATGTTTGCATATGCATCTTCTAATTGCTATTCACAACTTCACACTGCAGTGGTCCTCCTAATAATTAATTACATACTGACACATTCTTGTCATGTGGAGGGTTTTTCTCTCCACTCACCATAAAAATGTTAAATACCTCAAAGCTACGACTGCTAAAATAAACCTACAGTTTTTTGTTTGTTGCTGGTTTTTTTTTTGGTTGGTTGGGTTTGCTTGTTCATTTTTTCAAAAAATAAGGTGTTATTTTAACATATTAGCAACAATATTGTTACAGCATTTTGGATTTCTTAGGAACTTACCATTTGCAGACCAAACTTTAAACTTCTCAGAGATGTTTTTTATTG
Organism: Passer montanus; assembly: GCF_014805655.1. NCBI lineage: Eukaryota > Metazoa > Chordata > Aves > Passeriformes > Passeridae > Passer > Passer montanus. Next base: position 6,048,730 of record NW_024357613.1, on the reverse strand, counting down.
AAGAATTCTGAACTTATATCAGTGTACATAATCACTGTAATTAGAGGTGTAGCAATGTTTCAGCTGCTTCACCAATACTGTTACAAGGAGTTTGAAGAGCAGTGTACCTACGAAAAGGTACAAACACACACACAGAGAACAGTATTTGGAAAGATTAAGCATACCTGTGTTCGCAGAATTTCGCCTTTTGACAGTTGCATATCACCAGTCAACTCTTTCACAGTAATGCCAAGTGGCTCCAGACGCTTGCTGAAGTAATTTGTCATTTCGGCTGCCAAAGCCTTCATAGGAGCAACATACACAATCTGCACCAAAACAACACTCACTTGATAAATGAGCAAACCCCACAATGTTGTTTGTTTCATGGCAACCATTACAAATCACAATTTATTGTGAAATATGATGCCAGGCACTTACACTGAAAAATCTTAATAGTGATATATGAAAAGTAGTTATCTTTGTTGGATAAGTGTGCAGCTGTTTAAAGGACAATGGATTTTGTTTATACAGCCTCATCACTTTGAAAATTGGTTCTGCATGAAAGCTAAATACATTTTCATAGCTTTTTATGCACATAATAAGATTTTTAGAACACAAGTAAGAATAGCTTTAACAATAATGAAGCAAATCAAAACTGGCCTTATCTTTAACTTGGAAAAGTCTAATATCCTTGAGAACTTCCTGATTTCATATTCTGTGCATAACAAATAATAGATTCCACCTTACAAGTTAAAAAGCTGTTATTTGGTTCATTAAACTCCTACCTTAAACTCATCCTTTTTGATAACACCATGCTGGACATGCTGGCGAATTTCATGAAGGATTGTCAGCATGGCAATGTTGGTCTTCCCAGCTCCAGTGGGGGCACAGATCAGCATGTTCTCGTTTGTGTTGTAGGCAGTCTCGAAAACTATGGACTGGATTCGGTTTAGCCTTTTCATGCCTTTAAAAGCAAGTTGTCCAATCTGTTGAAACAAACAACACACATATCTTGGATTTTTCATAGAAGTTTGTACATGTGTGTATCTATGTATACATTAATCATAAGAAAAAGAGCACATGGAAACAAACCTTCAGATACCAGTCGTAATATATTTAGTATTCCAAGTTTTTTTTATTCTGAGGATACTACTTCTACTCAACCCTCAAACAGGGAATCAATAAAGAAAACAAATTACAGCACGATAACATCCGCTAAAATTAATCAAAATCTTTAGCTTCATGCTATTTCACCACCTAATTTTTTTACTGAAGTGTGGGAACAAAACTAATATGCAGTAAAATATGGAACTATTAGTAACTAAACATCAGTAAAACAGCATTAACAAGAAAAGAACAATATACATCTCAAAATCCAGGATGAAAAACTATGACTACTCTACTGGAAGATGAGGCAGCCAAACAATGGAACTCAGTAATTTTGCAAACACAGACACACAAATTCAGTAAAACTTTCTCTTGCTTCTGAGAAGATCTTCATCTTGCAATTGTTCATGTTCAGACCTTTCTCCAACAATATTGACAACAAGCTGCAGTACCAAAGGCAACATAAAACTTGTACATGTAGTCCAAAACAAGCATAAGAGAATGTTTAGAAAAAAAAAAAATTTACAGTTGATACAGGAAATTATGCTTAATAGAATTTAATGCATGTTTAAATTTTATAAAGTACAAATCATAAGTTACAGTAATACTTTGCTCCTATTGGGCTCTCTGAAAAATTATATTTTTACCAGGAAAGAACCACTGTACAGAAACAGTGGCAGTTCCTGCATTTGAAGATTATAAAACTGAACAGTCCCTAAAATATAAAATTAATTTTTTAATCAGCTTAGTTTTTCTTAGTTACTTTTCAAAGATGTTTAAAATAGACTGCAGAATACCTAATTATTTTCTTTCTACAGATTTAATTACCTGCTTCTACTACAAAGAATGAAAAGTATCTTACTGATATATTTTAAGATTATAATTTTTATTTTTTTGTAGGAAACAACAAAAGTACAGTAAAGAACAAGCCTCAAAAAATCTTCTGAAGATCTTTTCCATTATTCTGGGTGCTTTAATTAATTTACAGTGGTTTTCTATGGTAAAAGCCTCTCTACCAAATATACTTCCTAATTCATTCCAATACCAAGCAAATTATTTGAGCAGGACTTCCCCAAGTAATGCAAGCTTAGGAATGAGGGCTTCATCAGCTATTTACATCAAATACTTCACTTAATTTTGCAACAAACAACACTAAGTCTATCATTATGCTGCAGCTTCCTTGTAGTAGCCTCGTGTGAGGGTTATGATACAAATTACAAATTTAAATTAACAGACCGTTACCATTTTCACAAAAAAATGAAAATGCTCTACTCTTAAATCTAAAGGAATGATGTACTTAATGACTAACCAACTGTAGTTTTATTTTAAAAGGCTTTGAACATGAAAAAACAACATTCACTGATCTAGAAATCAACGAAAAAGCTACGCAATCAACACTCTTTTTGAAAAACGTCCTTTTCAATTTAACAGTGCCTTTGTCTTAGAGCTTTTGGGTTGAAAACTTCCTACGCCCCACTGAAAAAGTAAGTACTATTCAAACCATGAAGTGCATTTGTATTTGTAGGATTGACAAATCTCAAATATATCCAAACATCTATTTTAAACCATTGTCTCTTTGGTGAACAAAAACAAAGAATCTAATGTAACTAATTTTTGCACTTGTCATCTGAAGTTTCTTCAGATTTTTAGTCACTGAATTTCAGGATTACAACAACTTTCACTGTCACTGTATTTGCAAAGTTTACTCTGCTTGCAACACTACAGGAAGAAAGCTTATTTCTTTTGCACCAAGTTTTGTATACATAATGTGTACTTTGTGTGTCATCTTCAAAATTAATTTCATCTTCATGAATGAGACTCAACGTATTAAAGGTTTCTGGGAGACCTGTTGAATATTCTCAGTACTATCAGGGTTCAATCAGCTATTTGCATGGCCTCCTTAGTCATTTTAGGTTTCTAACTTGCCTGTTACTTCATTTGGAGATTTCTTGACAGGTCTTTATAATTGGTTGTGTTTTTCCTTTCCCCTTCCACTCCATCGAGTTACTTTTAGAAGCTATTATAAACACTGCATAAAGTTCACACTGATGAACACCATTTAGTGTGTTTATAACAAAGGATCTACAGAGAGAAACTTACAAAGACAACTAGTGATTACAGAATTGAACTAAGAAAACACTACATTACACAATATTACATTATTTAAAGATGCAATTTTTAAACAAAAGCAGAAAGACTGTTGTCTAAATGAAGTCCAGCCTAAATATCTTCAGAAATGTATGACAGGAATTTTTCACAGTTACCCAACTGAATTTGTGTGGCTTTACACATACAGATCACCTTACAGCAATGTGATTGTTAATACCCTTAAATATATCTTAAGTTTTCTTAAACTACTGCCTGTAAAAATATGCTGCTCCAGTTTCTCTCAAACTTTAAGTGCACAGCATAAAACATCTTTTTCCTTTCCTTTACATTTGGCAGAAATTACATATACTAGAGCCCTAGGACATGCAATTGTAAACAAAAATAAACACATATTTAGAAAAATAAAAGTAATTTCCTGCCTCTTTTCCTATTGGAAAATATTAACACCGTGGATTAAGATTGACTTGGTAAGCAGCAATTAAAAAACAGATGTTCCAGAAAAAAATAGAGGAAGCTGTGTAGCAAGTTAGAAAAATTAACTTCAGCTTGTTTTCTAGAAAGATGCTAAGCCTATTGAAATAGGAATATTAAGAGCAGAATAAAGATTAAGCAAAAAAACCAAACCCAAACCAAACAAACAAACAAAAAAACCCAAACCTACAAAAAAGCCTGGTTAAGAACTAGAACTTTTAAAAAATAATGGTATTCTGAATCAGAACCTAGTTTTTCATCCAACACACCAATTAATTTTCAAGCTGGCACTCACAAATCAATATACAATATTCAGAATCACAAAACAGTCAATGAATAATCTTTGCAAGTTAACTCTGCAGGAATATATGAAAGATTAAAAAGGCTACAAGAGAAAGTACCTCTAGAGGGAAAAAATATCCTAAGACATCTTCGAACTAAGTCCCCATTAAGTTACAAAATATTATCTTTCCTCTAAATTTCATTTTATTCCATGCAGTAAGTACAAATGCATATCTGAAACCAGTAGTTTTGCCCTTATAAAAGAGTAAGGCAAATACAGAAATACAACAGTAGGCATGGAAGTCCACAGTTTGACAAAGGTACTAGAAGATTTATTTTTTTAAATTGTCATTTGCACATACTACATATTTTTAAAATGGAAAACAATTTTTTTCCCCTCTGGCACATAAACATCAGTCACAGCTTCTACAAACCAACTCCTTTTCAGACAAACCAATGAAACCCCTTCTTGCTTAAAGGACTGGTAGCCACTGGATGGCAGAAAGTGATTTTGACTGAAAATTAATGAGATGCAACATTTTTAGCCTTCTACAGCTGATTTATCCCTATAATTCAACACAAACCATAGGAAGTTTGAGTAGAATACAATCTGAATGTTACCCTCAACTAACAGGATTTCAAGCCTATGATGATGCCATTTTTACACAAGTATGAATCAATACGAAAAGCCACTGAGAAGCAACTCTTTCCACAAACCAGATGATACTCAAAGCAGCTGTGACGTGAATGAATAAACCCCTTGATTTTACTTCAGTAAGCTTTCAAATTCTCTCCCATGGAATTTATTGTAACAACTAATGCATTTATGAATAAATGAGATTACACTTAATCAAGATATTCTAAATCAGAAATTTCATCAGAAAGATATTTGTGTGTTGGTGCTCCGACAGCAATTTAAAAATAGGACAAATTTGTTTAAGTCATTCAAGTAATATTCATTAACAAGTCCTCACAGTTCAGTCTGCAGGCAAGCTTCAGCTCTGAAACATAACTGCTTTAGCAACACAGTAGTGGCAGCATCTGCCCTAAATAGCACAGATCATCAGCACTTAAGACAGAGTTTTAGTCATGCAATTCATCACCAAGACCTTGTAGAAATGCTCTGTAATGATGACGACTTCTTCTGTCATATTATAATAAAGTAATAAGATTACTACCCATTTATCTTAGAGATAATCCATTGCACCCATAAGCCAAGGCTGAGCTTTCATTTCATGTAGTATTTGTCCTACACATTGGCTTAATTTTAATGTAGAACTATTTTATGCAAAGTATCTTATATATTCTCAGGTGAAACAAATCCCATTCTGCAGTCAGCTGTTCTACTATACTTTCAGTTAAAAAGCTAATTGATCTAACTGGTAATAGTATGACTAATCCATGCTTTTTTACATAAAAACCATGAAATTCAGGATGCAAAGCTCTGCTGTTCCTTGTTCTGACACATAAATAATCTCTAGGTCATCTTTCTACTCTGCTGTCCTCTGGAATGTTGCTGGTTAAAACACCTATCTATGCATATATACTCATATGCACACACAAATATATGTTTTTATATGTATGTATAGACACATATACATTTTAATAAATACATTCCCATTATCCTTCTGAGTAATGAATAATTAGTAGTTCCCCCCTGCTTTCTAATTATGTATCTATACACTTAAAGCACTTTTGTGCCAGTGTAAATCCTATTTTGTTACTGAAGGTACACCCAGAAATAAACATAGATGTTATACCTGGGGACTTCCACAGCTCCCTCTCCTGATGATACTTTTCATATTCTGCTACTTCCATGAAAAAGTGGTAGCTCATGAGATTTAGGAAGAGAAATAAATAAAAATGTAACTATATAAATAGCGTAAAAGTAAAATTATTTTTATATTATCTTAGAAGAACTGTTTGAGAATATAATTTTCTACCTGCCCCAAAGACTGAAATGTTGTCTTTCAAAGTGTGCATATACATTTTAAGCAAAGGCTCATAACACGTAAAAGAAAAACTGCATGATGTTTGGATCTGCTCCATTTAGCACCAAATCATATCAGTGAGATTTCATTGGACTTAGGGGAACAATTTTTGCAGGAACAAGTAGCACACACAAAGATACGAAAATTATACAAGCGTACCAAATAGACCTTATGACTGGCTTTGGGCCATAATCTGCATTACAATTTCTTCAAGTAACTACAAATTATATCCCATCCAAAGTATAATACCTGAAGAGTTATGTGCTATAAAGAAAGCTTGGAGTAAAACGTTAGACAGATGCAAATAACAAAGGGCACCAGAGAACCAGCAGCTTATTTCAACACCATACCTGCTACACCTGACTAGCCTAGAAGGGAAAGCAGTTCTTGCATGGTATGGGCCGTTGGGGTCACTGTTAGCAGCAACCACATGTCACAGAATCATTTAACTTAGAAATCATTAAGTTCAGCCCCTCTGTTCAAAGCAGGATCATTTACACCTATGCAGTTACATTTCAACTATCAACCAGGATGGAGACTCCATAACCTTTCTCTGCAAAGTGTACCAGTATTTGACCACCTCACAATAAAAAATTCCTCTGTTCAGGTGAAATTTCTTGTGTCTTAATTTGTGCCCATTTCCTCTGGAGCTGGGCACCACTGATGAGAGTCTGGCTCTCTCTTTGTTAATCATTCTCACATCAGGTATTTATATACCCTTGTCAGATTCCCCCTAAGCCTCCTCTTCAGCTCTCTCACAATTTCCTCACCCCAAAGATGCTCCAGTCCTTTAATAAGATTAAGTCAGAAGAATTCCTAGAAAAAACAAATAATGAACCATAAGGGTAAAATTATACTCTGATATTTTAGAACAGAGAAGCCCATATAAGACTTCTTTAAATATGTTCTTAGTTGGAATTAATCATCTTTTAGAAAACTGTACAGAGTCTTAATTTTAAAATTATCACCCCATTCAGTGATTAATGCAGTAAGTATTTAAGTAGTAGTGGCCATCAGATACCAGGGGAATGTCCACACTTTCAAGCTATATTAGGATCTTTAAACTCAAAATGAACAGTGCAAAATTCTCCTGGATTCTAACAGAGTTCACTAGAGTAAAAGGAAGTATCCTGAGAGGAAAAAAAGTTATATAGTCATTCTATATTAAAGGATCACCCCAGCTCAAAGTCACAATAGCACAAAAACAATGAAAATTATTATGATTTTGCTTTTTTAGGAATGTTGTTTCTAAATTGTTTTTAAAAACTGCCTCTCCAGACCTTTTATACTTCACATTTACCAAACACTAAGAGTATTATTGAATTATTCAATTCTCAAAAATGTCAAAATTCTGGGCAGCTCATAACAGTGACTGCTGTTCAAGAAACAAACTTTCACTAAAGAAGATCCAGACTCCATCCAGAGAAGTCCCGAACACTTTCATTAAAAAACAAATTGCAGCAAAATTAGGAGTATAATATTCTCCTACCACCTACAGAAACATAGGTCCTCCTTGAAAAAAAGAGCAAGTGAAAACCAAAACAAGTCAAAGAAAAAAAGCCTCTGTCTCTGGTTTTGTGTAAATGTGTTTTTGTTTGGTTCTTTGATTTTTTTATTTTTTTTTTGGTTGTTGTTGCTGTTTGTTTGTCTTGTTTGTCATCAGTCCTGCCTTCTGCACTCTTGAAGAAAGAAGAGCGATCTATTCAAAATCAAGTGGTTTTAGGGAAAATATTTACCTTCATATATGGCAGCTAAGAGTTTACATGCCTGAAGCAATTTCAACAAAAATCCTTGTAAGTCTATAGTTACATTGTCACCAACTTTATTATATATAAACTATTCTGCTGATGAGCAACACTATACAAACAACTGCAGCAGTCGTACCTTTTCTACAGACTTCTGAATAATTCAACCACTTACTCTTACACTAAAAACACAACACTGGAAAACATCTGGGTTCAGTGTGTAGATTAAAACCAAAGACATGTGCATGTATATATCCCAAATCCCAAAATCTGAAGGAAATTACAGAACCCCACTATGGCACTATAAGGCTTTCACTGCTCTGAGTTAAAAAAACTGAAACAGCTTGGGGGATCACCTCCCCTCACTGGGAGAATTGTGTTGTGTTCATCAACCTAGTTATAATATGACAAAAGATTATAGACAGAGTGATTATACCCTCTGGTGATTTGATTTGAGGAATTGGTAACAAAGTGTTTCAGAGAGATTTTTCCACAAAAGCAACTCTTTCTACAGAAAATGTGCATAAGTTTTGGCATCCAAACAGACACACAGGAGAGATTCTGATTTCAGTGACACTGCTGCAAACTCAAAAGTATCCAACGTCAAGAGAATTATTCCAGATTACAGCAATGAAATGGAAATCAGAACACAGCCTCCTCTTGGAGCCTTCTGATGCCATTTGTGAATTACACACAAAAATTACCTTGAACTAATGCAGCTGAAGGAAAATTGGCAACAGTTGTGGCATTTCCCAATAACCTCAGAAGTTAAAGTCTTATGAGGATAGAAGGATTTGGGTTTAATTTGATCACATTTCATCCATATTAAATGTAACCAAATAAAGTTTTTCTTCCTTATGAAGTTTAAAAACATGCTGTGCAAAGCTAAAACTATGGGAGAATGAAAGATTAAAAAATAATAAAAGATCAAAAAAGTACAAATTAAAAAAAAATTAAAATCTACATTCAAAATATCTACAATTTTTAAAGAAACACTTTAGATGTCCTGGCCTGCTATGTATTGAGCTGTATCTATCTCCACTATCTCCCTGACTTTTCTACATGGAGCAACGAGGAAACTCATGATGTTTATATGCTACAGTTTATTTTTCAGGTTTTGTTAGGGTTTTTTTCTGATTCAGAGAACACTCTTATAATTTGTTATACTAAATACAACTAAAAGAGACTACTCCTAGCTCTGTTGATGGCATATTGCTTTCATAATTTACTCCACTGGGAAAACACAACGCATCTCTAAGAGGAAAAAACATCACTACTAGATGCACACTGACTCAAAAGCAACTGCAATCAAAAAGATAATATAGGAAAACCTCTCCTAGTTGTTCAAAAATATAGACACTGCAAGGCAAAAGGACAAACCCAACAAATAATAAGGGAAAGACAACCAAGATATTGAGAAAGTAGCTACATACATTCTGGCTATTGGTGAAAAAGAAGTCAGGTTACCAACATGCAGCATAGGAACTGAAGTCCTTTTTTTCTAACCAATATAAAACTATTTCAGCTAACATTTCCCAAGTAAAGAGATTATGATATGCTATGAAACTACATAAAAATTACTTTTTGGTAATTGAAATACTCTATGAATCACCATTTATTAACTAGCTGGAAGAATTTTGTAACAACTGCATCATATCAAGAGAAATTTATCCTTTTTCTTCTTGTTGCATTTTTGAAAGAATGTCACTACTAACACATGAATAGCCCATCAGTTATGAAGTCAATCTTCTAGTCATATAGTTCCTCTACCCCAAAATCTTTTGAAAACATTTAAAATTATTTGGTGATGTCTAAGTAAATTCCTTGATGAACCATCTCAGACCCATTTCTATCACTGAAAGACACAGCTCATCCTTATCTAAGAGAAAAGATTCATGTCTTAAGGAGCATACAGAAATTTGTGCTAATTAAAGACAACATTAAAATCAGACAAACTATAACTTGTCTAAAATAATTTGAGTGAGAGTTAATCTTTTAAATGTTGCAGCATTTCAGAACTAGCATATACCTCCCTCGACTTTCAAACTTCTCACTTTGAGATTACATTTCTTAAAAATTAAAAACAATTTTTGTCTTTGGTATAATTTGAATTAGAATTTAAGATACTATTCTGTATTTCACCTTAAATGAAGACTGAATACTCCTAAGAATGAAAGTCTGCCTTTGGGGATGCTATCAAAGTAAAGCAGACTACTGCACTCTTCCACACTTGTACTGTGAAATTCCACTGAGAAGTGGCTATTCCCTAAACAGGATGCAGCAGAACACGTTATTCATTCTCCAGTCTTAATTACCAAAATGAATAAAACTACTTTGAGTTGTTTTAATTAAAAACTTTACAGATTTCTGCATGTGCTTTATACTAAAGTCCATATTCGTGTCAATGACTAAAGAATGAAAAATTAACACTTAAAAAGTTGCTTTCTCAATTTAAATATTTCACTTGTTATGATCATTTAATGAGGCCAAAAAGAAACCATAACAGCTGCAAAGTCACCAGGTAGACATAATTGGATTTCAAATATTACAGTGATTAAGTACAAGGGGAAAAGAATGCTGTGAACCAGAAAGTTCCATTTCTTTTGAGCTACATGCAGCTGCACTGTGTAAGAACATGTCTACCTGAAATGCTTCTTGGATTTTTTACTGGTCATTGGGTTTACTCTACAAAATTCAATACACAAAAGTCACCCAAATTCCAGTCAGCTGAACTTCACAAACTGGAGCCTAAATATTATCTTCCTTGAAAGCAAGGAACCCTGTTTTTGAGAGTAGGGTAAGAACATTTCATATTACTATATAGTTTTAAAGCACAGATCACTTTCAGTATTTTATTTTTAAATTACCTCTAATTAATTCAATACTATTTTATGCATGTAAAGGCATTAGTTCTAAATGCTCATGTAGAAGTGAATATTTAATCTGTTAATGTAGAAGGCATTTCAGAATAATGTTTTCAAACTATTTACTTTAGCTTATGTTAACACAACAAACTATTTCTTCCTACAAAACCTAACAAAACACAGAAAAACTATCAATGCTTTGGAAGGTAATTATAGCTGAAATTAGTAATAATTTTAACACATCAAGTAAAAATGAAAGAATGGCAAACAGAATATTCCTGGAGGATTAACTATTGCTGTCATCATCTTTCTACAGCTAAATTTTCTTCTCCATTTCACTGAAATTCACACTTTTGCTATGCAAGATGGCAGCCCTGTTTTACAGAAGATGTATTAGAAGATTTTTTCCTAAATTTTACAATAAAAGACTACTATATACTACTTGCAAGATGGCAGCCCTGTTTTACAGAAGATGTATTAGAAGATTTTTTTCCTAAATTTTACAAGAAAAGACTACGAGCACAGTCAGTATTCTACAAGAGCACAGCTCTTTTTGTTTTCATGAATTGCAGCTTAACTAGCAGCGTTCACAGAAGTTTTCCTACCACGGGAAAATAAAAAGGTAGGTGATGGATGATGACTTGTGTGAAAGGGTCACCAAAGTGTGGGAACAATAAAAGTTTAAGTACCAAAAGGCAAAAAGTACAACAGTTTTAAAAGCTAGTTGGAAAAATTGTCTGATTAGTTCTGATTGTAAAATTTATTTTTGTTTGTGCATTACTATCAACAGTGAATGAAATATGCTACAATGAAAAAGAGAACATATACTCTCACAAGCCCCCTGGAGATACATCTCTCAAACTAAGCCAAGCAAAAACTGAAAACCTCCTCTTTGGCAGCATAATCTCCTCCCGACTGGCTGTATCCTGTAATAGCACAGTGTAGATGAGACTTCTGTAATCTACACAGTGTAGATGAAACTTTTGGCTGCCAAATCTGGGTTTGTATTTTATTAAAAGAAGAACTTAAACTAGTTATAAGAATGAGAAAATTGCTCAGAAGTGATGCTCTTCTGCACGAAACAAACAAAACCAAACCAAACCATACAAAAAAAACCCCAGCCTTATTTTTTCTGTGTTTAAGTATTCAGAACCAGTTTTACTGGATGAATCTTTACACAAATTAAAATCCTGACAGGTAAAAGCAGGTACTTTGTTAGATTACTCCTAGGTACAGGCAGATGCATCTACTCCCACAGTGGCTCAGCAGGTGCTTTTCAGCAGCTGGTGCCCTTTACTGGTTTGCCTTTGTAAGTGTTCCCATCAGATTTTCAACTATTTCAGAGGCACCACTACACAATATACACACTCTTGGCAGCTGTGTAGAAAATGAAACAGGCTTAACATTTTATTCAAATCAGATGCAGTCAATTTTATCTCATGTTAATATTAAAAACTCCATTTCCCTATTCATATTTGCTACTTGCATGAAAAGGAGCAACCTAAACAACTATAAGAATATATAAAACTCTTACAAGACAGTATCTAATAAATATTTTAAAGCAATTTTTGCTTTGTGTATTATACACAGTCATGCTAGTTTAAAGAGCAGACTAAAAGAAATGTCTCTATATTCACCAGTACAATGCTTCTATTAGATTTTGACCCGTATTATCAGTGAATTGCTCTTCTCTTTGAACTTCTCTGCCCAAGAAGAGATAACTCCAGATTTTATAGAGCTCTTTTCAAAAAAACCATTGTACACAGATTTAAAAAAGTCTCTCTAAATGAGAAGATCTGTTGACAACCTCACAAACAAAAGGACATTTAAAAACATTATTTTTTATTGTCAAGGATTTTTTTCTTGCTTTACCTACACTTAGTAGTGGGTTTTGCCTGTTGTCATTAGAATCAAGCCCTTGAAAATAAAAATGTATATAAAAACACAGCCCAGACTGACACAACGAAGAGCAAATTTACCAGTTTTTCAATAGAATCCTTGTGCCTCTCAACATCTCCAGTGTCTTAAATGTGGTTTGTTCATGTAACACCATCAAACTCACAAGAGGTTTAAAGGATCTTATTATGAGTATGTAAATAAATAAACTAACACCACAAAAAAACCCCAACTAAAAGTATAATGTATTTTTTGGGACAAAAGGGTTCAAACTGGAAGATTTCACAAGGATGTAACAGTTTTGCTCAAAGTGACCTTGTGGCTGGGACTGCAAAGAATGTTGGTGTGGGAAAATTTCATTTATTACGCCTAGTGTTGTTCATCCTCTGCCTGTCTTGAAAAGTATTCTGAGAAGATTCATGTGTTGAGATAACACACACAGACGTGTTTGAGCTCTGCGCTGCGAGAGAGATCATAAAGGCACAGCCTTGTGATAAACTCAAATGCGTGAAGCTCTGTGATATACTGGGCTTGGTAGTGGGGTGGCTACCTCTCCATTTCCCCTCTGTCCAATAGGATGAGCTAGGCCTAAGGAAACCTGAGTGGCTCTGCCTGCTGGGATGAGCTAAGCCTAAGAGAGCTTGTGTCTGCATGTCTTCTGCCACCCAGCCTTGCTGGCAAAGTAATGAAATACATTTACTCTTTGCATGGCATCTGTGGTCTGGTGGTCACCTGTATGTGTCAATTCACTCAGTATTATACAATCTACTATATCCTAACAGCACCTGGAAACTGATTTTTAAAGAAAAAAGGTAAACGCCTTGGTAATCTTAAAAGGATTAAAAGCACAAAAGATCTTGAACTAAATTGCATATGAGTCTAGGACAAATGCAACTGAAAGAACAAATGATCAGATCACATTTTAAGCACTCCATTTTAGGACACTACAAGGTAGGTAAGGGCATTATATTACAGCTGAAAAGCACGGAGAAGCCTATTGGCCAAAAAAACCACATAGTCTTTCACTGAAAAGTCATCTGAAAAATTTGTGTAGAGACAGCACATGCTGCAAAGGAATTCAGTCTGATTCTAAAAGGATCCAACTTGCCCAGTGTCAAACCAAAGCAAATAAATCTGCTGTCATTCTACCAAAAGACAGGCTTATGGCAGAAGTAGAAAGAGAACACTATTTTGGAATAGGAAGATAGTTACATTGCTAACTGTTATGCTGGTTGCTTTTTTAAATCAGAGACATATTGTACAATCCGGAAAGACTCCTGGGTGCAAGTGGTTACCTATCAATTTCTCCAGTAATCCTGGTAAACCAAAATTATAAGAATCTATAATACTTCCCCATTCTTATGGGACAATAGTAAAAGCCTGTTTTCTTTATACTTTTCTGGTAAAAATCCTTCCAGTTTGTATAAATATAGTCTGGTTTAAAATGGCCACATTACAGTGATTTGATTCACATCATCATGCCAAAAATAAAAGCCACATCATATAAATAGGCCAAGGAGGATGTAGTTTGAGCAAATACAGACTTACATCTGATCAATTATATAATGCCTACCTCCAAAACTTATGTGAGATGTGACATATTTGCTTCCTTTACCTTCATTCCTCCCTATCCCAAAAGAGGTGAACTGTTTATTACTTCCACAATGGTGGATAGACACACATTGTTCCAGTAAGTGCAGGCTGCTGCTCAGTGAAAGCCATCTTTTGCTTCATAGAATCTGACAGAAGATCATGCTTCAGTTCTCATCTACCTCCAATTATTCATCATTCCCTATTTTTTTGCATCCTACATACATCACTTATAAAGACAGAGATTGGCTTGACTATCTCCTTTGCATACAGAACTTTCTTAAAAATAAAATAGTAGAAATCTGGCAAGATGAGGGAGATACAGAAAGATATATAAAAAGTGGTCTATTTATAGCCTCTGTTACTTTAATAATCAACTCTTAATGGGAAATATATATATATACACACACATACCCCATATACATGCTGTACATATGTGTTTTACATAGATAGATGTACTTTCAAAAGATATTTTTAACTATCTAAAATGTATATATTACTGTCTTTTTTAAGTCTGTGATAATGTTGGACTAAGAATGGATGACAGACTCCAGAGAAGTCACACCTGCCAAACATGGAGATGCTTCAGAGAAAATAGTTTTTATTTCTTATCCTGCATTAAGAGACACATCCTCTCAAAGACTGTCACAGTATCAAACACTTTTTTGGTGAGTCAAAAATCACAGTTTTCAATTTCTAAAGGCAAACTACAATCTTTACCAACAAGCATTTCAAAATATTATTTCAAAATATAATTATGAAAAATATAAGACTATTCAATTTTTTTGGTCTTTTGCTATTATTACTTTAAAAGGGAAAATTTTTATGCTCAGTACAGCTCTTTTGAGACAGTTCGTTCTTTCTTGTTTCAGCACTAGCTCAAGCTTTTCTTCTGATATTATAGGAAACCTGATATTTTGATACAGACTCCATATATGAAAAAGTACTCTCTTATTAGGTGGAACTATGTTTGAAACAATACTCTCAAATTATTGGACAAAATTATTGGACCTGTAAAGTATTTCTTAATCACATATTTATTGCTTTATATCTACCTGCTTCATTCCTAATCCTCTACATTGGTGTTAAGTTTTCAACTTGTCAAACTCCTGGTTATTGGAGAGTGGTCATAAATGCTGATCCTCCCAAGCTGTGCTCCCAAGAACTCTACCTCACTGAAGCTGAAACATCCACTTGTCATGTTAAATCAAGGAGCCCAGACTCCCACATTTCATTATGCAATTAATTAAAAGTTGTACTACAACATTCATAAAGCCTTGCTATCCCTGCAATGTATCTGTATTTCAAATACAGTATCAAATCTATTTGATATGACCATATCAGGTTTCTTTTCCTCTAAACTATTTAAATATGTTTTTTTGTTTTAAAGATGTTACACAAAATAAGGTTAGTAATCTGGCACTCATTAAAATCAGTGATTTTATTGCACAAAAAACCTCATCTTACTGGCAAAGGCATATTAGAACAGTAGAAAGGTTTTATGAATCCAGAAAAATGTTATAGTACCATTTCTAGTATTAAAAGCTATATCAATAAAGTAAGACTTTTCTTTTTTCAAAATACTTTTTGATTTATCATAGTGGGAAGATGCTCTCCATTGCTGAAAGAAAAAAGAACTTAGCATTCAGGAAATCATATAGTCACATCTATCTGCACTGAAAGCTGCAGTCAAGTAAGGCACATTCTTAAAAATATTACATTCAATGAATTATATTCAAGCACAGCAAGTGCCTTTCAAAGATGAATTAGTAGCAAGGTACAGAGTGCGTTCAAATTTCTACAACAAGAGATTACAGGTAAATTTTAAAATCAGAATACCACTTTACAGCTTGCACATCATAGCAACAGATCTTTTTGATGAAGAGTTAATAAACTGTTTCTACTAAGAAACAGAATTTTCTTAATGGAAAATATGATAATTTTATACAAGATGGACAATAAATTGCTGATTCAGCATGAAGCATATATTTTTGCTTGCTTTTAGCCAAAGCAATAATATTTATTCCTAGAATTTCAGTGAAACAATGCCTAAAAGCTTCATTTAAGGGTAAGTGAAATAACCAAACAATTTGATGCAGAAATTTTACATATAGTATCTGAAATTCTAAAAAAATTATAAAATACAATTAAATCATATATTGAAGAAAATTAAGCCAGAACTTGTAGGCTTTTACATCATCATCAATGTTGAATCTTAACTCCAATATTTTTGTTCACCTGGTATTGCACATATTCAACCCTCTTTGGACCCCCCCTCCCTGAAATATGAAAACCAAGTGCAACCCCTAATATACGCTACTAGCCATTAAAGCAATTGTACCTTGACATACATGGTTTGCCTTGTCTTAAGTTGGGGTTAATGATTACAGAACTTGTAAACTCTCCTCAGAGCAATGTCTGAGTATAATTCATTGGATAAATGACAAGATTTCAATAAATGCAAAATATTTTAAAAAATTATTCCATATGGTTCAACCATCAATTGCTGTTTGGAAAACAAGCAACTGAAATATGCACTAAGATCAACTTTGGAATTAATGATCCAATATTCTGGATGTGAAAAATGTAATTTATCCAAAAACACGCATACTTTAATTCAGTAGACTTACCTTGTACAATTCTAAAAACAAGAAAACATTACAGGAAAAGAGAGTATATTGATTTTGTAATAATTCCTTCACATAATGCAGAGAGAAAAAAATACCTTTCTTATTTAGATCATTAAGCAGTGCTAGTAAAAGGAAATGGAAATAACATGAAAAAAAAAAGAAATAAATCCTACCCTGAACACCCACTTTAGGCAAAAAGCTGAAGTAATTTTTCACTATCAGCAATTTTTTCACAACTGTTTCCACAATCTTGAAGAGTAACTTTCCCTGGCCTGAGTTTATGACTTTAAAGGTACATTTATTTGGCAAAAAGCCTGGCACAGAATCACTTTATAATAAATACAAAAAATATATTTCACTAATGGTCAAGCTGCACATCAACTGAGCAAAGACAATAAAGCTTA
Organism: Passer montanus; assembly: GCF_014805655.1. NCBI lineage: Eukaryota > Metazoa > Chordata > Aves > Passeriformes > Passeridae > Passer > Passer montanus. The sequence continues at coordinate 6,031,662 of NW_024357613.1, read as the reverse complement.
GCTTGTGCTTTCCCAGTTTTTAAAATTCTCATTATTGAAATAATGTAACTGGCGCATCACTTGTACAAAGAGTAGAACCATAATACTTTAAATTAAACTGGCGTGACCAATCAGCTACTTATGAACCACCTGTGCTTGAACAGTGGTAAAATCACAGTTTTCTGAGAAATAATAAATGTCAAGAAAAACAGCTATCTACAAAGGGGGCTGGGGGTGGGATTTGTTGCCTTTCTGTAAGAGCCCTTTGCACCTCCTTCCACGGGACACAGTGCACCCTTCCACCTCTGAACACCAGCGACATTCCTGAGCAGCAGCACAGCTCCCTCTGTGCCACCAGCTCCTGCTCCCAGCTCAACACAGGCAGGAAATAAACAATATGAGACGACACAGGTGGAGTGAGATTGTTAGGGGAAGTGACACAGCAGGCCAGATCACAATGGAGAAAGGTAGGAGGCAAAGCTGGAAAAGGAACACCACAGAGAGCAGGAGAGTGCTGAAGCCAGCTGGTTAGGACATGTTATGGAATGTTTTTATGGCTGTCAAATTGTGCAGGGTTGGTCACTCCTGGTCTCATATTTGCAGTGCATAATGGGATTAGGTAGGAATGGTAGGTGTAAGAATTTAGACCTTTGTCAGTGCATTTGAGTTTCATCTCAGCACCTGTGTTCTTTCAGGCAGTGATTTCACTAATGACGAAGTCATAAACTTTTTAGGAAAGCTCTGACTCTTTGCAAGGAGGCCCTAACTAAACTAAATAATTACTTTGAAAATAGCAGCCGTAAGATTTAAGATAATATAGTACTAAAACTAGCTTAAATGTGTTATTTCTTCACTGTGGAGTGCAGTGGCAGATGCACCCTGGCTACACTGCCAATCCCATAAAAAAGGACCCTGTGTTAATACCTGTCCTAGTCTATGGCATTGCTGCTGCCTTTGGTGTTGGTTCATAGAGGTTTTGCTATTTTGCTTCATACTTCTGCATAAGAAACTATCAAAAAAGGAAGCATATAAATGTTTAAAATGTGGTTAATATGTGGTTTGTTAGAATTAGTGTCTAGAGGAATACATTTCTCTCATCTCTTCTCAACCTGTGTTTACAGGAAACAAGAAAATCTAAGTCTTAACTAATACTTTAAATCATTTAAAATGCAAGATTACTTCCAACTTATATGATGCAGAATTTTAACTTCTGGCCAACAGTTCAAAATAGAAATGAACTCCTTATGAATTCAGTTCTGACCCTAGGAGTTTTGAAGCTGAAATGCAATGGCGTATTCTGAAATAAACGTTACACAGTCAAATACTCTCCCCAAACTGCTGACAATGTGATCAAAATCACAAAGCTCATGAGAAACAGATAAAGAGTTCTGAAATTATTTTTGTGCAAATGAAAACATACAGACTAAAAAGAAAGTGAAGAAGAATATTTAAAATTTTTAATACCGTCAGGATTTCCCCAGAGAAGAGCAAGCACTTATAAAGCTCAATATATAACATTCAAAACCCCAGTAACAATAAATGGCATGGCTGTTCTGAGCCTTTTTTCTCCTGTGGATTATGGGTTGCATGTATATTGACTTGTTAAGCAGGCTGAGTACCTTGATGTCTAGACTAAATGTCTCACATCAAAACCTTACCATTAATGGCACCACGAATAGTAGTCAACAGCAGCAGAACTGTCAACTTGCTCATGATGCCTTTAGAAGTTCCTAGCCATGAAATATCTAGTTATATTTACTGTCATCTCTACTCCTTGACCACCTACTCAAATTTTAGATAATCCTGTATCTATATCTATACAGAGATACAATAGAGCTATTTTATGAGCACCTATACATGTAGGGAAACACCTGAAAATCATTATTTTTCTAGTTTTGCTTACACTACTTCATCCAAAATAAAACACTGACAGAAAATCTTTGTGCTCTCTAAACTGACTCCAGTTAATTGGCAAAAATTTGAAACACCAAACAAGGTGTTTCTGAGCTTAGAGATTTAAAACAGCCATGCAGAGAAAACAAGAAGCAAATAATTTTTCGCTAACAAAGATACATCTTGACAATGTATGTCTTAACTTAAGCAATGGAAGTTACAGCCTATTTTAGCTCCTTGATAAAAAATTTCTATTAAAAAAATTTCAACCCTATGAGTCTCATTAGTGAAATCCTACATAAGCTTGACAAACTTCATAAAATTGGCATCTGTTGTTGCAAATCAATACTAGAGTTGGGGGCAGGAATTACATACATGTGTGTTCAAACAAACAAAATTGTTTTTATTGTTGACACTTCTATTTGATCTCATGTAATAAGAATCATATCAAAGAATAAAGTTCTGAAGATAGTTTCAAAATCTCACTGTAAAACTGAAAAGCAGACCTCTTGATGATAAACAGTCTACAAAAGATAATGACTAATTAAATCTGTATAACTAATGAATTTTTTTACATTTATTTTAAATATTGTATGTGCAAAAATCAGCAAACTATTAATTTTAGATAGGTATTTTTCTGTCTGAACCATATTTTTTCTGAAACCACTTACTGCCTTTTGAAATATTGGTACTTCTTCCAAAACGTTTACAGATTAGTAGGTAGTATTTAGCATAGGAAAAAGACATTTTATTGCAGAAAGCTGTCATGATGAATACTGTCATATAAAATGACAATAGCTGCAGTTTCTGTATTTTTCAATCTGGTTAAGGGCTGTCAGTCAATTCACAAAACATTAGGTACAGTCACCTAAGCAGAAAAGAATAGATTCAGATTCTAAAACTGTCTTCTGTTTTGAAAGAGTTAAATCTTTATTCAGAATGCCAATAAAGTGCCCAGCACACATGCTTATTTCCTGCTTTCCCAGAGAGAAAAAGGTGGAAAGAATGTATCCATGTTATATGCTGCAGAACTAGGAGACATAAAACTTTCCCTGTACACAGAGCTTGCTTTTTACACCTCTGTTCAAATCAATACCAAATCTTCCACTTTTCAATAGATTTGACATATACAACTAGGAGTAAAAAGGTATCTGTGATGGAGTACTGCAAGTTCTAGACTGTAAATAGCAAACAAGAAATTTAGTTCCCTTACCTCAGCTTTTTCACCATTTTAAACCAGTAAAAGTTGAAATGTTAACATTTGTTTTACCTGCATTTTTCCTCTCTGCTCTTTACTTTCTATCATCAAAGCACATTTTGAGATGACTTTGCACCCCACACAGGCTATAACACCACATTTAACACCCCTGAACTGCATCAGACAGTGAGACTGGTGCAGAATGGTGCTGTGTAGTCAGAAGCCAACTTGTACAGGTCAAGGTACAGAAGCTCAGGCTCACTTTTTCCTGTGATCTTCAGAAGAGAACAGAATTGCTGTAATACTTTCATTTCAGACATTCAGATCACAGCTCAAACCCATAAATAACTAAAAATGTAATGCCAAAGGAATGGAGAACTGCAACTCATGAACAAGTAGTTCAGATCAGCAATTCCTTGAATCTGAGTCAACATGAAAGGGATTATATCACTGAACTACATTCCCCAATAAATATTCTTCAAATTAGTAGTGAAGAAATTAACTGTCTGCATTTACCTATCATATCACTGGAAAAACTGGTAATATTCCCAGTTAAATTTTGGTAATACAAAGTAAAAACTAATTTAATATTTTTGAAATGGTATACTCACCTCATCTAAGTCTTTAATATAAACAATTTTCTCTTCAATACCAATAGGCATTGGTTCACTATGGGGGATCTTCACCTCTTCATACATTTTATTATTTTCTCGCTGAACTGACTCTGGTAAGAACACCTAGAAGTGTATTACAGGAAAATTAATTACAAGTATGAAAACAGAAAGTGTCATTATGCATAACTCACTTTGAACAATGCTTTATCACTTTCCTCAAAAAAAAAGAATCTAAACCAAAAGCAAATCTCACTCAGCCTTTTTACAATAGAACTGAACCCTCCAAATGGAAAATAATCAGTTTTACAACTCAGAAAATAGTCCCAAAACCCCAAAAAAGATAATTCTGTTTTATTAAATTTCAGAATCCATTAGGTCTAGAATTCCATAAAGCATTTATTTTGTTAAAGTCCATTCAAAGGTATCCAAAAGAAAGAAAAATAGTATCTTAAGAATTTAAATAACCCTAGAAATAAAAGCAAATACATATGTTGAAAATGATATTATTTCATCCAGAGTTGAAATAAAAATAGAATATCTCAAAGCGTTTAAAACCCTCTGCAAAGAAGCACTGGATTCTGAGAAGGAGGAGACTGAGGGAACAAAGGGAACCCTGCTGCACATTACTCATGGGGAAAGAAGCACTGTTCAAGAAGGGTCATGCACCAACATACCTTTGCACCCCCAATGAATGCTGATGTTTTCATAGCTTCAGCTCGGGAATCATAGACATGTGGATAATGAATTTTTTCGATGCTGATCTCTCTCTGTCTACCTAGGACTGGCATACTTCGAGCATTCAGAAGCGCTAGTTCTCTGTGAGCAGAAAAATACCTGCAGTAATTCTGCCCATTTCAGGCTGCCATCACAAAAACTGAACATGGTATATTAAACTCAGAGCAAGATTTGAGGAAATGAAAGAAAAAAAATTTACAGTGTTATTCTCTGGCACTAGTTAGACCAAAACCTTAAAACACATGGTTTAGACAAAATTCAGAAGTGCAATCCAACAAGTGCAAGGCTTTCCTAAAAGCAGTTTTGACTCTTTTTAACCAACACAGCAACATGATTTCACAGTTAGATACAAGTCTCACTATATTTTTCTCAATACAAAATACAACAGCTTATTTGCTCCTTATTCTCTCCCTCCTCTACTCCTCCCACTACCTTCTAGCTGTCAACTTGGAAAATAGTACCCATTTATCTTGAGAGAGAAAAAGAAAGATAGTTCTGATAGATTTAGTACAGACTTCATAAATCCTAAGCAAGTAGTGTGCATACAGGAGCTAAGAAAGATAGCCTACCCCACTAATCTGCAATTCCAGCCCACAGAGATGAGATCAAGAAGATTCTCATTAAGCAAATCACTGCTTTCTTTCCTGAAAATTAGGTTTTCATATTAAAAAAAATTCTACGCTTGTAATAAAACGTGACTTGAAGTCAGAATCACCTAACCACCAAAGCAAACTAAAAGAAAATAAACTGTTATGATGTTATGTTGAAGTAGCAATTACAACAGAAGCATTTCTCAACTTTTGGGATTTATTACCTTTGCATCCGCAGCTCTTTGGGATCAAAGCACATTTGTCCTTCTCCAGAACCTTCTCCGTCTTCCACAGCTTGTTTTTCTTTTCTGGCATTTCGTTTTTCTTCCCGACGATATTGCTTCATTAACAACTTTTCTTGTTCAGACTGAATTGTGACTTGACAACCATAATTTGGTTTAGCATTTTCTCCTATAAACTTCTTGCACTGTTCTGCAATATGATATCAGATATGCATCTCCATAAGTACTTGATTCCACCTTTTTCCCCAGTTTAATTCTAAAGGTTTGGGGTTTTGATGTTTGGTTTTATGCTTGTTTTGGGGGGGGGGTTGTGTGTACATCTGTGAGTGTATTGTGTGCTTAAAAATAGTTGAGCTTTCTCTAGACTGTGCAGCAGTTGCCCTCAAGATGTCTAAAAGTACCACAGGTCATGTCTCAAAGGCAGGACACCTAAAATACACTTAATCCCAAAGCAAGGGGATGGACTAGCAGCAAAAGGAAGGACATTTTTTGTTTTCTGTATTTATAACAACTTCATCTACAGTGGAAATGCCACTTTGCCTCTTATCACTGCTCTTACATACATGCGCTGATAAGCAGGATGGTGTGACAACAGATTAAACAGGGTGATTTTTTAAACAGCCTCTTCACATAACAATTAGTATATATATACTAGATAACATGACTGTATTGAAAGCATACTCACAATGTAATTCCCCTGAACAAGTGAGGAAATCTATCCTACTCTATACAATCACAAGGATTCCTTCCTTTTACGTCAATAAGTAGCAGGATTATCAAGAAGAATCAGAACCACAGAACAATTACAGTAAACAAAAAATCCAGGGGAGCAGGAAACCCAAAAAAGCTCAGTTGCATTCACCTTTCTGAGATCAGTACTGGCTAAAACTGAAGACACAACCAAGTCTTTTATATACAACAGGCTGGGAGAGATTTATTTTGTTTTCATTTTAACAATATTGGTGGTTTAAAATGTCATTTTTCAAAATTCTGCAAACAGATTATTAGTTTATATAGGGTTGACTGAATATTAAATACTTAACTCAGTTATGTTTCATATGTATTTCTGCAGCCAAACTCTGAAGTAAAAAACTCAAAAACCTTTTTTCATCAAATAAACCCACTTGACTGACACTTTGAACAATTTGTGCTGCTTAGTTTTCACCTACAGCAACAGTGAAACTCCTACATCTCACAGCATGCATACTGGATAAGGCAACAATAACTCGTTGAAGAGCATTGAAAAAATTCTAATAAACTGTCAGAATGTCCACATTAATATCATCATGTCTACAGCTTTAACTCTCTCTTTCTCATATTAAAAGGGGATAACAACGGATGCAATTTCCTGACCAAATTCAATTCAGACTGAACACACCAGGGCAAAGAAATGTTACTTGATTTGTCTAATAAACACAACAAACACCTTTACTTTCATGAAAGTAAATTACATAAGAAATAGTCAAATAACACAGCATGGTACAAAAAAGCAGTACATGTACAGTTTCTTGACTTGTGCTAGTTTTTTAAAGGCACAAATTACTCAACATTGACTAAATTTCTGCAGACACAAATTAGTCCCTTCACCAAGTGAAATTTTGGAAAGATAAGACTTCCCCATTAGAAATATCATTTTGTTCAACTTAAAAAGAATAAATCCTTATTAAAATTAAAATACTGAACTCAGAGCCAAGAGCATCTTCAGTCTCAGAGAAAATACCCTGAATATCACCGACTTTTTTACCAGAGTTAAAGAAGGATTCTCTAATCAGTGAAAAAAGCATTAAATCAGTTAACACTTTTCTATTGTCTGAAAAACATAACATTGAAAATATTCTTCCTCCACATTCTAGCAGAAATTACTGTGATAGATTTTACTGATGGCATAATGAAGAGTAATTTCATAAAAGCTTCCAAAATACTAATTCTGCTAAGTGAGAAGAAAATACTCCTGTAACTAAACTCTGTATGTAGGAGAAAAATGTATTAATTCACTATATTTTAATTTTTTATTTGATGACCTAAGAAGGGAAAGCTATCAAGACAGAAAGCCTTGTCATATAGCAAGACATTCATCTTTGAAATCATGAACAGGTAAAACAGGTAAACTCATCAGACCTAGTTGTTCTGATAAGTTTAGACTAACCATTAGCAAGAGATGAACTTCTAAACACTTGCTTATGTAACATTTCATCGAAGACAAACATTAAAAAGGGGTCATTTGCATTTTAAAATTATTGTGGAGATACCCAAGTCCACCATTACTGGCTCTATTCACACTTTTCTAACTCCATATGCTGTGAACATGCAATGGGCTGCATGGTGCAGTGTCCATGTAAGATTTATCCTAGGTCACAACCCATATGCTACCAGATTTATTTTTGTCAGAGAAGAAAGTAATAGGCCTTGTTTTAAAACAATGATCTGTAAAACTTATTTTAAAATAATTACTTGGGGCAGACATATTAACTTATAAAAGCAAAAATGACAGTACAAAACCTGAATTCCATTTTTTTCCCTCTCTCACTTATTCATGTTTAAGCTTGACTCTGTTATTTTCAGAAGTGGTTGTTACTGTGCTTTTCTTCCCCATGGCCTACATTAGATGATAGTACAAAGTAGAGAGGATGCAGGAAAGCAAATGAGGAATAATAGATCAGATTATTTCCAGAGTAATCCATTAAAACAGGAAAAGTGCAACTGTTAATACATTCAAAATTTGCACATGCCCACAGGCAGTTGAAAACTAAATAAATATATGCAATCTGTATTTCTTTCTTCTGTATAATCAGACTTTCTTTGTTTAAGCCCAGAAATACATTCCTCCATCGTATCCTGGAATTTTTTTGCATGGTTTTTAATTACACATGGACAGTACTACTGTTGGAAATAGAACAGTTATAAACCTACTATTTATCTGATTTGGAACAAAAATTTTGTAGTCACTTACCTTGGAGAGCCTGGAATCTGTTATCATTTGGACAAGTCAAAGATCTTTCCAGAATCAGAGATCTGTTCTGTAGGAGTTTCTCTATGAGTTCAAAACCTTCAGGGCCTAGCAGTTCAAATAACTACAAAGAAAATAAAGTCATAAGTCATATTTGAATGTACACAATTTTTTTAATAGGACTGCAATATTTCTATCCTTGGCAACATCGTATCTGTTGACAATATCTAACAAATTAATGAATTTCACCTCCCAGTAATTCAGTCCAAAGGATATAATTTCTAATACCAGCTCCTCTATTAGAAAATGGGAGAATTACAGAAATTTTCAGCTGGAAATATTTAAAGATCTGTGAATTTTATCTCTTAAGTAAAACTTAATTTCTCCTGGGGATTCCTATATAAAATTTAACTCTTCTCAAGATTAAACTTTACATGTTTTTACAGTTATTTACATATACATATTTACATTTACTTTTCCATAATCTATGCAGATAAATCAAGAGAACCAATGTTTTCTCATGAAAGTCAGGTTTGTAGCAAGTTATTCCCTGTACAGTCAACAGGAGGTGTAGCCTACTGCATTTTCACAGCCTCATCCTACAAAAACAAAAAAAATCATAGATGTGGAGGACAGCAGGAATATGAAGAAACACTTAAGATGACACTACCACTTACTGCAGTACCTGTACATATAATCCTGTGTGTAATTCAAACACATAATATAAGTGATGTACACCAGAAGAGAATTCTGTACCAGTAAGTGGTATTTTGGCCCAATGATATTCTTACTCAAATGATTCTCTTGTAGCAGGTTAGACAAACATAGTTCCCTATTTAAAGTTTCATTTTCCACATAATACTGTGTTTTAATAGAAAAAGAAAGAAAAACCCTCAAAACATTAAAAGTACTTTCATCTCTATCTTATCTGTAATTATTTTGTCAAAAATCAAAGCATTACGGTAAGCAGTAAGTTACTCAAAACATTTTCTTGATTTTTAATACTGCTCAAAACAATTTTTTCTCCATTTTTTTTCTATTTCCAAAATGGAAAACAGGGCAGTTTCTCCTTAGTACTTTTTAAATTTGCTGCTAACATTATCCATATAACTTCAGGAATCTGGTAAGAATAAAATGTATAATGTACTTTGATGTGATGTTCTGTGAAAGAGTAAGACTTTGGCACTGTAGGATTCAAGCATTTCTGTTCTAACTATAAAAGGAGAGAGAGGTCTCTTACTGTCCTGTATTTAATTTGCCAACTCCTTGACAAAGAATTTTTCTGTGGCTCTCTATGACTACTGTCCCTGGGGAATACCTTGAAATAACTTTATGTTGCCTCTTCACGTATTTGCAAAATTCTGAACAGTGCCAATGGCATCAAATCAATGATCCCTTTTTTTTCAGGCCAATCTGTACTTCATAACACAAGCTGTCATTTAAAAATAAGGGAGGGGAAAAAAGGGAAAAAGTGCTACTCCAAGCCCTCAGGGGTTTCTAGGAAAACATAAGGTTTATGCAAATTAGCACAGTGATGGTGCAGTTTGCAGAAACCATGAACTAACAGCTGAAAGGTATAAAATCTTGTATTTCTCTCATTAGAGTAACCAGGGATGGTGAGCTGGAGAAGCAGTCTCCAGAAAAAGTAAAATAAGAGAATTCAATAAACGTGTACAAATAAAAGATTTTCAAAATTAACAAACAGCAAAAATATACAACAGGGGAACTGCTGGTCAGACATCAATTCTGCTGTCAGGGATCTCAAGCTCTGATGGATTTCCCTTTATCCAGCCTTCACTAGCACTGATCATGAATTCCTCTGTTTTGCATAGCTCTTTACTGTCACTTTACAGGTACATTTTAACTAATATTATCTAAAGCTATAAGATTACCTTGTTTTTACATTTCAAAAGAAAGTGGCAATTTACTACTGGTAAATTTGATGAGGTATTTTCCAGGGTCAAATACTTAAGAGAGGGAGGGAAAAATAATCACTGAAACAGCAAGAAAATAAATGTATTTGAAATAGCTTAATTGTATAAAGAACTGAATACAAACTTGTCTCAACTCCGCTAATGATCTGTTGACTGTGAAATACCAGCAACACAGGGAAATGAAATTCTTTCAATTCAACCAGATCTGGGCTCAAACACTGGTCACTGATATTTTTTTGGGGTAATTTTTACACCACGGTAATTTTTACATCAAGGTAATTTCTCATCAAGGCAACAGACACAATGTAAGCACATTCTGACTTAGCACATTCTTACTCCCCCAAAATGCCCAAACTCAAACTAACACCATCACTATCAGAAAACAAATAACACACTAGCTCTAAAACATCCAACATACATCTTTATCTCTGCACAGGATTCCTAAACATCTCTCTCACTGGAAATTGTTAAGAACAATCTAGAAAAGCATTGGTCAGAAAAGATGGTATTTGCTGGGAAAATAGATAACATCCTTATTTTGAACAGGACAATGTTTTCCCCCTCCTGTTTCCCAATCTATTCTGAAACAAAAACCATCCATGTCATACTCTTCACCCAGTAAGAACAGCAGAACCTCACACAAAAGCAGCAATGTTACACAATACATTCTCCTTCATGGTCAGAGGTCATGAAGCAAAACTTCCAGCCCCAGTGAGACAGGGGCCCAACGGAAGAGAACCAAGGTGAAATTGGACATCCCACTCTCCAGCCATTCTACCAGTCAGAGAGAGCAAAATCACACAGTATTACACACCAGACTCTGCAACACCTGTGTGGTGAAAGTCACTCCATTTTGCCTTCTTGATGGGTGGACAGATATTCATTTGCTACCAGCAGTTTGAGAGCTGGCTTGGTCACCTAATTAACCTTGTTCTTCATGAATATAAAGGAGGCTTTCAGGACATTTTAAACAGCTAAGACAGTCTAAGCTCAGTGCTCAAGAATGAGGGGAAAAAGCAAAAGAATACAGAAGATCAGAAGCAATGACCTGTTCTTATTGACAAGATGTCTCCCACACTCACCAGAAGCCTGCCAGAGCTCACAGGCGGAAAACAACGATTGAGAGCTAAACCAAGCAGAAGTACTGAGAGACAGAGAATAAGTTACACAGCAAGATCTGTCACCACCTACCACTGATGGCAGCAATACTGACAATGCTAGAAGAAGTTTGCAAAGACCAGAAATAACTAATCTTGAGAACTTGCAAGACCAAAATACTATTATTATTCATATTTGTTCATACTGTAGAAGTAATCCATTGCTTTGTAATTAAGGTATTAATAACTATCACAGAATGCTGCTGTTTTAAAGCACTATTCTTTACCTTATCATTTTTTGATGCTTATGAAAACACATCCATGCAGGAGGCTTATTTCTATTAAAATCAGAGCAGGATAATGAGAAGTAAAATAAGCCCTTAAAAACCTTCTCCCTACCCCTCTCTCCTTCCCAGCTCTACCTCCTCCCCCAGCAGTGCATGGAGACAGGGAATGGGGGTTATGGTCAGTTCATCCCCGGCAGTTTCTCCCACTGCTCAAGGAGAGGAGTCCTTCCCCTGCTGCACTGCGGGGTCCCTCCAAGGAGAGACAGCTCTCCATGAACTTCTCCAGTCTGAGTCCATTCCACGGGCAACAGCTCCCCTCAAACGGCTACCATGTGGGTCACTCTTCCACAAAGCACAGTCTTTCAAGGACAGGCTGGGTTCCCCACGGGGTCACAGGTCCTACCAAAGAACCTGCTCCAGCATGGGCTTCTCTCTCCATGGGTCTGCAGGTCCCTGCCAGGAGCCAACTGCATGACAACTTTTCATCTTCTTAGATATGTTATCCTAGAGGCACTACCACCATTTCTATCTGGCCTAGCCTTGATCCACAGCACATCCATCTTTGGCTCTACCAGTCATGGGAGAAGCTTCTAGCAGTTTCTCACAGAAGCCACCCTTGAAGCACGCCCCGCTAGCAAGGCTTGGCCATGTAAACCCAATCCACCAGGGTAGGCGCTAGCAGTTCAGATTTGATATGTTATTTTATATTCTGGCCTGAATAATCAACAACCAAGATTCTGAGAGTAGGCAAAGGAATCTGGTAAATATTCATAGCTGACATTCTATTAAGTTATAATGAGACAAACTAGACACTGGTCAACAGATGGAGAGGCTGTGTGTCAATCAGCAGTTTCTTGAATCCCAGCCAAATTATTACACTCCTTGAAGTCAGTAATAGATTGTGCCCAAAAGGCAGCCCTGACTGCTTTCACTAACAAAGGTCCCACATGACTTCAGCTACTACTCATGAAGACATGAAGAGTGAGATATATGGTCTCTGATATTTTTTTGGGTAATTTTTACATTTCATTTTATGTGCTTAATATCTGGAAGAAAGCATATTGAGTAATCAGTGTAGGAACAAAAGGACAAGATGTGTCATATTACATTAAAAAGGTGAGGCAAGGTCCCCATGCAAATGATTTCTCCTGAATATATGCTAGCTCTATGGAAAAGGCAAGGAGGCAGACAGGAGTCTTACATTTAGACAGCAGTCTATCTGCTAGAGTTACCAGAAAGGAGTTGAACCCCAGTGAGACATGTGACATAGCAAATTTTTTCAGGTAAGGCTCAGCCATAAAAAAGTACATCTTTATGTTCAAGACTGGAACAAGAATTTACTCTGAATGTTAAATAGGTACTATTCTCTTTTCAATTCTATAAAGTATAATTTACAAGGAGCTTTGGAGGTCCTCAAATATGAGGCACGGAACTGTGAGTAATACTTTGACATCATAAACTATCTGCCATCACAAGGGCATTTTCTTGACTTCTACATCTTCACTGAGGTAGGAAAGAGCCTTATAAATCTCAGAAAATATTTTGTTTTATAGGTGCACACAAAAATAGACTATGAACAGTCCTTGTACCTCGCTTGAGTCTTAGTACTGTTCTACAGCAATAAATGAAACAGAAACCCAAATTCAGCCAACCACTGGGCGTCCTCTGTACTTTTATAGCCTAACAGGAGGTTTTGGTTACAGAGTCCCACCTACACAATTAACTGCTACGCCTGCATTTTTTGACTTGTTTGCAGATGATATTGCTTTACAAGGCAGTTTTCAAACAGCTGTGGAAGAATAATCACCATAGCAAGATCTCAAGTTTCTTCTGTCCTAGTAGCTCTGAATCAATTGAAATGATTGCTTCATTAAAAAAAAAAATTATAGGGTAAATAGAAAGTTTTTCTTTGGTTACAGTCTTATTGGAAAAGCTGTCTGGATATAGTACCTAGTATACTGGTTAAAAAGATTCAGTAACAAAAACAAGGACATTGAAGATAGAGGGTTTTTTAAATATAAAACAACACAAACTTTATGGCTATAATATATACACTGATTGCTAATTACTGCTGTGCTGAAGAGACTATTATCCCCTTTAACAACTACAGACGATAGAAGAACATTTGGTTTAAATTTTTCTTACAGGTTGATTAAAATGAGACAAGCCAGATAAACCATGATTTCTTACCATTCTTGTTAATAACAGGTATTAAGTGTGTAAGAAAGTAATTCAGCTCACAGATCTGCTTTTCTTTTTTTAAAGCCTGGCTTTTCTGAATAAAACACCTATTACATTTAGTCCATCGATACAGAAACGATGTTCCAAGCCTACAAACCACCTAGGAGACTCGGCAGAGTCTTAGCAAGCTCAGCTTAACTGCAGCAGTCTCACAACAAACAGAACAGTAACCAGACACTTCAAGCCCTCTTAAGACAAGTTGTTGATAACCTACATGTATGCACAATGCTTTTCTGATGGCAATTCCTCGACACAGAGGCTGGAGGACTCTCCCATGGCAATCTCACTGAGCACAGGAATCAGATAAGGCAGAACAAGCAAATATTCTAAGGAACCAAGAGCCTGGCTCTCAGGCAGCGTCCAGTCCAATGACACCAGCTTCAAGAGGATGAATGAAGTTACTCCTTATTGGAGAGGTCTTGAAGATCTATCTGTTAGTTAGCTTTGAATTTTTAGATTTTACTACCAGTTGGCAATTAGAAGAAAATAATTAGCTAAATAAAAATTTAGAAATAGGCAGATTTTAAAAAAGCAGCAAAATTGCAGGAATTTCCCCAACACACTCTGAATTTTACTTATACAATAGAAGAAGGCTGAGTAAGGAAGCTGATGAAAAAGTTTTCATTGGGAAAGACATCTGAACAAAGATATTGAAGTTGTAACAAATTCTTACTAAACATTCAACTTTTGTTTACTTTTCCCATTACTGCATTTGCAGTCCAACAAAAACTGATGGAAATCTGGTCTTCAGTATGGGACACATTTTTAATCCAGGAGTAAAAGTACAACAAAGACATGGCCAATTACTCTTTTAAATACCATCTCTCTTCAGCATATTGGGATTATGCTCTATTTTTATGTATTTCTGTATCCACAGATGACTATACAATTTTACTCCAACTAGTATTTACACTAGTAAAAATATATTAATCACAGCAAGGAAAACTTCAAAAATAGTATTAGAACATCAAAACAAATGTCTTAGAAGTCTCAGCCTACAGGTTCAAGGCTTCTTTTAAGCAAATTTAAATCTACAGTTAAAACAGTGATATTTATCAGTTACAGGAAGAAAAAAGTCTTTTTCTTATAACAAGACCTAAAAACCAGACTATCGATTAAAAGTGTATATAAATATTGCTTAATAGGCCTAAACTATTTATTTGACTATCAGTTTTTATTACATATAATTTTTTACTATTTGTCTTATAATGAAAAAAATAGCACAATCTGTCACAGCATAATTTGACTTTGATTAAAACCCTCCACTAGGCTCCTTGTGCAAATCCTAAAGCTGCCTACCATATCTGAAAAAGAGACAAGCACAGAATCACAAATCATAGAAAATTTTCTCAATATTTTTACATGAAAATAAGTAGACTGGAGAGATCATTGCTATCATCAATATTTTAATAGAGACTAATTAGAAATGTAGACAGATACACTTATTTTGAAAATTTCATATACATAGCTACAAGGCAACTTCCACCAGCTTATTCACCCTGAAGACTTCAGAAATATTGACAATTAGAAATATTGTCAAACAGCAGCTACAACCAGCAGTGTAATGACTTGCCTTATGAAAATAAATCCTGAAGACAAAATTGAAATGTAGAAAACCTCACTGTTACATGATTCTTTAAACTAATGTTTATCTTCAGAAGTATTCTGGGATAAGTTATTAATGATTTTTGACATGAAAAAAGGTCCTGAAAGTGGATACCCACCGCGCTCGCAACTTTTCTTACCTGTAGATACAAGGGCAAGGAATTCTGACATTACCCAGCAGAAAACATACTTTTCTGCAAGTGATTTCTGTATCAGAATAATTTTTTTTTTTGAGGGGGGGATGCGGTTTTAAGAAACTTCTAAAATGGCAGTGGTTAGCACAGAATTCTATTCTGCAAAAGGCAAAAAGCTGCAGGTTACCTCAAAGGACAGCAATTCCCAAACCTGCCCATTTCAGAAGGAGGACTTGGCTGAGGTGGATCTGCTATCCCAATGTGTACTGACAAATTAAAGCAAAATGCCAGTAAGTCAAAGAATTGGTTTATATTGCTTAACAGAGGTAAATGGCGAAGAGTAGCATGGGACCCTAATACTGGAAGCTAGTTTTATCCCAGTTAGGATAATCAAGCCAGAATTTTAATATTCTCTGCTGGACCCAGCAGGGTTACCCAGGAAAATGGACCATGACCACAACTCCAGGCTGTGAACTCCAGCACCCTGGGTAGACATTCACCTGAGTGGGTGAGAAGAAAACAAGGCAAGCTTTGGCCTGAAAAAGGATTTCAGAAGATGGAAGGTTTTAAAGCCTAGCTTTCCAAGGTAACCAGGGTATCACATCACTGTGCGTTTAGTAGTGTGTGAATCAACAAGTGTTGAACCTCCTCAGTTCAGTTTTAACAGAGAGACAGAAGAGCTCAGGGCCAGCAGTGAAGACAGATTTGAATGACTGCTCTTTGTGCCTCCTGCCCTTGTTCCCTGGGAGGCTGCAGCAGGAGCACGGCGGCACTGGCAGGCACTAGTGAGCACCAGCACAGCACCACTGAGCACCAGCACAGCACCAGTGAGCACCAGCGCAGCACCAGTGGCACAGCACCACTGAGCACCAGCACAGCACCAGTGCAGCACCAGTGCAGCACCAGCACAGCACCAGCACCAACTCTCGCTCAGCCCACAGAGCTGCAGCGTGCGTGCTGTGGCAGGCGCAGCGTAACAGAAACCAGCCCTGCAGCAAACCTGGCCCTGCCGCTTCCACACACCAAGAAGCTGTGGACTATGGATTTCTCTGTGGGACTTTCCCCTCCCCATCTTCCATAAAATTATTTGCAGGTAAATGATTTTGTGCCTAGTTAATAAGAGAGGCCTAATATTTCAGGTGCCTTCTGACTCCCTTTCTTACAGAACTCTTATTTCCTGATGTCTCCGCGTGGATGTGAGAAGAACTCAGCATCAAAGAAAATAAAAAGGGAAAAGTTCAATCCGCCACAGACCGGTTTTCTCTAAAAAAAGATCTCATTAAGTTTAATAATATATCGAAACTGATTCAAAAGGTATCATTAATAGATCAAGCCTCCTACTGGCTCAAAGATACAACATCTTTTCGCTCAGTACAAAACTGAAGAGTTGACAGGAAAGAGGAAAAGTTATTGACAGGAAGGACAGTGAACAGCTCTCAGCACCAGGATTAAGCCTACCATTTCTTGTATCTCTCTGTGGCTCTTTTATAATGTCTTAAGTTTCATCCCTAAAAAACAGCACTCAAATGCCATTCGGTTGGGTTTTTTATGAAGGGAGACAGCATGGTTCTGTTTTCATAAAAAGAAAAAGTTTCCTATCATCTGTGGGGTTTCAACAGTCCTTGGACAACAACAAAGCTGTATACTTCTGGATTTAAAAAAAGAAGTCCACAACTGAAAAAGGGGAAAATGTATCCAAAATAAGGATTATTTCTCTACATGAAAGGGGAGCAGATAAGCTCTATGGTAAAGTATAATGAGACACAAGCTTTCTATTGTCTGAATATAAAACTCTTGGTAATTTTAATAAAATTACAAAGAAAATATAAGCTTGAAAAGCTGGTCTCATGCCAAGTTGGAAGCTTTGATGATAAGATAAAGATAAAACACCACAGGGGTGATCCACATATGCCTGTACTTTCCCTAAATGGATACTGCTTTTATGAATGAGGCAATGGGGAATAAGCTTTGTGATATGTTAATTTGTTAGGGCTAGAAAGTCATTATACTGATCAAAAGGAAGTGCCTCTTTGACACTTAAAACCAAATATGTTTTATGAGACAAGTTGCTTTGACATCAAAATATCATATGTCATGCGAGGGCACACACACAAAACTAAAAGCTAATGTCATAATTTCATGGTACATTAAGAAAAATGAAGATTAAGGTAAATCAATATATTATCATATGCTAAGTTTTCATGTGGTGTTGCATACACATAGCAATGAACATTTAAATTAGCTGGTTTTAAGTCAAAATGAATGTTAAACTGTAGCTTTTGGAAATGTTCTCTCAAAGGAGCCTCACAACAAGAGCTATTCCACTTCCTTATTGATTTTAACTAAGAAATAATTATAACAACAGCTTGAATTTTCTACTGTGTATCAATTTCTATAGTAAACTTGTGTGTGAAGAGTTACTAAGAGATAAACCTCACAAATTAGTAAACAGTTATATTAAAGAAATACAATTGCAACAGAAATTTAGTCTGACCTCATGATTGTTCCTTGGCAAAAATCTAAACTGTCCTATGACAAAAGAGAAGCCACATTGCTTTCAAAGAGGTTTGAAGATTAAATTCTAGATGAGTTCAGGAAGAACATAGACAAATAATGACAGAATAGAAAGTATTAAAAATTTCTATTAAAAAAATCTGCCTTGTCTATCAGAACTTCCTCTTCTTCATTATGTTTCAGATATTTTAAAAAACTACTACATATTGCTCTTGCATGCTTTCTCATAAGCCTCTTTTCTCTGATATCTAAGCTAGAAATTCATAACCGCTTGTAAACTTTCAGACAAGGATTCTAGATAAGTTTCCTATACTTTACAGTCGTGGGTAGATTAGTAAGAAGCACAATAAGGGCTAGCTGAAGAGTTCTTCTCCAGGAGCAAATGATGAACATTTCTGGAAATAGGTAAGTACTTCCATTTCTTTCCAAAAATAAGCTATTTATAGCTTTTGAAGTGCCTTATATGATTTTCAGATAACATTTTAACTATCACTTCAGACTTCATTCAATACTGCAAAAACCAGGTACCCAGGGAACAGTAGTTCAATAATAATGAAAAAACAGCATCAGCTGCAGAAAGTATCTAACAAGTATCAATACAACCTGTGAAAATTTCCATTACTAAAGAGGACTAGTCATGGGCTATATAAAACTGGCAATTGAATATTTATTAAAAAACTACTAATCAACTTCTGATTCTCAGTGGCTGCTTAAAGCCCTTACAGAAAACTGAACAGCAGGTCCAAATGGAGCAATGGGGTATCTTAAAGCATCCTAAAGGACATCTCTCAGGGAGTAAACAATTGCTCTGTGTTTAAGAGCTCTGAGAGATGATTCTCATGCACATTTTTTGGCTACTGCAAAAGTTGTGCCACAACTGAAAACCAACTTCCCTGGAATCTGAAAGTTAACTGAAACACTTGGCGAGATTGTTCCTTGGTAAGATGAACAGACAATATTCATGAAATGTTTGTTTTATGCTGCCAGTCTATTGCTCTCTCCCTCCCTCCTTCTGAGTGCTTTTTCCTGCAAGCCACAGTCCACTGATGCACTCCTCCCACACTAAATATGTTTGTATTACTGCTACTTCTTCACATCAAACCAGTCTGGCAATTATTTTTTTTCATATTTCCTTTTGTCAATTTCCATGCTTTATTTCCATGCTTTATTTCACATTTCTTCAGTTTTACATGCTTTATTTCACACATGATGGACCTCCTGTAAACCCTTTTCCAATAACTTCAGCATCTTCTATATACAGTAATGATGAAGTCAGCTCCTGAAACTGCTTTCTCTATCAGTAAGTATTCTATATTAACACATTCTCCACTTAAAATCAACTAAAAAAGGTAGTAGATACTGAAAGTATCTGGCAGTGCTTACAATGAAAACCTTTAAAGTCTTTACAATGTGATATAAACATACAAATGTTGATGTCTAAAATATATTCTGTCACAACAGAACTGTGTTTCTCATTTTTGGGGCTTTTAATGTAAGTATCTACATAGCTGGATGAATATTTTTTTTGTTTTCAGCATCTGCATTTTTTTAAAGAATGACAATTTAAGTAGTATGTCAAGCTATTTAACATTTAATTTGATTACTTAGAACAAGGACAGTCAGTAGACTCCTCATTCTAGAATTCCACTTTTAAATTCCACTCCACTCATCTCCACAGTTTTGTTTTGTCCTCTAATGAACTTAACATGAGTACAGAAAGGTTTAATCATTACTTCTACATGACAAAATCAAGTAGCACAATTTTTTGCCATTCTTACAAAAAGTGTCCACAAATGCAAGCTTCACAAAGTAAGGTCTTCAATAAACACTGCTGAGTAATACAAGACAGTAATATATACTTACCTGTACAATATGCAGCACTCATACTGTATTTAATAGAACTAATAGTACAAGTAATATAAGATTCTGAAAAATGGAATGCTTTTGTTGCATTTCTGCAGAGCTCATGCCTAGCTCCAGCACAACACTAACACGCTGAGCTCAGAGGCTACAGCACTTCTTCAACACGACAGAAATACATATGTGAGACACTCAGTTTTCACATCAAATATCCAAGATTTTCCCTGTATTAATGAATATTGGAAAGCAGTTTCACAACATCTTTTATATTTCCATAGTAAATACAATAGCTCATTAAAAAAATATTTATGCTCCAAACCAAAGTTTTTTTATAAAATCCCCAAATCTATTTTGCTTTTTCAACAAAACTTGCGGTATGACTATTCTCTGTTCACACGAGTATTCAGTGTTTGTTAGATGGTTTATGTCGTTATTACTACACCTGCTTATATCAGTTTTTCAAGACTATTTTATTAACAGTGTAAAATTCAGCAGATTAACTACTCTTTACCATTTTAACTAGTCTAACCAGTCAGTGTGTAACCAGATACCCAGTTCCTCTGTGGGAAACTCTCATAAAAATGCCACAGCACCATAACATCTTCTAAGTGGCAAAATTTTCCCAAGCAATGCAGAAACACGTGTTAGTGCAATCCTGTTTTGTAACACTGCTATTTTGTTGGCTGTGGGTGTATAATACCAGCTAGGTTCAGAAATCACCTCTGTGAAATATGTTAAAACATAAGCACAGACTAGTACAAGTAGTAAAAAAACCCTTCTGAAATCAAGGAAAAAAATCTCCAACTGATTTTAATGATGCTCATATTTTATCCCAGAGGTTTTTTCTTTTGCTTATATGCAAATAACTATTATTTAAAAACTGATTAAATTTTCCAATTTCTTACACTTAGGGCAATCACATCAGCCATTTCATCACTGACTTCAGTTTCTGGCCATTCCTCATTCCTAACAATCTGTACTGTTTATTTATGCTTCAGTACATAACTCTCTTTATTATATTTCAGACAGTGCATCCCACTAAATTTTCTAAAAATTAAGTATTAACTCTATTTATATTGTCCTCAAGTTCTTCCAAATTGCATTTTGACATTAAAGTTGACTTTCTTCCCCTAATAGTGGCTTAATGAAAACTGCAGGGAAAATAGCAGCCTTGTGCTGGGGTCTCAGAGCACCTTTGGTTCTGCTTCAGATGAGTCAGAGTAGCTGTGGCTGGAGTCGTATGCCAGCAGAGAAGAGCAGCAGAAAAGCCAGGCTCTGGCTTTGACAGGGAACAGATGACCCTCTGGGAGCAATGAAGCATACACAATTACACTGATGTGCCGAGCTGGTGACAGGTAAAACTGAGTTGCCTATATCAGAGCATTTTGAGGATCCAAGCCTTTGCAAAGTCCAAAACATGGCATTCTGCTAAGCAGCAAGAAACTGATACTTCAGCTCCTATTTTGCTTAAGAAAAGCAAAGTAAACATCCTCTTTCACACCTGCACTTTTCGGATGGTGAAGGTCAGCTTGTAACTAGGGAAATGGCTGCACAGAACATGCAAACAAGCTCCACTTGCTCTCTGAGCCAAGCGATAGCATTAGGCAAATATTGAGTCAGAGCCAATTGCATTGTGCACAGACAGTGAAGCCTGTTTCTTGAAAGTACTTTTGCTCGGGTCTGCACAGCATGTCAGATGAATGATCTCAAAACTAGCACCTGAAGAAAAAACTTGTCTGCAAAAAAAATGAAATGCTGAAATACTTTTTACAGTCCATGCTATAAGGTGAACTGTGAAGAGTTCAGAGCTCTTAACATAAATTACATATTCAGACTTCTCAGGGAATCATTCTCAATACAGACCTGAGAATTATTGAACTGAATTCAGGTTTAGAAATGTAAGCTAAGTATTTCTCAGGTCATCAGATTTTTGGATACTAGTTAGAACACACAGTTTTTATGTGCAAATGTTACACTGGAAAGCAATAAGCAAGATGTAAAGAGAGAACAGTGTCTGCAGTGTTTGCTACTGACAAGCCCCCTAAGTCACTAGCAGGAAACAAAATCTACACACACTTTCCAAGTTTTATTCTAAACCAAAATGCTTGTGATGTTGTGCAATGTTGTATAAGCTCTTCCATTCATTTACCTGAAGGAGTGAATAAGTGTGTGCAGTCTGTAGGAATTACAAAATTATTTTGTAGCTGTTTGCCTTATGAGCTCTAAAATACACTCTTTATACTGAACTGTATTTCAGTGCCATCTCAGAGTCTTTCATTTGTCTTAGCTTACACATAAAAAAAAATTTAATGTTCCCATAAATAATGTCAGGCTTTTAAAGGGTATTAGAAATTTAGTCATGTGAATTAAGACATTATGTAGTACTCTCTTATAAGAATAATGACCATTACAGATTCCTGTTTAATGTAACAAACCAAATGAATGATTTTTCTGGACAACAAATGTCTGCTGTTTAGATAGGTACTTAATTTGGGAGACCAAATTAACACATCTGAAATTGAGGTCACTTTAAAACCTAATTGAGATTACTTGCAACACAAGGACTATTTATTTCCTGTATACCATAATTCATTAATTAAGTTACACATAAGTTTAAAATAGAAGTACTTAAAGAGGCACACTCCATTTGCTTATTATGAGATTCTACTGATATTAAACTTGTTACAAAACAACAAGCTTTTAATTTAACACACCCAAAAATATCTGGGTAAGGGATTGACTTTTTGGTAAAAAATTCATCAGGGTAAGTGAAGATTTAAATTAATACGAGATTAGATATAAATATACCACACAAATTTTCTCCAATTACATCTATTTCATCATTTGAAATGACAGAATCATAGAATGACTGAGGTTAGAAGAAACTTTTGGAAATGATCTAGTCTCCTGGACTGGAGATTCCACAACCTCTTGAGCAAACTGCTCCTGTATATAACCATCCTCACAGTGACAAAAAGGTTATGTTTACATGGAATATTCTGTAATACAGTTTATGTCCACTGTCTCTAGTTCTGCCATTGGGCATCACCAAGAGAAGTCCGGCTCCATTTTCACCACACCCTCACCACCAGGTCTGATCAGAATCTCAAGACTTCCCTTCTCCAGGCTGAGCAACCCCAGCATCCTCTGTCTCTGCTTGTATGCCAGATGCTTCATTCCCTTCATCATCCCAGTGGCCCTTTGCTGGCCTCAGTCCAGTACGCCCACACTGGAAAGCATTCCACACCTTTCAGATTGTATTTGTTCATCCTACTGCTCAAAGCCAAGCCAATAGAACGCCATAACAATGTGATGTTAATTAACAAAGTCTAATATTTAAGTATTAACTACAGACAGTTTTCATAGCTTTTGCTTTGTATTTGTTCTCCATTTTATAAGCAAAACAAACCAAGTATACCTCTGAATAAAATACTATAAATAATAAAGTGAAAAGATATGGGAATCCATATATTCTCCAGATTAAGAGGCAAGTACTGATCAAAGTCAGCCTAGACACACATTTTTTCATAATCAGACTACCATGTGAAATGAAAGGTCAACATTTTTTTAATTAAAACCTTTTCAGATTCAGGGTGTATATGTGTATTGTTCAAACATATCAGATAAAGTAAGTGATGGTAATCTAAGAACTGTGGGGCTTTTTGAAAGACAATCATGATAGGGGAATGTGCTAATTTACCCAGCTGTACAACATACAATTTTCCTTGCAAGCACGGTGAAACACCAAGTAGAGTTTTGCCTGCAAAACAGCCAGCAAACGTAACAGTGAACATTATGCAGGAAAATTTAAGGGGTCACACCCCCTTTATCAACCCACCAGTTTTCAGAGTAACATACTACTCAATATTAAAAGATAGAAAGCTTTCTGAGAAAAAAACAGGTCAACTATACCTGAAGGGCCATGAAAATATTATCCACTGTCAAGCTCTTTTGTTTCCATTCTGATCAGAAGTAACAACACTTACCAGTCCCAGTTTACTGTGACTGATATGAATATACCTGAAGGGCCATGAAAATATTATCCACTGTCAAGCTCTTTTGTTGCCATTCTGATCAGAAGTAACAACATTGACCAGTGCCAGTTTACTGTGACTGATGTGAATAATTCTAAACCACAATGCTTGTGATGTTGTGCAATGTTGTATAAGCTCTTCCATTCATTTATCTGAAGGAGTGAATAAGTGTGTGCAGTCTGTAGGAATTACAAAATTATTTTGTAGCTGTTTGCCTTATAAGCTCTAAAATACACTCTTGCTTTATGATCTCTAAAATACACTCTTTCTTATTGAACTGTATCTCAGTGTCAGATGTGCCCTATGACTTGCAAGCTGCAGTGGAAGGCCACTACTCCTATTGACAAATCTATCCATTATGATTGGGTTTAGAGGGGAAGAATTTTTAAAACAAAGTATCATTGCTGCAAGCTGAGGGATATACAGTTTAAGAAATGCAACTTAGTTTTCCAGTAGCAAGAAAACACATTGAAATCCACAATTCTTATTAGCTTCCACAAGGACAAGTATAGTCCAAGAGTGCAGCACAGGCTGGGATCAATCCATCTGGGGAGCAGACCTGTACAGGTGGAGCTGGGGGCCTTGGTGAACAACAAGCTCAGCGAGTGAACATTGCTGCTGTGGCAAAGAAGCCAACAGGATGATGGGTGGCATCACAAGGGCATTACCAGCACAAAAAATGAAGTCAATTTCCCACTCTACTTGCGGCTTGCCAGGCCACACCTAGAATACAGTGTCCTGATTTGGTCCCTTCTATATTAAAAAGATGTGAACAGGCTGGAGAGGGTCAGGAGTAAGGCCACAAGTGCGATCCAAGGACTGGGAAGCCTGCCATGTGAGGAAAGGCTGAGAGAACTGGTTTGCACAGCCTTCAGCAATGAAAACGTAGGGGAAACCTCATCACTGTGTTCTAGCACTTAAAGGGTACCTTGCACAGAAGATGCAAGAATCCTATATAGAAGGATTCCCATGGAAAGGACAGGGCAATAGGTACAAGTTAATGATGGAAAGATTTTTACAAGAGGCAGATTTTTCACAAGGAGAAAAATCAGTCATTGGAATGCTCTTTCCAGAGATGTGGTGGATTCCCCACCATTGGGCACTTTTAAGATTCAGGTGGGCAGGGTGCTGAGCCATGTTGTCTAAACCACTCCTTTGCCATGAATAGTTGGACCAAATGATCCTTGAGGTCCCTTCCAACGCAGTGTTCTTTGATTCTATTTATTGGCTCATGTCCATATGTCAGGAAATAATTTTAGTATATTTTCCTTTCCAGGTGTTCAGGCATGTTTTCCATTTTGAGTTCCATGGACCAGCTGACTTCACAATCTAGGTCCCTTAATAGAATATAAATTTCCCTTTCGAAAGGAAAATTTCAAAGTTACTAACAATACTTTAATACTTGAATTCAGTTCAATTTTAAGATTAAAATTCAACTTTTTCTACAGTTAAAATATTACTTTGGATATAAGGATAAAATGGTTAAAGAGAAAAGAGTGTGGATATAAAAATGAATGCACTGAAGTTAGGAACCAAATTCAGAGTTTGCTGTTGAAACAACTTGAGTGCAATGTAATCTTTCATGAATCTTCAGAAAGTGACATGAAATTATAGGCCAGAAATTATAGGCCAGGGATCACACATCTACAAGGGCAATAACACACTGCATAAGAAAATATGATTTGAGAAAAGTTAAAGGGTTCTATTTGGGAAAGAATCAAAAAGACATTCAGGTTACTGGCAAATGGCATAAACATAGCATGGACATACTCATGATACATCATTTGGTCTAGCACTTCATTATAGAAAATTAATAAATAGCAGTTGTCTCACATCTCGACTTCATTTAAAACATTGCAATTTTCCACAAGAGGATTTGTTAAACTTGTGAAGATGAGCATTAATAGAAGGATTAAAAGTTGGCAAGGAACTGCCTGAAGGCTAAATGAAAGGAAAGGAAGTGTTTAAAAGGCATAGCATCATCTGGAAAGGAAGTCATAAGCACAATTCTTTGGTGCTCATTTTTAAAACTGCTTTAAAAAAAAAAAGGGACAGCTGTATAACAGCACAGGAAAAGTGATCATAAAACCAGCCCTGACTAAAGTCAAAGCAGAAAAGGCTTCTTTTTAAACACCCAGGCAACAAGACTCTGGAGCAGTCTTTAGGGTAGTAGTAGTAGGGATGAATTTTCCCACATTCTTTTGATAATGACTCTTCCTCAGTTTAAGATACTGTATCAGTGAGAGAAAAGATGCCTGCTAGATTCTGTGAAAGTTTAAACAGATTTTGCTTTCCTTTACTCTCCTGTACTTTTGCAAAAAGGCTGGTGGCAGACACAGAGGAGCTTTCTGACAGTTCATTGAATTGACAAACTAGTTAAGCTCTCCTTGTTCTCAATCCCATGAGCATCTACAGGTTCAACCAACAAAGCATATTGGCAGACATTTGTGGTGGGATTAAGGTGAGGCAACAGAAGCAATGTAGATGAACTCATGTGGAGAAAAAAAAATCATTATTTTGCTACCAGTGACAAAGGCAGCTAAAAAAAACTTACATGCAGAAGCCTGAGAGACAACAGGAGTCCACTTAGAAGAGACTGGGGAAAACTGTCTAAAAGTCTGTTGCTACATCAAGCATTCAGAGACACACAAACACCACAATGAAAAAAAAAAAATCCTACTTAATGAAACAACAAAAATAATCCATTAACTTCCATTCTGAAATAAGTATGACAACTCAGTTTCAGAAATAAAGCAAGAGCCTTTTAGCTCTAAGTAAGAGCATATTACTGGACTGAACTAATAAGGAATACATACAGGAAGATGCGCTGCCTCACTCATGACCTCTTTTTATTATCATAAAAAAACCTATATTACACTACTCATACTTATCTGATTTCACACCTATTTTGATTTGAAATTAACGTTTTTCAGCCTTGAAGGAAGGATTGAGAACCTTCACACTCCACATATTACCTTCTGGCCTCTTATTGTAGTTTTTACTACCTGACAATTCTCAGGTGCTTATGACAACAAGGAAGAAAACTTATCTCACATTTTTGGTAGGAGTGATGAATACTGAATTACTTTTAGGAATGAAACAAAAAACCAGTGTTTGCTTCACACCATGACAAATTGCAATGCAGCTGGATTGTATTTACTGATAGAAGCCCTGGATGCCATAGTATGTGTACATGCTAACCTTTTAATGCAGAGAGCTGGAAACAGCCACAACTATAAAGCAGACACAAGAAGCCTTGTGCCTGGGCTTTTAAGTGAGCAATTAAATGCATCATATATAGAGATAAGTAAATATAGGTACTATTACATAACGCTCAAACTACTGCTTACAACGTAGTTTTCTTGAAACAGTTCTGCTGTTTCATATCTTAGCCTAGAGTTCTTCTAGTCATTTATATAGCATTTTTAAAGTGATTTTGTCTGGGAAACACCATTTAATCTAATTTGCTAAACAATATTAATATTCTTAATTTGGGCAAAGTTCTTGGCTTGTCCAAAGAAGAATAAAATGCACAATTTTTCATAATAAATGCTGTATTAATAAGACCTTAACACAATTCTGATTGCATCTCCTTTTATTTCCCTGTTATTTTATCTTTACAGGAAATACCTGATAAAATAACAAAAGATAAAATAACAAAAATTATCTTTTTGTTTTGTTATGATAAAGGGATAAGCAGTGCAGATAAGGCAGATGTACCTCTGCCTTATTGTAAAAAGAGAGACAGATATTTCCAAAACAAAATTCAGAAAAATTTTGCAGAATTCACAGACTTCACAGAAGAAAGACATGTTTTCTAAGAACAGCATGGTCTAATCAGAGGGACTAAACTCTTCCAACTTTTTTCTAGTTATCCTGGGAGGTGCTAGGTGGCAAAGCTGCTAAAATGCTTTCAGATGGCTCCAGTCTTCATTCATCATATACTGAGGTCTCTCAGAAATTCAGGAATGCACTGAATACTAAGTTTTAATCAAATATAAAAATAAAATCCCACAACAGTTATTGGCCAGACTCTGTAGCTGGTTATTGGCTTTTTCTTCTTTTTAAATAATGATGTTGTTACCGCATGTTACCACCAACAAAATACATATGCTCATCAACAAAACCTGACACACTGTGAAAAGTGTGTAGCTGTCATTTAGCTTTACTAGACTTTATGTCCCCAATGAAAAGCACATGTCCAAAACACTTAGAAAATAACTTCTAACTCCCATACCACTTCAATCATAAGAATCAATTTTCCTCTAATTAAGAGTCACCAGTGATATGCCAGATAAACAAACTGTCCCAAAGGAAGAGCTGATTGTTCTCAAATAGTGGAAACAAAAAACAAAGTATTTCTTCTACCTCACCAATAATTTTAAACATAAACTATACACTGCTGGAGAAAGCAACTAATTTCAACTCCTTGTAGAGCTCATTAAGTAGATAAAAACCTAACTAGTGTATATCTATGCCTATACATACCCTGCAAAAAAAAAACCCCAAAACAGGATGCCACCCCATAGATTATCTAAACTGCTCATGTTCTTAATGTGATCTGGCACCGTAATAAAATTTGCTTAAGGAACAAATGAAATTATCTTACAGAAGTCCATGTGCCAATATCATCACCACAATAATGTTATTTTCTTGATTAATAATAAACAGACAGTGGTATCTTCCTGTTTTAAACATAAAAACATAAAAATGTGGTTTATAGATGTGAATTTTTATGTATGAAGACTTTTCATATAAATAGGATTTATTTTGGTTTTGGGTTTTTTGGTCCATATTTTGTTTTGTTTTTTGAGTGTTTTTTGTGTTGTTTTTTGTTTGTTTGTTCGTTTGGGGTTTTTTTGGGTTTTTTTTTTGTTTGGTTGGTTGGTTGGTTTTGTTTTTGAAGAAAAAATATATTTTGTAGCTCACAGACAGTTTAGCCTGTATTCATTCCACTAAGAAATGTAAGATGTTCAGAATTCATGATCAATCAACTTCTTATGCCATCTCACATGGCAAGCCTTTGACATAGTTCTAGAAATGGGTTATTTTCAGGTTTAAAAGCACCATCTGCTCTTAATGATGGCACCAACAAAATTACGGTAATAATAAAGAAAAATACCCCTAAGTGACAGAAAAATCCAAAGCCGAGAAGACATTTACAACTCATGACTATGCCTACAGAGACCACAATTCAAATGCCAGCTAGCTTTTAACAAAAGATGATCAGGTTTAAGTTTGTTGTACACCCTCCTTGACCCTCACATTGTGCAATGAACAATAAAATATCACTGTTGCAAGGAAAGGCAACAAAGGGGCCAAAATAATGAGAATGTGGAGATATTTTATTACTACGAGTTTTTAAACATCCAAAATAAAATGCAAAAACTTCAAAAAATAAATCCTTTTTCTCTCTAGTAATGCAAACTGAAGAAACTATTCTTGCTAAGTTAGTTTTCAGTTCACCAGCAAACAGCTTTTTCATATTAACAAATTAAAACTTCTGTAAAGGCATCAAATCAGATATTTTGCCAAGAATTCTTTGTTCCAGGAACTAATGGAAAGGAAGTCTTTATTGGTGACCTACATAAAAACTGATAGCTTGAACTTTCTGCCAATTGATTTAGCAATCCATTATGACCATAAATTTGCAAAAATAAAAGTTATTTCTTCTTGCTTCAAGCCAAAGGTTTAGAGCTTTTCCTTTAAATTTTTACAAATGAAACTTAGGCATTAAGTAGGCATTATGCAGAAATATGGAATTATTTCTGCATACCAAATAATGGCATTGGAAATGTCTTCAGTCATTGACCTAAGAAAAAAATTTGAAATCTTTATCTCTGTAGAATTAATAAACTACAGGTCACTTTGACAAATATACTTTTTTCATGTTTAATTTGACATGCAAGTTTTTATCCAATCTTCTTATCCAAGACCTGTTCAGTCTTCCATTTTCACATGTCTTTGCTCAATATTACCACTTAAAGTATGAAACTGTTTGCAGACACTATTAAGGTACTATTTTTCAAACATATGTCAATGCAGAAGAAATGCAGAAGATCAACTTCCATTTATATTTAGGATCTGTAAGAAAACATACGTGTCCAGAAAGCTCAAAGGACAGCCAAAATGTGGTCCACTGATTACCAAACAAAACAATAATATGGCTTCAGCAACTATACCATTACACATTAGATATCCATACTTAGTTATCTAAACCTAAAATGAAGTACACAGGTTCTCTTCTCTAACTCCTACTGTTTTTATTAAGAATAATAAAATATGCAAATGTAATGGCAAAATTCCTGAAAACTTTCACTTTTTTGTCTTTCACGGGATTGTCTATTACTACTATCAGCTGCATTTCGGTAGCAAATTTTCAAATTTAGAGTCTTTCTGAAAATTCAGTTTGAGAATTTAAGTACTGGATGTTTTCAGGGAAGGAAAGCAAGGCAAGTTAGGAAAAATAAAGTAAACTTAACAGAAAAGTGCAGAGAGAAAAAAATTACCAAATTGCAGGAATTCTTCCTCTACCCCATTCAAAACCAGTTCTCCCTTGCCTAGATTAATCCAATCATCTCTTGTGCACACACCTGGAAAACATCTTTTCCAGACTTTAATCATGCTTTTTCCCCTTTCTACTACTATGCTTATCTTTTAATTCCAGCAACTGTTCCCTCTCCCTCACATTTTCTCTGCCCTTCTGGTAACAAACGCAGCCACCCCATTTCCTCATCAAAAGGAACAGATGTGATATGACAAAATTTTAAAGTAGCACCACCTGCTCAGGGTGGTACCCTTCCAGCAACAGGGACGTTCTGAAACTGGAGATGAAACCTGTCTATGACAGTTCAGCTTGTCTTTGCAATTTCCTCATGCTTTTATAGTCAGCTCAAACTGGGTTCTGCTTAAAAAGAAAGACTGGAGACTGAGCAAATGGCCACAAATCTCCTGCCTGTTGTGGGGGAAAGAGATTACTCATATAAAATTGATGCTGTATCCATCTCTCTGGTAAATGATGATGCTGCCAGGAGATTTTTCTCAAGGCAGATTTAAAAAAAAAACAACATAGACAACAGTTGGGTAAAGTACATTGGCATAGACTAAAATGAAATTATTGTATATTTCTGTGGCATTCAAATATATGCAGTACAGTTAAT
This sequence comes from Passer montanus, assembly GCF_014805655.1. NCBI lineage: Eukaryota > Metazoa > Chordata > Aves > Passeriformes > Passeridae > Passer > Passer montanus. The sequence goes on along the minus strand of NW_024357613.1, from coordinate 6,000,598 downwards.
GTGCTAGTGTACCTCATTTTGAAGTTCATCAGCACTTTTGGTAGACGCAAGGATCTCATACAAAGTGCAGCAGAGGTCTTCTGTTGTTGGTCCTCCAGGGTTACCTCCTTGAGATTCCTTCAGGTACTTTCCAACTTCACACCATAAAAAAGAATCATCTATTTTTTCCAAAGATTTGATATTAGATTTCTCATCACAGTAGTTCTGTAAGTGATTCAGCTGATTATTCAAAAATTTGTTATAATCTAAGCTTATATTTTTCTGTGCATCAGTCTCGCCATTCACAGGCAGCTCTTCAGAGTGATCCAAATCATGCATGTCAAATGAAAACACTATATTTTTACCAAACAACACTCTGCTATCACCATTTTGCTCTTCAGCCAACTGTATGAGGGCTCTAAGCTGTTCTTCAGTGAAGTGAGAAGCAATCCGAGACGTGGCATTACAAGCTGCAGTAGCAGATGATGATGGAAATGGCCCAAACATCTGCTTGATCACCTTTGTCTCATCATGGCCAACATATTCTTTCCCATGAAATGTCTTAAAAAGAAAAACAGCTCCACTTTCAATCGCTTCTTGTCCATTTTCAGCTCCAACTGTTAACAAAACCAAATGTAACTTAATATACTTAAAACTAAGAGTGTTTCATTACCTATAACATAATTGCATTAAAATTCTTGTCACAAGTCTCATCAGCAGAGATATCAAAAGAAGACCACAACAAGTAAGAATTGTTGCAAGGTACTGAATTACAAAAGGTACGTGATAATAAAACATCTGTCTTCATTATCCTTCTACATACTAAAAATTTATAGTAAGAATTATCAATGCTTTCTTATCTTTCTGAGCTAGAGAAAAAAACATGGTAGAGGTCTTAAACTCACAATTGTATATTTATAAGCTATTTAACGTTAACAAATTTCCACTTTGTCTCACTATTTATTCACTGCCTAATCTGAATATTCATAACAGAATAAATATACAGAACTCAACTGGGGATTACTGAATCCTTGTAGTAATTCCCAGTAGAATTACTTCTGAGTATGTGCTAGGTTAGAAAAACTGCTCAAAAAATTTAAAGCAAATAAATGTATGAATTTGGACTTCTATCTACAAAATATCACGTTATGAAAAAAACCAATATATTATTAGATAAAAACATGAATTTACTTCTCAAATATTCACAAAGATAGTCGAGGAAAACATAAGGAAAACTCCATGTGACGAACCAATATGTCCCTACTACAACATTTTTAAAGTCACCAAGTCTAACCTAAACAAAACCAGCAGCAGAGTGGGGCTTTCGTTCATTTTAAATGAGGACAACTTACAAAATTTTTTTACTTGATTGATCCAATTTAGATTAACACCAGAAAAAGCAAGGGGTTTCTTCCCCACAACCTAACATAAAAGAGCAAATTAATTCTAGCAAAAGCAGATGGAACAAGGCTAAGTAGCTAGAAATGTAATATATAAATAAATTGAGGTGGCTACAAATTCACTATTTAGCTTGAATATTCCTGTGGTGCACTTTGAAAATCTGAGGAGTTCAAGGAGAGGACTGGAGGTGATATTTACAAGATAATTAGATACCTACATATGGAAGGTATCTAATACATACTTACATGATCTAAAGATACACACATATAGAATAGATATGTAAACAGGTCTCAGAGGAAAAAGGTGGTTCAGCCCCTTCCTTTTAGCATTAGCTATATAGGAAGCAAAAAAAACCAAACCATACATCTAAAAACTTGTAGTTTGTCTGCATGAAGCTCATTCATATATTCCTAACATACAAATACATATTATTATTTAGAGTCAATTGTCTCTGAACAGAAGTAAAGATTACCAAACTGAAAGAGAAATTGAAGGATTTGAGAAAAATCTCTTAGGTTTACTATTTGTTATTTCTCCTTTATTATTGACATCTCCTATTTATGAAAGCATCTCTTGAGAAAATATCACTCCTTCCATCTCAACCAAATAAACCAAACAAGATGGCAAGAGATGCACTACTAGAAGCTACACTTTTTGGTATTTTGTTTTGTTTGCCAGCCAACATTTTAGTCCAGTACCACTTGCGATTAAACTATACACAATGGATATTTAGAACAGCTTTCTCAATCTGTTATCAATAGCGATTGCATCTTCCCCTACTAGCTCTATGAGCTGACAGCTGGTACAAATTCAGTCCCCATCTTGCATGACTTCAAGCCTTGTGTGTTGCAAGTGCCAGCTGAAATCTGTGCACTGAAGAGATACCTGGGTTAGGGCACAGAGTTGGCCCGTCCCCAGAGGTCTGTCTCAGAAAGACAGCAGCAATATGTTTAAATTCCAGCCCAAAGAGCTTAAAAGTTTACCAGCAGTACTAACCAGAGTTTAAAACTTTTTGTCAGTGATTTGAGAAATAACTCAAAAATATGCTTCTGATGACTGAAGAAAGCAATAGCCATTTACAATCATTAATAGATTTAATAAGCATCTTCTGCAATGGTACAGCAAAATGGACTATCACCACATGTTGGACATGAATGACTTGCCTAGCCTTTTTTGAAAGCCTTTATTTAGACATTAGTTTCTTTCTCAATTTACTAGATTTTTCCAAATAAATGGTCAAGAAATAGAATGTAAATGGGGCAGGTTAACATTTGTATTGCAATAAAAATCTCTGGTCTGCAGTACCAAAACCAGGAAAATATATTTATTTTTTATTAATTCTTTCTATCTTTTTAATGTTTCTATTCAAGATATTGGAAAAACAATCAGAAAAGGAGGAAATGTACCTATGAGATTGAAAGGAAAAATCCTTAAATATGTGACAGCAAGAGCTTGAGCCATGTGCTCAGTTTATGAGCTGATGAAGTTAATTTTTGCCAAAAGCAAAAGCTGTATTAGGTTTAGTCTGTCAATCAAAAATTAAATTTCCAATTAAAACTAAGTTTTCACATGTTCTTTGCTGTAATGTATTTCAGTATTAGAAGTTTAATTCCAGATGACTGAAATATATTTTTATTTCTCTCCTCAACACCAAAGAATTCAAAGATTTCTTATATTTTTATCTGCCTGCACAGCAGTCCAACTTTTCATTATACCAATTACATGGAATTAAAGCAGACAACATCAGGATTGTTCTTTTCTTAGAGTACTGCTATTCCAAAAGAAATAGTTGGTTTTGCTTAATAACTGTCAATCACAAACCATACCACACTCTACAAAACAATACTATCAAACAAGTAAGAATATCCATATAACAATGGAATCTTAAAATAAAACAGAAGACCAAATTTTGCATATGTGTATCAGATAAAATGGAGTTTCAAAGTTATTACAGGGCAAAACTGGCATCAAGGTAGAACCAAAACTATACCAGTAAAGTATGCAAGGAGAATGCAACTTGAACCTGCTCCCACCCCAATATAAAATAATGTATTATTAGACTACTAGAGAATGAAAACATACCTATTTGTTTTGCAGCTTGTAAGATAGTTTTTAAATCACCATTTACAGTTTGGTATTCTTTTTTGTCCAAATTGTCATCAACAAACTTTATTATCTTCTTCCAAGTAAGATCAGACTTCAGCAACTGGGCATGTAGTTTTGATCTTTTAGTCTGAAAATGCAAAATATTTGGGTTTTTTAATTTATTTCAAATCAATACATGAGTGTTCCTTTAAAATTAAAACACCAGATAAAAACAATTCCTTGCAATTGCATTCAGTCAGTATATAGTACTGACTGCAAGCACTTTTCCTTTTACCTGATCTTTAGACTCCTGAGTGTATGAAAGAAAGATACACAAAAGCACACACACTCTCTCACTAATTTACTCTTTCCAGAGCAAAATCCTCTATAAAGCCAAACCAAACTCTTGCAACTTCAAGAGATTTATAGTTCTCAAGATTCCAAAGTCATTTCATAGGTTCCCACAAGGCATCTATCGCTTTAATGCATTATTTCTCATGAAGCAAAAGAAGTACCTAAATTCAGTAAACTTAATATTAGAAAGGAAATGTTTGGCTTCCCAGCTCTATGTAAGCTCAGAGCTAAAAGTAGCCTTGCCCAACTTCTTGAAAGACAAATTAACACAACCAAGCAAGCTTTGCCATATGATTGTAAGGGCTAAATATAAATCACAAAGCTACAGCAAATTAGACTTTGAGTGAGGACACTATGAAGGAATGTACAGGAAATTTTACACACTCTGCCCTTCTTGCTTGCCTGCTCTTATAAAATATCAATGCAAATGAAGAAAACAAATGATTCTTACTATAGCTATGCTTTGTAAAAGAAAAAAAGCTTTACCGTTAAGTCAGCTAATTCTTCACTGTAATCCTCATGTTTAGTGACATTTGAAAAGGAGCGTAAAGCGCCTGTAAGACGAGGCAAGGCCATCTGTTACTCATTCAGTGATCCATAGGATGAGAAATCAGATCCCAGTTCAAGTACCTAGATGAGAACAAACAAATAACATGGCTTTATTAATGTTATAAATACAAACATGCATCATGAACTTGAAAGACCTTTTCGAGCTAGCAGCACTTGGCTGGAACTTCAATTAAGCCAGTTAAAAAAAGATCTCTTAAAATAATGATAATCAAAATTAAATAAAAGGAGGTGAAAGGCACAGAGAGAGGCAAGAAATGGTAACATGCAGAGGTCACTCAGCAGGTGGTTCTTTTCTCTCCTCCCTAAATAAAAGTTACCAGCAATGAGGCAAAGTGGCAATTATTTCTTTAGCACCCCTAACACTGTATTATAGTGAAATCTGTGTAACTGAACTTTAGCTCCCAATAGCAGTAAGTGATTACAACCTACGGGAAGATTTTCTCTGAGCCAGCCCATGCTGGGAGCTCTCAGGTCATTAACAGCCTCTGGCGCTGATGCAGAGAGAGACATCTTTCTTGACAAGTGCTTAGCCATTTTTAACCAGCAAAACTGGGAAAGAAAATTATGACAGGAAATAAACATTGTCAAAGTCATAGCACTGAACTATTGTAAGAGATAAAGGGAATAAAAAAGGCTACCAGAAAACTGAACACACTATGCCTTGGGATATTTTCATCTCACAACTGGGAGTGCACACACAGAGCAGGACTCTCTTCAGGACTACAGCTTATTTCCATGCAGTTTTATTTCCTCTGTGGAACAGGCTCATATCTATGCACCAAAACACAGCTGTTCTCCATCTGAAACTGTACTTCTTCCAAGCCTTTTACTGAAATTATTCTCAAAGTTATTTAATTTCAAAAGGTGCCCACGGCTGAATTGTTTAATGAACCCTAACACACAGCTACAGTTTCTGATGGTATTAGATAAGATACAGATTTAGATTATTTTTGAAACAATTAATGATACCATTACAAACCTAATGATCTGCATCATTCTTAACATGCCTGAAGATCAACGTCCATCCAGAATTTAAAGAACTTGTAACAGAGTTAATAGAATTACTTCCCCCCCAGTCATACAATACAGAACTCTCTGCTTTCATCCAATTATCCTTAACGTTTTTCCTTATTTAATGACTGCATTTGTATTTTAGCTATCAGCTTTGCAATACAGCGCAAAAGAAATCCAGATGTAGCGTTCCAGTCACAAACAGAGAAATGTCACTGACTTGTCAGGGCTGCTTGTTTTCCCACCTTGCCTTAAGATGCTTTTTGAGACTGATTTTACAACAGCTGATATTTTGGAGACAAATGTTATAACAATGAAGCTATAAAATTTAGAAATACAAAATCTTTAACTGTGAAGGGCAAAGAGAGCATGTGTTCAAGCCTAGAAACAGACAGAGCCAAACACCACTCCAGATCTTTTGATATATTCAGTGAATATATGACATGCAATTCATACCAGCATAGCTCCTAGTCTGTAATAGTCTAAACATTATAGCCACCATTATTAGAAGGGAAGTAATGTGTCCAGACTTTGAGGGTACATCACTCTCACAACTCTTCTAATGACAGAACTGCCATTAGCTATTAGAGCTATTGGGTCCATTTTGCCTATTTATTTTATACCTTAAATATACCTAATACCTTTATACATTGAAATACCTTGTCCTGTAGCATTATGTGCCTTTATAAAAAATGCAACAACATATAACTCTAATATTACTTTAATTGTCCTTTCTGAAATACCGTGCATACATGGTTGAAAGTTAGAACATACTTATAAAAGTTCACTTTTCACACACACTCAAAAATTTCAACACATCTCCAGCAGGCTCATTTATTAGGAGACTGAATTTTAAATGGATATTTCTTTCTCCTTTATTCAATTTCTTTTTCAGCAGCTCCTGAAATAGAAAACCTGAAACACCAGAAAACAAGAAAGGGCACACTGTCCACAGTCACGGCCAAAGGGCCAAATCCAGCCCTGCAACCCTAATCTTGTACTAGTAAATGCTGCACCACACTTGCCCGTGTGCTTTCAGAACTTGCAGGTATCTGAGGAAGCTGGTTTGGCAGAACAGTCACACAAAGCTTCTGCATCCCATTTATAGTCAAATAACACTCACCCCCATCACTTCTGGTACATGACACCCACTCTCAGCAGGTCACCAACGAAAACAAAACTAGCTAGTAAACAGAATGCAGGGGATGGGTGAAACTAATTACTCCACTGTTATCATAGAAAAACAAGGTAAAACTTAGAAACTTTGGCTATTATTCTGCAACATATTAGAGCCAGCTCTGAACACTAAATCGAAAATCATGTGGCCCTGTAAAATGCAGTGTAAATTTATAGGTAAACCTATAAATTTACAGGTAACGTGTTTTTAAAAAAATACGTTACCTGCCTTCACATAAAGCCTCCTTATGTAGATACCTGCCTGCATCACACTGCCTTTAGAGTGAACCAGCTGTTCTTCATCTTTCCACAGCCATCATAAGAGTAACTAATTCCTTCTGGTTTGAGACAAATGTATCTGTTTGCTCACCGGTGGATCTGAAATACCTGAACTACCAAATGATCCTGCTAAGATCTGCTAGTTTTGAAACAAGTTCCTAAAAGGAAGAGGCAATTAAATCCTCTTTACCAGGGTCCACATATAAAAGATGAACTTTTGCTATCCTTATGCACATTCCCTGTAAAGAAAAGTATGAAAAAGGTTCCATCTTAAATCATTTCCATAGGACAAACGGAATGGGAACTTAACCCTCGTATCAGTGCGACTTTACATGCCGAAAAGATTTCTTCTCCTCCTCCCCCTCCAATCAAGTAACGACGTTTTGGGTGCAATCTGCTAATGATTTCTAGAACAATTTCAGATTTCCTGCTTCTTTTAAAAAAACACGTAACTTTCCACCAAGCCTGTTTGTAAATCAGAAAGAGCAATATCCACCCTTCCAAAGTTTTGTGAAGATGAAAGTAACTTTTAAAGTCTATTTTGCTTCTTTTAAAACAAGTGTGATTTTAACACTGAAACTTTTTATAGGAGAAAGTAAAACATAAAGACATATTATACTCAGAGTTCAGGTAAGCAACAATTCAAAGTTTATTGTTTGAAAGTAAACATGAATCATAATCTCAGCAGGTTTTTACTCATTAAAGTGAAACATGGAAAAAAAATTCAGCAATAACACAAAGGTAACAAAAATTACTATAGAAGTTTTCCACTTCGTATTTTCACCAGCTACTTAGGTTTTCATCCAAGTCCTGGCCTTCTTATGTTTCTAAGACAAGCAAATAACAGAACATTTCTCTCTCTTCTTCACTGAAATATTGAAGAGATTACTGTAAAAGACACCTCCTTTTGAAATTTACTGAATTCCTATGCTCTCTAACAGATCAAACCAGCTGCCCAATAGGGCTAAGAGAAGGTGAATACTCAGATCAGGCATGTCAATGTTCCAGTTGAACAGTAATGTTTCCTTCCTTACAAAGGATGGAATAACATAGCATTAACACAGCTAAAAATCACAGGTAAAATCCACAGTTACACGATCCTAAAGTACCAGCTTCTGTAGCCTATAATATTTTACTTTTTATTTGTCCTTTAAGACTTCACAGCAGTGATTCTGTTTAAAGTATTTAAGGAATATTAAGCCATGTTCCCAGATTTTACCTATATTACCTATAATTCTCCCAGCTATTAATAAGTTTCTTGCTGTCTATGTAAACCTGCAATTTATAAAACATAAAGAAGTTATTACAAGTAACTAATCTAATCAAAGAACATTATAAAGAAAAAGAGGCTTTAGACATTGGCAGTGAATAGCAGGTTGCTATTGACCACAAAGTATTTCAAACGGCATTTTCTCTTTCACTTGAAAAAGAGGAAACATTTCAAATGAAAAAGAAACTGAAAGGGCAAATGATATCCCACCCACAAGGCTATACAAAAGCTAAAGGGACACTGAAGTAACTTTTTTTAAATTTTAAATACATAATTCAAACAGTGAGACCATTTATCAACACATACAATATTTTACTTTACACTACTGTGTAAAAAGACTTAAAATAGATCCCCAAACATTAAATTTTACTGATATGAACATATTTTAGAATGGCTACAATTAACTTCAACAGCTTTATTAACACAAAGGTAAACTCAATATTTGATTTACAAATAAAACTCAGTATTTAAAAAACCCCAAACAACACATTCTACTCGATATATATCCTTTCTATATCATATCATACACATCAAAGGAAAAATATTTCAGAGAAAACACTTTAAAGAAAAAAATTAAACCATTAGATGAAAAAGCTATTTTGGACCTCTGAGAACATTTTTATTAGATTCAATAAAATTTCTTATCCAAGCATGTTTGATGCCAATAGTACAAATACACACCTAACATCAAAGTTGTTAGCCAGGGATAACAGTGGTTTAATAATGTCTGGGACAAAAATCAGAAATAGCAGGTGAAAGCATGACACTAAAATAATAGTATTTCCAGACTTTGTATTTTGCACCTTTACAAACAGTGCTGCCCGATGTAGTACCAACTGTACGCTTTCAGACATCTCACTTCCTACAAAAGGCCCAGACATCACCCTGGAATTCTCCCAAGTTGTCTGGGTCAAATATTACTGATCTCCAGTCAAGACTGGGTCAATCTTGAAAAGGGAAAGAGCAAGATTAAGGAATATGTACTCAGGAAGAAACAGTGGCTTCCTGACACACAACATTCACCTCAGCGAATACCAAAATTCAGACAAGTGCCTCAGCATAAGGAGGCATAACAGCACCTCTATGTGCCATTGTTCACATAAAAGACAATTTCAGCATCTTAATTACAGAAGTCACTAAACAAACAAAAAACCCTAGAAAATCAAATAATGGAATTACAAGTCATTCATTTAATACAGTATTAACCCTTTCCACATTTTTTCATAATCTTAGCCATGCACATGTGATCACCAGCTGCCTAGCACTGTGCCTGCTTGCATCAGCTGGAGAACCATTTCCTGTGATTATGCCTGATGCTGCTCTGGGATGATGCCAAACATGTGGCTTGGCTCAATAATGTGTTCATTTTACATTTTACATGTACTTTGAGATATTTACTGAGGATAGCTGTTGTTAAAAAAGAAAAAAAAATTAAAACAAGCCTTTCTTGAGAATAACTCATCTTTCTTTTCCAAGAACATAACATGTAATTCAGTTGTTAAAACAAAAAATGTCTGTAGTTCTACACCTCATGGCCTTAACTTTTATGTTTCCTGCAGTGAGAGATAAACTGTATCCCAAGCAACAGAAACTTCGAGACTTGCCTTACTCATGGAGAGACATACTACATGCAAATTTCCAGCTTCAACATATGTGACATATATGTTCATTTAAACACTAGGCATAAGCCACAAATACAAGATAGGGATGGTTGGAGGTGTCATTTTGTTTAGTTTTGCTTTAAGTTTAATAGGTGTGCCTCTGTTACACACTGTGCCATCAACAGAGGTTCAAAACAACCTCAGGGGTTTCATCTTACTCTGTTCCAGAAAGGCCTGTGACTAAAGGAAGAGATGTATGGAAAGTAAATAGGGATGTAGGTGGTCAAAGGAAGGAAAGGCAGGATGAAAAAAAAATAGATAAGTGAGAGAAAGAAAAACCTTTGAGTTAATAACAGCTAAGTAACACACATTGCATCTCACTGAGGATGGCTGTGAGGATGTGGGAAGCACTTCAGCAAATATAAGTGCTATCACAATACATGTATAATATACAACTGCATAACTGCTGGGCAGAGAGCACACTGGAGAACTTGCTCAGATGGTAGCAAAAAAAGTCTCTGTCACATGCTCCTGTAGTGAACAGCAAGTGCATACAAGTGTGAACTACTGGCCATTACAAGGTTTTTAAGCCTCACAAAGATGTGTTCAAGCACTCAAATCACAATATTTATAGACTACTAAACAAATGCCTCAAATCACTAAACAAATGCCTCAAATACTGAATTATCCCCCAGTTCCAAATAAATGGATGCTTATTAGCCACTCAACACCATATTAATGCTGATTCATAATTAATGCTGATTTCCTTCAAAATAAGGTTTCAATAAGCCTCAAGGTGGGTATTGGATCATTTTGTATCTGGAGCATTCTCCCAAATGTTTCTGAAGGAAACACTAAACACTCCTTTTGAGAAAAACATAACCTATTTCAGCATTTACAAAGGATATCAAATGCAATGCAATAAAAGACTAAGCCAGGTACACTAATCCTTAAGACCCTGCCTGTACATTATTACTCAAATCAAAAAAGAGTGGTGGTATGAGTAGGATTGTTGTCTTACTTCTTATAAACCACTAAGTCATTCACTTTCTTTACAGCAAAGTCATTAGCAATGTTCCTACTACCTGCAAAAACAGGATGTCAGTTCTGAAGTAATTGTCTTGCTAAACATTGAGATTCCTTCTTGAGGATTTCTTTAGTAATTAATTATAGCTAATAAAGTCTTTGCATCTTGCAGATAATGCACAGTAGCTGTGTAAGCACAGTGCAACTTATGCCAAGATTCACATTTAATCTTACAGAACAATTATTCGACATAAGCACTGAAGGAGGATTTCTCATTTAGAGAAAATAAAACATTTTTTTGTGTTAAGCAATTTTATCAATACAACTGGTATTAATAATGGTAATGCTGCCAATCTGAAACAGAAAACCTGCAAGTACCTAAACTACAGAATTATTTTTCAGAACAGAAATATGCAGAGTTTTAGACCAGTTAAGTAAGAAGCTGTAGATTCTACAGCCCTTTTAGTCATAGACAAGAAAATTAATTTAATTGTCATGTACTAAACATATGGAAATGGCCTTCAAAAGAAACAGATTCTGGCCAACTTTGGCTATCACAAAACAAAATGTTTCCCATACTATCAGCTATAAATAAAGTCATCCTATTTCCAGCAGCTTTTGAGTCAGACTTTTTACCAACGGTTGCAGTAAATAATACAGAAACATGTAGAAAATTACTCACTACATAAAATAAGAACCAGATGTCATTGTCCACACAAATGCATCAATTTAATTAGAATAATGCAAGTGTATTGTGCAATTTTAAGTGTTTGCTATGTTTTGCAATATTTGAATTTATTACATTCATTTAAGTTTTATATAATGTTTTTAGTATTTTCTAAAATATGTCATTTATGTTTTTTCCATCATTCAGTATGTTGCTTGATAACTGTCATAATTTTTGAGGTGGGAAGGAGTAAGAAAGCCATAACAGAAAACTCTCTAGTTAGTATCTTTCCAATAATACATAGGAACTGGAACTTGAAAGCTGTGTATTTTATCCATAATTCTTCTAAAAAGTGTTTTAATTCTGAATATACTACCCCTCAGTCTTTCTAACACTCCTCCTAAAAATTCTGTCAGTATATATAAAAACTTTTCCAAAGGTATGTCCATATAAATGAACCACTCATGGTCTAACAGTCCTTTTGTCCTCATTGGATCCTTGTCACAGCACACTGAAGGTTCAGTCCAGCTCAGTGGTTAAAAAGTTACAAGTTGGTATCTCCTGTCAGAAAAGTAGACAGAGGCACATTCACAAGGCAGCGCACTGACCTAATGTGATCAAATATTGAAATGCAGTGAAGATGCATAGAGAGTCCCAAAAGTCAACCCATCAAGACAAGCTGTTCAGTCCAATTCACACCAGCCTTTTGGGGATGTCTTCCCCTTCAGAACTTCCTCCTACTGCCTGGAGGCAACACCACCTCCTCCTCCATGAAGAGAGTTGTAAAGAAACCAAAGGTTATAACAGACACACAATAAGCTGTCCCAAGCCAGACCAATGTCCACTTGATTTAACTTAAATATTACTTAACATTGGTAGGGTATAGAGGTGAAAAAAGTCAAAATTTCAGCCTAAAAATTTATGCCAAAAAAAACTAATTCAAGGTCTTCCTTGCATTAATTATTGTCTTCCTTGCATTAGTATACCCCTACAGCTTGAAAACATGACTAAATTCAAGGCAGAGACTCCTCTACAACAATAACAACAAAAAAGTTAATTAAAAATACATTTAAGCAAGACTCAACTTTGGACAGATACATAGTCACATAAAGTAATATTATTAAAGGCAGGATCCCTTGTCTTCAGAGCTAACATGCCACACAGGCACTTCAAACAGCATATCAGCTATTTGATGACAAGCAAGTAACAGCTTTCTAATTGATAATTTATCATTACTGCAGTTTAGAATTAGAACTTAAAAAAAAGGCAGTGCTGCAATGGTACAAGTGCAAATTAGAATCAAAACTAAAAAATGCTGCCGATCCTTCCTGGGCTCTCTATAATGCTGGCCATATATATGCAAGAGGATATTTTGAGAAGAACACCTGTACAATTTCCTACAGTGAGGAAATCCCAAACTGTCTTTTCAGAGCTTGCAAACGTGCCAGCTTATCACATAAGAAAATGAGGGGAACATTAATTGAGGCATGATATTATTCCTGGCAGATATAATAAAAAGGAAAATAGCCCCATTATGTCTCTAGTGATTTGAGGAGGTTAAAACAGGATTTTTCCAGCTGTGGTTGCATTACTTAAGTCACTCATATTCTACTAGAATGGTTGTAAAATTTCTTAAAACATTTTAAATAATTGTACTGTAAGCTAATACATACTTACATATTACACAAGAATCTCCTAATGAACAGTTAAAAGCCTTTGAACAATTATTATGAGTATTTAGCATGGCACATAGGCTGTCTGTTCAGACTTATAGAATAAACTTTCAAAGATGCCCCAGAAACAAAAATGCTACCCTAACACGAAAATTATACAACCAAGCATTTTATTTACATTCGTGTTTTGGAAGCAACATAGATGTGTACCATATGATGTCATGCTAAGCAGTAAAAGCTCTGGGAAAGAAGAAGCAAGGGGCGTGGGGAGCAAAGACACACATCCACACTTATGGGGTTTGTCTCCCCAAGAAACTGTTAAATGTCAGCTATTTCCATCCCGGGAGTGAGTGAGAGGCAAGGGGGGGCATTTGGCTACTTGCTGGGATCAACTCACCCCAGCCAGTAGCCAAATAAGAAATTTCTTATACAAAATGGAAGAAACTACTTTTGGAGATTCTTTTTACTCTTCCCAAATCTTTCAACGAGAAGACACATTAGAATAATGGAATCATTAAGGTTGGAAATACTTCCAGGATCATCAAGTCCAACCTTTGACCAAATACCACCATGCTCACTAAACTGTATAATGAAGTGCCATGTCTACTCATTTTTTGAACACTTGCTCCCCCCTAGAGAAGCAGCTAAGACTAATGCCTTCCTGTTTCTTGAACAAATTCATCAGAATCCAGTTTCCAAATAGAAACTCACTAAGTGACACAGTTCAGCAATCCTCGCCAGTTTCAAAGAAAGGTGCAGTTGTTTAAATGGCTGTATGGTTTGCCTACAGAATGTAAGGAAGTCACAACTATACAAAGTCATCTACTTATTCTGACAACGCTCAGAAGGCAGTTTACAACTGAAAAACTGATATTTGCTCCACAATTCACCTGACAAATGCTTCAATAACCAACCTATCATTCCACAGTGATCTATTCTTGCTTTAAGACCTATTTATGCTTAAGATTTAGGCCAGTAATATCAGATTCAGTCTATTTTTTAGGCTAAACATCCAACATGCCTTTGGGCAAAAAAGATGGCTCAGAATAAACTCATGATCTAGAACAAATGACAGTAAAGTCTAGGGAAATGTATAATTTATACCCATAAGTTCTGCATATAATGAAAGGGGAGAGCCAGCAACTTTTCTATTCCTAAAATAACAACTAGGTAAAACATTCTGCACCTTCCTTTTAAGTTATTTTTCTCTAGCACCCAGCTGATTTAACAAGACAGAAAAAGAACAAGAGTTTTATTTTGCATCTCATAGCTGCACTCAGTAACAGGTTGGCCACCAAACTCTAGTCCACATGTTTTGGTAGTAAATAGAAGACTCAGAACACCAACTGCCCTTTCTGCAATACTCAAACAGTCCACATTGCTACTGAAGATTAACTCTTTCTTAGCTTCAGTCCAGTCTCATGGATTTTCCTCAAACTATACACACTCGTGTACAACTTCAAGAGGAGTATCTTTATCTAGAATAAGCTCAAGAAACACCCAGAATAGGGATCTTTCACAACACTGGTAAACTCAGTGAGCACCATTACCACAGAACCATAGGGTGCTGCTATTGCTATTGCTTCCTTCAACCACATTTTTAGGTGTTTGTGCAGTGTTGGGAATGGCTTGACCCTGGCCAGCAGTCATGCTGCTGCTTGCTCACCCCCCACAGTGGGACAGGGGAGAAAACAGGAAGAAGAAAAGAAAAAAAAACTTACAGGGTTGAGATACCGTTTAACAGATGAAGAAAAAGAAAAATACCCCCCAACTGAAGGAAAGAAATGCTCGCCACATCCCACAGGGTGACCAATGCTACAAGCTCCAGTTTACTAACCTCCAAAAACCAGACATCCCAAAAGGAAAAAATCCACCCTTTCTTTTTCCTCTACCTCTGTTTTTATTTCTGAGCGTACACAGTACAGCACATCCCACTGGCCAGTCTGGGTCTACTGTCCAAGCTGTGTCCCTACAGAGCCTCTTGCCCACCCCCTTGCCTACTTGCTGGGCAGGGAGGGTGGAAGAAAGCTTTGATGTTGTTCAGGCCAGGAGCAGCCAAAACATTGCTGTGCTATCAACATTGTTTTAGCCACAAATCTCAAGCACTTCTACTGTGATGAAATTTAACTCCCAAACCCGGTATAGGAATGTGCTCACATTGGCATTGCTCAAACAGAGGCGATCAAATTCCTCAGAGTGAGATGAGCATAAAGAATGCCCTGACTGTGCATTTTCTTATGGGTTTTGCTTGCAATAAACACAAAATTGCTCCTTTCTGTGATGTGATGAGGTATTTAAAAAGCAAGAAGGGGTAAATACACAATGACCGACTATTGCTCATAATGTAAGAATATGGAGGTACATTACAAAACTTAATGGTTTAAGGTAAGAATAATACCAAGTAGAATGCCTTTCCTGCAAAGAACATAATTGAATTTGGGAATTCATTGCCACAAAATGCCAAAAAGACTAAAAGTTCAGGTATGCCTAGATGAATCAATGGACATCAAACACCTTGATATTCAACATCTTAGAAGGCTGTAATAATCAGTCATTTAAATAATGGATTACTAAAGATCATATGAAAGTGAAGGTATAATTGGATTTGTCTTCCCTTTTTTTTCAGTAGATCACCTAAGCACCTCCTACTGGCTGATGCAGGAGACAGACACTAGACAAACATCTTTGAAAACAGAGCTACAGGGTGAAATGACAACAGAGATTCTGAGGATTACAATTTGGGATTTAGGAGTCTAATGTCTCTCAATCTGTTTCTGGGTCCCAGCCTTGTTTCTTTCTCTTTTTAGTTCAGACATCAACTGTTACATTTCTAACATCCAGCTACACATCATAGATAATTTGCTAAATTGCTTTCGATTAGATAAGTTTATCTGAACTAGAGAGTAGATTATGGTCTCAGTCCTCTCTTCAAACATTAAAGCATAATTCAGTTTAAGAAAATGTGTAGGCTAGAAAGTGCTAACACCAACTTCAACAATTGTTACTACAAACAATTTACCAGGAAAACAGTAAGCTGTTATTTAGAGTAATGAGGACTTCAATTTTCTATGGGGAAATTTTGTAGGAGGGAGAAAAGAAACCTATTCAGCACTCAAAACACCCATATGACCTAGAATTAATCCCACCTTTAACAGCTTCCAAATAAACTTAACTTTTTAACTAACCAGAGAAAGACAACATGTGTCTTTCCTTCCCCCAACCAGCTCCACACCACATTAGCAGCTCGTGTAACTACTTGTAACTAGCTCCTGTAACAGAAGAATGAAACATGCAAGAATAACATGGATCAGCCTGAGCTCAGTTTAGTCTTTATAAAGGATAACTTTTTCAGAGAAAGCACTGTAGGTAAACAGGACCTGCAGAAATATACATCGGCCTTTTATGCAGGATGAGTTTTCCACTAACTCTGTAAAAAAATATTTTTCAACTATAAATGTTCTTCTTGAAAACAGAACTAACACTACACAATAAAAATCTGAAAATTACACTGAGAAGCAAGGGACTGCAACTACTTTAGAGGCCAAATTACAGTCATATTGATCACATAGCCACAGGATGGGTAAGGCTGAAAGGGACCACAGTGGATCATCTGGTTCAACCTCTCTGCTGAAGCAGGCCCATCCTAAACCACAAGACACAGCGCAGTTCTTGAGTATCTCCAACAAAGGAGACTCCACAACCTCTCAGGGCAACTTGTTCCAGTGGTCAGTCATCTACACAGTGAAGTTCTTCCTTACGTAGCAGCAGAACTTCCTGTGCATGAACATCTCCCCATTGCCTCTTGTCCTAGTGCTTGGCACCACCAAAAAGAGCCTTGATCCATCCTCTTGACATCCTCTCTTCAGACAGTTATACACATTTATGAGGTCTCCTCTCACTTATCTCTTCTTGATGTTGAACAGGCCCAACTCTCCCAGTCACTCTTCTTAAGAGATGTTTCAGTCCTTTAATCATCTTCAGAGCCTTCCACCAGAACTGCTCCAAGAGCTTCAGGTTTAGCTTCAAAGCAAGTTCTGTAAACACAGAACTGTCAGAATAAAACAGTCGTTTGACAATTTCTTGCCTTCTCTCTGATTCAGTGGAAGTCGTGACCTAACCTCTTCCAAAGGCCAAGCCAGCTTTTAGAGAAAACTGAGGTCTAACATGTAAACTATACATACAATAGTATATACAGACCTTTATACAATGCATGAAGGCCCTAGCTGGGAGTTGGTCTGTACTCCCATATAAATGTGACGAGAGTTCCTCCAAATATCTACACATGTAATTCCAAGGTGATGCAAGTTTACTCTCCTCTGGCCAGAAGCAAGTCAGATCGAAAGGAAATAATTTTACTACAGCATCTACTCAAAAGCAGCATGTGTTAATCAGACACACCACCTCACTGTTATCATCAGTGCCATCTTTAGATGAAAGACAGTTTGCATCTGACCTGATGGCTGGCTTGGTTTTCTTCCTCCTAAAAACTTAGCTCTGCAACCTTACCATGTGGACATACAAAACTCTTGCTGCACCGCCTCTGAAACTTCCAATATTTTTTCTAGTCATTGGCTAGACTGAAGTCTATCTTCTGGAAAGTAACTAAGCGTGACTATTAGATTTCTTCTCTGCAAAAATTACATTTGCTGGCTTCACTTCAACAGAATTACCTTACGGTCAATTGTTTAAAAAGCCATGAGACTAAAAGGGTCTACACCAATGTTAGTATTTTAAGAACAACAACAAAACCTACATTCAGAACTCACAGAAGGTTTTAAGCAAAGGTATTATTTGAATTCCAACATGATACACACTCCTGAAGCACCTGAAGGGTAAGCTGTAGGTTGCTACAAGACCGTCAATTGTTTTTTGAGCAAAGCTGTCAGTTTCAACTAAATTGGCTAACTAAAATGAAGCAGTAGCCAAAGGAAAAAACACTATGTGACCACATGCTTTTTTCATTCTTCACTTCTCGTTCTCCACATTTATTAATACCAGAGGTAAGTACTGAAAGCACATTCGACAGCGGAGCGTTTCCCACTTGACCACTCCCGTCAGCAAAGCCGTTCCGAGAAGCACAGCGCGGAAGGCAGGGGCGAGCACACGGCGCCCGGGCCTTCGGGAGCGGCCTTGCATCACCCGCCGCCGTGCGCGCCGGGGCTGCAGCACGGCGAGCGCTCCGCCAGCCCCGGCCCCGCTGCCAGCCCCGGGCACGCTGCCTGCCCTGCCCGCCGGAGGCGACCCCCGCCCGCCGCGCACCTGCCTTACGGCCCGCCGGTTCCGCTGCCGCCAACAGCCGGCGCCGTGCGACACTGCCGTACGGCGAGCGGGCGGGGCCGTGTCCGGCGCGGCCCGCGGGGCTCCGGTGCCAGCGCGGGGCTGTCCCGGTGCTCCCGGCGGGGCTGTCCCGGTGCTCCCGATGGGGCTGTCCCGGTGCTCCCGGCGGGGCTGTCCCGGTGTCTGCGGCGGGGCTGTCCCGGTGCTCCCGGCGCCCGGGTCTCCGCGCTCAGGCCTGCGTCGGCTACAGGCCGGGTTCTCCGTGCAGACAAACCGCGTGTCGTCCGCCCCAGTTGTGCCCGGCGTGGAATATGCCTTGGGGGCAGCTCCCAGCAGTGTTTCACAGAAACACGGAATGAACTACATTGATAAAGATGTAATCTGTACCGAGTTCAACCTCTGACCTAACACCAACCAACTTGTAACCTAAACCGTGCTGCCAAGTGACATGTCCAGACTTGAGAGCCTCCATGGACAGTGGCTCTTCCCTGACCAGCCCATTCCAGTGTCTCATCACCGTTTGTGCGTAGAAATATTTCCTAATGTCCAAACTAAACTTTCCCTGGCACAGTTTAAGACTGTCCTCTTGTCCTGTCACTGGTTGCCTGGGAGAAGAAGCTAATCCCCACCTAGCTACACCCTCCCTTCAGGCAGTCATAGAGAGCAGTAAGATTTCTCCCAAACCTCCTTTTCTTCAGGCTCAACAGCCCCTGCTCCCTCAGCCTCTCCTCAGAAGATTCTGTGCTCCTATGTTAGTGGCCTATGTCCTCAGTTGTACATGTTACATATATATATATATACACACGCTCTATATCTGTGTAATGTGATGCTTTTCAATAAAGATATTATCTGCTAGATATTTGGTGGACTAGAAATGCCAGACATTGTGATGTCATAACGTAACATGTTAATATGTGCCTCAGGAAAAAAATGTTCTCATTTTCTTCAGTATGTACAATTTTTTTTTGAAGATATATGACGTTTGATGTCCACATCTTACATAATCCTTTGCTTATTCTCTTATGTGTTGTACCACATTTTTGGCAGCATATCAATATTCATTACTATCTAAATCTACTGTTCACTGTCTTGTCCTTTGTTTGACTGCTATGCTTCTTGTATGTCCAATAAAAAGGTGTAAATAGTCTTTCTCCATCTTTTGCATTAAATCCTTCTGGCATAGCCACGTGAGAAGTTCAAATTTGAGAGGAAAGGTTTCAGCCAAGTAGGCTCAATATTGTAGAATCTGAGAAGCAAGAAACGTATCTGATCTTGAGTTTGCAATACAACCTGGAAATTTACAGGAGTTAATTCACCACTGTATGCCTCACTTCACGTGTTTGTTAACCAAGCAGTAACTGCATTTGGAGTCAAAGCAGTGCTGTTCACCTGGAGAACAATGGGTACTCACAAGACCCAATCCCAGTTTATGGTCACTGAGTACTGCCAGCTGGTATTATTGTCTTGAATTATTGTCTGCAAATGCATTATAATTTATGGACTCTTGAATTGACTCTTTTTGTTTCTTTGTAACAAATAAAAATTAATGCTAATATGTGAATCATGAATTTTAGTTACTTGAAGAGTACTTCAGATTCAGAAAAGAAATAGATTAGTAATTAAAATAACCTTGTCTGTACTTTGACAATGGAAAATGTATTAAATTCACTGTCTAACAAAAAAAAAAACCCAACAAATTCATTTGCTGTTGAGACTGTAAAATGAACCTGGCAGACGTCCTTTTATCAGTATTAATCGTTGCTATGATGAGAGTATCAAGCATTCAAAACTAACTGCTCTCTGCAGATGTCACTGTTACCAACACTGGGAGAAAAATCTTAAATCAATGTTATTATGTGACAATAATGCAGGTTCCTCAGAAAACATTCTGAATCTCTATTGCCCATGATTACAAAGTAATCATATCATGCCTGCTGCAACTGCAATGCTAGCAAAAGTCAGTGCGTTGGAGGTGCTGTTATTCAAATGAGCTGTAATTCTTTACAGTCATCTTGTTCACATAGATTTTAATACTTCATTTAAAAGTCACCAGGCGGAGGCACTGACCTTGCCTTGGTATCAGGTGCCCATTGAAGCCACCCTAACAGTCCCCTTCTTGGCTGGGCAGGGCAGAGGAAATCTAACACAAGGATTGTCACTTGAGATAAGGACAGGGAGAGATCACTCAGCAATTACTGTCACAGGCAAATCAAACTCAACTTGGGGAAAAATTAGTTCAGCTTATTATCAATCAAAATCAGAGTAGAATAATGAGCTATAAAACCAAATCCTAAAACCACCTTTCCCTCACTGATGCCTTCTTTCTGAGCTGAACTTGATTCCCTGCTCCTGCCAGTTGTGCAGGGCAGCAGGGAGTTTGGGCTGCAGCCAGTTCATCACACGTTGTCTCTGCCACTCCTTCCTTCTCTGGGGTTGGGTTCCTCACACCCATCACCTGCTCCATCATGGGGTCCCTCCCACAGGAGACAGTGCTCCATAAACTTCTCCAAGGTGAGGCTTTCCCAGGGCTGCAGTTCTTCGTTAAATCCTCCAGCATGTGTGCCTTCCACACTGCTCCAGTGTGGGACCCTCAATGAGATCACAAGTCCTTCCAGCAAATCTGCTCCAACATGGGCTTCCCACAGGGTCACAGGCTCCTTTGGACATCCACTTACTCTGCTGTGGGTTCCTCCTTGTGCTGTGGACCTCCACTGTGGAGCTTTTTGGGTTGCAGGGGGATAGCTGGTTTCACCACAGTCTGCATCATGGGCTGTCAGGCAATCACTGCTCCAGTGCGTGGAGCACCTCCTCCCCCTCCTTCTTCACTGATGTTGGCATCTTCAGAGCTTTTTCCTTTATGTTCTCAGTCCTCTCTCCAGGTGCAGTTGCTCTTGCTCAGTTTGTTTTTTTTTGGTTTTTTTTTTTTTTTTTTTTGTCTTCTTAAATCTTTTAGCACAGAGATGCTACCATCAACACTGACAAGCTCAGCCTTGGCCACTGGTGGGTCCATCTTGGAGCTGGCTGGCACTGGATCTGTCAGACACAGGGGAAGCTTCTGGCAGCTTCTCACAGAAGCCTAACCCTGTACTCCCCCCGTCACTACCAAAATTGGGCCATACAATACAGCTGCACAGACACTGTGAGTAGTCTGCAAGTTCTTAAAACTGAATACACAGTGTATCATATGTCTGAAGAAGATATGAATAAGAAAATAGGTATCTACGGTTGCATAAAAATTCATAATTCAAATTCGTTCCTTGAGACCTGAGCCTTTTATAATGTCATGCAGGCTACATGAAGCGGATATATCATCTCCATTATTACTGGTTCTTATGCATTGCTGTCTGACTTCAATCTATTTATGTTATCTTCTACTGGACATGAATGTACCTGGATTTAACCCCCAGTTGCTTTTCTTTAGCACAGTGAGTTTTCAAAGCAGTCTTAAATTTGGTACATGATTTTTCAAATTAATTAAGCAGTCTGATACTTCTTCTGTGCTGGTGAATATCTATGTAGCTAGAATAGAAAACATGTTTCTTGTTAGTCTCCATTTACTATTTGTTATTTCGTAAGTGTATTTAGAAGTTCAAGAGGACTGCTTGCTTCACAGTATGGATAAAGAGTATAGAAACACATTATCATAATTTGACAGAATTCTTGAGTGGTAGTGGACAAGTCTTTTTTGTTTTCTTTTTTTATTTCTTTCAGTTGCTGAGCCTAAGTTTAAACAGTTACAAATTTCCTAGTAATCCCCACCACTACAATTTTAATTAAAGCTTATAGAATTAATCCTGAATGACTTTACATATATAGCAGTTGAGTAAGGAGAACATTATAATTTTGATTTATTTTCTTTCAGAAAAGAAAAAAAGTGCCTTTTGTTGCAGAAAAGCTTTTTATTTGTTTTTTAAAATAAATACATCATGACCTAATAGAAATTTTACACTGTTAGATCCAACAAGAAGCCTAAACTTAGAAAGCATCTTAGATATTTTAAAAAGATTTCCCAATTTATTTATTTATAGAAGTATTTTGGGAGTCTTCTTTAGCCATCATGTTTCTGTACCTTGGTCATATGTCGAATCTGATTGATGCTTGCATAATTTCAAGACAAATGCTCTGTGTGTCATGTTTCATGAATTTGCATTAACATATTTGCCAGCTCTTTATCAGAGGAAAACGAAAAATAAAGTAAACCAAATAAAAATGTCTATTCATTTGGAACATGAAGCAAGTAACATTTCTTTTCTGAAAATCACCATATGCAACAGTTTAAAATTAGAATAGAAATAGGAATTGGAATAGGAATAGATAGAATAGATTAGAATTGTTTCAATTGGAAGGGAACTACAATGTTCGTCCAGTCCAACTGTCTGAACAATTCTGGGCTGGCCAAATTAAGAAATGTTATTAAGGACGTTGTCCAAATGTTTTCTAAATCCTGACAGGCTTAGGACATTGACCACCTCTCTAGAGAGCCTGTTCCAGTGTTTGACCACACTCATGGTAAAGAAATGCTTCCTAATGTCCAGTCAAAACCTCCCCTAGCACAACTTTGAACTCTTCCCATATCCTATCACTGAATCCCAGGGAAAAGACCTTCTTCTCCACTTAAGCTAAAATAGGGAGCAATGAGGTCACCTCACAGCCTCTTTGTCTCCAAACCAGGCAAACTTGACATCCTCAGCTACTCCTGACAGGATATGACTTCCAGCCCTTGCTCCAGCTTTGTTGCTTGCCTCTGGGCACATTCAAGGACATTCAAATCCTTCTTAAATTATGGGGCCCAGAACTGCACACAGCACTCCAGGTGGGGCTGCACCAATGCCGAATACAGTGGAACACTCACCTTTTCTGACTCTCTGTGCTGTCTTTGATGCATCCCAGCATGTGGGTTGTTGTCTTGGCTGCCAGGACGCACTGCTGCCTCATACTGGATCTGCTGCCAGCCTGCACCCCCAGGCCCTCTTCAGGGCTCCCCATCCTTTCCTCTCCCAATTTACACTTATGCAAATGGATAGAGTAAAACTTTGAAGAAGAATACAACTGATGTTTGTGGCAGACAAATTATTGCCAGATTTTAGTCTTTGTGAGAGGTATTAATAGGTTTGAGAACTCGTAACTTACGTAAATGTTGATATGGCACTATCTTGCCAGAGAGTTGATATGTTGGATAATATTTTTAGTAGTCATGAAGTATAGAACTATTAAAAACAGTTAAACAAGGCTAGAACTGAATTCCATGTTTCATAATTTGTTAATTTATTTTAAAAATTATTTATAAACTGAGAAAAAACTATGTGTGTGTCATGAATGGGACCTGCTCAGAAATACAAATCAGAAATATAGACAGTGTCTTATTTCTTGCTTAATTTTCATTTCTTCATTAGTGATTTTGAAAGAATGCACATTAAATCATTCTTTTACATAGAAAATTTCAATGTGATGCTGAAGTGAATTGAGCTGAAAAGTTACATCATCATAGTCAACAGGCTTCATACCCATTTAGGCTGATATTAATTGCTAATAGTGTAGAATCATGTTTGGAACCTGGTGGGTGGACCTTACCTGTTTCTCTATACCCTGGTAGCCTATAAAAAAGGTGGTAGAACTGGCTCTCCCTCTCAGTTGTATTACTGCAATGATTCATGCTATTTGTTTCCTTTAATAAGGTGTCAAAGAAGAGCTGCTGAGATGTAGGTGCACAGTTTGTGGTAATTGGGAGTGGGGCTGTAGCCAAGCCTCATCCCTAATGGGCTACAGCTGTGAAAAGCAGGTGAGCAGCACTGAAATCAATGAGACAGGGAGTGCCCAGGTGCACTGACCAACCACCAAAGGGAACAGAGGGCACACAGAGGTGCAATGCGTGGACATGAGGGGTATAAAAGGCTGGGCTAACAAATGTGAAGGGCAGATGCTTGGAGCCTTCTGAAGTGGTGTGGTGTTACTCTGGATGGGTTGTAGCTGTCTGAAGTTGTGTGATGATGCTCTGTGTATTGTGGCTGTCTCAACTGTGACATATGCTGTGATAGTGAAGGGAGTAGTTTTGGATAAAAGTATCAATGTCTTATCTCTGCAGACTGGATAATGCTGAAGAAAGGCAAATACAAGTGATTAATTCACATGGTTTGGGGGAAAATACCAGAAAATACAAAAAAAAATTATGTGCTTGTTGTGCTTCCCTAGGCCTCTCTCACCTTCTTATGTCAATGAAAGGTTGTAGTTTCAAGCCAAGAGTGCTGAGGTTTATTCTAATGTATGATTTATATAAAAATATTAAGCACTCCATTTCTGATATGATACGTTCCTCAAAAGCAAGGTTGTTGTGTTGTAGGTTGTGCAGTCTGGTGGTGATATTACTTAGACCAGATCAAATTCATCTAGAATTAGCTCAGAATACTACATTTTCCCAAGAAAGTAAGAAAAGTTTTCTCTTCTAGCCAGACACTAGCCAGAAACATCCCTTTCTCACTGTAACTGATAATTGATCCTCTTAAGGCAAGTCCTGAGTGATCAAATGTGGATAAAGACAACAGTACTTTTGCCAGTTTCTGAAAATGGGACATAATCAGAATTTGTTCTCTCAGCTGGAGTTGCAAGTGCCATCTCAACTCTTTTTTTCTGCTTACCTCTTCAAAGTACCACAGCCTCACAGCAGGCTATCCCTGTGAGTTCTGCTGAAAGTGGAGCATCTTTTGCAATGCCAGGTGCTAGGCTGTTGTCTGTTATGCTGCTACGTGTTTGCCATTCTAGCTCATATCACTGAGCACAGTGCCCTGAAAAAGAGGTTGATTAAGGGGTTTGTTTCAGAAATGAATATGTGAGAGGGATTGGTAGCTGTTAGAAAGTGGCAAGGATCTGCTGTAGCTTGATGGTTCATTCCTTACACAAACTGCTGACTTGTGTATGTGTTTGTATAGCTAGACAGAGGGAAAAAAAACTCTGCATTTTATACAGGTTTCTTTCAGACATCCAGATTATTGTAGTGTCTCTTTTTAATATATACTAGAAGATTTCTCAGAAGCTTATTAAGTATCAAAAGAAACCCAGGACATCATTATTGAAAGTTCTGCTGACACAAAATGGGATAGTGCTGTAGGGATTCATGTCACATATGCTGCAGGGTAGGAGGAGGCCATTCCTATCAGCAGTAAAGCAGAAGCACCAGAGACATGATAATTTCTAGCTAGGACATTTTAAGTCCTGCTTAGTCACAAACTTGGAGAATGACTACAGGCAAATATCTTCAAAATATACTAAAAAAATAGACAATATTTCAACGTGTCAAATCAGACAGAGATGTCAACATTGCCCTGTTTGGAAATGGATTTGTCAATGAAAAGGAAAAACAGTGAAGTTGAGAGACAGAAAACTGCTGCCTGAGGACACTAAAGAACAGAGCTGTCCCAGTACAAGATGAGTAATATTTTGTGGTTTGTAAATTGCTGAAGCTGGTGTGTTCACATCTGACAAAGGATGGTTGGCAGAAAGAAATCAATAAATAGAATTTTGAATAGTAAGTCTTTTGTTATGGACACCATAATTTTTCATGTATTTATTCTGGGGAATTCTATTAGCCAGAAGACTTTTCAAAGTACTTCTATTAAAAAAGATGTTGAGATGTTCCTGCTGAGATTATTTCTTTGTTCCTCATAAAGGATATATAAGAACTGTCCAAGTGTCCTTTAACATGGATAAAAAGCATGATTTTTGATGTGATCATCATGTCCCTTCTCCCTTTTGAAGGCTATTCAGGGAACCAATTACTTGTATTGGAGAGCACAATTGTCGTGTGAACTGAACAGTGAGACCCTTTGACAGAATGGTCTTATTTAAAATATTATCAGTTATTTTGACTGGAGGGATATGATGGATTTTTTTGGTCATGTGCTCACATTTCTGTTAGATTATTTGGTAAAAAGCTGCCCTGCACATACAGAAGCAAGCGCTAAAAGACAGCAGCTGGCAAAGAAACCACAATTGTGGACTTGGAGGTTATCTTGCCCAGACTCCTGCTAGGGCATCCCAGATGAGCTTTAGCTATGTGCCAGGGTGATATCCATCAAGATGAGTCTCAGAACACCTTGCAGGTGGAGGCTGTCACTGCATGAGGGTGTGGGACATGTTATGGAGTGCACAGTAAAGAGCAGTTTGTGATTGCAGGAAATTTATACTGGGACATTTGAGGAAGGAAAGAAGGCAGGAAAGGAAATTGGGTGGTTTGGGGAGGAGCAATCACAGAGAAATAGAAGGATAAGGGGATTGAAGGGGCCATTTGCAGGTAAACAAGTTAAGTACACTTGTCTGGCCATGCCCTATCTTCTTACCAAAAGCCATTTTCTAACCCTTTTGTTAGGTTCCTAGGTATGTGTGTTTGTGTCTGTGATGCCTGTGAATGTGTGAACAATAGTGAAGATGAAGCTGGACTAGCCAGCACACAGGTGCAATGGCCGGGGAGCTAGTTGTGCCTCTCAGGGTGAATCCAAGGGAGAGTTAAATACTGAGGACTGGGGAATTCCCACCTGTGTGTGTATGTGTGAGTGCAGGGCTCTGCATCAGCAGCTGAAGTGGGGCTGGGGTATCAGGTGCCAGCAACTGGGGAGACTGGGACCTCAGAGCAGCTACTAGGTGTAATTCCTTAACTACAATCTTGTATTAGTCCACAAGAAAACTACACATTTTTACAAGAATGCATTCCTTGAATGATAAGGTTTTTGAAGTAATTTGCATTGTAATATAAGATATGTTAGTGTAACAGGTAGCACACTTTTTTACTTTGAAGGTCATCACTTTCCTTTATAAGTGCCAGATTGTCAGGTGACGA
This sequence comes from Passer montanus, assembly GCF_014805655.1. Lineage (NCBI taxonomy): Eukaryota > Metazoa > Chordata > Aves > Passeriformes > Passeridae > Passer > Passer montanus. The sequence continues at coordinate 5,973,402 of NW_024357613.1, read as the reverse complement.
GCAACTTGTCCCATTTTTTCTGGCAGAATAGAGGAAAAGCCTATTGAATATTTTGATTCTTATTCTTTTTTAATGAAGCAAGTAGCTACAGAAGAGCTCAGGTACCCCAGGAAGGCAAGTAGTCATCACTGATGACAGTGTTGAAACCAGAAGACAGAGAATCCAGCAGGAATTAGGGAGGTATTTTCAATGATCATTGAAATGAGTTACATGACACTCACATGGATCTATGCACTTTAGGAACCTTCAATTATCTTGAAGTGAGGCAGAAGACAAAAGCCAACATAATCTTCTTAGAGTCATTCTAGTAGCCCCGAAAAGGCAGAAGATACTAGACAGCTGTTTGCATAACTAGTATGAAAGAGAAGGTTTCGGTTTGTCAGACATTTATCCTGAGATGGTTGGATGATGAATACTACAGCTTACTTCTTACAGAAAAAAAAAGTGGTGATAATCTTCTCCACTGGAGATTAGCTGGAGCAACTATGAGACTGTTAACACAAAAATAAAAGAGAAAACCTTATAAGAATGCAAATGTGGTATAAACACAAACTCAGGATGTTGTGATCAAGGTCAACAAATGTGAAAAGAATATATATTTCGGTTGCTATATGGTGCTGCTGGAAGACAGGCAGGAGGAATTGAGAATTCTCACTGATTAGAAGAAATTTGATATAACTAGTATTGCTAAAAGCTGATGAGTTGATTTGCATGATTAGAGCATTAAAATCAGTGGCTATTACCTACTTAAGGAGAACAAAGTAGTCAAAAGAAGTAACAGAGTGCACTGAAGAAAGAATGTGATGATAACTAGCACAGTCCAGAAGACTGAGGAAAAATTAGTAATTGTCAGTTAATGATGTAATCTTTAGAGACATATTAGAGGTCTCATACAGGTCTTAAAATAGTCTCCTTTAGCTTCTTTTGGGCATGATAGATGACTATACTCTAACATGAAAAACTGTGCTCCCAGCTCTTATTTCTCTATTTTACTTGCCATTATAGCAGTAAAGATGCTCTAGTCACCTGGGCTGAAACAAGACGAGTTTTTAGGTTTATATGCAGTCTGGCAAACAAATTACCTAAAAGTTGGGCTCGATGATCCTTGTGGGCCCCTTTCAATTCAGGACATTCTGTGATTCTGTAAGTGTTTTTCATTAATCAGAAATGACTGATGAAAATTTACTGAAGGACAAAAAAATTACTTAATCCCACAGTGCAGGCAAGTCCCCTCTGCCTCACTGGTAAAGTGAAAGTTAGAAATAAATCACAATATGCAACATATGAAATACTAAATGGATACCAAGAACTGCCTGGTAGAAATTGCCTTCTTTCATATTGTAAGAAAGAATCACAGAATCACAGAATAATGAGGTTGGAAGAGACCTCTAAGATCATCAAATCCAACCTATGCCCTAATATCTCAACTAGACTATAGCACCAAGTGCCATGTCCAGTCTTTTTTTAAACACATCCAGAGATAGCAAGGCCCCACACCTGTTCAGTATTACCTGTAATGAGTCACTCCAGACAAGGAAGCTCCACCTCCTGCTCCTGAGTGGCTCACAGAGCAAGGCCCCACACCTGTTCATATTACCTGTAATTGATGGGTCTCTCCAGAACAAGGAAGCTCCACCTCCTGCTCCTGAGTGGCTCACAGAGCACTCAGAAGCTGAAGGAAAGTAAAAACACTGGGAAAAGATCCATGATAGCTGTGCTAATATTAATAATTTTTTAAGTGTACAGAAAACCAATCAAGCAGTGTGAGTACAGTGCATGGCTCACCGGTGATTGCCACTGAACATGTCTGCCCTGCATTTTGCAGGAAGTGCAATAAAGAGCTTATTTCACAGCAGGGCTAGAAAGTTTTTCCATTAGTAATTAAGGAGATTATAAACACATTTTGTGACTGAAAATTCTGAATTTAATGGTTTGCATAGAATTTCAGAAGAGATGATTGAAGGAATGTTTGACCAGCTGATGTGCATACTTAAGAAATCTTGGAATCGTGGCTACATTCTGGAGACTAAACAAGTGGATATTTTGTGACATAAGTAAGTAAGTAAGAGTATTCTTGAAGGGAAAATGAACAAGGAGGTGCTTTAATAGTGAATTAGTAAAGTATTAAGGAATGTATATCATTATGGATTTATTGAAACGAAGTTATGTCAAATTAACCTGATGTCCTTAATTAAGATTACGAATTTGATTGCTGAAAGGAACTGCTTGGATGTAACATACTTTATTTTTATAAATTATTTTATGTGTCTTGCATCCTATCTTGATTACAAAATCAGCACTACACAGCTATGCATTTAATAAACTAGTGAACTGGCTAACGAATAACCTATAAACAATAGTTATCAAAAGAAAATCAACCTCTGTGAGGTGTTCTGCCAAGGGTTGAGAGTGGGTCTGGCGCTATTGGATGTTTTCTTCACTTCTCCAAAACTGAAAATTTGTCAGTGTTAAATAAAGAGAGCTTAAAATTATCCTGTATGACTTAAATTTCTTGGTAAGTTGCATTCCATCAAACAAAAAACAATTAAATGCAACCAGCCATGAAAACTATAAATATGTGAGACCCTTATAGTTGAAATTACAGACAAAACAATATATCCACAAATTTTCAATACCCCGTTCTGTGAGATTATGCTCAGCCTTCTACTATCCCTCTGGGTCTTACAGTTTCACAAGTCCCTCACTGGGAAAAGTGTGATGATGATGAAGTCTTCTGCCTCACTCTAGAATCCACTTGGTATTATTTTTGTCTTTGCTAAAGCAGTCTCCATTTTGCTCATTCTCCATCTGTCCTCAAGGCAATTTTAGATCCAAATTCACTGTATTTCACTGTATTTGATGTAATTTGTATGTCTTAGACACCTTTTCTTTGCTCTCACTGTAAACTGGTTTTGCCCAGCTCTGAATGTTGCATTACTTTGAAAATCAGTAATTGATGACCATTGCTACTGGTGCCTTTTTGGCTTACCTAGAAACAGAGGCCAGACAAAACGAAGAGAACAAAAAGTGGTTATATTTACTGAAGAGCCTTCAGTGATATTTATGGCAGACAAAGCCCCCCAGGTGCTACACCCAAAATAAACAACCGATCATGGGTTTTCACACTTTTCTAAGTTTGGTCCATTTGCATATTGGGGATTAATCTTCCAATTACAGCTTCAGGTAATTAAGTCATTTTATCCCAAGTTTGCTCCCCCACCCCAACTCACCTTTGTTTACTTCTCTCAGAGCCTGAGACAGTAAGGTGTCCTTGATTCCCAGGCTGAGAGAGGAATTGTTTTGTCTGATCAAAATGTAAAGACAGTAGCTAGTGTAAAGTAATACACTAAAGAATTACAGGATTACAAATACATGAAAAATATAAAAGCTCAAATCCCAAGGCATCATTCCTTATTGCAAGTGGGCTCTGCTGTCTCCTATGCCTGTCATTTTAAGGATTCCATTATCATTACCTGTCCGTTCTCCTCTACACAGCATTTCACACTAGGGTCATGGATAAGTTATTACATAAGTATAAAGTGTGCTTACAATTTAGTAATTTCAAAATGCATCAAACAATAGAAGCCATTTGTACAATTGTATGAAGCTCAGTAGAAATTTAAAAAAAAAACCACCCTGTAGTAGTTTCAAAATGCATCAAACAATAGAAGCCATTTGTACAATTATATGAAGCTCAGTAGAAATTAAAAAAAAAAAACCACCCTCTGTAGTACTGCTGTGGTCATTGGGCAATTTCTGTTATCTGCTCAAGCAAACCTCCAGGCAGGCCAGGACTAGCCTACACAAAGCTTGACTTGCCCTGGTGCCTGTGTTGTTAACTCTAAGCCTGTGGTCTGGTGTAACAAGACCTTGCTAGGCTACCATACTGTGCTAGAAATTAAAAGGGAAAACTACTTACAAGTTAATATTAGGGCCAATAAGACTTGGGGTTATTCAGCCCAGAGAAGACTCAGGGGAGACCTTACAGCAGCCTTCCAGTACCCAAAGGAGCTTAAAGAGAGCTCTGTGAGGGTGGTGAGACACTGGAACAACTTGCCCAGATCATACTCCATCCCTGGAAGTGCTCAAGGTCAGATTGGGTTGGACTTAGGGTTCAGGCTAGGTTGGATGGGGCTTGGAGCAACCTGTTCTAGAAAGTGTCCCTGTCCATGACAGGGGAGATGGAACTAGGTAATCTTTAAGGTCCTTCCAACCTGAACCATTCTGTGATGCTTGTATATTAGGTTCTGTTTGACTGACTCGAATAATGGTGATTTTAAAAGTAATATAATAGAGAGGATTTCTTCTTGATAGATTGAGATATTGTTGCCTTTTGTCTCAGAATGCTTTCTTCTGCTAAAAGCAAGCAAGCAAATAAAATTACTTTTTGAATGCACTGTCTAATATTTCCATGGCAACATTAAAATCTCTCAGTTACTGTGAAAACAGAAAAAAACCCCACAATATTGTTACCTAATGACTTGGTTCAAGATAGTATACCACAGTTTTAAGTCATCTAAAGAGAAATTTACCGTGAAACATCTTCAAGTCAATTGTTAGCAATTACATGGGTGCTGCTGAAACAGAAAAGTTCAAAATAACAACTTTTGACTATTTTAGTAGTGTGTTCTCTGGTTTGTGTCTGTGTTTGGCCATTACTTCTCTAGTTCTTTGGGGTGTTCTAGCCACAGCTGTCACAGTTTTTATTTTGCATTATTTTGGCACATGAGAAATAGTTAAATACTCTCAGGCTTTAGTGGTGGAAAAACAGTATCTGAAAATGTTCCTTAATTCTGGATGCCACTTTCTCTTCTGGTTTCAGTTGAAAGAACTTGATTTGTTTCAAGAATTGCTGTGTGAAAAGGCAGTATGTTTGTTGCTGAATTGTATACCTGATACATTCTCTTCTAAAAGGTGAATTAGTACTGGCATCTTTTGTAGGACCAGGGATACCTTCTCCCTAAACAGTAACAAACCAAACTTTCAGCAGCAATTCCAGGACTGAAATGACTATTAAGGACTATACTTAAATATTATCCAACAGTGTAAAACAAATGATAAAACTAATGTGCTAGTTTGGGCTGGGATAGTGTTAATTTTCTTCATAGTAGCTGATATGAGCAAATATGCTTTGGTTTGGTGCTGTAAACAGTCCTGATAACACAGGGATGTTTTGGTTACAGCTGAGCAGCTCTTGCACAGCACCGAGGCTTTTCCTGCCTCTCACCCCACCCCAGCAGTGAGGAGGATTGGGGGTGCACACGGAGCTGTCAGGGGACACAGCTGGACATCTGGACAGCTGACCCCAAATGACTGCAAGGATATTCCATACCATATGGCACCATGCTGACCTTTAAGCTGGGGAAAGAAGGAAGGAGCAGACACTGAAGGTGATGGTGTTTGTTTTCCCGAGTCACTATTACACATGATGGAGCACTGCCTTCTGGGAATGACTGAACACCTGCCTACCCATGGGAATTGGCAAATTAATTCCTTCTTTTGCTTTGCTTGTGTATGCAGATTTTGCTTTACCTGTTAATCCATCTTTATCCCAACCCATGAGTTTTCTCACTTTTAATCTTCCAATTTTGTCCTGGATTCTGCTGGAGGGCAGTGAGCAAATTGCTGCGTGGTACTTAGGTGTTGGGTGGGGTTGAAGCATGACAACTAGCCAAATAAAAAGAAAAACAAGCAACAAAGTTGAACAAAACTCCCTAAAGAAACAAAACAAAGATAAAAAGCAACACCCTTCCAAAGATTTTATTAAAATATATATTGAGAAGTTAAGGAAAACAATAAAAAAAACCAGCATAGATTTAGCATTCTTCTTCTGTTCATCCATCTGTCTTGAAAGAAGAAATGTTCTTTTGGTTTTATTATGCATTCAGATTCTATGCACCTAAATTTTTACAGCTTGCTTTATTCATCACAGAACAAGAAAAAAATGCATAAGAAGCCCATTTTCATGCAGGTTTTTTTTTTTTTTTTTCTGAAGAATAAGGTCATTAAGCTGAGATGACATCCCTATCATTCTTTAAATGTCTCTGAATATTCTGTTTGGAGTTTTTAATTGTTTTATTTATCTCAAATCCCTGCCATATGATAAATCAAGCGATGGTAATTTTTTCTTGTCGTTCAGAAACATTTTCTTCAGTATATGTATGAAATGCTTATCTGTGGTTACCTTTTGTTCTCTCTTTTTTACTGTTGGTGAATCTCTTCTTTTTTTACAGCTCACATTCTATTTCATTGGTAATATCCAGGGACAAAATTCTCTTTACCTGTTGCCATAGTCATGGGGATTCAATGGCTGTATGCATTTTCACATTCAGTAGCAGCACTGTCATCATTAGAATCCCAGATCTTCATCATGAGACTTTTTGGTTTAACTGATAGTGTTCATTATCCTTGCTTTGTTTCTGTCATAGCGTGCCACCTCATTTTCCTGCACAACAGCTGAGCTGTCAGCATAAACTTTTAAACGTGGCAAAACTCCGTGTAGCAACATCTATGAAAAGGATTGTTGACATCTAAGTAACAAAACACCTTCCTGTAGAGTGGTACTTGTCAGTCAGAAGGACTGGAAGCGCTGCCTTCACCGTCAATTCACATATGCTGGCTGCTGACTCCACACTGTGATTTGTGAAACCCAGAACAACCTAGAAATCAACAGGTTCTGACTTTTGCTGTCACTGGTGCAGTAGATCAGTTTAACTAATGTAATTGACTTTAACCAAATGACCATCTACTGCCACTGAGGAATAGAAGTGCAAATTTAGCACTATTGATTTTTGCCAGGTCACATCAGTGACTATTTGGATCAGCTTTTTCAGCTTTCCAAATACAAACTGTGCTATTTGATTTGCTTCATTATAAATGTAACGAGCACTCCTGAGGTGATCAGCTAATCAGTGTGGGTTTTTATGCTCATCAGGTCATAAAATTCATTAATGGATACATTTAGCTTCCTACTGCTGTTGACAGGATTACTGTTTCTTTTTGGTGCCTTATTTAGCCAAACACTGAAGAGAGAGATGTTTCTGCAGATCAGATGTAAAAATAAATAAGTTGCTTCATATTTAAGAAGAGGGCTGTAGATAATTAACTTACTCTTGAGTTCCATAAGATAAATTCAAATTTCTCTTGTTAAAAAAAAGTGTTTTCATTATTGTAAATAGCCTTTTCTTTTTAATTCTGTAAAATAACTAGGATCATTTTATACAGTTTCTAGTATAAAATGGACTTCACTGCACTGCAGTTTGTCCTTCATACACTGGCACAGAAGCACTTACTTATTTGCTGTTTCTCAGCCTTAGGAACATGTGAAGGCCTGACAGTATTACTGGGAAGCCTGGAAAAATGACAAAGATTTGGTAACAAATGAAGGTAGCAATACCCTGAGTTGAGTATATCTGGCACCCTCTTAGAAAGGGCAAAATTGTTCCCCTCCCATTCTCATCTCAGGAGCCCAAGCAACCCCCGTGCAACTGCCCCATTTAAATTTCCACTTAAGTGAAGTCATTATATTCTAATGGGGATGGATCTTTTTAACACTTGAAAAAAAGGAGGGCACTGAACTCACCCTTTGTGGTAGGCATATAAAAAAGCATGAAGCAAGGCATGACAGAATTATGCTTCCAAGTTTTCAAACCCTCCCAGCTGAGTAATTGAAACAACTGAATAGTACTGTGTGCACATAGGAAAGCCAGTTTTCCTTTCTGATTTAACACAAGTTTCTTGGAATAATGGAGGCACTTTTCTCTTCAGAACGAGAAATATACTTGTTTTAATTACTCTCTCAATGTATGAACAAGCCAATGGAAAAGAAAAAAAAAAGAGGGGAAAAAATTCAGTATCAAAGCTCCAGTATGTTTCATGATTAAAAGAGGATAATATTTTTTTTTGGTTTTATTGTTGTTTTCACAGAAATAAAAGCCCATGAAATGGAGTTCAAAGGTGTAACTGCTGCTGGGCAATTAATATTGGCTGTACCTATACTATCTTTTTTAGGCTTACCAGGTGTCCAATTTTTTTTTAATCCACTGAAATAATATCTTCTGGCAAGCCTGTTTTGTCTGCATCACTCCTGCCTTCTTTGTCTTCTCAGCATCTACACGTCCATCCTGGGCACTGCCTTCAGAAGTGGCCTCATACTGTGGCTTGGGCTATAGCCCCGCAAGCCTGTACTTTAGAATGTCTCTTACAGACAGCAGCGAGGACTCCTGGTACCTGATGTAGCTCTGGATGCTTTCGTGGCCCAGGGCTTGCCTGGGGCTTATATGCTTTTCTGCAATTGAACTGGACTTACCAAGAACACAGGTGATCAGAGACTGTTCAGCATAGAATTCTCCCTTACATAAATTTTTATAAGACTGTACCTTTTTTCCCTGCATTGGGATTCTTCTTTGTCTGGATACAGGAACATAGCACCTTCCACATTTTAGTCCTGTAGCCTAACTGGGTTAGGATCTTAAAGACCATCTGAGCAAACTGCATTGCAGCATTTTAGTTTTCTTTATTGGATCACTTGTGTCAGGCTTTTTGGATCATCCATGTAATAAATAAATTCCCCATAGATTTTTTGTGTACATTCTTCACTCAAACTTTTATTTATATATCTTCCATTTTTTTTAGCTATGATGTCTGACTCTCTTTTTGGTTTTCAGAGAATTTAAAATGCAGATGTTTACAAAGATTGTGGAAAACTTGGGGGCAATATGGCATTTCTGTCTCCAATTTAGTTATTCATGTCTGAACCTGAAAACCAATAGCAGTGCAATTCTCTGATGTTGCCAGAGGAACAACAATTATTTCAAATTACCTAGAGGTGACAATATCAATTGTCCTATCCTTTTCCAAACTACAAATGCAAATGCCATGTGTATCTTATGCAATGCAAAAAGCCATTGTAGATATGGGCTTAGACAAAATCTCTAGGAACCATAGCAAGCCAGAGAGATACTCCTCAGCAAAAAACTGGTGTTCTTAGGTGCTCTAAACAACATTCTGCTAATTTTAAAGGAACCATCTATATGTAAACTAAAATCTGTATATTCATGTAACTATTATGTAAATAATAGCTTAAATTGAATGCTGTGCAACTCACCAATAAATTCACTTGAAATAATTTTCAATCTCTGTTAAACATGTAGTGTTCAAATTATTTGTTTTTATTATAATATCATTTGTGTACACAGTCTTTTGAGTTTAGAGAGTTTTTATGTAAGGAAAATGTTAAAAATTATTTCAAGTTTCTCTATAAGAGGCTTTGCAGCAATTTGATCCCAGCCTTGCAGATTTCAATTGGAATTGAAAGTTAAATGCAAGAAGTGTTTACAGAACAACAAGAGCATGTTGTTCTCCATTCCTCTTCTACTGTCTATTGATTTTCATTTCATCCCACATCTTCTTCAAAAAGTTTCGTTTTCTCAAATGCATAAAATGCAAAATCAGATGTCTGAACAGAAGTTTTCTTTGAAAAAGAAGGAAAAACATAGAAAAATGAACTTTTTAATATTTTTTTTTCAGATTGAGTGCTATTTTCACTTACAAAGAAACAGAAAAATCTTAGTTTAAATTTTGATTCCTATGGTCAGAGTGATATATTATTATTCTCATGTCATTTAGTCTTTGCTGTTATGATCCCAGCTCACAGAGATCTTGAGGGACTGAAGAGTTATAGTCAATACAATTTAAATAACAACAAAAATACCTTTTAGAAATGCCTAGAACTAATTTTCTCTCTCTAATAATATCTCAGTTTCAAGCACAAGTGTCTCCTGTCTCAAGAGGAGACTAGAGGTGAGACTGGAGACCCATGGCTTTGCATGTCGCTGGAATGTGAAGATTTTGTTTTTCCAATAGAATAAAATTAGTAAGATGCAAGGTATTAAGAAGAATGTATTTAAAGATTAAAGCTGCTTGCAAGTGTAAAACTAAACTGCATTCTGGGACTATTTACTAAGGGAGTAGAATTTTTATATTTGGTTAAAGTATTTTAGTCAGGGAGGAATTAATGAGTGAGTGTAAATGACAAAGTGATACACTTCTTTTCATACCTCTTTTAAAACATCTTTGTGTGTACACCCACACAGACACACACAGAATTTTACAGGTGTTGAAAATATTTTTCCTATTTACTTTTTTTTTGGTGAAGACTGAACTATAAAATTGAGTATGAAGTGAAGGATTCATACAGTTATTTTGAAAGAATACCTATGTATTCCTGCATCTCCCTGGGGTAGCAATGAACTCGCTAAAAATTCAGTGATATTGAACATTTCAGAATAACTATGAATGATTACCTCTGTTCCTGACTTGGAGGAGATCAGCTCCCAAAGTGGAGAGTGCTGTTGTTGTGCAGTCTCTGGCCTGCAGCATTCCTGATATCTATCCAGAATGCTGGCAGGTGACAGGAGACAATGATTGCTTGTTTCTTTATTAGCTTGCTTACAGAAGATTAGGTGCTGGCAGTAGTTGATGAAGTTGCTAGTATCTGCTAAAGATTTATTTGGTCTTAGACAGATTCCTGCATGTTTTAGGATGAGTAATCAATTTGCTGTCAAAGGAGGTGTTGGTCATCTGCCTAGAGAGAGGCTCAACTCCTCATTCTAGTTTTACCCTGAAGATGACTAGGGTCATAAGGGCTGCCCTTGGCAATTTCTGTGATTGTCAGTTTGAATGAGCTGGATATTTGCAAGGGTGGTGCAGTTTCTCAAACCACACCCAGATTTAATTTTTTTGATGAGCAGTCATATACCATATATCCTATATTTCAATTTTTCAATATCAGGATGAGATTTAATAGTAATATTAATATAATAGAATAATACATATGGTACTTCTCTGAAATGTTCATGGTTTCAGCGTTCATCCCTCAGTGTGATGGAGAATTGATCATTATTGCCAGACAGTATTCTGAGCAAATGTTAATAGGCAAAACTGTTCAAAGAGCATATGCTTACTGAAGATACAGACTATTTTCCATCATTTAACTGTTATAATCTCTTCAGCAATGCTATGTGATGATATCTTGCTTGAGAGGTGATTTAGTATTCACTTGAAATTATAAATATTGCTGGTAACATATCTAGCAATTTGTGCACAGAATGGGCTCATGTAACCCTCAGTTTAAAGACACTGAGTTGGGTCTATACATGACAAGTATACAGAAAAAAACCCCATGTTACCTCTGTAGGAGGCTGTATGATGTCACATGGTCTGGAATATTCCTTTGGTCAGTCTGGGTCACCTGTCCCAGTTGTGTCTCCTCCCAGCCTCCCAAGCACTCCCAGCCCCTCCCCAGCGTGGCAGTATGAGAAGCAGAAAAGGCCTTGGCTCTGTAAGCCCTGCTCAGCAATAACAAAAACATCTCTATGTTATCAACCCTGTGTTCAGCACAAATCCAAAACACAGCCCCATACCTGCCCCTGTGAAAAAAATGAACACTACCCCAGCCAAAAGTAGCACAGGGTATCACTCGAGAGGATTTAATTTGTGTTTAAAATCTAAATGGCTAGCAATGGACATATTCCAGTAAGTAAATTAAGATATATTCAATATCATCAATGAAATTCAGAAAACAATTTGGCCCTGTATAGGGCAGTCACCTAGTGGCTCATCACCTGAATCACACTCCCAATCTATATTTTCTCAATGTCTCTTAATTGCAATAGGGGCTTAGACACTCATGTGCTTTCAGAAATTTCACTGGAGTTTTGTAAAATATGAACTGACTCTCATCCTGTACGTTCAGGACCTGTTATCTTTGCCAGGGTCCTCAAAACAGAAAAATATAAACTCATAGAATTACTCTTGTGTAGATACTATGATTAGCTGTCACGTATTTCTTGAAAGCTAATTCTCTAAAATTTACATTTCCTTCTAAGTGTACGTCTCTTCCTGGAGTTGGACCCTAGATGACTTTGGTTCCTGTTTCCAGAAGCCAGATGTAGTGCTGGTTTACTGCATTCCTCATATAGGGAGAATCAGAGCCTCAAGTTCTACTTCCCAGCCTCTGGGAACTCATGAGTGTTCATACATAGATTGTTTCATACTGACAAGTTTTAGCAGGACTGCCTGATTACATGCTGGGGACAAACAACTTCATCCCATATGATTTAAGACAGTGATGCTTTCTTCCATGTTACTGGAAAACATTTTGTCAGTATGTGGGTTGTCATCTAGGGGTTGCAAGTGCTGCTTTTCCCCTTAACTTTTTGGCCTACATCAACAACCTCTACCAGTTTTCATGTGTATCTTTGCCAGAATAATAACTGGGAAGTGCTACAGCATCAGTCTGGGGGCATTTTCAAAATTTCCAAGTGTTTGAGCCACTTTTGCTGATACTCTACTACTAACACCCACCAGTATCCCTCAGTATTTTCCTCAGTGATACAATCAGCTATGTCACTTTGTCCTCCAGTCTCTCTGCACTGCAGTGCTGCAGTGAGCTGACACGCAGTACAAGCGTTAAGATTTGCAGAGCTGCCTTGGTGGGAAGCTCTGAAGTGTAGACTTGTGCTTCAGTAACTGTGTGGCACATGCCTGCAGCGGACACACAGCCCAAAGGCAATTCAAACACAAGCTAATGTGGAAGCCAGAGATGCTCATAACTCTGTATTTCAAGCCACAGAAGCTTTGCAAATGCAAAAGCAAAATTAAGTCTCTGAACAGATGTAGAGAGAGATTTTTCTGAGTTTGTACTTCAAATGTTCAAGACCAACTAACTGGTGTAACAAGTATAAAAGCCATTCCCCAAGTTGCTTTTGGAATTCATCAGTGCTGCTTTGGTTCAGATAACATTTACTCATTCAAAATTTACATTGCACCTGTCACTTTTATAGGGAATTCTATTTTAGATTAGAGTTTCTTATGTTCAAATGATTTATGTCTTCTGAAATTTTTCCTCTTACTTTTTGGAGGAACCTGTTTCAACAAAAATATGAATGCAAGGAAAGTTATTCCTCAGAAAATATTTAAATTGTCTGTTCACCATGTAAGACAAATGCACTCTCCACCTTTTTATTTATTTGAATGCTCTTTAAGTATTGCTTTTTGCAATCATGTGATAACAATAATCTATAACAAAAGGTTTAGCACTATTTCCCTATAAAAATGTTCTCAACCAATAGAACTTTAATTCTTCTCTCTGCAGACTTCTGTGCACACTTAGCTTATGACTTCAGTATAGAAGTTCACTGTGGTTTTTTTTTTTCTCTTGCTTCATTCAGGTAATATAAAAATCTATTTCACTTCATCTGATCTTGACTTCAGTATATCTGCCTATGCAGGGAGTAGATACCACAGCTGCTTCTGTCAATATTTCCTTTGTGCAGGTGAAAAAATGTGGTTGCTATCCCAGATAAGTTTGTGGCCCTGAAGCGCCAAGACACTTGGATTTGATAGTCATTGACTTAACTGGATAGTCATGAAAATAACTGATGTTCTTTCTTCCATAGCTGAGCCTCTCTTCCAAAAATCTTTTTGAAAGCAAAAAGTAGAGTATGAACTTGTCAAATTGAAACCATCAGACTATTTGTATACATAAAGTGATGTTTACATGAAACCCTGAAACATTATCATCAGTTTTGTGGACACCATGATTCAGTAAAGTTGCTGTCTAACAGAAGAAATATGCTCAAGCAAAGGGCAGACAAGAGCAACTGACTCAAGTGAAGACTAACGAGTTGCATATTTGTGTTTGAAGTGCCACTTTCAAAATTTCCTTGCAGTTAAAAAATAAGGTAATTTTGTATTATCTATTTAGTACTTACATGTGAAACATATCCCCACATTTTAGATCTCTAAATTACTAAGACAGAAACAAATACAGTTGTAATTGGATATTGGATTTTCTTTAATTTTTGTTGTATGCAAGTTAAGGGGCTTTTCCATTTGCTCATTGTTCACAAAGTTTTACGTCCTGGGAAGAAATTTTTTGGGTTTGGTTTGCATAATTAACTTTTTGGTAAAAAAAGTAATGAACAAAATAGAAAATAAAACATATGGTTTCTTTAGGAACAGAGTATGTGTTCTGAGAAAATTCTATAGGAAGGTGGATTGCATGAGTAGATCTTTAATATCCAAGACAGATGATGTATACTGAAAGAAGAGCATCTTTGCTGGATTTAACGCTGCTTCATTCACTGCAAACTGACTGAATAATGTATGACTGTGGTATTAAACCTGTAGGAAGAAAGCATGTTTTCACACCTGAAGGGTTGCATCTGAATGCAAATGTCTTGCAGGAAAAAATATTGATTAACTTTAGTCCTTCAGACTGAAGGAATTAATTACATAACTTAAAAGTGTAATATATATCTTATTTTTAATTTAATCTGTTTCCTTAGAGTTTACTCTAAAATATAGGTAGGATAGGATGAAAAAAATACTCTTGCAAGAAATTTTCACAAAATCACAGAATGTTTGAGATGAGAGATGAGGTCATATGGTTCAGCACCCTTCATCAAACAGGGGCACCTAGAACCTGTTGCCCAGGATCACGTTGAGATGGCTTTTGAATATCTCCAAGGATGGACACTCCTCCTTTCTGGACAACTCGTGCCAGTGCCTGGTCACCCTCACAGTAAAAAAAAGTGTTTCCTGAAGTTAAGAGGGAACCTCCTATGTCTCATTTGTGCCTTTGCCTCTTGTGCACTACTTTCAGAGCCTCAGCTCTCTTCTTTACACCTTCCCTTCAGGTATTTATAACTTTCTCCCTGAGCCTTCTCATCTCTGAAAAATCCCAGCTCTCAGTCTTTCTGTGCATGAGAGATGCTCTGGTCCCCTCATCATCATTTTGGCCCTACACTGGGTTTGCTCCAGTAGATCCATAGCTCTTAAATACTTATCTATTTTTATCTATCTCTGTATCTATAAATTTCTGTCATTTTATTCAGGGTATGTTTCTTCCATGTTGCAGAAGATTGCAATGAAATCTTGTATAATATTTTGTTTTTTTTAGAGAGAAATCAGATAGAGAAAGCAAGCTGTAACTAGAAGATATTTTTCTGGTGCTCCTTTATTGATAGTCCTGCCATGTTTTTTCTGCTTCTCTGTCAACTTCAGTGCTATAGTTTGGTCCATGTATTGTTATGTTTGAGCACAGGGTTTGCCAACAGATGGGAAGCTGAAACAACCCTTGCATTCTTCTCTCAAATGTACCAGTGTGACCCTAGACTAATATGGGCTCTGTGGGACTACAGCAGACTTTTTATGTTAGATAGAATTTGGTATAAATTTTAATTAGCTGTATATTTACCTTATACAAGACTCCACAGTATTTTAATTGTAATCTCCTGTGTTAAAAAATCCTCACACGAAACATTTAAAGATTAAAAAAGCCTCACACAAAACATTTAAAGATTATAATATTTATATATTACATATGTCTTGCAAGTGATTTTGACAAATCAAAATCAATCCACCAGCCTATTTCACTAAAACTTTTGCTCTAAATATACTAATAAATATCTCTACAAATACAAATATTATAGGAATGACCAAGAGGAATCTTATAGGAAAGTAAGTTGTTATTTTTAAAGGATCAAGGCAGCATCAGTAAATATTTTTCTAAAATAAAATATAAAAGTTGGAGTTGTTATAGGATCTGGCAAGCAAATATGCTTGTAGTCTTTGTTAGCAGGCTGTTCTCTGCTTCTGAAATAATTTCCAAAGTTTTTGCTGCTAGCAAAAGAATTATGAGACTGGTGGCCATTCACCACATAAATAATCATAATTTTGATCAAGAAATGAACATGTGCCACATGATGAAGTTTGTCCTTCCTAGATATCTTTATCAGAGCATGCACATGGCTTCCCCCTCCCTTCCCTCTGCTGAAACCAACTACAGTTTTGGCAGGGAAATGATACACTGCATTCAGTGAATACATCCTACACCCTGTGTATTATCTGAAACAGCTCTGTCAGGCCTGCAGTTTATCATTCTTGCATGGCATGAAGCTGGGAAAACACCAGCTGCAGACTCTCCTTTTCTTTTCTTTCAACTCTGCTACAATAACACATTGTTTTTGTGGCTTTCTCTTGACCTTGGACCATACTTAAGGCGTAGGGTACATGCAAGGCACTGGAAAACAATAAATGTCTGATCATGGTTCTGAACTTCTCCCACCCACAGACCCATTCACCAGGCAGACTCTGTATGGGTGAAAGCAGAGCTGGCAGTAGTACAGCTGGTGTCTCTGGCTACCCTTCAGGAAAAAGCAGGACACTGAATTTTTTCTGTGTGACATACTCCGGGTCAGTAAGGAGCAGGACAATTTCTATGATCAGGTGAAGAACCCTCTGTGAAGGCTCCCCAGGACTTTGGGTTGAGCAGTGCCTTACAAGCCTGCCTACATTACCTGCAGGTCCAGACACACAGTACTGGTGGAATATCCCACATTTGAGAATCTGGGCAGGACACTGCCTCTAAGCCTGTACTTGTAATATCACTCAGCATGCCTTCAAATGTTCTACAGCTTCCCAGTCAGACCCAAAGATGCAAGTATTCCCCAAGTCCCATGAATATCTTCCTGTATTGTATTTTGGGCCTGCTGGAACATTTCATATGACCATGGACACATGTGTTTCTTAACTGTTTCTGCCCTTGAGCCCTCCTAATGCTCAAATGTTTGCACAGAGTAGATTCATATTCATATTCTCTGGACCATGGACACATGTGTTTCTTAACTGTTTCTGCCCTTGAGCCCTCCTGATGCTCAAATGTTTGCAGAGTAGATTCATTTTCATGATAAAAGAAGCATAGACACTTACAGGTCAACCTACATTTGAGATACCTGAAGTTACATGTACAGTATCTATAAAGAACATGTGTAATTTTGTAATAATTATGTAATTTTGAGTAGTTGACTTTAGAAACTGCTCAGTTTTATCAAGTACTTTTCACATTGCCAGGTTTGCCAGGCCTATATATATCATATGAACTTTGCAGCTGAAACTTTTTGGTCAGTTACTCAGTATTCTTGCAAAAGTCAGCTTTCTTGGATGATGGCCTTAGTAAGTAAACCTAATAACCTACTGGGAAGTAGTAAAAACATCACTTTTTTCAGAGGGAAGAAACTGTACAATAAGGCTCAGACATGTTTATTATGGAACAATGCTTACATTTTTCTTGGATTGTCCATTTGAAAGTGTATCAAGCTGTGATTACCACCTTGGAAGGTAAGTTTTAAGTTTTGATTTTTATCAATCCTAACTAGCTGAACAGAATAATTATTCCTTCATTTAACTACATTTAACATTTAGGAACTACTAAGTGTGATTATCTTATTTCATATAGGCGTCCAATCTTAAGAAATCCTTGATTAAAATATATAACACCATTAAATAACAAAACTAATCCTTCATTTATAAATAATTTTTCTACCTGCCAATAATATTTGACTTGCTTTTTTTTCCCCTAAAAATGTAAATTTCTTCAGTACAAGATAACCTTTGAGAATAAAAGCTTATCTTGCAAAAAAAAAAGATTTGTAATTTTTGTTTTGAACCTGTCTACATTTCTCATCAAGGCTTCCTTCAAAATCTTAAAATAGTGAATCTTTAATGTTCCCTGAATTCATCTCTTCTTTGTGGTCTAGATCTGTGTTTCTGAGAGACCAGGAAAAGACACCATTAATTTGTGGTAATGTATCCCATCCAGGGCATGCTTCCCTCCACTTCACCTTAAAAGGAGGTCTTCCTAGGGCATATTCAATGATTTTACCACAACTTTGAAGTTCAAAATATTAAAAACATTAAGTCCAGCAGAGAAAGAGGGAAGTCAACAGGCATCTAACCAATAACTTAAGAAAAACATGTGGGGTTAAACTTCTTTGCAGAGTAATGTATTGGTAATATGATCATTTGTTGTCTCTTGATTACTGCTGGGCATCCTTGCTAACAGGAGACCACTTGAATTTCGATGAAAGAAGTTGGACAGCTCTAGTTTTATGTGTAGAGTGCTGGGAAAAAAACCCCAAAAGCACACAACAGCTGCAAAGGACATCTGTGGTTACTGGGTCTGCCTCCCAATGCCCAAATGTCCTTTCTGGGACATCTGCTGCCAATGGTCAAATCCAGATATCAAGTTCTCAAGTTGCCTGGCTCATCAGATTGCAGGAGTGAGGTTTTTTCTCTTTGATTTGTTTAGTGGACTTTTAACTCAGTGAACATGTTTAAAAGTCTACACTTGTATTAACATTACTTACATACAGCACAAGCAGCTAATGAAACCACCAGATCTGTCATTTATCATTTTTTGCTTGAATTGCTTTGAGATTTGCAGCCTGTATTGTACCTTTTTTTATTGTTTTGCCTCTGAGCTTATGTCGAATATCTGTCTGACCACTACCATTTAATGAAAATTACACAAAAAAGAACTATCTTGGTAAAGAAGAAACAGCTTCAGTATTAGGTAGCTCTTTTCCTCAAATGAACTTGTATGTGATAAAATTATTTTTAGACAGTTTTTCCTAAATATTATTAAATGGTCTGAAATAATTACAAAATCAGTGATGGCAATCCAGTGGCATTTCAAAGTTATGGAATTGCTTTTTAAATGGATGTTCAATGTAGTATCTTTGTTCCTACAGGCTGTAAGCACTGAGCTGAAACTAATGACAGTCAGTTACCAATGGCTTTACCTGACAAGTGAAGATTTACTTAACAGTGTAATAGAACTGGAGCCAGTGATATTTATCATTTTATCTTTCCCTTTGCAATCAGCACTTTGTTTTATTCAGTCTGGAAGATAGTATGTTTGTAGAGGGTAGATAACAGACTTATTTTCAGTTTAGCCAATAACTTCTGCTTGGTAAATCACTTAACCTCCGTGTCTGAGTCTCACTAGCTGTTAAACAAAGATAATGATATTTTTCTTCTTTTTTAAATGACCCTTCTGGGCATACGACAGAGCAAAGTAGCTCTAACATAAACAGGGGTACAAGGTATAAAAATTACAGGAAACAATGGCTGTCAAATGAAAAGCAGTTTTGGGAATAAATCCAAATGAATGACAGAGACATGAATGCACATAAGCACATAGAAAATGAAACTAACCATTAATAGGAGAAAAGTCAGTGTGATGTAGGCTTATTAGAACTGATCTGAACAGTGTGTGTAGTTATGGGAGGAAAAATCAGAGTTCACTGAAGGCTTAAGGCAGTTGGGCTGCTGACTAGGGTAGCAACATGCAGAGAGTAGTGAGCTGCTTGTCTTTCAGATGGAGATTGGAAGAGCTGCTCCGTCCCCATCTGCTACCGTCACAGGCTGCACCCTGCCAAGGGAGGGTTTGAAAAGCATGGGAAGGGACTGTTCCTCCCTCAGCAGTAACTTGGGTTTGCTCTCTCATATGGGTAAAGTCATTCCCTCCAGGGTATTCCACAGCCTTTGGCACGGCTCTGGGAGCCTTAGCAGGGTGATGTTAGTGGTATATATAAATTGGTAGAGGGAAGTGGCTGCAGGAGGAACAGCCAGGAAGATGAAGTCAGTGGAGCAGGGGAGGAATGGGAATCCTGTAGGGGTAGTCTTGACTCACCTTTTCTTGCTTTCCTTCATTTCTTCTGTTTACTCCCATGTCACTTAATCTGCTATTGTAAGATTTTGCTGGCTAGCTGCAAAAGCTGTCCTTGAGACATCTCCAGGATAGTTAATGTAGGGATTAGTAATTAGTATGTCGAAATTAAAAAAATAAATGTTATAAAACCAAGTGATGAAACAGAAAAATCAAGGATTATATTGCCCTTTAGGAACAGAATATACACTGCTGTTTTCTCAGTAGAAACTTCTTTACAAATATTAGTGAGACTTTGGAGTAGTTTGCATTATTGATTGTAGTTGCCAGAGGAATAATGAACAGTAATTCACATTGTTTTATGTGTTGCACATTGATGAGATTCAACAGGAATTTTATTATTTAAGTTAGATCGGAGAGCATCTGCACAGTTCCCATCTGTGCTGTGAGTGAATGACTTGCCAGCTGGGTTAGCTACATCTATGGAGAAATGTGGAGCCTGCCCTCAAGGACTATTTGAATTTCACAAGATGAGCTAAAACTAGCACATATGTAAGAGAAACAGAATATACACTTACATCAGTGCTGAATATCCTTTTTCTCCAGCCTGTCAGAGCTTACCAGCTGAAATGAATAACCTCAATAGATTTTAAGGACCATGATGGTTAGTGATTACCTGATCTGCCCTTCTGAATAACACAGCCTATAGAATCTCCTCACAGTGATTTCTGCCTCAAGCTCGTAGCTTCTGTTTGTGCTACATACACAACATAAGGAAAAATAAGGTCCCTCCCAAGCATTCAAAATCCCCCCTCTTCAAAATTACTGGTGGGGGATTTCACGTAAATTCAACCAGGAGCTACATTGTGGTAATAGTGACTCACTAGGTGGCACTCTTACTTCTAATTCCATACTAAAATACACCCCAGGCATCTATTTTAAGGCTTTTTAAGGCTTTTGTATTAAGTAAAATACTGGGTTCAGGGGAAGATATTATTCATAGTCCTCAAATTCCTTAGTGCTTATAATTTCAAAGTATTATTTAGAAGAACTTGGTAATCTGGAAGTCCATTATCCTTTCACTCTTACATCCTTTTTTTCCACATTCTACGGCTTTTTTCAAACCTTTAATCATTTCCAATGAGTTAAAAGTGTAGAACTCAGCTAGATTAAATTAGGCACATTTGGGCTGGGTAGTAGGCTTAAAAGAAAGGAATCTTGATTACCAAATGTTGCATAACCTTGGAAGCACTTTGCATGTGGGAAGTCTGGCCTAATTGCTAAGATGAATTAGATATGACCTAGATAATTCCTTACTGTTCTCTTCCAGAGTGGGGAACCTGTGGGCTATAGCAATTGGCTTCTCTGTTAGGGAGTGAGTTAAAATGTCTGCTAGGCCAAAGTCTCAATCAAGGACTTCAGTTTGGACCAAGTGTACACTGTTCATCTGAAGAAGACTGTAACACCTAAAGTGGAGGAATAATTCCTATTTCTAGTGAACCCTGCAGGAAAACTGAAGCATGGTGACGGCATTGCAGAATGTCCTCTGTGAGCGTATGTGTTCAAGTGGCACCTGTATACAAAAATCTTGCCCAGGTTTAGTTTGTGTGAAAGCATACTGATTGGTTCCCAGTTTGTAACAGTCTGTAAAACACTTTAGCAAATCTAAGGTATGAAAAATACTGCAATTCCAACTTCGTAAGGAGCTGACTATATTAAACAGGTAGTTCCAGTAGTATCATTAGCATTATTTGCAAAAGTGAGCACAGAAAGAGATAGGCTTTCTATACTATCATGTTACTAATGTTAGTTTTTAAATTTGTAGTGTACCAGCATTTCTTACAGAGCTACTTAAATGTATATGTACAAGGTTGTCCTTGTGATTTTATTGTTATATAGATTATTGTGATGCTGTTTCAGGGCTATGCAAGCATATAAGAAAATAAATATATAAATCTGTGTACTTTCATTTTGGCTGAGAGTACGTCCATATGAGAAAATGCTGTAATTGGCTCAGAAAGAAAACCAGATAAAGATAAGGACCCAATGCCCACATCATATTCATCTGCAGGCTGTTGGGTTACTTCAGACTACCTCTGTACTGCACTGAACACCAGCTCCTGGTGTTGAATGCACTCTGTCTGTCACTTTTGGGCACAGCTTCTGTTTCAGTTTTACATGAAAGCAGTAAAATTTCTATGTTCCAAGGCTTTTCCACAATATGAATGTAAATAAGGATGATCAGAAATTGGCAATAAAAGACACTCATGTTCTGAACTAAAATACTGATGCAAGAGCACCCAGGAGCACTCTGGGTATCTTCATTTTTACTCCAGTGGTAGCATCCACAGTACTATGGGCTAATGGAAGAGTAGGTAGCCAATATCTTAAGACTGAGGTATTTTTTTTCTCTAGAAAAATCCTTTTTGGCAGGAATAATCTGGTCTTCTGAAGTTTAGTAGATTTGTTTTCAAGTTTTCAATAATTTACTCTTACCTTAAAAGAAAACTTTTGATGATGAAACCACACTTTGTGATTCCAGTGCTTAAAAATATTGTTCCTCATTACAAGGTAATGTTGCATCATTTTCCTTAAGTTATCATTGGTAATGAGATTCCAGACCACACTGTGTTTTCTAGTTTGACATATATGTCCTTATAAATATAAATAGTTGAATATTTCCAATGACTGGCATTAGCCTCATGTATTTTTGCTGCAAGTTTTTTGCCTAATAAATGTTGGTAAGTGACAACTATGTTTTGTACATGTGCTTCTGTATTACAGTGATTTATTTGTTCAGATACAGCTGAACCTGCAGTGTGGCAGGACAGGAGCTTTGTTATAACAAGCCTGGTGCTGCAGGGATTCAAGGTGACAGATACAACTCAATACCACATACCCTGAGTCTTCCTAGAAATGTCTGAAACTTGTAACTGCTCATTTATAGCCCGTGAATTAAATATGTGTTGACACATTGAATATATAATTTTTCTTTCACCAAAAAAATAGATTTGCTATAGTATACTTGAGCAGAATTGCAGTGTCTTCTGGCAAAGTCATCTAAGAATAGCCAAACCACTAATACAGGAGAATTAAAATGATCTTCCAGTTAGAGCAACTGAATAAATACAACACCTCCTTGACAGATACAACATCCCATTTATAGATAAGCCGCTATTGCTGGCCTGTGCCTTAATTTCTTCTTTCCTTAAAGGTAACTGATGGAACCCATTGAGACACTGAAGAAGAATTTATTTTCTATTTTTTGAGTTAAGTTTTGAGTTTGGTAATCTAGCAGATTTAGATTTATTTTCTTTTATTAGAGAGGTTGTTAGAGGTCTTACTTGGGTCCTAGGTTTTTTGCAAAGCTGTGCACTTTTAAACTTTTTCACTGTAAAAACTCTGATGTTCTGTTAATAGAATAATAGTGAAAAGCTTGCAGGATAGAGAACTATTTTATGCAAATTTTGTGCCTGTTTCATCCATTGTCACATTCAGTTGATAGATTCTTGTGGATAATTTTGCCCCAATGAGGTTGAGACCTCATAGTCTTCCTTCTTCAATTTTCTTTCAAGAAGACCTTTTCAGAACAAAATTCTGATTAAAAGAAAAAAAAAAAATATAATGAAGACAGGAACCTATGTAATGAAACAAAAACATTCAGCTGGTATAATTTAAGTAATTTCATTGGAATACTGAAACTAAATGAAACCTTCTTTCTTCTGTGCTCTATGCCTGCCTTCAAAACAATATTAGATATTAGATTAAACTCTCCCAGGCAGCCATTGTTTTATTCTATTGCAGAGTTCCTTGCATATGTAGGCCATAGGGATGTCTCTACTGAATGTTACCAGGATAGCAGGTCTTGAACTCAAAGAAACTCTAGGAATTGTAAATCAGGTTTCACACATATGAGACACTAAAATGAGAACCTGTTCAGAGCCTTGAACAAGATTTTATCTTGTGCCTTTGACTCCTTGGGCTCACCAGTGACTTTTAAATGCAGCATGGGCTCAGACTACCTCCCTGCTTGGAATGGTGTTCACTTATTGGCTCAACCTGAGTTTCATAATTGTTCATTGGTTTTCGGGTTTTTTTCCCTCAGTAACCTATTAGGGAGTAACAATATTCGTGTGCCTAAGTGAAATTCTCCCAGAAAATTATTCTGACCTTCATATTATCTCCCTCATCCTCTTATAGTGCTGTGATCAGTGGCCAAATAAGTAATGTTGACAAGTTGATCTTTCAGTTATTATCAATGCACATCTGAGTTAACAACCCATTAAGCAATTCACACATCCCAGAGCCCTGAGTGCTAACTCATGCAGATGCTACAACTGTCCATGTTCTGACCTTGTTTTATCTGCAAGGATTGGAGAGGCGTGCTTGTTCTAATAAAAGTTTATAATACTGAAGAACATAATAACAGTACCAGGAAGCAAAAGAAACACATCTCACTTAATTAAAGTATTTGCTATTAGTAACTAGTTCCTTTTTTTAACTGATCTCAAACTGTCCCTTGAGCCATCCTACTGTGAAAAAAAAAACTTTACTTCTTTATGAATAATGCTTTAAGCCATGTTTTGAACTCAGCTGGGAAAAAAGAGAAGAATTATCTAAGAGTTATAATGAACTGTGGTAATTGAGATGTCATTTGTGCTAGGATTTATTAGGAATAAAGAACTAAGCAGAGATAATTATTATATTATGTCATTGTTTAAGACTGCAATTTACTTGTAAATGTTTTTGCAGGTCTGCTATAGTAGGGATCACTCTGTGTCAGATGAAAGCCACGCATGCTCAGCTCCTGCCTCCAGCAGTGGTCAACAGTGGCTGTTCACATCAAGGGGAGAAGAGGGAAAGCATACCTGATCCTTCCTTGGAGTTCTGTCCCATTGCTCAGTGATTTCTACCACTAGAAATGGCTGGTAGATGTTTAAAGCCACTGGTGTATCATTATATATTTAAAGCCTCCCTCATGAACTTGTCCAACTCATGATACCAGCATTTTCAACATACTGTGCGTGACATAGAGTCTACATATTATACAGTACTGGTTTTGGCTGGAACACAGTTCATTATCTTTGTAGGATATAATATGCTGCTGTATTTTGGATTTGTCACCAAAATAGTGTTGATCAGTGTCAAGGCCTTTTCCACTTCTCACATTGCCTCATCAGTGAGTAGGGTGGGAGTGGGCAGAAGGTTGTGAGGGGACACAGCCAGGGTAGCTCACCCCAACTGAACAAAATAATATCCCATACCATATGGTGGTGGGCTTAGCACTAAATGCTGTGAGGAGAAAGAAAGAAAGAGGAAGTGGGGATGTGTGGAATTATGGCATTTGTCTTTCCAAGTAACTGCTATGTGTCATGAAACCCTACAAATGTCTGAATGCCTGCCTGGTCATGGGAAACAGGGAATGATTTCTTAATCTTTCTTTGTTTATGCACACCTCTTTTATGTATTAAACTGTATTTGTGTCAATCCATTAATTTTCTCACTTTTTACTCTTCTGATACTCTTCCCCATCCCAATGAGGAAGTGTGAGTGAGCAGCTGTGTGGTGCTTAGCTGCCTACTGGGGTTTAACCATATAACTACACATTGAGTGAATAAATGCTTTTTGATTTGCCTTAGCCTACTGTCTGATGGAGTAATTTGTTGCCCCTGGTTCTTAAATGGGAAGAAAGAGTGAATAATTGATTAAAATTCTTGTCTTTTTTGGAGGCTGAGTATTTACATCATAAATCTTTATGGGAGACTTTGTAGGCCTTGGATCATCTTTTTTCCCTTGAAATTTTTGCAGATCTACTAAATCCATTTGGCTATGAGATGTTTTCACTCAACATTTCAGATATGGGTACCCTCTGAAGTTGGTAATGGCATAATGTTATGTTGTCTCTCTTCATCTCAACTTTCTCAGTCCTTTCTTCAATGACACTCGCTCAACAGAGCAGGGTTTGAATTCTTAATGCAGGCCATGACACTGAAACTGAAGACTGGAAGGGATGTCTGCTTGGGTGCTTGAGTCTTGGATGTTGCTTGAGTATTCAATTATACAGATTCATAAAATTATACAGATCATCTGTTACACATGATGCTATCCAGCCAAGGCCATGTAATCCTCTCCAGCAATATTAAACAAACATACGGCTGAAAATAAAACAGAAAATCCATAACCATGTGGTGCCATCAAAAGAAAAACAGAAAAGAACAAAACTGATACATCCTACTACAATGTGTTTTGAGAAGGGTTATGGGTAACCCTAGTCAGGCTGAATCAACCTATAAACATAATTACTTAACTAATTAGCTTAATTTTCTCTTTCTTGTAATACCAATTTTGTCACACAATCATTTCTATATGCCACCAAAGCATAATTCTAAAACATTTTAGCTTCATTTCTCATTCTATTTATCTTGGAAACTGCCCTGGAAATTAATTTCTTAGTGGCCAGAAGGTTTATTCCAATTTTCTGTCATAGATATGTTTTCTGCTAATTATTATTGCTCCTTAATTTAATCTGGGAGATATTTAATTATTTTTTCAATATACTTGGCTGGACCTATGGTGAAAACTTAACCTCAGACAATTTAAAATGTTAAAAATACTCTATATATTTTCTCCATTTCAGGTTGTTTTTCTCGTTGGGTAAGTATTTTAACAATTTGGTTAGCTGTGAAGCTTCATGTTTAAGCCATTTAATAGGAACATACTAAATATCTCTTTTATGCTACATATAAACAATGGAAAATGTGTTTCATAGAAAAATTCCCAAACTCAAATCAATTTGACCAAATGCTAAGACCAAATATGTGCAAAATCCACTGCTAAAAGATTTTCAGAAAACTGAGTGATAGAAAAATGTTGGTTTAGACCTCTTAAATGAACTACTAGCTACTGACAAACCTTATAACATGGACAATATTACAATTTTCCTATTCAATATCTCTGTGGTTTTGATAGCTTTGATTTCTTAAATAAAAAAAATATTTTTTGAATCAACAGGATCATTAAAAAAGTCTAAATTTCAAACACTGTCAGATGGCTAATGAATGCACTGGAAAAACAAAAAGATTAGTCTGAATATTTTACAAGCTTAGGTTGTGAAATTCTTTGATCAAAGACTCTCAACTATGTCATAGCATTAAGTCAAAGTTTCTCAAGTGTTATATGAATCTAAAGAATTTCTATTGTTTTCAAAGGATAATTTTTGCAGGCTGGCTTTGAAGTAAAGAAAACACAATTGAGCCTATAAGTAGGTAATCTGTAGAAAACACACCAATTATAAAATCACATAAAGTCACTTTTGTTCATTGATAACCATGTGAATATATGATTTTACATTGAATAGAGTATCCATATATTAAAATATATGCAAAAGTGTTTAGTTTCACAGCCACAATCAGGAAGTAAATGAATGAAAATATAGTGCTTCAAGACAGAAATCACTGTTGCCTTTTCCTGGGGTAGACAACTGTTGGTAATGGCTGGTGCAGTATCAATATGACCTGATACAACATAAAATTGAACTGACAAAAGATCTGTTACTTCAGTTCATAATAAAATTTAAAAACCTGTTCAAAGATTTTCAGGTTTGGTTTTAATTTAACCAATAATTTTGGTTTCAGCTTGCCAGAGTATGCTGTATTCCAAATCTCACTCTTAAGTATATAATATTGAAATCACTGAAAGAAGAATTCATTCACTTTTCAAATTATACTAGATAATGCAGCTAGACATGAAATACAGTAGTAGATGTACACAAATTAGTAAAGGCTAACACAGATTTATTCTAAGATAAATATAATGAATTGTTGTGGAACTGTTGTGATTACTGTACTGTAACTTCTTTAGTCACTAAGAGGAAGTTAGCTATTGCTTGGACTACACATAAATTTCAGCTTATTGTATGATAGTTAGGAATAAATTTTGCTATATGGAAGTGAATTTAACTATATGTACACTGAAACACAGAATTTAATTTAATATGTTAATATAATCCCATTTCACTGGCTAGCAAGGAAAATAAAAAGAGGGTATGACTGTTAAGGTAAAATGTCTGATCTGTTTTTCAGAAAATTTCTTTTTTTTCCTTGGAGTAAAAAAAGAAGCTCTACAGAACAAGATGTCCCTAATTTGCTAAGATATGTTATAAAAAAATAGGGTGTGATAGATCCATCTCAGGAATTGGATTCTAGCTTCCAAAGAGAGGCATTTGCAATGTGTCCCACTTGACCAAGTAATGTTAATGGTAAACTAATGCTTTGATAAAAGATAGTTTTGGATCTTGTCGTAAGAAAAGGTTCAGCTTGTTCCTTATTTCTACTGAAATAAATCCTTCACTGTGTCACAGCTTTAACAAGAAAGAACAAAATATCCGTGTTTTGTGTTTTCCTGCATTTTTACCTCTGTGCTGTTTGGAGCTCTTCCTCCTAAACACTACCCCTCTCCTATTCCTAAAGTATCCCACTCACTCTACCTTATTTTTGTTTTGAGAACTGAGAAATAGGAATGGAGTCTTGAGTAAGCAGCATATGGACTGTCTAAAAGAAGTGAGAGATGTACTTGTCTCTGCCAAAAATGTCCCCTGGAAGCTCTGCCCCTGCTGGGCCTCACATGATCTTCTATAAAAGTGTCCCTCCCCTCTTCCAGTGATGTGTTTTCTTTACGCCATGTCCTTCTGTCAGGGTGTCTCCATTTTCTGCGACCTCACAGCCCACCTGTAGGCACAGTGCTCTACGGCTGAAAGGATAAGCTGCTCCATCCTGTTCACGCAGAGGTGCCTCACATGAGGCTCCTTCCTGTGACACACAGGGCCACCATTTTGTTCAGCCGCCATTTGAGGGCAGAGAGCGGCCATTTTGTACGAACTGAAAGGATAAGCTGCTCCATCCTGTTCACGCAGAGGTGCCTCACATGAGGCTCCTTCCTGTGGCACACACGGGGCCGCCATTTTGTTCAGCCGCCATTTGATGGCAGAGAGCGGCCATTTTGTACGATGTGTAACCCATGATGTGTTTGCATGGCCTCGCCGCTGGCTGTTGGCTTTTTGTGACAGTGTGATGCCCCCTGTGATCTCAGACAGGGCCAAGACTGGTCATCAGGACAAACTTCCTTGTCTGTCTGCACTGGAATATTGCTGTGTCATCACCATTCTCCTTTCACTTAATACACTGGGCTGCAATATTGTTCCAGCTGATGTTTTACGTCAGGGTGGTGACATTTCTGGAGAGGTCATGACCTGTGACTGGCTGCCTATCTGGGCTACAAATACCTATAAAGAGAAAAATGCATATTTATAAATAGTTTTTTTTATTTCCCTATAGAAGTTTAAATATAAAAGAGTGTGGATATATGCATTAAGATACATATTATTTCTTTATACTTGCACTTAATGTGTGTATATATAGTATATATATACACACATGAAGTTACATACATTAAAACATACGTTCCTGAAAATGTGGGTACATCATGTACAAAACTTCCTTTCATAATAGCTAATGAAATTAATAAGTGACATTTTAATGTGAATGGAAAGAAAATATATAAAATGTATAAGGCAAGCGTGATGCCTCTCATTTTACAAGGCTGGTGAACAAGCTCTGACATGTTGGGATGGGGAAAAGTTCATGAGGGGGGTTGGCATCAGAAGGGTGGATGGCCACAAGCACTTTGGCGTGCACCAAAAGCTATGGAACCATAGTCCAGAAAGAAATCTCTGTGCAATCCCTGTCACATGCAAAGGAGAGATGTGCAGTAATCTGGCCCTGCATCCAGCCCCAGACCACTGCTAGGATAGCAATGCACTCAGGTGGGGTTTGGGGCTTTGCATCTTTCTGGAAGACACAGGCAACACTGCCTGAGAAAATGGAAATTCTGAGATTCAGAAGAGAATGTAGGACAATAAGGAAAAAATGCAAAGTGATTCCTGAAACTCCCAAGTGAACTAGGAAAATAGTAGCCACTGATTCATTTCTGAATCAGAAATTCTGGAAACTGGTATTTTGAGGTAGGTTTCACACAGAAAAGACAGGTGCTGGTTATGGGGTGAGATCTCTTTCCCCTGTGGGCTTTGAGGAGTTTACATCTACCCATAGAACCATTAGAGAGTGCAGGTTGGTACTATATGTGTTTCCTTATCTTTAAGAAAATTAGCTTCTAGAGAGTTTAAAAAACTCCAGCTAATTGACTGAGGTGTGCCACAGTCTATTCACCTTCCTGTCTGAGCTAAGGCAATCAAAGGAAGGAGATCAGATGCAGAAGAGAGAGCAGTCTTTGAGAAAAAAATGAAAAAGAAGCTGGAGAAGCCTGGCAAGAAACCAACCGCCTTCATACACTCTTTGTTCATGACTTAAATTCCTGGTTCAGTGCTTCCTTTCTTACATGTGTGTGCTAGCTGCTGGTTGGTAAACATGTCTGTGCCACTACTTCTGTTAAAAGTTCAATATGCCTCTGGGAAGGTGGGAAGCTTTAGGAGCATAAATCCTGTGTTAGAAGCTGCTAAAACCCAAACAGAAATAGCCTGAACCAAAGGCAAGAGGAAACTTGAACGCTTACAGCTTACACAAGGCTGCAAAATAGCACTTTAAAAGAGAAAAGGATTAGAGGTGAATAAAACATTGAGTTCTTTTGTAAATATTGATTTTTTAATAATGTATTTAGAACTACTGAAACTGTGTGCTTTAATAATATGATTATTTTTCATTTTGTTTCTTCACATTTTAATGATCACAAAAAAATGTCACAGTTTACATCTCTACACATTACCAGTGAATATTTTTATAATTTTAAAAGATTTATTTGAGGTGATTTTGGTCTGGAAGACTGATGGTAAAACCCAAACATAATTATAATGTCACTATTCTGATGAAAATAGTTATTAGAACACATGGTTTTCCAGCACTGTGGGAAGATGACAGAGGATAAAAAGATAATGGTCTGATAAAAAGATTATGGGGGAAAATCCTGTTGCCACTCTCTCGATGGCACATGGTCAGCATATGTGACCTCCCACACACAATGCTATCTCAGGGGTCTACATGAAGGGTGGAGTGGAGTGGAGTGGAGTGGAGTGGAGTGGAGTGGAGTGGAGTGGAGTGGAGTGGAGTGGAGTGGAGTGGAGTGGAGATACTATGGCCAAGCTCTGTCAAAACCCTTGCAGAAGAGGGAACTCAGTGGTACTTTCTAGCTGATAAGCCCCACAGCAGCTGAAGACCAAGGGAGGTAAGGGAAAATGTCCTGTTCTTGCATCAGCAACCATGGTGAAATCACTCTCGTCGGACTGATGCACATCTCCATCCCAAGGTTATCTTGGGTACTATTCTGAGATACTCACCCCCAAGATACAGGCACCCCTCACTGAGTAAAAGGTATTACCAAAATCCCTCAAGCTCCATAAAGAAAGAGCATAAAAGTGAGTTAAAAATGGGGAGAAATAAGAGGGAGGGCTCAACCATAACTTCTGGGATTAGTTGATGGGCTGACCCTGTCTTTTCCTCCACAGGGAGGCCTGTTGGGTAAGAACTTTTCTCTGTGCATGCTGAATGGTTATCTAGAACTAGCTTTTATTGTGCATTAGAGCTTGTTAATACATTGTTTTAATAGATTGCTTTAAATATATTTTTACAGTCTGATACTGCTATTGGCAGTTCTCAAACCTTAACCTGTCACAATTTTATTAATAAAGAGTGCTATTCTGTAAACTGTTAGTGAGTCCTTCAGGGGCACTGGCAGCTGCCAGCAGTGGGTAGAGGCGTGGAGACCCAAGAGGAGGTTTCTCTGTTTGGTGTGTGACCCTGAGCAAGCCAGTGGAACCACCCTCAGGTGTAGTGAACTGCTCGGTGAGGGGTGCCCAAACAGGACACTGACAGACTGGTCAGGCACAAGGGTCACGGCTTTCCTGGAGTGCTGACAGACTAATCAGCACTAAGGGTTTGAGTAAATCTCCCCTCTTCACACAAAAAGCATGTACAGGTTATTCTTTACTTTCATTCATACTCTTGACTTCAGAAGAAATATGAATGAATAAACTTTCAAACTATTCAACACTTTAAACTTCCTATGTGTGATTTCAGTTGCTTTGCAATTTACCATTCAGTGCTTTTTCCTTCCTTAGTCTTTTAAGACAAGTAATGAAGTACTAATTTCTTCCTCAGCAAATACGGAAATCATGTCTGGAGAAAACTGTCACCAAAGACAAGATGGAAATAAGAAGTTTACATCATTCTGTTACACTGGTGTGTCTGCCCAGGAACAATCTTTTCCTTTATCTGGGTATCTGATTCAAAAGATTCTATTAAGATGTAACAATTCTGAAAACTAGATTTTCCTTTTGTCTAACAAATATTTCTCCTATTAAACTTTCTTCTAGGGTGTAAAGGTACAAGAGATATACTAGGGATTTTCAGAAGCCTATGGAATATTTATTTAATTATGGAATATATATTTAATTTACCTTTGTGTGGTTTATAGTTTCTGGAATTGGATGATATTTCAGTACTGCTATGGAAGACAATAATCTCAATCAATACAAAGGCATGGACAGATTGCTCTATCACTCTTTAGTGATTTAATTTAAGTATCTTTCAAGGCTTACAGTCTTACCTTTTTGCCACTAGATTTTTATGACCATACTCATAGTTTGGAAACAACTTTCCAAATTATCTTGTCTGATGTTTAAATATTTGAATGGGCTTTTTTTCCTATTATGAAACATTTTTTCCTCCAGCTGAATAGCACTACTAGATTGTAAGGCAAAAGATACAAACCTTGCATGAATTGTGAAGTTATGTTTCTATGTTTGCTATGGTATGAAATGCTGCTCTGTGGTAGAGTCATGTGGGAAAAGCATTCTACTTATTCATATGAACTAATTTAAAATATCTGCCTGATTCTTGCAAAGTTTTCATCCTTTGACATCCTGAATTTCTCATTAAAGGGATCTGTGAACTAAACTTTGTATTTACTACCTGCCAGTGTTTAATATGCTGCTAACCCAAGGAAAGAGGCAGCTGCCACTCCTGACTAGAAATGCTGCATATGGAACTTGTGTCAAGATCTTTATCTGAGGTCAGGTGGCATCTCTATTGACACCAATAAAGCTCTGATGAGCCAGTAAGGCAGACCTTGACAAATATGTAGCAGGACTGTCGGTGAAAGGGTACTATGACAACTCATAGGAGGAACACCTAGAATATATTTAAAAATTAAAGAAATACTTGTTTTATTGCTTAACAGATCTTGTTTCATTCTGTTCTATCAATGGTAAACTTTTTTCCAATTTGTCTTGCATAAAAAAGAATGATATGGGCAACAGAAAATGACAAACCAAAGGGGAAGGCCCACCACAAAGCTTAACAGAATCAAATAAAATAGGGATAATATGACACTGGATCAGATTAGAATTTACAGACAAAACAACTGCATAGAAAGATGTGAATTGGCATCTTCTTTTGAAATTCTGAGACGGAAAAGTGGAAAATTTACTACATCTAAAGATCTTCAGTGGGGAAAAAAAATCTGCAAATTTACTGAGGCTGGAATGCTGAGGGACAGTACCAGAAGTTTAGAGCTTCAGAGGAAAGTTCATGAATCATAAAAGGCAGCTGTCATTTTATTGTGAGCAGTACCAAAGTGCTTACAGTGCATTAGAAAACAGCACCCAGAAATCTCCAGCCCTGTGGAAAAAATAATCAAAAACATTTACATTGATACATAGTGTGAATGAATATGAAGAGGTGGGTGAAAATGCCCCTGGACATGGTCCTCTCTTGGCCATGAGGGACATGTGGGGACTGTGGGACAGTCACATGAAAGCATAATGGCTGCCATAGTTTACAAATGCTTGTTCACATCCATAAACTGGCTGACAACCATAAAGTGGCACCTGTGTGCATATAGGGAAGGGGTTTCCCATGCTGCCCTCCTCCTGGATATGTGGGAAAGGGCAGCTGGTCCTGCTGGACAAGTGACATGAGACTCTGATCATGTGGGGTATGAGATTTTACACGATAGAGACCCCAAAGACAGAAACAGGTGGAGTCCCATGGGACACTGTAATTTGAAGATTCTAAGGACTTCTGGGACAAGGGAGGGGCCATGTAATAGCAAGAGGGGCAGGACTTTCCCTGTTGGCTGTTGGCTGTGAGACATCCATCGCTGCGTTTCTGGAAGCAGCTTTACTTTGCTGAAGCTGCCCGTGTGCCATTTGGCAGGGCTGCCTTTGGGGAATTACTGCCAGTAGCTGGCTAACAGGCATAGGAAGTAAAGACTGAGTTTTTCTTCTCTCTGGTGCAAGTGAGTTTTGTTCTCTCTCTTCACCTAGAGATTTTCATAAACCTTGTACTAATTTACTGGTCTGGTTACTTCTAAAATTCGACCTTTAGATTTGGCTGAAATGGAAAGATTTACTCACACCCTTTCTTGGCAGATGGGCACAGTGAGATAGACAGAACAACTGTTTTGTTTGGCATTGGGGATAGCAGAAGTTTAGATATGAAAAGACAGAAGTGAATACCTTCTGAGTGTCACCTGATTGTGTGAATGGGTCAAATATAAACTAATGTGGGAAGTAGTGCAGAGACAGTGAAAATGGATGAAAACACATAGCTGGACTGAATTCAATTTATAATTTCTGTTAACATTGGATGAATAGATATTTTGCAGGACTTACCTAAGGCTTTATCCTTCTCTATCTCTAGATCCATCAGAAGTCGGCTCATGGAGGTGGGATAAATCATAGAATCACTTAGATTTGAAAAGACCTTTAAGATCAGCATGTCCATTAACCCAGCAGTGCTGCGTCCACCACTTAGCCTTGTGACTAAGAGCCATATCTGCATGTCTTTTTAATACCTCCCAGGCATGGTGACTCTGCCACTTCCCTGGGCAACCTGTTACAGTGCTTGACATCCATTCTGACATGCTCCAAGTGAAACTTTAACAATTACTGCACTCAGTAATAACGTTTCAGGACATTCCCTTACCACTCCAGTAAACATTTTCACAGCTTCTGCTCCCTGTACATGTTTTTTGTGGATCTCCAGACAGGTTACAAACTGCAGGAACTATACATAAAACTGACTTTGTACATGATTGATTTAGAGGAGTTAAATAGGTCACTAGTGTGTTGTAAGGACAAACTGCAGCAGAGAAGCTTGTTCATACTTGGAGTCTTCCTTCAACAAAGCATAAGGAATGTCAGGAATAGGAAAGATGAGAACCTCCTGACTGCCATTCCTATGCATGTTGCTCTGATTGGAATATAATCTTTTTTTTTCAGAGACACATTAAATAATGTATTGTGCTATCTTTTAGCACAGCTCTTGTATTGACATTGTTTCATTTCACTTTGCAACTAAATATTTGTGATAGTCAGTTGTTTCTGTCAGCATTGCGTAATTGCAAGTGAAATGAACAGACTCATATGTCATAGATGAATGAATGGATAACTGTCCTGGAGGATTGTAATAAGACCTTAGGAATAAGATAGCACAAAATGCATTGAAGTTGGCAAAGATGAAAGATGCAGTCTCTGCTTTTTGCTCTCCACATCCATGTAGCTTGTACCAGCTTCTTCCACTATATTTAGGGCATATCATATGTACTTCTCTCCAGCAGGACTGCCATGGGTTTTTGTTTCCTACTTTCAGGAATTCACATTTTTTCTCTCTAATAGACTGAAGATAGAGGTAGAATAGTGAAGTTATCATGCTGGAAAACACAAGCAGGTTCCTCAGCGTTGGTCCAGACTTTTCAAAACAGAGTCTGCTCTAAAGTGGCATATCCATTGTAATCTACCAGGTTGCTAATGCTAAGAAGTAATCACATGTTGCTTTGAAACCTGTGGTTGAAGTGGATTTTCAATATCCTTTCTTTCTTGTCTCACCATTCAGAGGTAATGGAGTCCTGATTGTCCAAGAGGGAGACATTCACATCTGTATTTTGGAAATAATGGGCTATAGATTAAGTACTTCTAACCTTTTTGACTTCTTTTGCACTATTGGGGCAGTTGCGAAAAGACTTGGCTTTGTGCTTCTGAGTTCCAAAGTTCTCCAGGGATGAACACCAGAGTGAAGAGAAGTTCTCAGCCATCAGCAGCAAACCACAGGCAGCCAAATGCCTGCAGCTGCTCAGCTGCTGCTCCACCTGTCAGCTTCTCTATGGATGGAGTAAAAGTTGTCGGTTCAGCATGAAAGAAAAAGAAAAGGCAGAGCTGGCAGTATACTAAACTGATTGCTTTTGAACACTGATGAGCTGTGCTGGAATCAGTTTTTGTTTCTAATAAGACACAGAGGTTCCCTGTTTGCCTTATTCCCTGTGACTGAAAACCAAGACTTCATTAACATAGAAGATCCACTGATTCCTTGCAGGTGTGAGAACAGATTTTGTGATTCATTTTGTGTGTTGCCGCACCTATTCAATCTGTCTTTAGTTTGCCTGGATACTTAAGTGATACTGTGTTTGTCACTACAGTCTGAACAAACCCCAGGAAAAAGCAATCCAAGGCTTAAGAATAGTAGGAGGGAGAATGGAAAATGTCTCTTTTTCATGCAGATGTTAGTGTACTGACAGTAACAATTTTGTAATCTTTTGTGAAGCCATTGCCATCTGGCATTTATTATTTTCTTTGCAGACTCTTATCGTTGTGACTTAAGGATACCTGTGCTGTGTAGTGAAGAGATATGCAACATAAGCCTTTTTAGGGCATTTGAAGAATTTTGTCATATAAAACTCTCCAGATCAGATTATCTCTTATGGAGGTCTATGCTGCTAGGGTTAGACTTTTTTCAGTAAGTTGTCCTTTTATTACAATTTGCTAAACTTTGGTTTTCAACTTTTTTTTGAAGCCTTAGTTTCTGTGGGAAAAAGCTT
The DNA here is from genome assembly GCF_014805655.1 of Passer montanus. Classification (NCBI taxonomy): domain Eukaryota; kingdom Metazoa; phylum Chordata; class Aves; order Passeriformes; family Passeridae; genus Passer; species Passer montanus. The sequence goes on along the minus strand of NW_024357613.1, from coordinate 5,937,005 downwards.
AAATAAAAGTGCTACAGATCAACACACACACACATACAAAAATAAATAGAAGAACCTTACATTTTAAACCATTTCTTTAAGCCATTATTGAGATAAAATTCATGAGTTTTCTAGCTGAAGTTGATAATTACTGAGCATAAAAGGAGGCAAGCTCAAAATTGATTCTATATTTATGCAATGTGTGTAAATAAGACACTCAGAAATGCAATACTGTGGGTGCTGTAGTTGAGATTACCCAGCATGTGGAATATGTATGTACATATATTATGTAGTAGTATGTCTGTTTTGTGGTTGTGTTACGGCTCTGGTGTACTGAGGCTCTCGGTGCACAGATGTACTACATGCTGTTGCCTTCTGTCAAACAGATGTTGGTGATGTGGTAGTAAATGTGGTAACAAATGCAAGATTCTTTGTCACTTGATCAAAAAAGCAAGATCGACAGGAAGGAATGATGAAGATAAGGAATCTAGGAGTTAACCCTCTGAATCTGACAGAACGGCATAATTCAAATGAGAAATACTGTCTCTGCTCTGGATAGCTGGGAAATTCTGCATTGCTAAATTTTGGAAGACAGAAGAAACTAAAATTATTGTACATGTTTGAACAAGTACAATATATGGCTTGAACTCTTCAAGTGTTTCAATGCCAAGGAAGCATCAATTGAGTATCATTTATGCATCAAATTGGCCCTCATGACTCTTACTACACAAAAACCAATTTTGCAATGTCAATACTAATGTTAGCCACCACTTCACAAATAACATGTGAGAAGAGATACAAAAGCAAGGAAATGTGGTTGTCATCCACTATGACACAGTGTGCTAACAAGCAGCATGCTCTCTTTAAACAATGCTGTAGGGTTACCATTAACCTGCTTAACTTAAAAAGACAATATACTCTTCAAAGATTGGGTCAGTGTAGAGTGAAATAATGAAAATAAATGGTGCACTTCACAACTACCCAGTGTGAAAGAAGTGTTGACAAAAAACAATCTCTCTAAATTAACAACACCCAGTAATGAAGCATGTGCTACTGGAGTGTCTGAAATAATTACAGACATTGATATGCATGAAATTATTCAAAATGGCTCAACATCCTATGAATAAATATGATGTGGCAGAGGATACTGGAAATTGTGCAAGTGTTATGAACAGCTTAGTGTCACTGTTCAGAACTGTAAAACACATTTGGAAAAGTTACTAGTAAGCATATTCTTATTTACCCCTATTGCATGTTGATTAACTTTTAAATCATATGCTCTGGAACAATGACATATAGTTCCTTTTTTTCTATTTTATTTTATGCATAACATTTTCTTTATCCTGTGGAAATAACTAGAATATGTGGTGACTAAAATAAAACAAAAGGCAGATGCGTATATGACAAAAGTAATTTTTTTTCAGGTTGTTCATTAACTACACAATGTTCACATGAGAAGTAGTACTCTCCCCCCACTCTCCCAAGGTCCCATACCATATTTCAGTGTTCGTAAGAAATTTCTGTAAAATTTCAGTCAGCCATTGCTGTAAAAACTGTACCAGGAAGAAAATTCTTGGTACAGTTCAAAGGAAAATGCTATTATTGCTGAATGTCTCTTTCTAAGGAAATTGTATTGGCTGGATACATGTCCTTTTGTACTGGCTGCTTTGTGTGAGTCAGAACAAAAGTCCCCTATCTCTCCAAAACTGAGGTAATTTAAAGGACCAGTGTAAAAGCAATTGTCAGTGCTTCGCAGTTTCTCTCTGGACCACCTTAGGATAGTGTTATGTTTGGAGATCTGACTTTTGTATCTGGATTCCATTGCTCATCCTGGAATTTTACTTTGTTTTTATACATCTTTTTTTTCCAAGCAGTTTACTTTTTCTGCCCTTTATTATGTCTTGGGCCTGAAAACCTCTTTTGAAACTTTCAACCAAAAAAATGAACTTCATATCATTGCCCCTGGAAATAGTTTGCCACTTTGGGTCCAGCACTGTAGATCAATGACCTCAGTGTTCCCAGTGATGACATTATTTCTATACACAGTCATTCAGGGGCCTTGATGTTTTCTTGCTAGCCTCCGTACTTGTCAGTCATCTTGACACACTCCTTCAAAATGGGTTCAGTGTAGATTTAAGTTCCCTATTCCTTCAAATGAAACATAGCATGTGTTCTCCCTACAGCTTGTATATCTGAACTTCAAAAAAACCAGATTCTAGGAAAAGGGATTACTGTGTTTCTCCATCCTGGAGGCTTCACTTCAAATTACCTGAGGAAAGAGATTCATTTTATAACTCCTGAGCTCTGTGAACAAACTTTTTCTGGAGTTGGGCTATTCTCTGTTTGTGGTATCTGCAAGGTGCTCTTTCAAAGCAGATACTGATGTCAATCTAAAATTGCACTTTTACATCTCTACCTGGAAAAGTAAGTGTGAAAAACAGAGTGTAGGACCTGAATGGTAACACATCCACCCCTCAGACTATTTCTCTGTCAGCCAGGGTAAAATCAGCCCACTGGTACTACTCTTAAAGTTGGTTTTAGAGCAGGGCTGCAAAATCACAGTAGCAATTTAGATAATGTTATGAATACAGTTGAAATAGTAGTGTTTGAATCTTTAAATTGCTTCTGAAATGGAAACCATGGGGCATCATACATATACTGTTGTGGCTTACTACAAGAGGTACAAGAGTACAAGTGAAAATTATTCTAATAAGAAGGGAAGGGAAATAGGGATAAACTTGCTAGGGTAAAGAGGCACTAAACATTAGTAAAGCTGCAGCTTTCATCTTGCTGCAGAAGGCATGTTTTAGGGCATGAGTTATAAATTATGGTATAATCTGCAAATTATGCTCTATAAACACATAATATAAACTATAGTGTGTAGAAGTATGGGACAACTTCTTGTGGAGCTAAAATAGATCCACTTTTCACTTCATTTTGTGGAGTATAATTTTCTGCTGATATCCAAGAATGGTAAAGATGTTTTGAAATCATGAAAGGAGTCAATATGAATTAGGCAGTTATCTACAATAACATCAGAATTTGCCCCTAGATTACCTTGTTTTTATTTTCTTTGTAATGCAAATAGGGAAAACAAAAAATTATGAAGGTGCAATTGTTACTAAGTATAATTTTGTAATAATACTAGCTATAGTCCTAAGTCTGTAACCATTATTCCGTATGACTTCTTGTGAAGAAAAGAGAATAGTCTTTTACCTTAAAAGAAAAGGAAAGATGTGCCTGTGATAACTGATTGCTGTGTAAAAAAAGACTTTATAATTTTTAACTTTATAAGATCTGGCTGTATTGTAGACACTAAGTGATTTTGTCCCGTTATTAATTTACTAATTAATTACCAATCGAAACTTCAACTTTTATTTGCTTCAATAGAATTCTTTAGTTAGGATTTATAATTGGAAAGACAGACGATTCCTTAGACTAAATAAGGATTTATTATTATTGGTGGCTAATTTGATTTATAACCAACTCAATACTGAGAGCCACTGCCCTGATGCATTTCTAGTTTAATTTAATATTTGTAGAGAATAAGGCTGTAAGGAACTTCAAAAGGTCATCTAGTTCACCACTTTGTAGCAAAGCAGGAACACTCTATCCGTGTTGTTAGTATCAATAGTAACTTAGCTTTGATGTAATATTTTCTTTATTTCTCATCGTTGTGTTAAAAAATGTACAACTTGCATTTAATCATAGTATTTGCAGTAAGCTACATCTCTTCAATCTTTTGTTTTTCAAGTAGTCAGTCTAAAACCTGAAGTGCTCTCCTGCCCTTCTGATCTTCCCATGGAGTCCTGACTTCTCCAGCTAATTAAAAGAGTGGTTTGCGGGGGGGGGAACAAAATCAAAACTGTTCATAATTCTGCCTATCTTCAGAAAAATAGAATAATCAAAATAAATCAGATATTGTCTCACCTAATCTTCTCTACCTTTAAAAGAGAGATATGGATAGCATCCTTCTTAGAATAATCTGTCAGGGCATCTTTGCTCAAAGTATCCCATTTTGTTATCAAGGCCAGTTTTGCTTCATTCTTATTTTGGCTGTTTAAATTTTGTCTGTGTGTGTATTTCAGGTAAGCTGATGAATGGGGTGCACCAAACTGGTGCCTATATGTGGTGTTCGGTAACTGTGCAGATTTGGGAACTGCGGGGTTTTTTTGCAGGTAGTTGAGAGGCATTATCTTGCAACTGTTCATGTTATGAGCCTATACACAATAATGTTTATATGCTACCTTACAAGTGCTTTAGAAGAAGAGGGTATAAACTATAGTCTCAAATAACCTTGATATTTGAAGTCAGAGTAAATTCTTTTGGGGACCCTTCAGCTGCACTTCATCAAGGTGAAACACAAGGTATATTTATGTGTGGTTTTCTGTGTGTTTACATTTTAATTTTACACCAAGAACTAAAATTGGTTTAGAGTATGAGATAAAAAATGGAGCAAGGATTTATGAAGCTCATGAAAATCACTGAGCGGATAATCTTTGACTACAACAAAGAATTACAACCCAAAGAATTCCAGTGGACAGCACTTTATCAACAGCAGTGGCTGTTTCTTTTAAAAGAGTCTGTTTAACAAAACGTTTTCTATTCTGTGTTTCTTTATTACAGATTTAGTGATAATTAACAAAAAAAGATCTATTCTTCCTTTGTTACACGTGTGGACATAATTAAACTGCTGGCCATAGGAGGACTTTGTGACACTTGTGGGCAGTGGGTTTGCATCTGGTTAATACATGTTAATAAACAGACTTGAGTTACTCATGGAATTTACGGGATAGATAAGCTTTTGATTATGACGAGGAATTGTTGTGCTTTAGCTGATGATGTGGAGACTCAGCTAACACAAGCTGTAATTATAAATGTCCAGGTTGTCCATCATGCTTTGTTGTGTACTCAGAGGATGGAATAAAGTTTCCTATCAGACTTGAGATCTTCACAGGTTGATGCATCCCAGTTGCATAGCATGTAAGAAGTCCTATTATTCTCATAAATTTCATGCACTGATTTAATATATATACTATGTGATGCTACTACTTTGGCTTTGGAAATATTATATTGCCACAAAAATTTTCTAATGTGTGGATGATGAAAGTTTATGTTCAAAGTACACTCTAACAAAGAGAGGTTTTGGTGGCTGTCTCTAAAGATGTAAGAAGAACCTAATATGTAAGATGTAAGAAGATGTGTTATTTCCATTATTTTGTTTATTTTAAAAAAATTAAATGAGGGTTTGGGTTTTTTTCTGCCAATGTTTTATAGAAATAGATGGATTATAGAAAGGAATAAGGAAGTCATCCTGGGTCTCGAGAAAATGAAGACTTGGAAAGGTTTCTTTGCAAAGTGTGATTGATTCCGATTTTTGTAGCTTCTTGCATGAAAGATTCAGAGCATTAGAGGCTTACACTTTCAAAGTTATATGCAACGGTGTATAAATATCTTATTTATTATGAAGATACATGTATTATTTGTTACCCATGGCTGCCAAAGATAGATGTTTGATTAGTCCTAGGTCAAAATGATAGGGCACTCAGAATGAAGGGCAAAAGGGAAGGGAGAGGCTTCTCTTCTTGTAAACAATCCTAACAACATTACTGCATGCAAAACTTAGGCTGAGATTGAGTGAATACGGAATTAAGAGAGATGTTTTGGTCAGGAACCCATCCAACATTTTTAGGAGATTTGGATGTGAACTAAGTCCTTTCTAGAGCCCATATTAGGACTATATTGGATTGAGTGCTGAACTTGAAGGTGTCCCTGATACTTGCATCTGAAGTACAGGAATACTTGATATCTGAATTTGAGACTAAAACTAAGGAATAACCAAAGGAAGAACTTTCTTTTATTTTCCTTAGAAATCATGAAACATGAAAAGTAATTTCCTTCTGTTGTGGCTGTAAGAGAAACTTGGCAACTCTGCTTTTGTCAATAAGTCAATCACAGCACATCATAAATAAGTAAAGCAATAAAAAAAAAATTCAATATGAGGGAAAACAAGTAACACCTGACAGCTATAATCAGGCTGCTCAGTGAACTTCAGAAAGAAATGTCACTATTAGAGTGCTGAGAACCTGGATGAGATAGGATTGAACTCTTCTGTTGAGCTAAATAAAGAACAGCCAAAACAAATAATGATCAAATTATATACTTCACCAAGAGAGGCTAAGGACTGATATTACCTGAAGTGTTTGCAAACCTTTATAGTTGAGACGGGATGAAGACTGATAATAGGCTTGGACATTTTTTAATGAATATTACATTTTCACTCAAACAGAGCATTTCATTGTAATTTTTTGAAGACTGAATTCTTTGATTCTTTCTACATAGAAGTAGCTACAGTCCTGGAAGAATGTTTTCAACATGCTGTATTTTAAGGGCTTCTGCAATAATGAAAATATGTTTATCTTAAGAAAAGTTATGTATTTATCACATGATTTACAAATAAGAAAAACAGCCCAAACTTTCTTAAATCTTATACACCCTGCATTGTATATCCAATTACTAAGTTTTGTTATTTTTCAATGTAATCACTTACATGTTGTTAACTGGCTCTGAATATTCCTGATGATTGTCATGTAAATTCATGAGCTGTAATCAGCCATAGAGTAATTTTGTTCAGATCATTCTCAATGAATTTTTATAAAGAAAAATCATAATTACAGTAATGAGCATTTTAATGCTCAGTCAAATTTATCTGATGTGACAACTTGTGACAAGTTCTGTGACAATGGTGTTGTTATGCTGGAGATGAATTTATTCTTTAATAATTAGGACTCTGGTCAATGTTTTGTGTGTAGTCCTTAAAATGGAAGTAGTTAGAAGTGTAGCATTTCTATTACTAACATGGTATCATATTACTGTTATCTGTGTAGATCAAGCTTTTCATGTGTGAAATATATTATTTTTATGTTAGTCTTGCTATACTTAATAAGGAAGCACTCTGGATTATTTTGGTTCTTCTGATTTTCCTGTGTTGGTAATAGGCATAGACTGATGTCTATTACATACCTCTTCCTCTTTCAGAAGTTTGCATTTTGCCTAGGTAAGAGCCTTTCTATAATGAATTGCAGAAAACTACAAGTCAGTAGGAGATGACAGCAGCCTGCCTGCTCAGTGTATGCACATATAACAGCCCAAATATGATTCTATTGTAAGCATAGTCCTGTTCAGGGTCATAATCATGGTTTCTTTGTGTTTGAAACTATTTGAAAATCATGTTTTCCCTCCCACACAGATTTTGTTCATAGGTAGAACACAATAATATATAGATGGATAAAAAAGCACTGTCCAAGAACAAGAAAAAACACAGTTTGTGATCTGTGTCAGTAAACTAACTACTGGAACGTCGAATATTGCATCCTTTTTTTCAGTCCTCAAAGTAGTACAGTATCCACTATCCCAGTTACAAGATCAGTATTATGCCCTAATTTCCTTACATTCTTTATATATAAGAAATATAAAACTAGAGGTTTTACTCTGTACTGTAATTTTCATGGCATAAAATATTGCTGATTTCATATATTTGATATAGCTGGCAGCTACTTCAGCAACTGAAAATCCAATTGTCGACTGCTCATACTTAGACTTGAGTGGATTTTGCTGTTGTAACTGCATTCAAAGTATACTGGCATACAGCTGTGTACTGCAGTTATCGCTGCAACTGTGTATACTATTTCTGTCTGTTTGAAGGTCCCTTTATGCTACTAGTGTGGTCTAATGAGAAGCAGTTTCCAAGTACAGTCATGGTGACAAGGTTTTGGCAGCCTCAAGGAGCTGTATAATTTCAAGGGATATGTAGTATTTGCTCAATTTGCATTATTTCAGGATATGTAACACCTGAATTTAACTCTAAAGTACTAGGTTAATAGATTAAATTTAAGTATTGCAGCAATAGTAAACCCATAATAACTATTGGAGAACATGATTAGTGACAACCCTGAGCCACTTCTGGACTTTACTCTAATCACCAATTCTTCACAGATCCTATAGCTCTACACTACTTGTTGATGTGCTATCATATTCTAACATCATAAAATTATAGTAAGGTAGGCTAAATCCTAGTTATGCTGCAATATCATTTTATATTAAGAAGGTATGAAATCTTTTATTAGGTATTGTTAGATAACTTCATTTTTTGGTAAGAATTTAACTTTTTCATGTTAAAGTTGATATGGGAAAATTTTGGGCTGATTACCTAATCTCATTTTATTCTAATGTTTTATTGTCTTCTTCTTGTCATTTACGGAAAATTTGTGATAATAGCAGAATGGCATCTAATTCAGTTGGCAAACCTAGTTTCTTGCACTTATGACCTAGTAAATCTAACTAAAATTCTTATATGAAAGAAAATACTATTAAGATGAAATAGCTGTTTGATATTGTTTCTCTGTATTTCCACTGATAAGGATTAAGATGTGTACACAACTCTCTTGTGCCACTTTTATGACACTGTTTTAGGTCTGTATGCATTGGTCTGATCTTCCAAGATGGTATGAATCACCCTTAGGTAGTATTAGGTAATTTAAATGCAAAATCCATTAGAATGGTTGTCTTATGAGGAGTGCATCTCTTAAGCCACCTCCAATATTACAGCTCTTGTGATACATCAATTAAAGCTAACTCTGTTTATATATTTTGTTTGTGAAGGCATGATGCCAAAAAAGTAGGTGGTAAAATACCAGTCAATGCTCCCTGTAATTGACTTCTCTTTGGACTATATAGAGAGGTGTTTGATGTCAGGCAGTGTTTTGTAGACCTCACTATGCATTTATGTACATACTCCAAAGAATCTAAACATGGAAACAAAAATTAATTGTTTAGGATGATATGAAACAAGTAATTATAATTAAATATGTTAAGTGACCTGTGACATAGAATGGCACAGGTTACATGTTTTTTAAAGTGTATTTGAAATAGTAGATGCTATGAATTTTATTTACCTAGTGCATGAAATTACAAATCCCTCCCTGACTGTTGCAGAGATAGGAAGGAGTTTCAAGAAAGAGAAACAAAATTATTTTTGGTAACTAGGCTTAAAACTTCTTACCATGTTTTTTCCATTAAAATTATTATAATTTAGGAAGTTTTTATTTAGAAAAACATTTTCCCCCTATATTTATTTGTGTAGAATGGAGTGTTGAATGTGAAATACTTACTGCTTTTTGGCTATAGAGTAGGTTCCAAAGGAAACCATGTGCATTGGATGTTTACTAGCAGATGACAGAAAAATAAATGAAAATGGGGTGTTAAAATATCCATTGGTGATACAAAAATGGATACGTACAATAGAATTATGCTGTGTTTTAAATGTAGTTTCTCTAATTATTATTTCCAGTAGAAAGTCTTCTTCATGCGCAGTAGAGAGTAATGCAGAATAGCAGATATTAAGTAGGTGATGCTGTATTCATCATGTTTATTCTCCTCACTCACAGCAGTTGTGCTGTTCTCAGGACAATTTTATTTTATGACAAAAAAATAGAGGTAACAGTGTAATTCTTTAAAGAGCATAGTGAAAGCCTGGTCACAGTCTGGCTTAATGTACATCAAGAATTAGCATATTCAGTGGTATTTTGACCTTGAGGGGGTGGTTGGTATTTTATATAACTAGTTTCATAACTGAGATTGTATCCTTTGCTAAAGGCAATGTATAGTGCCAGAATAGCTTCTGTAAAAGAACTAACTTGTCTACCACATGGTGAGAAAATGGGTGCTTTGGAAAAGCTTCTCAGTTTTGAAGCATTGCATTCCCTTTAACTAGAATGTTTGTACATACTGCTAACACTACAGAGATTTTCAAAGTTCTGGCCAATGACAGACTGAATTTTGTCACTATTTACAGCTTCAGATAATCACTGTTGGGACTGAAAATTATAGTCAGAACTGCATGTGTCTTTCTGCTACATTAGTGACTGAGTCACCTACAGTGTTTCCACACTACATGTGTCAAGTTAATTTAGGGAGGTGATAATTTAGGCAGGTGATAATTTAAGCAGGTGATTCTGTTTACTTTAGTGGACTCTCAAAAACTACTGACTTTAGAGCATTATTTCAAAACATTTTCAGCAATAATATAAGACCTGTACCATGTTATATTATATTTTATGTATTATAATTTTTACTGTAATTTTGGAAGATCAGCCACCCAGTTCTTCTTTAGTTGTTTTTTTGTAGCAACTCAGATAGGGTTGTCTAGCTAAGGATTATCTATTAAGGATATAAACTAATTCCTTTGAAATTTTCCTTTTGCTGGTAGAAGCTAAAGTTCAAAAAACTTTTGCTTTTGTCACCCAAGTTCTCTATTAATACTTTGTATTCCTGATTAGAGCATGGTGAAATCTTGCAATTGATTGATTTGTGTTAATGTTTGGTCACATTTCCTCCTTGTGCTGCCACTTTCTGCCGTTGGCACAGTCTGCCAGGCAATTTGACCATGTTAAACTCCAAATCTTGCTTCAGACGAAAAGTACTCTCCCTGTATTGAGGAAAGAATTGATTCTTAACATATGTGACATCTCAGGAGTCTAATATAAGAACCTTAATTGAAATGAAAAAGAAACAAAGAAAAATCTGAGCACTGTTATATTGAATAAGTCTCAATAACATAGTTAAAATTTCTATACATACACTTCCTGTTTTCTTCCCCTTTTTCTTGTGTTATAGACAAAATTTGAATATAGAATATTGTACCATTCAAGACAAGGATAAACTGGTATATGTTCTTGGCTTTTATACATTACTTCCTGCTCAACTTATTAGATGATGGGCTTTAGCTTCTGTGCAGTTCCTAAAGAAACTTACCCAGTTTCTGTGGAGAGTTAGAACCCATTTTCAACACTTTATCCAGATACATCCACGTTTTTGTTTTGAGAGGGGATCACAGCTGGGGAAGAGCTTCCATCCATTTATAGCTTCTTAATAACTAAAGGAACTTGGTGCCCCTAAGTGTGCCCAGAAAGGTACTGCTGGGATCATTTCCACTGTTAGACTCATGCTAACCTTACCAGCTTCACAGATGTTGGTCTACTAAATGCAACAACAATCCATTTTCCTACAAAGGAACTTTACAATGTTACAAACAATTCCTTGCACTTTCTCTACTGGCAAACTGTTAGGATTACTATGTGCACAAATTGCCACCTTCCTCTTGCAACCCCCCTGTTCTGTTACTGGGTACTGGGCAGGCAGCAGGCCCACCTCTTCATCTTGTTGTGTTGAGCTACATCAAGTAATCTTCCAGGGAAAACTTGTTGAAATTTCATCCCAGCATCTCAGCTGAGCACCAGTCTACTCTGGTGAAACACTACTGGCAAACTACTATAACTACTTAATGCCTTTGGTCAGCTTTAGTTATCAGGAACTCTCTGTCATCTTTAGTTTGGTCTTTTCTTCAGAAGAGATATGTCAGCTAATCTCGGGATCTCCTCTGGTTGAAGTGACCCCGAGGTGTGTTAAAAGTCTCTTTTCCCCAACCCAGTTGTGAAAGAAGTCAGAAGTCTTCAGCTCGCGTTCTCAAGGTTGTTTATTATTTCTTATCTAAAACATTTTCTGTCTGGCCTGCGGAGGTCTGTTCTGCAGGTCAGTCTGAGGCACACTGCCTGCCCCATGGGGCTGGTGTTGTCTGTTATACTATAAACTATGTATTCGATATTTACAGTTATGTTCCAATACCTATCACCTATGTTAGACAGTGACTTTCTACTCTACACCAATCCCAAAGTGCCACCATCACCAAGAAGATGCAGGCTAGGAAGAAGAAGGGAGAAGAATAGGACAATGCCCAAATCCCTCCATCTTGTACCCCAGACCCTCATAGTAAAATTCTTCAAAATTCCACTTGTCACCCTGTGACAACTGCTGTTATGCTACTTAAACTTTTGTGACTTGCAATTCTTCATATAACATTGGTAATTTGCTCCGTGGGTTGAGATGGAATTCCCAAGTGTCTTTGGCTTCCTGCCAGGGTCTCTGAGCCCCTGCCAGGATTTTGAGCTATCCAGGGCATCCAGAGGCATGTCCTGGGCTCTGGCAAGCTAACAGTGCAATCAATTAATATCTGCTAAGACCACTGGTTAGTGAACAGACTTCTCTTTTGATTGCAGTTTTCATCCTCAAAATGTTTTCCTAAAATTAGGAGGCTCATTCACGGTTCTTGCTTTCATGCAAACAGATGCATTTTGTTGAGGTAAAAACCCCACAAAAACAATATTCTTAGTGCTTGGCAACAACAATACATCCTCCACCATTATTATAGATCTTTTAAGCATGATATAAAAATTGTGGAGTCATATTTTAATCTAAAACTTTTGTATTTATGGTTTCAGTTTCTTACTAAGTTAAGCAAACTGATTTAGAGATATTTAGAGATATTTAGAGTTTTACACTTCATTTCATTGTGTTTTATGATCTTCTGGCTAATGAAGAGCTAAAACTGAAATTGTTAAAACAGAATAATAATGTATTCCTGTGATCACACACAAATAAAATTATGTTGTACAAAAACTGCAACTGTCAACACAAAGTAATGAAAATCTACAACAATAATAAAATACTGGCTATTCAAACCAGTAAACCATTAATTCATTTACAACAGAATAATGTTGTGCCTCAATATGAAATGACTATATTTAGATATTGTTTAGAGATCATATTTAAGAAACTTTAAATACATTTATGCTTCTCAAGCATTCTAATCATCTATGAGCAATTTCTCCAATATCTTCTGATACTGTGTGAACATGTGTCACAGAAAAGGCACTTTTCTAAAATACAGAATAATCTGTTGGAACAACAAGTTGGACTGCAGTCAGTAAATTAGAAGTGTATTTAAGAAGACAGTTAATGTTAAAGAAAGGAAATCATTCAGGGCTAGATATAATGTGACAATAAGTCTTCACCTTTCCAAGAAAAGAAATGTGTTTTTGAAAATACACTTGCATTTATTTGTCAGAAGACAGACTCTTCCAGAGTTGACCACATTGGAAATTCAAACTCCTTCATGCATATGTGATTCATTATTGCATTTTTTCTAAATTATGCTATTGAGTCTTAGTGGACTATTTAATCCAAAATGTATCCACAAGTTTGCATTCACTATAAGGACATTTTTACACTAGCATTTCCAAAGATCTGATGCACACAGATGATCAAATTGGATCAGGATGTAGAACATCTCAAACTGTGTCCCATTTAATTTTGTGTGTTTACACAGAGGCTGAATTTGATCAAGTCTCTAGCAAACAACTAAATAATTCAGTCCAGTGGCAGCCTTATTTCACATGACTTGTACATCTGTCTTGATTATGAATATAGCTGTTTTCCCAAGGATGGAGCTTTGCTTTGATGAAATGTGTCTGGAAAAACAATTTTTAATACAGTCAGTAAATAAGACTTTGTTTGTCATTCAACACACATGTTTTTCCATCTGTATAGAACCTCTTTGTTTTAGGCTAAATAATTCAGTCCAGTAGAACCAGGACTTTTTCACTTTGGAAGTACAGCTGCTTGAAGCAGGAGAAGAGTGTCTTGTCCTCTCCTTCTGGTGTTGGGAAGAATGTCTCTCTGAGGAATGGCCCTGGAAGAGAAGAAGTAAACAAAAAGGATAGATGAATTCTTTTGGATTCTTAAAGGCCTAGTTTTGAAAAATACTGTAGCACTTCTTTGTATAGACATCCATTTCAGAAGTGTTTAGGTTCCACTGCATCATGCTGTGCTGCATTGTAAAAGGAAGTGGTTGCAGTGTGGTTGGAGCAGCTGATATATTTCAAATAACTTGACAAAGGGGGAAAAAATTAGTCAGATGTATATATATGGGTAGCAGAACTGAGCAGAACAAATTGTGGACATAATTATCTTTGATTGCTGTCCCTTTTTGAAATGTGATTGCTTTGTAATAGCAGTTTGGTTTGGGTTCCTGATGGTACAGAACTTCTCTCAGTTTTTATTTCCCAGAAAGCATATAACAGATATTAGTTGACGATCATATAAAAACATGCATAGATTATTTTTAGTGATATAAATTTGAAGTCCTTTTTGCTGATTCAATTAATTTAATTGTTTGTAACTGTTTCTATTAAACTAGGATATAAAGCTAGGATCAACTCAGGTTTTTCATCCACATTTTGATGGGGGATGTGTCTTCTCTGCAGTTATTCTTTTCCTCCAGGCCAAATGCAAATGTTCCTTACACATTACAGTTTTGGATCTCTTTCAGTCTTAATCTAAGCAACATAAATATCATGGTGTTTGTTTTGATGGATCGTGTCCTCAGGGGTATAGACAAGAATGAATTGTCAATGTGAGTGTTTTCCAGTCTTCTACGAATCTCTGAAGCTGCCATGCAAGACCATCGGCTGATCGGTTGGTGTGACTCAGCACAGATATCTAGAGTTAGGTAAAGCAGAATAACTCACTGTAAAACAGTAAAACTTGCTGGAGCATGATGAGAATATCTTCTTTCACGCTGAGTATTTCTGTCTTTAAGGCTAATTCTGTCTCTTCTCTGATTGAACATGTACCTGAGGCCACTGGGAGAGCTTTAATGATCAAAGTGTAAAAAAAAAACAACATGTGAGGTGACCAGTCAATGAGTTGACAGCTGAAGCATGTGCTTTGCAATTCAGGATCACAGATAGTCTGTTTTTCTATTCTCGCCTTCTAAATAATTGCTGAAGCTTTGCACAAGGGCGTAAGTGCATTTATCAGGAGAAAAGTAACAATATACTGTAGAAGGTTTGAGAAATGTTTTCAAGTGAATTCTCCATAAAATAATGAAGACAGCTAAACCAAAGGATAACGAAGGTGATTTTTGGTTTGCTGGCTTGCTTTTTAAAATTCAGTTATGCTGTAAGTAAGAACCTCAAGTGTTTGCTTTGGTGATATACCACTGAGATGCACGTTTATTAATCTTCCCAAACTCATGACAGCAAGTGATGTTGTCATTGGAATTCCAGGACCTTCTCAGATTAACAGGGAATTTAGACTCTTTTGATTGTTATCTCAGACACAAGTGTTTACCCTCCTTAGCATCTGTAACTTCAGCCTTAGAAGGAGCCCCTTTGTTTAGATTCCTCTTTTGTACCTGTAGCTAATTGATATGAACGTCAAGATGAATTTCTTTGTCTTGTCCATTCCAAGAACAGTCTGTGTAACACAGCTGCAATTTTAATGGGACCATAATTTTTTTTTCATATACATATTTCTGGCACATCACACATATATTTATAGAATGGTGTGAACACTGATTTGTATAATTCACCCGTTAGACTACATCCAAGCATTCAGGTTTGTCATCTACCCACTAACTTTGTTAATTTTGCTTCATTCAGGTCACAATCCTCCAAATGAAGTTTATTCCTTTTCCCAGATTCTGGGATTTAGGTCCAGAAATAAGAAATGTCTTATACTTGTCTAAGAAATGTCTTTTCTTGTCTAAAAAAATGTCTTCTTTTTGACTCAAGAAGGCATTATGCATTTATGTGCTATATAAAGTTTTGTCACTTAATGACCTGGTGGTATATTGCTACTAGGCCAATTTTGTGGCAGTCATGTTAGACAAATTTCTCTTGTAATTTAGTACCAGTTTGCAGTTATATATGTAGGTATATGAAAACACTAAGAACTTTATACATATCTATCAATATATCTATTTTTTAATACTCATGTAGGTGTTAATATATTTAATTCCCCTATGCCACCACCCCACTTTGTCCCTCATTTCCTTTCTAATACTCCCTGCAGATATCCCTTTTCAAGTTTTCATTCTTGTTCTGGGTAAATTTTGGGTAGGAAACCTCCGAAGGGAGTCTTCTCTAGAAAGCAAATTCAAGTGGCCTGCCTGAGAGATACAATCTATAAAATCATATAAATCATTTTCCCCCTCACTTTTATGCCATTCTTTGGCACAGAGTTTTCAGCAGAAACTTGGAAAACCCAAAACAAATGGAATTTGTAAAAGGAATACCAGCAAGTAATTGAACAAAGATGGCAGAAAAAAACACAGGTGCTGTTTTGCTATTTAACATGACTCATTGTGGCATGTTTGTCTGTAGTATCAGTTTCAGTTTTATCAGTGACTCAAACCAGCTGTGATGGATGTACATTTCCATATTATGATTTTCAGGGTGGCACCTTAGACTAATTACTGCAATGAATGTTACTGATAGAACAAATTTTGCAAAGCAGCAAGTAGAGAGAACTTTCCAATCCATAGTACACCTTTTTCCGAAACCATCCTTTGTAGTTTTTCACTGTAGCCAAGCTACACGATAGCCAAAACCTTAATATTTATGTATGAAATATTTTAAATATAGAGAAGGCAAATTCATAAGTGTTAAAAGTTGTATAAAAAAAAGAATTAAAATTGTCTTATACAATATTTGTCAACTTCAGAAAATAAATAATGTGATAGTTTTTGTGTGATGAATCTGTGTCAAATTTTGAGAAAATAGTTGTTTGTCTATCTATTTCTGTTTTAAAATTAACCAATATTTCAGCACATACATAAGATTTCTTTTCTATGAATTGCAAACCCAAACCATCGGCACTAAAACCTCAGACAAAAACAGTGAATTTAAGGCAATTGAATTCCCAAACTAAATTGATAATTGCCTTGATTAATAACTATTTTTTGTCAAGAGTAACCAATTCTTGTAAATCCTTTGTTGCTTAACTTCTTATTTAATGCAGTGTTAAATCTTACTTTTTTACCTCACAATAGTGTTTAAAGACTAATACATTTAAGAAGTGTGACTTTTTCAGGAAGATGTCTCGCAAGTGTCTGAGATTAGTCTTTTCTTACTTGTGTGGGTAAATGGGACGACAATATAATCAAAGGAGATAAGAAAAGGATGTTTGTTTTAGAAAGAATATAAAAATAGAAGCTACTTGTTCTGCTCTTTCATCTTTAATGAAGGAAGCAGAATTTCAATGAAACAGGAATGTGGGAATCTCCTTGCTCTGAAAAGTCCCAAAGTCTGGGGATGACTCTTAGTTTTGGTATCAAAGATTATCTCTTCTGATGACCTTTGTGCTGGCTTTTCAGGATCTGGTCTGAGCCTCATGAGCACTAACTGGGAATGCTTGGGAGAGGGCATGCTGATTTTCTGGCATAAAGAATTTGGTAATTGGAATATAAAGAAGTCTTAGAGATGTTTTCAGTTGAAGAGAGGAGACAAGTTTCAGGCATAAAAGTTGAAACAAAACAAACATTCCCCTCACCAAAACAGGCAAAAGAATGCACTTACTTTTGCATGCCTCCAATTTGACCAGCAAAAACTCTTTTTTCTCCTGGTATGTGTAATTAGCCGTTAATATAGGGAGGTTGCTAAGTGTTTCCCCTACAGGCTGCACTTGGCAGGAGGTGGTTGAGAACCATTGTGGTTTTAGGCTGGCTGCTGATGTGAAATTGAAGAGAGTGGGAGAGGAGAATGTTTAAATACAAAGTTATTTCTGAAGGTGTAATGACAGTGCTTTTTCCACTTGAAGAGGATTTTCTTATGGTTCCCTTAGAACCAGTTGAGAGAAGAAGATTAAGTATCATGATCTTAATTACAGATCTTATTTCACTCTGAGGAAAGAAAGCTTCCTGGACAAAACATTGGTAAATAACAGGAGTAAAATAGCTTTGCCCACTAAAAAAAAAAAAAGGAAAAGAAAAACTTGAAGCCTAAAGGTCCTTCTTTATGAAGATATCTTCCATGTCAAGGCATTTTTACATATATGAAAATGTGTCACGAGGAGATAAAGATCAAGCTTTACATTTATACTGTAATGAATAGGAGTCTGTCTTCCAAATGCCTACTTTATCATGTCTACTTCTGGCATATGTTGCTCCCCCATGGTTAAAAATCCTGGGTTGAAACAGTATCAGAAACTCTGAACATAATTATAAACTGACACTGTTCAAACTTGCATCAAAGTTGGCTGAAGGAGGGAAGTGCAGGAACCGGGAACTGCTGCCACATTGAGGGTGATAGGAGGAAGGCAGAACTGGACTGGTTCTGTCTGTACTATAAAATGCTGGCATATGGAAGTATTCTAGATAGGAAATGTGAAACTTGGTTTCAGCAAATAAGTGGATATATTCATCTGTGAAAAGCAGTGTTTGATAAAGTGTTATCAGCATCTAGTAGAACCTAAAGAAATTACTTCATTTCACAATGAGTAGTCATGTGAGTATTCAAAATCTAAAATGGCAGTGTTCCCCAAGAGCTGTTTGTATGGCCTGTTTCTAAGCTCTATTTCTACATTTGTTCTAGTCAAGAGATGAGATCTGACTGCCTTTAATGGAAGCAGAATTAGGCTCATATTGAATTTTTGGAACAATTTTAACATTGCTGTCAGCAAGATTATGAGTTCTGCCCTCATGCTTTCCCCTGACATCTGCCTGTTTCAAAGTATAAATGAACTGACATGAGGAAAGTTTTACATCTGCCTATACTGGCAGCTAGGAGAGATGTTGTAAAATACTGGAAGCTTGACAAGTCCTGCAGCTTTCAAAAGTTAGATTGCAAATGTTTTCAGTTTAGCTTCATTAAAATGGGAATAATAGTAAATAGAAGTCCAGAATTTAGATCTCTTTTTTATCCAAGACTGCAAGAAAAAGTACTTCTTCTGAAGACCCATAAACATTTTGAAATACAGGTTTATGTCTATTTATGTAGTGAAACTAAGGGCAAAAAGACGTTAAAGAATATATTTGATTCCCTTGTAAAACTGTCTATCTTTTAAAACAGTAGGTTAAATGTCTGCAAAAATTTATTTTTGTCTGCAAGAATTTTTATTTTCTACTTTATAATCCTTCTGCAATTGATATGTTACCATTACTTCATACTTTCTACTCTTCTGAACTTTTAGTTCTTCATATCTGCTTCTAGCATTTTGTATGCAGACGCAATAATTCTGTGTCCTACATTACCTGAATAATATGTACTAATAAGATGTCTGTTCTGTTTTTCCTGTTGTACAAACCAATATAATGTAAAGGAGAAAAAAAGAAAAAAGGTCATCTGAGATGTTGAAGACAAACTGAATTTGTTTAGTCTGAAATACAAATACAAAACCCACTGAATGATCAGAAGGGTCTTCATTTTGAAAAACAATGAAATATTTAATTCCCATTATGGCTTATTAAATTAATTCAACAGCTTGTTCCAGACCTTCCAAAGGTATTCTGTCTTGAATACAGCCAAGAATAATCTATTTTCTAAACTGGATTGAGCTTTTATTTTATGCCTTCAACAGTAAGAACTGCATGTCCTTAACATGCAAGGTAATGTTACCAGAAGGAAACAAGTGGTGTTTCTTAGAAATTGCTCCAAGACTTAACAGTGTAAAGGTACTGAATGTTTCCTGTAAAGTGACATACTCTTTCAGCTTCTGGCTTTTCAGTGTGCAGGAATTGAGAGCTTTAATTATCTGACAGGATGTACTGAACAGTTCTCAGGTCATAGGATTAAGTTCTTCCAAAATCTCCACCACTATAGACTGCACTTTGGCTGAAATATTAATAGACATAATGTAGCATTTTCTTACCAAGAAGATTTTCAATTTCCATGGTAGCAGACAGTTTGGACAGAATTCAAGACTTGGGGTGGGTTTTTTGTTTGTTTTGTTTTAGCAAAAGGACTAATGAGAGCAGTGGGAATAAACTGAAGTATCTCTGTTTTGTTTGCTGTACAAAGCTGTGGTATGTGACTGTTCCTGTCAAGAAGATCAAAAAAAGAAAAGGATAGATATGAAGTAGAAAGGAACTAGAGGTAAAGGTGTGAAGTATCTTGCCTGGGACCTTTCAGTTGCAGTATCTCTAAGCCATAATTAGTGTTTGTCCACCTCTTGTAGCTTTATGCTATGGGTTTGAATTTTTTTATTGTTCAAGTTATCTTAAAGTGTTATGTCTTTAAACGTGGTGCAATGTACATATTACATTTAATTGTATTCTTCTCCACACATTTTTTTATCCAGTTCTATTCCCATCCATATTTCATACTGGATCTGAATTTTGAAGATGGTAACACATAAAGCAGATTGCTTGCTGCTAGTCCTGTGGCTGAATTTTCAATAGGAATTTCAGCTACTGTCATGATAAGGGTAGGACAGAGACTGAACTAATATAGTCCTCATCCTGGAATGGGTTGATAGTATTTTTGTACTGCCTATTGCCATTACTACATTTTAAAAAACCTCTTGAATTACTAAGATTATTAATATTTTCTCTCAGCTTTTCAAGTTCCCACTTTCATTTAGTGCAAAGCAGCTGAGATCTCTTGCCACTTAGGTATATTTAAATTTTATTCTTTCTGTCAGGCTTCCTCAGTCCAATCAAGGCAAGCCACAACAGATCCAGGAGTACACACACATGAAACTGTCACTGGTCCTATGGTTAAAAAGTCACTTTTTAGTCTCAAGTTGAACTCTTCCCCTGTACCTTACACAACTGGACATTGCATCATTTCTTACATCCTTCAGAACTGCTCTAGTGCTTTGCTGAGGCCAGGTTTGCATCCCTCAAAGGAGGAGGTGGGTTTTTGGATGTGTAGTGTCTGGTCAGCGTATGACAAAGGTGATGAACGGTCTCCATTTGGAGGCTACAAACCTGCTTCTACACCAGTAAGAGGCAAATCATGGTGCCTCTTACCACGACAATTGCCCTCCCTTACACAACTTGCTCAGCTGTAAAACTCCCCTCTGCTTCCCCTGAGGAAGGTCTGACTGGGCATTGCTCCCTCCAGCATCTGAAAAGGTATCATAAACCCTCAGAGACCTCCAAAGAGCCCTCACGCTCATTTCTAAGGCCAGAGGACTTAAAGCTCTCTTGCCCTGGGGAGGTTCCTGGGTGTTCCCACTGAGCCTGGGCATATTTAAACCCATCTGACTTTGTGTTTTGTGGGCTTCTTTACCCACCCCTAAGGGTCAAGTTGGAGTAAAACCCCTACTTTGACCAATGGACATCCTAGCTGCAACAATAGAGCCTTGTCACAGATCCATGGGTGGTGATTATGATCTTTCTATTCTTATCCTTTCTTTTTCTATCTTTTTCCTGTACATTTTCTAAAACAATATTTTTATTACACATAGCACACTTTCATGTGCTATGTAACTATAGATAATAATAACAACCAAAATGGCTACATATCTGCTTTCCATTGCAATCAAATTGTTCAAAAATGAACCATGTGTGTATATGTTTGCAAACATCATTCATCCAGTGTCATTTCACTCTAATCCACCAAAGAAATCTATTAACAACAACCTGGATTACCCTCACCTCCATGTAGCAGTCTCTTTCTGGTTGGGAGAACAGCTGGGTGGGGCACAGGGTCCATCTGCCATTGTTTAATTTTCCCAGGCTGGTGAGAATTTTGCCTGTAAATCACCCTTTCTTTGTGCACTTTTTTATTACTATTGTTGCTGTTACTGTTCATTTTCTTTCCTCATTGCTGTCTCCAGTAAATTTGTTCTTATCTCAACTCATTACTTCCATCATTTCTGCCTCCAATTCTCAACTCCATCCCCAGAGTGGGAAGTGGGAGAAGTAGGGGGGAAGAGTGCATTGCTTCCTTTTTGGGAGAGTCTTACTGAGGGCACTGAATTGGGGAGTACCATTCCTAAACCATGACACGTAGTTACAAAACATGTAGATGACTTCAATTCCCAGATCATACTGCTTTGTAGCACAAGGATGAATTCTTCCTGATAGCAGAGCAAATCTGGGAGTCTGAGCAATTAGTAGAAGATGTTGGACCTTCAGTTGGCCCAAAAGGTTTGGAGGTAGTGGCAGCAGCGAGTACAGAGGATAACAAAGCAATGGAATGAAAATTGATCAGTTTTAAAGTTCTTACAGAAAAGTAGGGAGAAAATAACTCCATATCACAAAGACTGTTTCATGTTAAGACAAGTAGGTGCCAGCTTAGGCTGCTGACAAGGATGACAAGCAGCTGCCTCAATCACTATCAGTATTTGTAGCATGCCATACATGAAGTCAACCATGTCACTACAAGCTCATGATTGTAGTTATATCATGTCACAGTTTATGCCATGCAGTTACCCATCTTCTGCTGTAAACAATAGCCAAAAGCATTTTAAAAATCTCTCCGGATTAATTATGGGCAGATGTTGCTTAACATGAATACAAAAATGCTTTTCCCATGAAAATATATTTTACAGTATTGTAACCATGTAAGTATAATTTTCATGGAAACCTTCTGCTTATAGACTATGAAATGTAAGACAACAACAACAAAGTGCAAGATTTTGGATTTTACATTTTCAAATTTTGAACGTTACAACAGATTTTAATCTTCTCAGATGGTTTTAAACCTTTCATAAGGTAAGGAGCTACAGTGATGGAGATAGAGAGTGCCTCTAAAATTTTCTAGTGCCTTTCTGTTGAATTTAACAGAGTAACAGCTGAAAATCCCTAATGCTCTGAAAATTATTTTCAACCAATGTTTACAGTGTTATTATTTTACATTTATTTTTAATTTCAATGCCTAGTCTCATGCTAAATAAGTGTTTTGCAAAGGTCTAAGTCTTATTGAGAATCTGTATTAATGATCTGGAATGCTCTCTCAAAATGCTCAGGTAAAAAAAATCTGAATCGCAAGTTTGAAACTGCTAAATTAAGGAAGTGCACTGCCGTATGAAATTACTTATGAAGTGGAAGATAATTCTTATTCTATGTGAAGTGCTTATCACCACATTTTTTCCAAATGCTGATGAGCTATGTTCATTATATACTTCTATGTGCTTTGCATTGCTGTTAACAGATTTGCCATTCACCAGTATTAGAATATATTTTCTTATATTTTACAAGTTAATAGTGAGATAGTTTATCTTTTGGCCTCCTGTTTCCCTAATTTTTATTTTATAGTCACTGATAAAAAAATGCCTTCCTTCGTTTACTATATGTTACTTTTTATTATTTATAAAGTCTGATTTGGATTTTTTCTCATCTCTAAGCCAAAGCAAACATTAAAGTTTCTTAGTTACAAATTTTGAAATATATAATGTAATATTTTAGTTGGAATTCACATTCTTCTGTTCATGAAAGTAGCTGATTTGACTTACAATTATCTGCTAGACTTGTGAAAATGTTATTTTCAAGCACCAAACATATGTAAAGACTTTAACCCTCCTATTCCACTTGCACATAGCAAATATATTCAAAACCAGTGCATTTGCTGTGAAGTAATTTTAGTTCTCTGATCATAACTAAATAGACTTGCAATTTATCTTAATTGGGCAAAACTGTTCCTAAGTTAGGAGATTAACACGTAAACCATAGATTGATGAAATAAATAGTATCAGGAGGGTGAAAGAAGTTTTAAGGAGAATAAAGGTTGCTGTGATATCATTTCTTATACTTCTTATGTAGGTGACTGTAAGAGTTGGTATCAATATTCTCTGAACCTGTTCTTGCATTTGAGTAGTGATTCATAATCTTTTCAAGGATCATTTGCTTGTCAGATGTGGATAACTGTTGTGGGTTAACACCGACAGGCAGCTGAGATCCACACAGCTACTCTCTCACTCTCTCTCCACCCCCTGCTTGATTGGGATGAGAGAGAGAATTTGAAGTGTGGAAACTTGTGGGTTGAGATAAAGACAGTTTAACAGGTAAAGCAAAAGCTTTGTGCAACCAGCAAAGCACATGGAATTAATTTACCCCTTCTCATGAGATGTTCAGCCATTTCCTGGAAAGCAGGACTCCATCACACCTAGTGCTGACTTGGGAGGGCAAATGCCATTGCTCTGAGCTCCTTCCTCCTTCTTCCCCCAGTTTGGTATGCTGAGAGTGATGCCATATGATACAGAATGTCCCTTTAGTCAACTGGGGTCAGCTGTGCAACTGTGTCTCCTCCCAAATCCCTGTGCACCCCCATTCTCCTCACTGCAGGGGTTGAGTGAAGAGCAGAAAAGGCCTTTACACTTTGGTAGCCCAGCTCAGCAACAGCAAAAATACCCCTCTGCTATCAACAAAGTTTTCAGCACAAATCCAAAACACAGCCCCATACCAGCTACTTTTAAATCAACCAAATCAAGCAGCTAATAACAGCCAATACTATTTTGATAGAGTGATGCTTGTCTTTGCTCACTCTGTCCTTTTTAAATAAATTACATTTTATTCTTCAAGTTATGCAAATAATTTCACAAGAGTGCTGCAATACCAATTCTATTGAGTGTGTTCATGTAAACAAACAGTTCTGATTAATCTTATTCATTACTCAAGCCCCTAGCTCAATATCTTCATGGGTTTTGGTTTTGGATTTAGTTCTAAGCAAGCACCTTGGTCTTTATCTTTGTTAATAGTTTAAGACACTTGTATCTATGCTAGCAAAGTTCATCTGAGAGGTAACTGTTATAGTACACACCATTATTTACAGAAGCAAGAGGTGTAGGGGATAGCAGTATTTTTCAGCCACATAAAATAGCCTCTGGGAAATATTTGTGGGTTTTTTAAAAGATATTTCAGAAGCAAGAGGTGTAGGGAATAGCAGTATTTTTCAGCCACATAACCAAATAGCCTCTGGGAAATATTTGTGGGTTTTTTAAAAGATATTTTTATATATCACAGCTTGCAATCCTTATCAGAGAATATTTGCTCTATTGTTGCTTAGGTAGCAAGAAAAACCCCAAACTTGTTTGGTTATAAATAAGATTGGATGGAGCTCTGAGAAACCTGGTCTGGTGGAAGGCATCTCTGTACATGACAGGAGGCTTGGAACTACATTTTTAAGGTTTTATTCAACCCAAACCATTTTATGATTCTATGATTATAATGAATATGAATTATTATTCAAATACATTTCAGATCACCTCCTATTACACATTAAAGAATTAATATTGCAATAAGAAGAGAAATCTTGATATGTTGCAGTTTTATGTGACTGTATTTTTTTCTGCAAAAGGTGCTCAGCGAGATATCAAATAATTTTACAGGTTTTCCTTAAATATATTTAAAATGGCAAAGGCACACAAACAACCAAAGAAATTGCCGTTGTCCTGTGAGGAGGCATTCAGGGCTGGAGACACCTAAGGCAGAACTGAGCTTGCTTATTCCAGTATATCTAAAAATGCCCATCATTCTGTCATGCCTAATCATATCAGCTATGATGAGCCCTCAAATCAACAGTACTGCCATAATTTAATATAGATGCAGGCAGTGCTATCATGTGATATACACTATGTAGAACAGTTTTGCAGAGTATCAGGTTTGGGAAAAATCTTCCAGGCTCTCCTGTCTCCAGCTGCTTCTGTGATACCACCCAGCAACCATTAGGTAGTGGAGTTACTCTCTCTGCCCCTCTCCTCCCCTGTCTTCCATTGAACAGTGGAAGACAGGGGAGGAGAGGGGCGGAGAGGGTCATTCCTTAACTTCTTGCATCCTTTTGAGGTACGGAATGACCCTCTCCGCCCCTCTCCTCCCCTGTCTTCCACTGTTCAATGGAAGACAGGGGAGGAGAGGGGCAGAGAGGGTCATTCCTTAACTTCTTGCATCTTTTTGAGGTATGTGCTGTTGTAGGACTCCGGGGTAGTTTCTTTGACTAATAGCTGAATCACTTTAACTAGAGAAAAGGAGTTTTCTAGAGACAGACACCTTCACAGCCATAATTTTTTTAAACATTTAATATTTCCAAAGTTTATACATTTAAGCAATGACTCCATACTCTTAATACAGTTTCAGAGAAAAATGAAGAAATTAGGTTATTACCTGAAGGTCAGAAATTCTGTATCAGCTTCCTATTTTTTTGCTAAAATTATTAGCAAGAAGAACATATAGAACAATTTCCAGTCTCTTGATAATACATTATCTTGATGTCAAGAGAACCTTAGGGTATAAATTAACTGCTTGCAGAATTCTAACTAGTGAATAAATATTCTAAGAGAAAAAATTACTTTTGTGTCAATACCTTGAAATTAGCAATTGCATCTTATATAAACAATATGTGATGGAAAGTGATTTATACTGTCTTGTTTAGGATTAAACTGTTGGTATTGGAAGCTATGCACTTTTTAGATATAAGAACATTTCTTTTTGGTCCAGAAATCTAGAAAAAATGAGCAAAAAGTACAGGACGATTTATTTTGCTTTCAAAACTGACAGATATACAATAGCTTCTCCTCAGGCATCTGAAGATATGTACTTTATATCTGGCAGCACTCTACCTTTGACTTCTTATCATAAATGATCTTATACCACCGACCAGATGATCTGCTTTTATGAGAAGTTATTTCAAGTCAGTGATCTTCCTTGTCATCTAAAGTCTTGAGTGTCTCCTTTTATCAGTCCATCAATTTTAAAAGCTTTTCTTTCCTCGTCAATTATCTTGAATTCATATTTGCCTTGGTTTGTCTATGATGGACAGAAACTCTATTTGAGGACTTGAATCCTGTCTAAAACACAAGTTAGCACTACTGAAATATTTTTCACTTCACAGTATTTCTGCTTCTTTTACTGTAATTCAAATATTATAGATTTATTTTTATGTTCTAAATCCATTTTCTGTTTAAATATTTCTTTACACTTCCTCCTGGCAAGCTTCTTTTCTTTACTTAATTAGAAACACTTCTTCAAAATGAAGTCATTAGCAACAAAAAAACATTTAACATTTCTGCATCTTCTATTTTCACATTTTGAAAATAAATATCTTTTGCTATTTAAAAAATACCAGGATTAAAGTTGGTCAGGATTTTTTTCTCTACACTTTTTTTTTCTTTCCTAAAGATGAAAAGCTGAACAAAAATGTCAGGCTTTCAGTAGACTTTCATCAGCATTCTGTGGTGGTTCTGAATGAAATCTAATACATTCTCCAGCCTCAGCCCTAAGGTCCCTAGCCTTTGACAGCCTGTATAATAAAAATGCAGCACATAGGAGCACTGTTTGAGATCAACATCCTTACGTCTCAGGAAACTAGAGAAACTTCAAAGAGTGTAAGTGAAAAACTTGCACAAAAGAATTTATGAAAAATTGTTCCAAATTATTCACTTCTGCTTTTATATGGTCCATCATATATGTCTTAAATTTTGTAACTACTATACAGCTCAGATAATGACCACTATCTAGTTATAAGTAGATTTTTTTGGACAACATTTTTCATGTGAAAGTTATCTACCTTTACCAGAGTCCTAGATTTTTATGATTTAAAATTCAAGATGTAAGTAGTTATCTCAGCAAGAGAATTTCAAGCAGAGAAGGCTGTAAAAGATTTTCCATCTTCTCAAAAATTTTGAAGCCTAAAAATCCTATTCTATACCACATGAGGTGAAGGTATTTTGGGAGATACAAACTAGGTTAGCCAAAATGTTCACTTGCAACAGAGAATCTAATTTCCTTCTGTTTCTAACTGAGATTCTGACATTCTGAAGTTGCCAAGTGAGTCTATCCACTAGACTACTGAGGTGCTGCAAAGTCACTTTCCCTTCTGTTGCATTAAAAAATTAATCATGGACCAGATTATCCAATGATTTATTTTCCTGGATAAAAATCTTATTGAAAATGTTTCTACATAAAATGTTAGTTACATGAACTAAATAATTGTTGTAAAATCTTTTGGCTGAGGTTTCTCACTCAGCTCCAACTCTGATGTTGTTATAGCTGCAAAGTATTACTTATTAATTCTCTTTCTTCCCCCCATCTGTTTGACTTTGTGTTTTCCAGAATTACTTCTCTTTTCAAACAGTAAGACCAAAACTGTTCTTGAAGCAGCTAATTGCACAGTCTGATGTTTCCACAGTTAATAGAAGTGCTAAGAAAAAAATAATCAAGAGACCAGCAAGACTTTAAAAGATTAGAGAAATATAGCAAATTATTCCGTCCAATTGAAAAGAGATTTAGTCTGCTTCTTCCTAAAAGAGAAATTGTAATTTAAATTTTAAAATTATGATAAAGGTGCTATTTTAATAACTTGAGATTTGTGTATATGTATATATATGTATTTGGTTTTGGAAGATGAACAACAAATAAATGTGTAGAATGTATTCTATCTGTATTTATATATTATGCTTCAATATGAAAGAATTGCACCTCAGGTCATATATATATTACACAAATTTTCTTATACAAAAGAAATGCAATGGTTATTAATTAAATCTTTACCAGCACACATTTGGTACACTTTAGATCAAACACATTTATTTCCAGTGTAAACAATCATATCCTATCATCTGAGGCATCACCTTTAAAAGGTTTAAGAAGGTCATTGTCTGAAGATGTAGCATTTCCAATACTCAGACAGAGATCTGTAAAGTTTGACTAGGAGGCTCACAGATGCAAATCACACACTTTAAAAATAAGGCAATAGAATTCTATCTGAACAGATATATTCTTGCCACTTGGGCCTTTATTGTCAAGATGAAAGGAATTTGGTAATATTTTCTATAGCTTTTGGGAGGCAGGTTATCTCCAATACTCTGGTTGCTCTGAGGTATTGTGGAGGATGACTAGCAAAGGTTTGATTGCCTTCAAGCTTCCCCTTCAATATTTTAAGAAGAATATTTGCTATATTCTTTCAAGACATTTTAAAAAAAGATTAAGAGTATTACTTCTAAGCCTTAGCTCCTTACTAGTAAATCCACTGCCCAAGGAATTTTATATATTCAAGAAAATATCCATGCTCTCCAGTAAAGCTTACAGCTGTTTTAAATCAGGAGATGTCTCAGAAGAATAGCCTTTATCCTTGAAGTACTAGTCTCTTTATTCTGTCTTTCATTCTGATCCTTCAGGAATAGATTTCCTTCTCTAATCAAATCATGGTAAAGTATGGTAAATCAGATAATGGTAGACTGGGAGCTGGTGCATAAAGCTAAAGCTCAAAACTGTATATCATTGTAGTAACAAAAAATTATTTGCAAACAAATGAAAGTATTTTTAAGATGTTATGTCTTCTAAAACACTATGTATTTATTAGGTTTTTTTGCAGCCGTTCAGAATTCTGATGAGATGATTTCCTAATCCAGCGTGCCAAACCATGTTCCAGTTCATCAGGACAAATGATAGGTATGCTACAATCACACCTAATATGTAGTTAAATTGAAAAGTGCTTTATGATAAAAAATTATTCTTTACCAAATATATTGCCATCAATGGTTCTTAAAAGTGGGTTTGTTAGTCAACCATGCTATATTTATAACCTGCATCCTGCAGGAATATAATGGACTAAATCCTAATTGCAGCATCTATAGTAGTAGCAAGTGTGAAATAAATATCTGGAAGTTTGTGGTGTGATATTTTTTCCTCAGCCTTCATAACCAGTAAAAACTTTTTTTTGTCAGTTTAAAAACTAATAAAAATTATTTTACTACCTGAATAAACTGAATATAAAAAATATTAAATGAAAGAAGTAAGGACCCTTACAATACTGTTTATGTCATACATCTTCTGTGTGCCTTTTGAAGTGGTTTGCTTTGATTTAAAATGTCTATATTGGGTTATAAAACACCTCTGTACAAATAGAGCTGAATGCATTGGGTAGTATATTATAAAAGTTTTTTTCTGCATTGTGGTTTGTGAGACCACATTTGCATTCATTATAGGAGTAAAGATTGAGCAGACTAAATTTAAAACCTATTAAGTCAGCTACATGCAATATGAATCTCCTGATGATAATAAGAAAAAATAGCTTTGTTTTTGTTTATTTTACTGTATTTGTCTATCTAAAATTTCTTGATTTATAGAGCACTAATAAGATCATGTATTAAATCTTCCTGGGCCATTTTATTCATTGTATTGACAGAAGGCAGCTGATGGCACCTGACATGAATTAGAATTTTATAGTTATAGAATGAATTATGAGGTTACAAAAGGGAATCTGATGAGTTATCTCTTGTCAAAAATCTAATAGTGCAAAATCCTTTGGGCTGGTCTGTTACACTGAAAGTTCTGGGGTTAGATGCATTTTATCTGGAGAAATGACGATTATTTGTACAAAGAAATCACACCTCCTAGGACTGGAGTCTCTAGGGAAAGATGAATAGACAAGGCAAAGCTTCTCTAAAAGTTTAGGATGCAAATTCCTGGAAAATATGGGAAGAAGGATGAAGTGTAAACGTAGTGAAAAGCAGAAATATTCTTGGGAATTCTAATCATCTAGCCCACTTTGTTCTTTTGCGTACCAATGTTTACATGAGAAGAGTTGGACATCCAACATGGCTGAATGGATTTTTGGATACTTCAGCAGTGATTTAAAGGCACTTGAACCCAGCTGATGAATTGCAATGGCACAATATCTGCTGAGTGTGTTTGCAATCATATAGCACTTCTAATTATTAATGATACACTAGATGTTCCTAAAACTTGCAACCCTTTTGTTACAGCAAACTTCCCAAATAACTAATTTTTGTATTAATAGCCCTTTATAGAAACTTTTTTCCTTTCAAAATCCTAATTCTGCTATTGGATTTTTTCTTATTCTTTAATTTCTTGGTTTATAAAGGTGTATTTGCACAAAAGAAAGAAATCTGCTTTGAGATTTTGTTTCTTTAGCAGTGATAAAACCAGCTCCCTTAGGTTTTTATTGACTAAAGTTTCTAATTTTTTAATTTTACATTTTTATCCTTTTCATGATTTAGCAAGAGCATGAGTATCCATGGTTGTTGCCTATTTCCCTACATGGCAATAGAACAATCTCTGTGGTTGTTTGCTAATTCATTTGAAAAAGGTGCTATGATAGTAACTCCTTTTATATTATGCTGTATGTTCTGGACAATACAATTTTCCCCTGTTTATTTTCTTCTCTACACTTTTTTTCTTTTTTTTCTTTTTTTTTTTTTTTTTTTTTTTTTTTGTCTGGTTAGCATTTGGTCTAGTTGTCAGCAGTCTCATTTAAATAATTTAACTTCTTTTTCACTTGTTTGTGAGACTTCTTGATTTCATTTTGATTCATTTCCTGTAATGCTTTTAATATTGTTTTTTTTCATTAATCACTTTGCATGCAATCATATATGATGTGGACATTTGGCAACTCAATTCACAAGGCACTGTCACATGAATAATGTATTTTTAGACTTCTGCACATTCCTATTAACCTGATCGACCTCAAACCCCTTTCCAATTTCTAAGGAGTTTCCTTCTATAGCAATACTCTATACTTTGCACCTGATCCAGTCTTTTTTATCCAGTAGCCCATTTTAACCCTTATTCTTTACCTCAACCACTAATCTCTAGTTTGGAACTTTGTCAAATACTTTTGAAAATCTGAGTATATTACATCCACTGAATTCCCCTTATCTCTTACAGCAGCAGTATCTTCAAAGAACTCCAACAGGCTAGATAAGCATAACAGTTCCCTGCCAGAGTCCTTCCTAGTTATCCTTAATCAAACTATGCTTCTCCAGGTGTTCTCCCTGCTGCAAAAGGCTGTGTGAAATAGTTGAAATAATTTTCTTCATGAAGTACTATCTACACTTTGCTGTTAAGCCATTTCTGATTAGTTCAAATGTAAATCTACAATTTTCCTTGGCTCCAGCTAATTCTGTTTTCCTTCTAACTGCTATATATGCTACAACAATATTTTTGCTTACATTTTAAATATTTTTAAGAATAGATGATTACTCTTTGATTTCTTTGTGGTCTAACCAGATCTGTTACTGTGAGCTGTGTTTGTCACTTAGACACTTGCAAAGTAGTTCTGTTGTCAGTTAAGTAGATTAGTTGCTACTTAAAAAATTGCAAAGTGAATCCATGATAATTATATTGAAATTTTAGTCAAAATTTGAATTAATTTTTGCTCAGTTTTGGACCACTCCTAAATTCACTGCAAATTATGTCAGGAGTGTTCTTCTTTGAAAAGGATTAGTAATTTGTGAGAGACATAACTCTTAGTATTCATGAACAAAAGTTTATTCAGATCAAGACACCAGCTACTGTATTCTTTAGCTTTTGCCTTTTATTCCTGTGTATACTGTCCTGACAGCTCTAGTAACTGAGTGCAAAAATTACCCATATATTTTCCTTATTTTGAAGTAACATTTCTGTGGACTGTTATGTAAATGCACATGACTCCACTGGTAGATACCTAAGTATGTGATAGGAAATATGGCAATAAATGACTGGGGGGAGGGGGAGAATGAAACCTTTCCTCTCCCCCTCCCCTCCTCTCCCCTCTCCTTAGACTTAGACAACTTATGGTACTGCTATATTTCAGTTGTCCAAGTCTCTCTATACCAGCAGTCTGTAAAGTCAGGTTTGACTCTGATTATTTTCTTTGTCTGGGTCTCACATTTTTTTTCTCTACCTTCTGGAGGGATCAGTAAACACACTAAGCAGTGCTTCTGTATGACAGATCAGAAATACCGACTGTTCTTCAGCAGTACCTGTCAAGGCATTAGAAATGAATGTTTTAAGAGACTCATTCCCTCCCCAGAGCAGTCTGGGGTACAAGAGGATGATTTGCCTATCCTATTGATGCACTGTTCCCACAGCTGACTGTGCTGGCGTGAGGTTGTCAATACAATTTCACTGCAGTCATTTTTGTTCTCACTAGACCATGCCAGAGCTGCAAAGTTCTTTCTGCAAAGTTGCCAGCCACAATTCTGTAATAGACTGGCACTAGATAAAGCTTAGACAATTAGATAATGGAAATGGCAAGTACTTAATCCTCCCTTCAATACATATATCTTTCCTTCCTTCTGTCTGCCCTTCCTTTCCTTCTTCTGTTTGGTTTCACTACATTTTCTGCCTAAGCAGTTGCCAGACTTTCACAGACCATCCACTTGAGTCATTGAAGCTGAAGCTGAAGCTGCAGAGGGCTTGTTTCTTAAAAATGGCATGTAACTTTTATCAAGGCTGCAACTCTGAAGCATTTACCTTACAGTCACGAGGGATGGAGTCTCCTGTGCACAAAAATGCCTCAAAAGGAATTTCTGCCTGAAACAGAAAATTTCCTTGTCCTCCTGCCACCTTCATGTTCTGAATTGCTGTGACTCAATCTGGCTGTTCAATAGTTCTTTTTGCATCTGACATGCTTTATTGTTGCTCTTGATTGAGATAACACTAAGTGCCTCTGCTAGCAGAAGAAGCCTGGAAATCAACATGTGGGGTGTAATTTCTCTTGCTTAATAGTGATGCCTAAATTGCTGTTTGCTTTCAGCAGTGCTTAACTGCTGATTTTATAGTGGGAATATTTTTTTTACGATTCTCTCTCACCACTCTCATAGCTAAAAAAAATTTGCAGGTTATAATAATTTCTCTAACTTTGCAAACCAGTTCCTGGGAATTATTTATATTTGCAGTTCTCTGACAAGCCTATAAGAAGAGATTCAGCAGAGATTTGCCCTGAAAATCATGACTTTACTGTCTATGAAAAAATTGATGATTTTAGGGGGGGAAACAACCTCCTTATTTTAATATGTTTGTAAGAATATGTCTATCATTCATTTAAACTGAATGACAACACAATATTTTAAATATAATAATTAGAAAATAAAATCGAGTGTTTGAGAAATAACTCTGTAAGACAATGTATTCCATTTTCTTTTGATTTTCTTTATGTTTATGGCTGTAATTTTTACCATAGGGAAAACATTCTTTTTTTGTAGAAGACTTTGCCACCTCTTGAGCATGTTATTGGTTCTCTCTTCCCAATATATGTAAGCATGGTCAGTTCATACATTTCTTGTACTTTGTAGATATCTTGTGACTCAGGCCTGATCACTGAGGGAATCAAACTGCAGTGTAATATTGATTCTGTGTGAGTGTATTC
Source organism: Passer montanus (assembly GCF_014805655.1). Classification (NCBI taxonomy): domain Eukaryota; kingdom Metazoa; phylum Chordata; class Aves; order Passeriformes; family Passeridae; genus Passer; species Passer montanus. The sequence continues at coordinate 5,903,316 of NW_024357613.1, read as the reverse complement.
TGTCATGGAGAAATGCACTTGGTAAAATATGTTGTGGGTTCTCTGTCATGGTCTTTGGTGGTTATTACAAAAATGCTGTGCTGCAGCTTTAATGAAGGTTTCTAAACAATCAGATGTTAAAGGTTCTATAAAGCATTAAGTTTTGAGCATTGACTGGCTGAATTCAGGGTCAAGCACCTTCTGTTAAAGAGTACCTGTATCTGAAATCTGTCCAGATTTTGTAAGGATAAATCCTTGATAATAATTACAGAGTTGAAAGTTACTTCTAATTTTTGTGAATAAAAGTGAAAGTTTGGTATATTAAAGCCTTGTCAAACATCACAAGTTCATGATGTTTTCAAAAAATAAAGATATTGGTCTTTATTTATACCATAAAACTATGTAATTATGTAAATTGCATTTCAAGGTTGAGGGTCTTTTTGGAAGAAACTTTTTAGTATCAGTCTCCAATAACTGGGGCAGGAGTACATGGCAGAGGAGTATCTCTGTCCAAATGCATGTCTTTAGAATCATTATAGCACACACACACACACAGACACACAGTCAAACTCCTCCTTCCAGCTGCTATGCATTTTTACTTATTGTTTTGAAAGCATTTTCTCTGAAAAGAAAAATGAGGATAGGATGACCTCCAAAAAGGGGGGATTCATCAGTACATTCTCTGTCATAAAATATAATCTTTTTTAAGCTACTACTTCAATAGAGACAAGGTCTGCATCATGCTGAGAATGCATATTTCTTGAAATTAATAAATCAGAAAATGCTTATATAACTTCAAATAGATTATTTTATAAACATTTTCTGAAAAAATTAAGTTTATAATTTGATCCATAGAGTAGGACATAATTTTATTACCTTCTTCTCATGATATACATACATTTTATTTGTCCTCTTTTTTACAATATTATCTTTCACGTTACCCTGCCTGTAGCAGAGCTCTGTATCTTTCCTGTCCTTCTCCAACCCCCAACAGCATTTTCTTTCAGTATGAGTATTTTAGCTTGATTCAATTTGCTGATCCAGTTCAGTCTGTGGCGCTAGAGATAGCTGTATTTACAAAAGCAAGTGAGCAGCACAGATGTGGAAACAAGCATAAGGCAGAGACAGGAGAATAAGTGCTTCAACTTGCACTGCTGCAGAGAGAAACAGCTCTGGACACACAGCCTCAGTTAAACATTTATGAGGAGCTGTGTGGATATACTGTGCACATATCTCGGATCAGTGCAATTTTACTTTCTTTCTTTCATAAAGTACTTGTCATCAATCTTCTGCCAGCAGTAAGTGAAAACAGAAGCTGTCATCCATGCCCTGGTATCTGCCTTATACCCTGCAGGCAGCAAACATCAGCTCAGTTTTCTTAAACACCAGGCCTTTCTACTTTGCTTTTTGATAGCCACAAGTTTTGCTTTGTCTGTCATACTGTCCAACATAAAGATGTGTTAGATTTTTTTTCTTTCTTCACTTTAAGGATCCAAAGGATGATGTAGAGTTTTTCTCTGAAATAATGCCCTTTTCTCATCCCAGCTGTGTGTCATGCCTGCTAGGCATAGCAAAACAACTATAGCTGGATAACAGTCAAGAAAACTACATTCAGGACATAAAGATCTGATTTAACATATTATGCAAAACAAAATACAATAGAGCTACAGAAGAAAATGTCAGTGAAACATATGGCTTGACTTTGCAGTTTTTCAGAAAATAAAACTTTTGCCTCAAGAATTGCATGCTCAGGCTTTCAATCTTCATTGTCTGAGATGATTGCATTATATTAGGCATTGTGTTCTTCAGCTCTTCAGCATCTGGATGTAATGAGATGCTTTAAGGAGAGTGTCATTCTTGATGTTCTGCTATAGCTCTAAATTGCATATTGTCTACCAGTTTGCATTACAGATGTGGTTTTTTGCCTAAAGTAACATTGAAACAAAATATATACTCACCATTTGTATGTGTGGTTTACAGACTTATGCTCCAAATTATGAAATGAGTATATAACAATCTTCATGGGTAATTGAGAAAACAGTGAAGTTTTTCTCATGTTTGCCAGGCAAACACAAAAGGAAAGATTTTACAAAAGGGCTCTTATTCCTGTTCCAAATTCTAACAGCCCCAAAGAAATCAGGACCTGACAAATCATAACACCTATTTTTAGTCTCTTGTGTAACAACCTACTTTGTAGCTTTCAGAAACTTCTAACTCATATATTGCCTTGGTGACCTGCACTGCTTCTTCTGGAACTGTTAGGATTGAGCCAGTATGTACCTTTAAAAAATATAGCAGATTTACTAGTTAGTGGTCCATTTCTTTAAATATTTTTCCAGCTTTCTAGAGACTTCAGTATGAGCAAATAAAATGTTAATTTTAAGAAGTTATCTTGGTTCTGGCCAGGGTTAATTTTTCCTGTAGCCAGGAGGGGGCATGGCCAGGACCTGGAGGTTATTCTGTACCCCCTCACAGCATTGCCAGGAGCAGGGGGAAGGGAGTCTCCTCTGGGGAGAAGGGGTTCCTTCCTTCAGATGGAGTGAGCATGGCAGAGGGAGTGGTGGTGATGCCAGTTCCATGCAACCATGTGTGAATCATTTGCTTAGCTGCACCCTTTGTTATTGATAATGTAGCTGTTACTGTTATTTTTAAAAGCTCATTGCAGTTTCCAGTAATTTGTTCTTAGTCCAGCCTTTAAGTGGTCTTTAAGTTTTGAGCCTCCACTTCTCTTCAGCCACCCTCATGGGGAGAGAGAGAAGGAAAAGGATTGAATGAACAGTGCATGGTTTCAGTGGGAATGCTGAATTGGGGAATACCATTCCTAAACCATGACAGAGCCATTTGGTGCCTTGTCTGAGACTTGAAGGGTTGAGGTAACAACAGATCTGACTAGAGCAGGTTAGGAACAAATTTGTTCTAAGTATATTAAGTCCAGAGCTACTGGACACAGGTTGCTTGTTCTGTTCACATGGTTGTAGTACTGAACCCTGCATGTGTTTCCAGATATTCTTGCATGTGCCCGTCCCATTGCTCTTTTTCAGAGCAGGGAGAGGGATCAGGATTTCTTTGTGGCTGTACTGTGTGATATCAACTTAGGACGTGACAACACCAAGGGCAATGAGGGTCATTTGGGATGTATCTTCAGTGCAGTTCTCCTGGCCTTACCTCAGGTGCTACCTCTGAGGGTCCATTGATAATTGTACCCAGCCAGTGGGAAGAATAAGAGAGGTTGATTTTCCCCAGACTTCTCCCTGACCCTGCTTTTCCTCCTTCAGACCTGTTGCAACAGCTTTTGAGACTCTTGAATTCCCTTTGGATGTTAAGGAAAGCATGTTCTTATTACTAAATTTACCAGACCTCCTCAGTGTTTGGTGTCAAAATGGAGATTTCTAGGAAGGTCCTTCAGGGATCTCCCCCAAGTGCAGATAGTCATGAGAAGCATGGAAAATGGGAGAAAATGGGTCAGCTTTTGAAGTATTATTCTACTCCAGAGGTTTGGAAGATTACCCCTGAAAAGATACAGGACCCTGATTAAGTAGCAGAATATCTGTAAGAAAAATTCTGTGGCAGTTCCAGAGAGGTGGGAAGTTATGCAGTAATGGCCCTGACTACTATTTATTGGACACTGCTCATTACTAAAGAGCATCCTCAGAGGGAACAGGGGGAAAGTGCCATGGTCAATCAAACTGCAGCTGAACTAGAGAAACAACCTGTGACGGTTGGTAGCAGTCACCCCTATACAGAAAAAGAAATCCAAAACCAAATCAGTTCTTTCAGTGAGGGATGACGAGGAAGGAGGACCCTCACACCAGGAGGAAGAGGCAGGACCAGATATAATTATGCAGTCCCTATCCCTCGGTAAGCTGCAAGATAAGCAAAAGGATTTCAGCCACCAGTCAGGTGACCTGGCTGCTGTGATGCTGAGATATTGCAGCCCATGATTTAAAAGCAGATGCTAGTGAAGCCAAGCAACTGGGATCCCTGACCTGGAATTTGGGCATTGACAAGGGGTTTGGGAAGAGGACTGAAATCCTCTGTTGTGGTGAACACTGCATGTGTGGAGACACGAGGCTTGACTCCATTTTCTCAGAAGGCTGATTTATTATCTTATGATATATATATATAATGATATATATTAAAATACTACATTAAAACTATACTGAAAGAACAGAGAAAAAAGAATGATCAAAAGGCTACAAAGAATAAGAATAGAATAGAATGCATAACAAAATCTTGTGTCTGCTCACAGCCTTGGCACAGGTGGTTGTGATTGGTCATCAATTGAAAACAATCCACATGGACCAATGGAAGATGCACCTGTTGCATTCCACAGCAGCAGATAGTTATTGTTTACATTTCTTTCCTGAGGCCCTCAGCGCCTCAGGAGGGGAAAAATCCTAGAAAGGGATTTTTCATAAAATATCATGGTGACAACCCTCAGCCGTTAGAGGCAGCTTCTGTCAATCTTGAGGGAAAGGTATTCTCTCAAGGATGATCCAGTCCTGTGCCTGAGCAAGTGGAACTCCATGGAGAGAGGTATCCAGTGCATGAGAGAATTACCTGTGCTGCAGGTAATCTATAGGGATTCAAATAACGAGTAGTCACCTGTAGATCCAGGTGGGGTCCCTGGGACAGAAGTTTGTGTGGAGTGCACTTTTGTTGTATGCCAACTCACTGCCGTTGCTGTCAATGAAAGAAGAACAGAGCTGACTTTGGCAATATGAAGATTATCTTTTTTCCTCCCTTAGAATGTCCTGAGTCCTAATTGTGCCCCCTCCTGGCTACTGCAAAAATTAACCCTTTTCTGGCCAGGACCAAGACAGAAGTGAAGACTGAGATCCTGGGTTTGGACCAATATGAATGTCATACTAAATGCAGAGTAGAGAAGGAACACAGCTATTGATTTGGATCAAAGTGAAAGTCCATATTTTGCAGCATTCTGTTTCTGTAAATGTGCAGAATGAAGTGCTGCAGAGACAGATGTAAGAAAGCTTTCAGTGGATGAGTTTTGAATTTCTGTTCATACAGCAAGATAGGGTGTCAAAACTGTGAACAAAATGCTCAGTTGGAGTGTGTTGCTTTATTTCCAAACAAATAGTTATTTTAATTTATTTGTTCTGGTCTTCCAGACAAGAAGAGCTTTGGCATTTTCATTGGGCTTTGTATAACCCTTATTAAAAAAAAGCTTTTGAGATACTTCTGAAAGCTCTGAGGCTGGGACACCTAATTCTCATTAAGAGGGATGAATATTATCAAATAATTTAAAGTTCTGATCTGCAATGGCTATACTCATGCTGGAAAATTTTAGTGTCAAATACACAGGTTCATTCAATGATGTTGAACTTGCATAGCACAGGACAAAAATCTACATGCATGCTGACCATGTCTGAACATCTATGACTGTTTTCTTTTTTTCAAATTCAAGATGATGTCCAGAAATTGTCTGAAAGACTGATACCTGATTAAGATTAAAACTGCATTATTGACTATTTTGACCAATTTTACAAACTGGATTCTTTTGCTCCAGTGCTTGGAACTGATCCTCTGTGGAGCTGTTTTTTTTACAAGCACCAGTATCACGGAATCATAGAGTGGTTTGGATTGCAAGGAACCTTTAAACTAATTTAGTTCCACCTCCCCTTCCATGGACAGGGACACTTTCCACTAGATGAGATTACTCAAAGCCTCAGTCAACCTGATCTTGAGCACATCCATGGATGGGAGTCCACAACTTCTCTGGGAAACATGTTCCAGTGCCTTGACACTCTTGTAGTAAAGAATTTCTTCCTAATATCTAATCTAAATCTATCCTCTTTTATTTTAAAGTCATTCCCTCTTATCCTGTCACTGTACTCTTGTAAGAAGTCTTTATCCATCTTTCTTCTAGGCCCTCTTGTAAGGCTGCTCTAAGATCTCCTTGTGGCCTGCTCCTCTACAGGTAGCACAACTCCTGCTCTCTCAGCCTCTCTTCAAAGGAGAAGTGCTCAGGCCCTCTGATAATCTTTGTGGCCCTCCTCTAACTTGATTCATGAGGTCCATGTCCTTCATATTTTGGGTGCCCCAGAGCTGAACACACTACCCCAGGTGTGATCTCACAGGAGCAGACGGGAGGGGGAGAATCTTGTCTCTTACCCCTTGACCTGCTGGCCACGCTTCTTTTGATCCAGCCCAGGGTGCAATCAGCTTTCTGATCTGTGAGCGCAAATTGCTCATTTATATTCAGTTTTTCATCCACCAGTACCCCCCAGCTGTTCTCTGCAGAGCTGCTCTCTATAACATAAATTGTCTTAGATTACAAGTCTAGCCAACACAAGGAGTGGTTTCATGAAAGTATCTTTTAGGAAATGGCATTTTTAAAATGTATTTGATATTTGCCTTGCAATTTTGAGTAGAAGTTTGATCAAGATGTGTTGCACTCTGTATAATATTGAAACCAGAAACTACACTAACAACATTTAAAAAACTTGAAACCATTACTAAAAATTAAATATAACAACTGGTTTGGTAAAGTCATTTTTCAAATTTATGCCAAAAAATTTTATCTAAACTTCTCAGAATACATACAAGTAATCTTTAAAAGAATTGCAGAAATCTTTTTTGTTGCTCCTTTCTGAAATTACCCATATAAATGAATTGTTGTTTTATTTTCCTTAATTCAAGGTCCATTCATTATCCAAGGTAAATTTCACTTGCTCTCTTCTTACTCTATCCTAGCTGTTCTAGTTATCACAATTTTTTCTGGGAAAATTGTTTCACATTTGCCTACAAAATAGCTCCCTTAAAATTAAACGTCAACAGACAACAGTAATTGATAAAAAATACAGGTTCACTGTGTCTCCTTCTCTTTTATAACACCTACACTCTGAAATTGTTTAACAACTAAATCTTAAAATGATGCTTTTATAGCCTAGACTGAGTCTACATCTGTAAAATCCAATTTTGCTGAAAAATACTGCTGCACAATGTAGCATTGGCTCCATAGTTTCCTGAGGTTCCTTTGATAAAGACCCTTAGCATTCCTTCTCAGCAGTATGCTACCTCCACTGATCGGAAACGGTAATGTACTGAAAAATTAAACATTTGTCTCAGCTGAAAATAAATTCCATTTTTATAAAAATAACATATAGCTACTCTAATAATAAAATTTATGTCATGGTCTGTGTATAATTTTTCTTTAAGTTCAGAATACATATCTTCAAACTTACAGTATTAGAAAGTATGACTTTAGCTTTTTGGGAGTGTGGGAGTGATAGAAAAAAGAATGTAATTACGTGTTATTTCCCAGGTTAAGAAAAGAAAATTGAAATTTTGTTGAGAATTTAAAAATACAGAATGTATTTTATAAGGTGATTTATTCTTTCTTTTTTCCCTAATCCTTTTTTTTTCCTTCCATTTATTTTTCTTGGTTGAAAGAGGGAAAAGAAGTGGATATGTGATGAGAGGTGATACAGAAAAATCAATTCTGTGGGACAGACATAAAAAAGCTTTTCATCTCATCAAATCCATGGGACAAAGAATAGGAAAAATGTACCCTTTTAAAGCCTTCAATATGTCAGATTTTCTAGGTTGTTGATATTTCTGGCAAGCATCTTGAAGAAATCTATATGGAAAATATCTGTCTCTTTTTAAAGGTCTTCTCTGATTCCTGTTAGTCTACAGGAAACAATACTGAGTGACATTACTAACGTCTCTTCAGAAATAATTGAACATTTAACTCTGGAAAATGTAATGGTCAGTGGTATATGCTTTCAATGGGAAAATGTTTGGATAAGGAGTTCCAACTTATATCCAGAAGGAACTCAGTTTATTTCCGGGATATGAACAAATATGTGGTGAATTGACCTGTACTATCTTTCTGGTGCCTACCCAGCTGCTCTATCACTTCCCCTCCTCATTAGGGGTACAAGATACGGTAAAAAGCTCCTGGGTTGAGACAAAGACAGGGAGAGCACCTACTAATTACTTGCCAATTACTATCAAGAGTAAAACAGACTCAATTTGGGGAAAATAGAGCTTTTGCAAAATCATGAAATTACTAGATGATATAAATGCAGAACCATCACTCATACAAAGTTATTATACTTGAACTTGCTAAAGGAAGTACAATATTGGTTTGAAATATTTTTTAAAAGGTATGGATTTTAGGCAGCAAGTGGAGAAATGCTGGAATTTGTTGCCACAAGTAATTATAGAGACAAACAATAACAACAGATTAAAAAAAGGTTTACACCAACTCCAGAATTATAAATATTTAAATAAGTTTTCGAAAACTATTTGCCTTCCAAGGCCCTTAATCCAATGGCCAGTGGTCCAATAGCAGTATCCTCTTTGAGGGCCTTTGGAGATGGTCAAGTTTATGTAGATTTCATTAGTAGCATCTCCTCACTCCTCTGGACAGAGCAGACCACCTGTCTTGTCTGATGCTGTTAGGGCATTTCTAATGCTTGTATGTCTGTCCTTGAATGTTCATACACTTTTTTTCTGCTTCAGAAAGAAAACCAAACAAAATGTTATCATCTATGTAAATTCCATTTTCCTCAACCCAGTCACACATGTGTCTATCTCCTTACAAATATTTGAGAAGAAATTGGCTTGTAAATGTCAGGAATATTTGAAACAGAGAACTAGCTACATCACAGGTTGTTTTGGATTTCTGGGTTTTATTTTGGTGGTGTTTTGTTGGGGTGTTTTTGGTTTTATTTTTTGGTTGTGGTGGTGTTCAGTAATTCAAGCTATTGTACTTCTTTGGTTTAGTCTGCTCTATTGTTTTATTTCTGGTTCATACTTTACTACATAATTTCTGTTCCAACAAAGGCATGCAGACAAGGGGATACTCTAGAATAAACAACTGAACTGAATTGATATGTGGCTGAAATTCCTGGGGTTTGTATATGTCTATAACCCTATCTTCTAAACACAGGAAACTGTCTTTTCACAATGACAGTTAATGTTGATGAATGGCTAGAAAATGGCTTGGATGATGCGTGTGATAATGTTACTTCATAGTAATTTACAATGGCACAATAGTCCTATTAACAAGTGATTCACATGAGCTGGAGGCTTTTTGTTGTATTTACAACACAATAAACCCCTACTTCTCTTCAAATAATGATGTTCATTACCAATCATTGTGCTAGTGTCTATATTTTAAGTTTCTCCTTTATTAATTTTCTCTTTCCATACTTGCCCTTTTATATCTTGTCTAACACAATGAAATTATTGTTACTGACAATGGCTTAACCACAGCTGCAGTCAACCTGCTGCTGCAGTGATTGTACTGCAAATGTGGACAAAGACTATGGTCACTGATTTTTTTTTGAGGAAGTCTTGGGTAATGGCATAATCACTGACCTTTTTCCTGTTCTGTACTTGCAGTTAATGGTTAACTGCATCTGTATCTGAAACTCACTCTTCTGCAGAATAGAATAAAATATGTAAAGTTGATAAGAAAGAATGTTTGTAGCTTGCACACGACTTCAGTAACAAGTATCTTTTTTTAACTTATTTTTTTCCTCCAAGTGATTGCTGGGAGCTATAATATGTCCTAAAAATGAGAGACTTGTAATTAGCTGATGTTCAATTTGGAACATGTTGATTCATTACAGAATAGGGATGTTTACTCCACCCTTAATTCCATGAAGAAATCAAAGGGATCTTGAAGAATATATAAAGGAAAAACCCACAAATTTATTAAAAAAATTATTTCAGAGCTGTAATAGTAGAAGGAAAATAAAAAAATGGTGATCCTTGAATGATATTTTGAACTGATGTGAATTGCTTAAAAGATGTGGCTGTTTGTCTGCAACAAGTAGTTTGTTTAACAATTGATGTGCAATTAATTGCCAAAACAATGTCTCAGCCATACCCTCTCTGTGTTCAGTTTCTTATTGTGCCATTGGATTGTTCTTGACCTTACATAACTCATATTGAGTCATATGCTCACCTGACCATTGAATTACATGACCTCTGATCGATCAGTAAAAAATCAGTTACATCTTACAGTTGTTATTGCAGTGCTTTTTGTCTGTTAAACAGATTTAATGCCTTATGTTACTCCATAACTATGTCTCAACTAGAGAAAAACTAATGTTTTATTATTAGAAGCCTGGATCTTTTAATTCCACAGGAGAAGTCTTATCTGAATATATGATATTAGGTCTCTTTTGCAGGAACATCTTTCCACCGTTTCAAAGTTATTAAGTGAGCCTTTATCTGAGACACAGGATGTTGTGGGGGGGGGGGAAAAAAGGGAATGATTAAAAGTGTGTGGTCACAAAGCTAAAATAAGAGTTTGATCCAGACATTTCAGCTTGATTTTCTTTTATTATGAAAAGCAGTGTATAGGAGTGTGTTTGTGTTTAGGGCAATAAAAGTAAAAAAGGGAAAGTAGGAAAAGAAACATTTATCTTCAGGGCAGATACTTTAGCCAATAAAAACTACCACTCCTTCCCTCCATTTGTAACAAAATGTTACAAATATGTTCTCTTCACCCATAACTTTAATTCATACATTTTGAGTCCAGGAGAATACAGAGCTTTGGGCTGGGTCATGATTTGACCCTTTACTGTCACTGCCATGGTGGTGGAGAGTGACAATATTCAAGGATCAGGGGACACATTTTAATATTTGCTGTGATCCTCTGTGAAGTTGTACTGTGCTGCGATTGTGGTCTATCACCAGGACAAGAACAGTTATGAAAACTGCCATATTCCTGGCAGCTGAAGTACAATAAGGCAGAGAATGTTGTGGCCCTACCTCCAGATCAGAATTTAGTCAGTGGACTCTTGGCAACATATTTTGCCATCCTCAAACCTCTATCATATGCTTTTGTGCCCCCTCCTTTTCAGCACCTCGTTCTAGAACTGTCATCCTTGGATTTCTCCTGTCCCATCTCCCTAAATACCAACTTTTTTCTTATATACATATCTCTTTTATCTTCACATGATCCAGCTCAGAGCTACAAGCATCATTTATTTTGTCTTCATGTCTTTCAACTTGCTATTGGCTTTACTGTTGCCCTACTTACCACTGTGTTCAGCTACACAAGTTCTTATTCTTGTAAAAAACATAGATACAGGCTAAAATAATTAGAAAAAATCCTTTACATGAATTTTTTTAAAAAGCAATGATGATAGAAAGCCAGCACTAATAGTCAGAGTGTTTCTTAGAACAAATATTCATGGACTTTATATTAGCATGTACAATTGTGGTATTAAAGTCTTGTTAACAAATAAATTTCATTAAAATCTTAAGCCTGCTGTGCCTAGATAAAAATACAGGTTGATTAACACTTAATGCTCCTGTTAGTCTTTCTTGCTCATAAACATCCATGTATTTTCCTTTTTTTCTTTTCATTTTTCTGAAGAAACATAAAAGAAGATTAGTATTTTATCAATGAGTGAAGGCAGGACTAATTCAGGAATTTGGCCACTGCTATAGCTGCATTCAATGAATCATGGCAATTCAGGAATAGCTACAGTACTTCCATGACAACTGCTCAAGTACAAACCTGTCATTAAGAAATCTGCATGCACATAGAGTAAATATACAGAGGAATTTACTGAAGTGCTGTGGTTTTTGTTTTTTTTAATAAGATGATAAAAAATACATGATATGGAAGAATATTTCTTGTTATTTCTTGTAATGTGCAAAATGAAAGGTTGAGAACACTGATGTGTTCCACCAAGAAAATATGGAAAAACATACACCTCCCTTTCTCAGTAGTTTTAGGCAAGCATTATCTCATTTACTGCATATAGAATCTTAAACCTTCACGTTTTTTACCCCAAACAAACAAAAGAGAAAACCACCAGATCGAATTCGTATTTATTTTTCCCATACCAAATACTTTGATGGGCTTCCTTATGTTTAAGAGTCCATACCCTAGAGACTTGCAATATTTTTAAATACCTTTGAGGTCCTTAAGCAAATGACTTTACATATGTCAAGTAAATCTTCCCAAGTTTCTGAAGCATATGACATCTGACTTTCAGAAACCTGAGAAACATACGCTGTTTCTAATTACAGAGACATGGCTGTAACATTCACAGTAACCTTGTGAATCAGGACCATCCCCTCTTTAGGCATGAAAGTAAGGCTTTGAGCTATGGGCTCTGGTCTTGCATCAGACTGGATGATTATCTGTATCTGGATAGCTCTTCATCCCTTCTCCACCTGGGATTACTATCCCTGTAACAGTAAAAATGTGGAAGATCATGTGTTTGGGCTTTAGCTGGAGCAGTTCTGAGCTGGGAGTATTACACTCAGTTGTCATTACTTATGGTTTAATACACTTGACTGTGGAAGGTGCAGCTCAGGACCCTCCTTGCAGCACATATTGGTTTTAACTGCCACAGCTGAGGTAGCTGCCAGCTCCCACTGTGGCTGGAAACATCCCTGTCTGTGAGAACAGACTTGACAAGGCTGTCAAAACACCAAAGAGAACTATGAAACTGCAGAAATGCAGCTGCTGGGATTTGGCAGCAGAGATAAAATTCTGGCTGGATAAGAAGATAATAGACACACTTAAAAATTTGGGAATTAATGAAATCTACTAGGATATGATATATCCACTTGCCCCATAGGGGTTTTAATGCAAAGCTACCGAAGGATGCTTTACTTTTACATGCATTTGAGCATTATTATGATATCTATTCTTGAGATTCTGTAAATCTGAGTCATTCATTTGGATGCTGTAGCATGTCAGGTGCCAAACCATGGAAAACTACATATAAAACTATAAATCAGACCATCCAGCCAGGTGCACACAAGACACCTTCCTACAGGTATTTCAGATTTCAGCTCAGTAGAAATGACAATAGTTTTGTTTGTGCTAGATCTGATCCTAGAAAGTCTGAGGTAGGGAGAGTTAGCATTGCTATTAATCTGGAAGCAAAGTTCATTTCAGGCACAGTTTTAGCAATTTCTCTTGTGTCCTCTATATTTGAAGTGTCTATGTAGAAAAACTCTCAGAGATCTTAAATGCAAAGGTATAATATTCCTGTGTTTCCATGAGAGACAGAAAGCCCAATCAAACCTTCCATTGGCCTTAGATCTATGCACTGTAAAAGTGACAGAAATTTAGGGCTCAACAGTAAAAGAGGCAGATGGATGAGAGACACAAGACTGAATTTACTTTTCCTAAGGAATAGGAGAAACAGTTCCATCTCTAAAAATGAACCCAGTTCAGTCAGAGAAGGTAGATGCCTTAGTGTCTCTACAGTGCCTTTTGGGATCTCTGTTGTGGTGCTCATGAACCTGATATGCCACAATCATTTCTTGATGTAGCTTAAAAGTCAGTCAAAGATAAAAGATTTCCACATATTTTCTTGGTTTTCTTATATGACAGCCATGAGAGGTGTTAGTAAACACTGCAGACAGTCCTCTTCTGCTCCCTGGAAAGTGAGGAGGTGCCAGCAATTGCAGTTACCTCTGTGGAGAGTGGATTTTCTAGAAGAATATTTTACCAGAGCTGGAGAATTATGCGGTGGTACAGGGCATTTGCAGCATTTGACTCCAAATTTTGCTTGGGATCAGCTCTTATATCAAAACTTAAACCCATTCCAGTCCTCTAGAAAAGTACAAAATGCACAGTGTTCTTACTTCGCTTAAGGAACTTATTTAAATTTTGACTTGGCAGGATTTGTTAAACTTCATAACATTCTTGAGGTCTTTCTTCTTGCACAAGCATTTAACTTAAATTTTTATTGTACTTCAATGGGGGTCTTTGAGGGGTGCTTCAAATTTGTTGTTAGGGAATGCTTAGTTGCATTTTCTAAGCTCACTGAATTTTTTTTTACATTTTTTTTCCCTTGTGTTTCTGTAGAAAAAAGGATTTTATTTCTTCATAATATACTTATTTTCTGGTTATCAGAGTGAGAGAATATGGGATTGAGTCCTTAGTTCATGCAAACTACTGGGTTGTGTGTTCTTTGTTGCCACAAGTAAAAATATATGACAGATTACTTTATTCACAGTCAGATTACTTTAAGAAAGTTTATTCAAGAGAGAAAACAAAATCTCTCAGAGCCACTTTTCATCACTTTGCTTTCTTTAACATGTCCAGTTTTTCTGCCTCCAGATACTCAAGCAGATTTTAGACAATTGTGTCTTGATTCTGAAGTTTTTGAGATCTGTTTGAAATTAAAGCTGGCCTATCTTTAAAGATAAGAAAAGTATATTATAATATGTTTCAAGAGAGGTTTGCTATGCAAAAGCAGCTGCTTTTCAATTCTCTTTGTGCCTCTTTATATTTACCCGCTCTTCTTGCAGCCACATCATCCTGTAGCTGTGATGGGTGTTTTGGAGTGGACAGTCAGCAGCATTAAACAAAAGGTAACTGGGGAGAAGAGTGGTGAAGATGGAGGGGTTTAGTGAAAAAGAAAGGGATGAGGAATAGGACAGAAGGAGAATTTGCCTTGTCACATCTATTTTTACAGCAATTCAAACATGACAGAGACTTTTTTGTGAGATTTATGCCTTGTTCATTCCTACAAAACTATCACCATACAAGGCTATTGGGTTCTCAGTCTCTCCTATTCCTAATTTTCATTTTGCTACCATATGTAGGTTGAGCAGCGGATACATGTGATGTCTGCTTGTTAGGGCTTTTTGGGTGGCTAGGTCTACAAATTCCCAGAGGATAATTTTAAAGTAGGTTCATTCAGTTACTAGCTGCATTTTCTTGCCTCCTTCACTCAAATGAATGTAGTTCTGTGGTGGTTGTTCTTGACGGTGTCTTTTCTAGTACCATACCTTTTCTAATACCATAAATTAATATGAGTTTTTGTAGTCATTGACACTTGACAAAGGCTAGCGTCTTTTGTGCATTTTAGATTATACTAGCTTGATTTAAGTTAGATTTTTCATGAACTGCTGTCACAAAATACAGATTTGCTATTTGTGTAATCTCTTAGTAAATGAAAAATCATTTTTAGAATGATTTATGAGAACATGTTTTTTCAAAGTGATTACTTGAGCAGTAGATCTGTGTTTTCACTTAAGGCTGCACTAGAAATGTAAAGGAGAGCATGGATGGACAGGAATTTTTATCTTTCCTTCATAACAAGAAAATACTCAACATTAATAAAATGTAGGTAGTTTTAGAAAAGTCAGTTTAGAAATCTGATGGAAAAATTTATCATTTGTCATTAATGAGAACTACTTCTGGTGGGAGAAATGGTTTGGTTTTTTTCCTTCAAATCAGTCCAGGCTTATGACATGCCAATTTGATTACAGCCAGGCAGTGATGGGAAAGCACATCACATATAACTGGCACATAAGCCAGAAGATGAAAATTAATTTACATTTTTTTAAAAAACACTTTCTGTGATTTGGCATACTTAGTTTATACTTGTGAGGGTCTTGATGTTTTAGTATAATGGTGAAAATGCAGTATATCTTTCCTCAACGGATCAGTGGAGGTGGCCAAATTAGGTGTGAAACCACCTATAATGTTCGAGAGGTCATTGGGTCATTTTACGGGTGAGTTTAATTCCACACATCATTCTAATAACTATTTCTGAAGATACTGTAGGAATATAATTTCTCTAAATGTATTTTAACTTAAGCTGTTTGACTAGGTGTCCTAAAACTGTCCCATGGAACATTATCACAGCAGTGTACAGGCAAGGCAGGGGATCCAGGGTAAGCAAATACCCAAACACTGCTGGGGAGGGAGGGAAGCCCTATAGCTCTAAATGACACTGGCCAACTCAACTGCAAAAAGATATATTTTATTTTTAGCTTTAGAGAAAGGTGCATATTTATTTGTTTTCGTTCCATCCCTCAACTAGCAATGAGCAATGCAGAACACTGCATGCAGCTTTTGCATAAGCTAATCAAGAAATCCATCCTTGAGTCTCTCATTTAAATTGCATAAAAACTGGAGTGAGAAAGCATTGTGAAAGAGGAGGCAGAAATATTCAGCTGAAAATGAACCAAATTTATAAATGAGATAAATTAAATACTCCAGTTGTATGCCCAAAAACGAAATTGTGAAATGGTTAAGGAATTTGTATAATCCTGTTTTTTTTCACTATGTGCATTCTGACAGCTAAGTGGGAAAAAATTGATTGTGTGAATTTGAAAAAGAGGAACTCTTCCTTCTCCTCATGATACAGAATTATGTGGAAAAAGGTTGTACTACCTGCTTTTTCAGTATCTTCTGTTGTAGAAGGTGTGAGGACTGGAGCGGGGGTGAGAACTGAGAAATTTTTTACTGAATCTGGATTTGTCCTGTCAAATGTTGCTTTGTGTTTTTTACCTTTACATTTAAAAAATTCCTAATCATACCAAGTATGTTGGTACTAAATAAATCAAAAACAGGTCTGAACATACAGTCACAGGCATTTGTTTCCTGTGCAAAATTCCTCCCCATCTGAGCTGTGTATAAATGCAGCTGTTGTAGCTGCTGTCCGTAGTACCAAAGGCCAGAAGGAAGAGCTGCAATATCTGGTCACAATTTTGCACAGAAAATAGTGTCCAGCACTGAGGTGTGGGTTGTCAAGATCCCAAGGGTACTGCTAATTCTTGCTGTCCCTTCCAACCTTCCCTGGGCTCCACCTACCATGCTCAGACCTTGGCCATCCCTCCACCCAGGCACCTTTAAGGACCAGGGCCATCAGTCCCTGCCCCAGTGATGATACATCACAACCAGTCTCCATCTCCCAAAAGCCATGCTCATGTCCTCAGGGTTGAGCCTGATGTGCAGGGATGAGGCCACCAACACTGCCTTTTTAAAGCATAAGTTATTGTTGGACTAGGTGTTATTGTGATAAACACTGGCAATGGGCACAGTCAGTTGAACATTTCATCAAAACAATTTATTTGATTATTTTGGTTATATTTATATCCTTGACAGCAGAATAGCTCAAAATATAGATCAGTGTTTTCTCTCTTGCAGGAAGACACTATTTATATTTAAAACTAGGCACATTCAATTGTATTATATCATAGTTTGCCCTACCCAAAACAAAAAAAAAATAAGATTATTTAAATTGTTGGATGACAATCTCTTTCTTTGTAGAGATGCCACATGCTATCAGAATTTTAGCACTGTGATTAAATTCTGATCCTTGAGCCTGATCCATGAGACCAAGCTACAAGCTATTGAAGTATTGCCCATGGTGATAACTAAAAACTTGCAGGTTTTTAGTCTTATACTGGTACAATAAAAAATATTCATTTTTTTTGCACAGCTTTGAATAAATGTTTATACCTTTATGATAATAATATTTCTATTTGAATTGAAACGTGTCTTCTATTGTCATTAATAAACAGTCCTGAGACAATTTTTCCTTAATTGACAAATTTCTGCTAATCAGGTTCAATTTCACACCATGTTCTGCGTGTGTCTAGGAGAATTATGGGTAGGCATGATATTGAATATATACATAAAGTTGTAAGAATAGTCACTGAGTGGATGCTCACATAAGATTGTAAAACAGGTAGATTAATAGATATGTGTTGCAGGACAGCAGGCAAACTCCTTTAAAAAATCTTCAGTCACTTATATATCAGACAGCATAAAAGGAGACAGTACTTTCTAATAGCTAGAACAGACTTTGAAGGTCAAAGCTCTGCATGGGGAAATTTATTTTGTGTTACAGTTGCTGTATGAAGCAGTTGTGATGGGAATGAGTCACCTCAGTCCTACTAGGGCTCAATGTGAGGAGTTAAAGGGCAGCAGTTATGCTCAATGTGATTCAGCAGAGAGATTCAGAGGACTTCTGGAGAAAAAAAGAAGGGCCTCTGCTGCTTTTCATTTCATCTTCTGGTCTTTAAAAGTTATTGTAAATTTAGTTACTGGAAAAACGTCTCCCATTCCCCTAACCTTTTTTTTCTACTTCCTGCTCCCTTGCCCTCATTATTGACTGAACAACAATGGCTCTGCACAACTGAATTCACTGGGAGTCGTTCATGCTTTGCCAGACCTCTTTAGTATGCATATGAAAGTTAACTAGAAGTGTAGAATAGCCAGGAAGCACATAGCCGGCTTCAGCAGGAGCTGAAGGTAAATGCAATTATTAATTTTTTATTTGGAAAATATTTAGTTTACCCACTTCAGTTCAATGGGGAATAAAGAATGCAACAAGGGAAACTTTGGAGAAAATGGATTTAAAACTATAAAATTAATATTTAAACATGAGGCTATGAGAACAAACAATAGATATACACTATAGATATGCTTACCTCTCATTTTCTTTTAAGCATATACTGAAATGTTTTCTAACTAAATAAATAGAGACTGTAAGGGAAGGTATGTCTTTTCACTGAAAATCAGTATATTTTAAAATTTAGGATTAGTTAATCAAATTAATAAGCCCCTGTTGCTATTGTAACTTCAGAAAGAATGCATGAAGAAGCCTTTTGCAATATAACTGCATATAACTCTCAGATTCAGAGACATTTATTTTTGTCAGGTAAGACAGATACTTCCCCAAAAGACTCATAATTTATATTTTTTTAGTTAGATTAGAGCAAAATAAAGCTGGGGGGATGAGGGGTGGCAAGACTGTGCATACAACACAGCACCAGTGGCCATGTTATCCATGCTCCATTTGAGCTAGTCTGACTGTCAGACTATAAATTGTTCAAAGCCATTAGTATTATGTCTATGCTATGACTAAATTAAGATGGACTAAAGCCAAAGTGTTTGGTTTTTCTGTTGTGGTTTTTTTGGTGGGTTCTTTTGTGTGTGTGTTTCGGTTTGGGTTTTCTTCTTTAAGTATGCTCCCAGACTGTAGTGTAAATGCCATTAACTGTGCAAGCTGGTGCTACATGAATTAATCATTGTGCCAGCTATATGAACTTCTCTGAAATATGAGGTGAGCTTTTTCACACAGTTACCAATCTGAGTAAGTCTGAGTGCAGCTTGGGCGGGTGCCTTTGTACAGGTGTTTACAGGAGATCTGTTGGTATCTGCATGGTTGGCAAGAGAGAGGGCGCTTGCTAAGGTTGCAAGGGAATGGTGTTTTACTGTGGCAGTTTAGTGATGAAAAGCTGAAGGTGGAAAATTGGGGTACTAGGGGAATCAGGAGGGAAGGAAAGCCTGATCCCTGAGCCTGAGACATGAGACCAAGATAGAAGCTGTTGAAGCATTGCCAATGAAACAATACTTGTTTCATTGAAGGGAGAATGTGTGTTCTGTCAAAGAGTATTTGTGATTCTCCTGAGCATCATAAATACTGTATTTATATTTTTGCATTTTAACAAAATAGTTGTCATTTTTGTTGGAAAAATTATATTTTTAAAGTGTTTTGTTTTGCTTGACTTTTTTCACCTTCAGGAAAGTGATACTCAAAGTTATTCAGAAAAGGTATGAAGAAAGTAGATTGTCAAATACTGCTTTGAGTAATTCACCATTTACCTTGCAAATGTAAAATTTAGCTTTCAGTATGCTGATTTTTTTATGATTCATTTATGATATATGACAGTCATCTCAAAAATAACATTTGTGAGATTGTTACATTGGTGTCTTTCTTGTAATAAACATTTGTAGAGCAATTGAAATTTGGTAGATGAGTGTGCTTCAAAATATTGAAACTGTTTACTGTGGGATATTATGAAAGAATCTTTTTAGTCTTAACAGAATGAAGTAAAAGCAAAGTTCTTATCAAACACATGTATCTGTTTTCTTAATTCCATTCTCTCTTCTGAAGGGATTAGACAAAGTAGAGTGTTCAGGAGTAGCTCCTTTTCTCCCCATCCATTTATAAATTTTGGGTTTTCAGCAATACTGAAATGTGAATTGTAGAACTGTAAACATCTATTTCCAGAATCCAACCAGAAGTGTGGCTGGTTCTACAAACACCAAGATGCATGCAATACAACTTTGAGCTTTTTTTCTGGATACTTAATCAGTTGTGTATGTGTACTTCTGCATGTGAAACATTGGATATATTTTTGGACAGAAATATTCATGTCATGCATATTATTCAACTGAAAATTATTTTTGACAAAAATATTAATAGATTAACATTTTCCATAAAGCTTGCTAATTCTGTAGAAGTTATTAAGAAATGTCTCTCTTTGCCTTGAAACAAAAGAATACGAGCATTTCATATAACGAAATGACACAAGAAATGGTTTCCATGTTGCTACCTAGACTATATTTTCTATGATACACACAGCCCTGATCTCCTCTAATACACTACCTTTCTTAGTGTCTTAATTAGCAACAAGATTAATTATTTGAAGTTTTGATGGTGAGAGGAGAATAAGCTGAGAGCTGCTGAAATGCTGAAACAATTTTTCCAAACTGGAATATTTCTGACTATTGTAATTTCAATTCAATCAGAAAAGAAAAGGAAAGAAATTTTGCTTAGGATCCATGTACTTCAATAATGCTGTTATAAATGTGTCCTGCAATCACATCAATACATTCCAGTCTGTCACACAAATACATAAAAAAAATAAACAGACTATGGAGCAGAAGAACCTTCTCTATTTTGTGTGTATTTCTCTATGGAAAAGCTTGTGACTTATAACATATGCGGTGGCTTATTAGGGAAAATCCCTTCCACACATCTGGCAGGTGGAAAGCTGAAGTGCTATGCATTTGTTTGCAATAGCAGACAATAACAAGGACAGTTAAAATCAAATCCTAATGGACCTGACAGAAAAGAACAGAAGGATTAATTATTTTACTCTGCCTAATCCTCCTTTGAGACTTGCTGTAAAACTTAATTAATTGTTCATGATACACTTTGACATCATCATATGAAATAAGTTTGAGATGTATTGGTGCTAATTTTTTCTCATAAAAGATACGTTATAATCTGCTACTATATAATCTTTCTCAGTGAAACAAAGTAATAGTAAATTTGATTTTTATTATGGTTCTGTTATATTGTAATTACTTTTTCTAATTATATATGTTCAGTACATAAGCAAGGAGATGCTTTGTAATTAATTGCCTTTACTATTTCAACAGATTAAAAAATACCAGTATAGGAGTCATGTGCTGAAGGAGAATATGGCTAAAAGCTGAGTGAAACACTTATCAGTCAATACACAAGAATGATCAGCAGAGAGTGAAAACTATTTTCTCAGGCATTTGTATCAAGTTATAAACATTCTTTGACTTTACAACTCAGGCAGTTAAAGTAGCAAAGAGTGTCTTATAGGAATAAAGATTCTTTTAAGTGGATACACTCTAAAACATTTTGGCACAAGCTTAACTATTAAGTCAGCAGAAATACTGATATTTAAGAATGTAAGCATGATTATGTGCAAATTTCTATGGAAATAATGATGCAATGCAGCAGCACTCACTGGGAATGAGAATGCAAGGGAATTGGGTCTGGGAGTTGTGATGTAACACTCTAGTGTTTCTCTGGGTGTTAGCATTTTTGGACTTGGTGGTAAAAAACTTAGAAATGCTTTTAAGATCATAGGGGTTTTCTTTCAGGAAGGATTTTATGGGTTCCTAGTGTTTCTCTGGGTGTTAGCATTTTTGGACTTGGTGGTAAAAAACTTAAGAGATGCTTTTAAGATCGTAGGGGTTTTCTTTCAGGCAGGATTTTATGGGTTTGTACATCTCTGAAATAGCATTTTTTTTTTTATTTTCCAGCATGCAGATGTTCATATATGTAGAAACGCAGTGTTCTTAGCTCTTCCATTTCTAAACTTCTCTGTAAAAATTGTTTCCTACCTCTGTCTTCATACTGTTGTTCACATTTTGCATCAATCTCTCATCCCTTTTGTTCACCTCATATCTGATCTAAGTGAGAATCTAGGATATCTCCATAATGAAAATTACAGATACCCTCAGAGCTCAATTCATCCCATCTGCCTAAAATATTTGGTGTAAAATGGGATGATACTGATGGCTAGTTTGGGACACACAAAATCATTGAAGATCCATCCCTTTGTGAAATGTTTGCCGTTTGTGAAATATTTTCAAAATTGAACAGTATTTATAACTCTATCCCTGTACAATATTAAGAGTAGTTACTGCATAATTTTGTAAGTAAAAGTAAAAAATCTTTCATTTTTACTAAATAATCAAAATAAACAAGGGCTAAACATGAAATTCAATATTAAGACAAAATTTTAATTTCTGAGAAGACCAAAACTGTTACTGTGAAGAATAACTGATTTCACAATGCAACATGAGAATGTAACTATTAAGTATTACTATAGATTTTACTGTAATTATTATAGTTATAATTAATATTTATAAAGTAAATGTAGATAATTATTTAAAGAATTATGAGCAATGAGGTCTCTCTTATTTTTCTATGATAACCTGTAAACTAAAATAGTCTATAACGTAATTAATTTTGCCACCATCACAGCCTGCATCTGTTTATAGTGAACTTGTGAGAAAATATATTACAGTTTACTAATACTTTCATATATAATTGGACTGATCATGTGAGGTCACCTAGATCTCTGTACCTAAATCATGTCATGAATTTGGCCGGTGTTATTTTTCTATTACTGAATGTGCAGGAGTTCTACTTGTTTAGATTTAGTACTTCATAGTTTTCAACAGTCCTCCATTTATTACATGGTTTCTCTCTACCTTCTTTTGGTTAAGTTCTCAATCAAAACTACTGAAATCAGTTTGATTCATAGAATCATAGAATGGTTTGCACTCTGAATGGGAAGGAACATTTATAGGTCATCTACTCCAACATCCCTAGCAATGAGCAGGGATATCTTCAACTAGATCAGATTGCTCAGAGCTCTTTTGCACTGATAATATTTCTGTTTCCCAAAAGAATGAGGAACAGTGTCTAAAAAGCTCTTAAAGTTTAGGGCATCTAGAGATGAGGCAGGACAAAGAAAGCATGCGAATTCTAATGGTTAGGAATAAAAAAAAAAAGTTTTTCTTGTAGTGAAAGGTAGTTTGCTTTGTTTGTAGACACAACTGGGAAACAAATTGGGAAATCATTGTGTTTGAGTTGATGTTTAAAAATTGGACATCTCAAAGGACCATATAACTAAAGTTTAATCACACCACTTTTGGAATAAATAGACTAGAAGTGATAGACACTTTTTCTTTTTGGTAAAGAATCTTCCATTTGCTTTAGAGATTTTTCTCTGTAGCAAGATGTGTCAAATTTAGCTGTACTGAAGACAGCTTGCCTCTCTGTTAACCTCTGTGGTGATTTTTGCAAGTATATAGCAAGCTTCAACAGGCATGTCACATCATTAGATAGCACTGAGTTTTGTTTGTTTGATTGTTTATGAGTCAATGGAAATTAAGTGCAATCATAAAATGTAAAAAATTGTAAGTTTAAATTGTGTGGCTTTGTATTTAAATGTCATGATTTCTTCTTTTTAAAAAAGTGTTTTCATGAGGATGGTAGAATTGACAAGAGATCTAATGCACTCAAGTCATGAAATCTTCAGGGTTGTCAAGGATTATAATCTTTTTCTCTACACTGGAACAACTTTAACAGTGGAGTTACCCAATAAAGCACTACAGAAGGGCGTGATGCTTCTTTTGAGCTGATACCTACGGCCCGAGTACCATGTCCAGTTCATATCCAGGAGGATTCCCAAGTTTTAGGAGGAAAAGTCTGCTGTCAAGTTTATGCACAGGCACACATACTTTCACTGGTGGTAAAAACACAAGCAACAACAAGTGCTAAGGAAGCTATGGATTTTTTTTTAACTTCTGTGCTAGGTTTTAGAAAGTGGTAATAGTGGTTGCTTTCAGTTATGAGATAAAACCTCATATTATTTACTTGAGACAGTGTGATACCACACATTACGTTCATGGGAATAGAGAAGGAGTCTTGTTGGTGAGATTATAACTTTCAGACTCCAGTAAACTTTTTTTTCAGACCTTTATGCCAACCATCTGTTAAAGCATCTCTGCAGAACTAGCCATCTGCTAAGTATTAAATCTTTTCTTGTGCTGTGCTTGTGCATATTTTTTCAGGAATATTTAAGTTTTCTGTTTCAGCTGATATTGTATCAACAAATATGAATAAGTGCATTATTCGTATAATTAAAACTCTTGCAGTATGCCTACTCCAGATGGGTAACTTTTAGTACATTAATCACCATGCATGGGCAAATGTCCCATCAGAACACTAGTGGATTATCCATTATCTAATTCAAAACATAAACTGTATTTCTATTATCTTGTGATTACATAACTCAGGATTAATAAGGAGGTAATAGCCTTTTCCTGCATTCTGCTCACAGTGTTAGAGGTAATTTAATAATGTTTACTTCTCTTGCAGTTGTTATGTACAGAAAACTTGTAAACTGGAAGATAAAATTGACTTATACATCAAATTGGAAAAAAAAAAGTCTTGTGCATTACAAAAAAGACTGCTATATAATCTCATTTGTGACATTGGCAAATATACTGTATTTTCTTATTATGGCTTTTGCAGTTGGTGGTACTATAATGAAACTAGTTTATCGATGTGCTAGCTGGGTCACTGTAGAATTATTTGTTGTCATAGATTTTTATGGTAACTTCAAATATAATTATCATTTGTAGTTAGCAAGAAAAATAAGCATAATGATTCTGTGCTGCATAAAATTGCCAAAAAAATTTATCAGTTTAGTCAGCTTAGTGTTTTATTTCTTTGAAGAATAACAAGAGTATACTGTACAGTATACATTGTTTTCTAAAACTACGAATAGTCAGTGAAGCACAATAAATGTAGGAAACTGCTAATTTCAATCAATTGAGCTTTTGCCATAATGAAAACTACTACAGAAAGTGGAAATGTCTGACAGTTCAAAAGTACAATACTAATGGCTGAGATAAGCTGAGACATAATAATTGAGAGGATTAAATAGTGAAATTGCAGGCAAGTTATTTTCAAGAATATTCAGTTTAATTTATTTGCTGTGTTGTATGAGGTTCACATACATTTCCTTTATGGAGAGCTCATGTCACATTAAGATCTTAGTCTTCAGTCTGGGTAATCAGCAGGTGAGTGTGTTCATTATTATATCTATGGACAAGTATTTTAGAATTTAATAAATTTTTACACCATTTTTACAGGTATTTTAGTCTGCCTACAGTAGGCATTCTACTCTCCTTTACATCTGTAGCACTTTTTCTTAGATTGAATGATAGATTATAGTATTTATTTCTCTAAATATTTTTAATATTAGAAAGAGAAGCAACAGATGAATCTTTTCTCATATTGCTCATATAATTAAAAGTACGACAACACTTACTATTTCTACTTTTGATCACATGTGACTATTGTAAATATTCGGGCTCTTAAAGGGAAGCAAAAGTTCATATGGTTCATGAAATGCAATAATATAAAATGTCATAATCTACTTCTATGGCATTAAAAGTACTCAGTACTTTTGCTATTTTTATTGAAAATTGTTTAACCTCTATAGCACTGTACAGCATAAGAAAATTGGAACTCAGGAAGAGTAATTTTGAAGAAAAAGTGGTGTAACTTTCCTTAATGCAGAAAGGTTTATCAGTCTTAGAGATGGAAATAAATAAAGCTGGACAGACTAAGATAAATTAAGGACAAGGCATACTTATACAATAAAACACTTAATCTTTCTCAAGTCTCTTTTATTAGTTACTCATATTTTTCTAGCTAAAGTCCTAGGTCCTTTTCTCATCATGGAAATTAGTTTGTTTGCAAAAATATCAATAATGTTTCACTTACTGTTCCTGCTGTCTCCAATATTAGCTTTTAAACTGAGCAATTACAGTCTTATAAATCATAGACTCATCTAGGTTGCAAGAAGCCTTTAGGATACAGTCCAGCCATTCACCCTCACTGTAAACCCTAACCCCCTAAACCATATCACCCAGAACCTGATCCAGATGCTGCTTAAACACCTCCAGGGCTGGTGAATCCACCACCTTCCTGCGCAACCTATTCCAATGCCTGACCACCCTAACAGTGAAAAAACGTTTTCTAATACCTAATATGAATTTTCCTTTTCTCAGCTGAAGGTTGCTTCCTCTGGTCTTCTCATTGCAGGCATGCTAGAAGAGGTCGGCCCTCATCTCACTCCAACCTCCTTTCTGTCAGTTGAAGGGAGCAATGAGGTCTCCCTTAGCCTCTTCTTGAGACTAAACGAACCCAGCTGCCTCATCCTTTCCTCATAAAACCTAGTATCTAAACTTTTCATGAGACCTGTTACCCTTCTTGCAGAGAATTTTTTTTTTTTTTCAGATGCTCATGCTTTGAAAACACATGCTGGAGTGATTACTAAGCAGCTGTTGTGCAAGGTTATGTATGGGTGGTGCCTCTAGCCTTCTACATGAAACCCAAGCTGAGTGTTTAATGAACTACAATTTTCAGAGTGTCTTACAAAAATCAGACAAATTACTCATTTGGGTCTCCACAGTTCAGTTGTTAGGTAACTGCATCTTTTGTGGTGCCACGTGCTAGCTGCCTGCAGTGAGGATGGGTGTACTGAATCTGCTTGGTGAAAAGCAGAAGCCTGCCCTCTTGGTCACATCTTTTTCTCCACTCATTGCCAAGGCAAGTGGATGTAGCTCCCATGCCACGTGTGGGTATGTGTTGTGAGTATACTCACAGCGTGGCTGAGTCTGGCTGTTTGGGAAAGTGTTCAGAATAATTGTTCAGATACTCTCAAAGATCAGAGTCAATTAATTTCTTACCAAGACTGTGAATGCAGAAATATAGCAATGGGTAAGAAGGATTTCCTTGATTAAAAACCCTCACACACTTACTGAGTTACTATAAAAGAAAAAAAGCAAACTTGTAATTTATGATCGTGATTAATTAACTTATTGCCTGTTACTTAATGTCCAATAGAGAAGAGAATGAAGGGACAAGAGAGACTTTCAAAGCCATGAGACAAATTTGCCATGTTTTCATGCTGATCAAGCATCTTTCATTTTAAGTGCTATCCCAAGCTTATACCAGGGGAAGAAAAGAAAAAGTAAGGCTGTAGTGTGCTAGATGTCAAAGTAGCTGAAAAATCGAAGTAACTATTTCACTGGTCTATCTTAGCTGCATTATGACTGTCTAGTGATAGAAAAGGGCACACATGGCTCCAATGCCTTTGTCAGTTTTTCTTCTGTTTGCTGTCCATTGTTTTATTGCCAAGGAGTGCAAAAAATTTGCAGAGAAGTGACGAATACATCACCAGATCTGTAAACATCTGCATACTTTAGTGTAAGAGTTTGATACCAGAATGATACTGATGCAGGATGAAGAGCTGCATGGAGATTGTGGGACAAGATCTCTGTGATATTTTAGTAGATATTGGTAACGGGATGAGATGAAGATGTCTTCTGTCCTTGCTGCTAAGTCTTTTTTGAACATGCAATCAGAGTGACAAAGGTAATTTTGAAAGTGAAAACACTTGATAGAGCTTTCTTTGTAGGCTGTCACTAGACAGATATTGGCAACTCCAAGATTTTGAGGTGTGAAAATAATTTAAAATAATAATTTAAAAATTATTTCAGGTCCATGATACCTAAAGTTGGATTCAAATTTCTGAATTTTCCTCCTCATCTCTCATTTCAATGGAGCAGAGGTAAGGATGAGAATGGCATGGACAGTCCAAAAAGGACTGTGGCATAACACCAAATAGCTTGGTAGCTGTTCCCAATATACTAGAAGGAGATGTACTCTTGGTGAATCTAGTTTTTACTATTTCTAGAGAACACACAGAATGGACCAATAATGATTCATGGTTTCTCTTTAGTTGTTTATTCTGAGAGTGTAAAGACTACCTTGCTCTTTAGCATATTTCTACTTCATTTTTAGCATTACAGTTTTAATAAGTTACATCATTAGAAATTTCTAGAGCATGGGGAAGCATTAAAAACATTTTGATGTATTTAAAGCTAGAGATGTCAAGAGTAAATTAAGCCAAACAATAAAAAGCTGGTTCAGAGAGAAATTTGATCATCTATTTACTATACCCTTTTTATACTATTTACATCAAACTGCAGAAAGAAAAAATACTTGGTGGAAATATTTCAGTTTCGAGTGAAAATGAACATTGAAACTGGTTGTCTGGGAGGCCTGAGGGGTCTTCAGCACTGAAGATACTAAATAAAAGGTCTTTCTTTTGTGTATGAGAAAAATCAAATTAATTTCTGAGACACTTTTCAGTTTTCCTATGATTCTATAATTTTATGCTATTGAATGAGTCTAACAAACCTTCTACGTAATGATGCAACAAGGAAACAGCAGAGAGACATAACTGCAACAACTATGGGATGCTAAGCCACTGACATTTATGGCTGTCACTGAGTTGAAAATTCAAATTATTTTCTATCTAAAGAAACAGGAAAAGCTGAATGTATGTTATCCAGATTAAAAAGACAATGTTATCTGCCTGATTGTACTGTTATTTCTTAAGATTATTTTTGCTAAAAGCTTAATCTAATTGATGCTTTGCCATTCCAAAATGACTAAATATGAAAATACTTATCTAAATGCAATCTTGAAATTTGCATTTACCTTTCTATGGATGTTTACTTTTTAAAATTTCATTTGTCTGACCTGAAACCAAGAAAAGGAAACCTTTATATTTAATGACTTGTGTCATTAAAACTCAGGTGGTTTGCTATTTACAGTTTTGTTGACCAAAAAAATATCTCAACCTCTCTGCTCGGTTATGAGTTTTTATTTTTTTAAGACCAGCTACTGTGAGCACTATATCAGCCCTGAACTTACTCAACACATCTGTTATTTTCACATTGTCTGTTTATATCAATTAAGTCTCAAAACCGGGCAAATGTCCATCCACACTTTTTTCCTGGTTCAGTGCCAGCAAAAGCAACTCCTTTTTTTCAACATTCAAGCCTGGTTCTATTCAGATATACCTGAAACTTCATCTGTGTTGCATCAAATTCTCATTCACTCCTGAATTCATCACCTTGGTGGCATTACTTGTTCTTCTTCAGTTATCCTTGAGTAGCCCTTTGTGATCATAATGATTGATAAGTCTCTTGGATCAATGCTATGAAATTTTTAGCACAGATTTTGTAATACATATTTTAATGATGGATATGTCTGGATCCTGACGCATAGTAATGATATGTTTTGAAGCCCTATTTTGAGATCATTATCCTTCTGATCTTTGAAGGTCTGATTATAAAGGACTCTTATTTCCATGATAAATAGGTGCTAAATTATTCCTGGCTTCCTTTACTCATAGTATCCACTCCATGCAATTCAGAATGAATGAACAAGAGATTTACTAGTTATTACCAATGTTCTTACTCATAGAATTGCAGGCAAGTAGCATAAAAGTAAAGGTAATTTTCTAGAGGAAAGAGCACCAGACAGTGGGGATTAACTAAGAGAACACTGGTACTTCTGTCTGGAGCTCTGAAAACGAAATTTTATCTAAGGTTAGTGATTGGGAGGGGGTAGGATAGTTAATGTGTTGGGTGCTGTGTCTTCAAGCAATTGCTCTTGGAACATGAAACTGTCGCTCTTGGAGCATACAGCTTCTGGCTAATGGAGGCACTGAATTTATCTGTGCCTGATCTGGCCCATCTAAACTTTTGCCGAATGGCATTCCATGACTTTTGTGCAGTGTCAAATGGGGATACCTACCCAAAAAGACAAATATGTTAGTTCTGTAATAAAAAATCTTGTGTTTTACTGCAATACATCAGGAGAGTCAAAACATTTCCAATAAAATAAAGATCCTTCATTTCAGAATATCAGATAAATAAATCACATAAAAATGCACTACGTATTTTCCTTGCATATATGCAAAAACAGTATCTTAAGATCTCTTTAAAAACTGCTAATTTTTGGCTTCTTCTCTCTTCTTTATTGTTTACCAATTTGAAATATTGAAGTGCAGACATGTCCCTCAGGTGATAAATAAATATATAAACAACTTTGTGAGTACTCTGCATCAAATAAATTGGATTTTTTTTTTCACTGCAGAAGACCTTACTAATGTGAGTTTGCCTCCTACCAAGCTATTGATATGCTTAAGCCTTCCTAGAGCAGGCCTGATAGAATTGATCCCTGTTTCAAGACACTGCAACTACTTACAAAATATGTGAATTGACCATTGATTGTAGTTAAATATTAAATATATAAGTATTTATATGGATAAGTACAATTTTATTTTCATCAAGCAATCACCAAGCTTCCTTAATAGCTTTATGTAGTGGACTTGATCAAAATCCTTTATCAGAACCTTCTTCAATTAGTGAATGCTAATGGAGCACTTGGAAAATAAAAAACGGAGCATAAGTGTTTGCTATCATAGTTATATAAAAAGTCCTCTTTTAAACCATTTTACTAATGGTTTAATTTCAAGTGTTTGTTTTATTACAAACTTTCAGGAAAGTGTTGTTTGCATACCAAATGCTCAGGATTATAACTTGTCCGAATGATAAATAAAATAAAGCTTACCAATTGAATAAGAAGTATTTAATAGCTAAAAATCCCCATTTTTAAAATTCCATTAATTCCTTTTTGTGCCTAGTTTTATTCCTTCCTATCTTAGATTCTTGAGCTTAGGCTAGGTTGCACAATAGCTCTTTTAGTCAATTGAGTTAATATCTTTTGTCTCTTTCTAGTGTATATAGGCCAACTAGGCACAACTATTTCTACTTCAGGTTTAAAACAGCATCTGGTTTTTCATCTACTCTTCAAATTTATTCTCATCACAATATTTTGTTTTTTGACTCAAAAGGATTAGTATGACATATCTACTTTGAATGCTTATATTTGGGGATTTCTCTATGAGAGAGGAAATATTATCACATAATGTCTTATCTAAAACTAATTGGGCTCACTGCCAAAATGTCTTCCTCTTAATTAGCCTCAGTTTGATGAGATAGTGAATAGAATATTATAGGTATACACAAAAATTAATATTGAGCTTTATAATTGGCCACAATTGCACTACCATGTAATTTGGCATGACTTGGTTCTACATTTTTAGGATTTCTTAAATGATTCTTTGGTTTATCATGTAGATGAGATAAAGGCATAATTTCATAGATGATTAATAGTTTTCAATAGTGTAACAACCATAAATGATTTTGTTTGCATAATCATCTTGTGGCAGCTCTACACATAAAATTATTCAGATTGATGTCTCCCACAGCTAATCTCTGTTAATTTGTAAGGGGTGTCAAGGAATTTATCTCAGCTGGGCAAAATAGAATTTCAGATAAATCAAAATTCTTACTGAACTTAACAATAAATGTGTAAATAAATAAGTAATTAAGATTGAATGGGTTTCCCAGACCTTAAACCTACAGAGAGAAAAAATAAGAAAGTGTCATCACATTTTCTCTTTCTTCTGCTACCCTGCTAACCAGGGTTACACATTTCCAGAACACTGGGGCCAGTGGCCTCCTCAGATACCCTCAGTTCAGGTGCTTGTGGGATCACTTTAGTCCACATAAACCAGATTAGCGTGCATATATTATTTTAATTTCTTAAGCAGTGTTTTTTATTATTTTTTTTTAAATAAAAAGTCCTGGGGAATACTCACATGGTAGGTCAGAGAGACAACAGTTGCCTCTGGGTCTGGTGACTAATTTTCAGCCAGTGTAACCACAGCTGGAAGAAGATTGTGACTATGCTAATGATATGACTGTAAAGACTTAGCTCTAGGTTAGATTAATGCATAAATTCATTCATGTGTACAGATTAAATTCCTTGTTAAATCTCTACA
This sequence comes from Passer montanus, assembly GCF_014805655.1. Lineage (NCBI taxonomy): Eukaryota > Metazoa > Chordata > Aves > Passeriformes > Passeridae > Passer > Passer montanus. The sequence continues at coordinate 5,871,729 of NW_024357613.1, read as the reverse complement.
TGGTTAGGCCTCAGGCTGTGACTACTACTTGCAGTGTCAAAAAATTACAGTATAACATCTTAATTGGAACTGTAGTGGTCATAGGGAATTAATTTGGCACAAATCTTCTCACAAGTTTTTTTGGCCAATGTCCCTCAACTCTGATGAGCAGAGATGTATTAAAGAAGGGTGGGGAAACCAAAAAGCTACAAAAAGAATGGGCTTTCTAAAAATGCTGATTGCTGCAGTGTGTCTTCCTGTGTTAAGTGCTATGGCTGCAGTCATGCAGCTGCTCAGTCACTATTCAAAGCAGGAAAGTGTTTGCTTTAATTTGTTATGACAGTGGTAGCTTATAGATGTTGCAATATTTAAGCATGCTTGCTTCCTAGAGAAGTAGAGTATCATTGCTCTTTTAGTGGACTAAATTCCTCCTTCAGTTTATCACTACCTATTTGTAAAGTGTTTTAGTCTATTCAGTCATTAATTTACCCTGCAGAAAGCTGTGATGCTTTCTGCTGTTTTGTAAAGGCCAGATCTAAAAGCATTATATGTTGTAAACTGAAAACACCCACCAAGGTAAAGCTGTCACTCTGAAAAACCTTGCTTAGCTACCATGTAAAGACAGACCATACCTTATAGCAAGTCTTTATGCTGCTTATATGACCAGAACTGCTTCTTTATGAATCTTTGAAATTGTCCTGGTTTCAAGTGGCTTGATTGCTATTTTATGACTAGGTCTAGCCAGGATGTTGAATTTCTGTGTTTCACTTCATGCCCTGAGAAACTTCAGCCTAGATGGTATTCTCAGATGAACTGACAGAACTAAGCTGTAAGGCTGTGGAGTTACATTGATACTTTCCTAAAAAGAACAGAAAGAGGAGGAGGCTGTGGGTGTATTTTCTAAAATACCTTGTAACAGAGTATTTTCTGAGGAAAGTAGGAGGCCCAAGTTCAGATTTCCTTTTCTGCCCAGATTAATTCAAACTCAAATCTCTGGTGATTTTACCCTAATTAGCCAGATTTTGAACAGAAAAGTAATGAAATGGAAGCCTGAATACTTTACCTATAGAATCAACAGTGAGAAGCAGGGGTTGTAGTGGTGAGTAATATAAAACCACAGTCTGGTTATCTCTTTCTATCACAGGAGAGAAGGTGAGTAGCAGAGGATTTCCCATTCCAGAAAAGAGATGCTCAATAAAACTGATTGACTAGAAGTAAAAGTTAGATTATTTACAAAAGAGTTTTAGCTCAGTAGACAGAGAAAAGTAGTAACTTCTGGAATAAAATTATTTAAGGACAGACCATCAGGCCTGTAAATCAAAATAGGTGTGTTTCTAAAGGAGAAAGAGCAAGCTGTATGTTATAGGGGATTTTGGAGGACTGCCTTCTTAGGTTTGAATACATGAAAATTCAAATTTTCCTTAAAAGCTTATATGAGCTTATATGCAGAGTACAGACAGCAGAAGTGAGAATTTAAATACTTCTTAAGAAGCTAAGATAAAATACTGGCCTATTGAATAGTGCTATATTTCATCTCCCCTTTCACAGCTCTAAAGCATAGCTTCTCCACAAAGTTCAGAGTGTTTTCAAATGTTTTCTTTCTAATGGGTAAATATTTTACTGAAATATTCAGTGTGCCAAAGGGGTTATGTTGATCAGGACTCTGCACTATACATTATGTAAGAAAAATCAGTACTGTTTTTCCAGGATGCGTCTTTGTCAGCTTCTCCTGAATTCCTGAAACCGTGTTGCTTCTGGTAACAACTCTCTTGAGCTGTTTTCCAAACTCTTTGAGCACAATAATACGTGGTACTTAGGTAACTCTTCTACCACCCAAGTGCCTTTCATGGGGGTGTTGATTTATTTGATTCATCCAGAGCTATGTTGTTGTTAAAAAATTAGTGATTGTGAGAAAAATGTGGCTTCCACATTATTTGATTAGTTGAATTGGACTTACTGCTTTAATTAGATATTTGACAAAAAAATCTCAGTGTTGCTTATGGAGTTATATACATTGTCATGCTATTTTTTACCTAACATTTATATAGACTGCTTAAATCATCCCAATTCTGCAGGAGAAAAATTGAATTATTGCCATCACAACCTCAGCGGTGCTAGATTGTATGCTTCATTGTATTTACTTGATCTTTAGTAATTTGTATTGATTGATCTTTAAGTTTCTATTTCATTACCTAGAGCTCCTTATTCATGGAAGCTCTGAATTTTATGATAAGCCTAATATAGAACTCATTAGCTTGTTATTATTTTGTGAACAAGAATCTTTTAGTTATTTTTAAGATACCCCAAAGTGAAACAGAGAGAAGGAAAAAAAAAATAACAATCACAGCAACAGATCTTAGTAACATAAAAGCAAAGTTTTTGAATGCGTAATCATGTATTTGTCATCTGGAGATTCATGTTAATTATGCTCATTCATCTGTACCAGCCACAGGGGAAGTTCTCTAAACAGCTTAAGGCAGTCTGGCTACAGAAGACACTCCTTTCACTCCTGTCTGCACATTGTGTTGCTCACTGGCTGCTATTTGAGCAGTCACCTAACACCTGCAAAATCAAATGGTAAACTAAAGCTAGTAGCATATATATACACCTATGTAAAGTATATCTATTTTTAAAATGTCTGGATCTTTAGGTGCTTAAAATTCCAAGATCTGAGATAGAAATAATCTGTAATTTTAAATAAACACTAACATTCATATAGAAACAAACAGACTTTTAAAGCTGTAGTGTCAAATGCCCAGCACTTAGCAAATGGCAGATTTCTAATTCTCAATTTCTCCCCACTGACCAAAGCAAAATAAGGTATGATCTTTTATTAATTACCATGTTATATTTTCCTTCATAAAAATCTGTGCTCACATTTGTGTTTAGTATGACCATTACTTTTATATGGACAAAACTATACCTTCTTTCTAGTTGAAATGAATAAACTAATTTCTCAAAATTTTATTTATAATTCTCAACATAATTACATGTATCCATGATTTGGCAAACATCATCCTCACACCTGGTAAAGGTGTAGCCAAGTGGATGCAAAACTTGAGAAAAAACCCAAAACCACTGAGCAATGTCTAGAATTAGATCTAGATAAGATGACCATGTGAATACTTACTGATTTGTGATAAAAGATACTTGTAATTAAACCTTCAGTTATTCCTTTTCTTCTCTCTGTGTTTGTGATGCATGTGTTAGTCAGAGAGCAAGATCTAAATAAATTATAAGGGGTAACTTCTGAATCATCTTGCTGCAACAAATACAAGTTTAATGCTGCAAGAAAGGTTATCAAATCCACATTTGTCTTGTTGCAAAATATAACATTCAAAAAATTCACATCATACAAGACAAATTAATTCAAAGTGGTTCATCTGAGAAAATCCATCAGCAGCTAAACCACTGTAAACAATGACTTAACAATGCTGACAAAAAAAAATCATAAAGTTTGGCTTATCATACTGAGAATTGTCAATACAATATTCATTGTACTTAAAGAAGTGGTAAAAAATATATTGTCCAAAGAAAAATGTGTCTTAAACTATTTCTTCACATGCCTTGCAGATTGTCTTTGATCTTCCTGATAAAACTGTCCTCACATTACAGCTAACATCTCGCCTTGCAAATCAAGGACATAATCCACAAAAAAAGTGCTTTTTGTGACTCTTGAGAGACAGTTGTGAAAAAGAAATGCTGCTGAAATGTTACTGAGTCAGATGGTGCTCCAGAAGAGAAACCCTCAAACCCCTGAGACAAAAGGCAATCCAGACTCCCAGAGACAGGGCAGATACCTGCCTGCAGTGACAGATCCCTGTCTGTCCCAAGCACTCTGGGACTGAGCACTCTGCTCTTTTTCTGAAAACACCATCTATGTGAGGGTGCCAGACCACTGACTCCAGTGCCAGTAAAAAGCAGATGGCATCTTCACAAGATAGAGCCACAATCTTACAGACAAGCCCAAGGATAAATACAATCACTTTATGGATGATGAACGGATTGGCAAAAGGCAATCCTGGGCCATGCACAGAGTGTGCTCTGGGCAAAGTCAAATGTCTTTTCAGATATTATAGCTTCTCTGTAGATATTTTGTTCTAAATAAAACAGCTCTGTTTTTCTCTTTAGTCCTTAATTCTCCCTAATTTTTCTACTGGGTGTTGTGGTTTAAGCACGGCTGGAAGCTGAGCCCCACACATTGCTTGCTCACTCCTCCCACATTGTGATAGGGTAGGAATTGGAAGAATTAGAAGTGAGAAAACCTGTGGGTTGAGATAAAGACAGATTAATAGATGAAGAAAAGTCTACACTCACAACCAAGGCACAACTCAGAATTCATTCACCACTGCCTATGGGCAGGCAGGTGTTCCTGCATCCCCAGGAAAGCAGAGCTCCATCACAAGTAACAGTTGCTTGGAAAGACAAACACCTGAACTCTGAACCTTCCCCTTTCTTCCCTCCTACTCCAGATTTGATTGCTGAGCATGATGCCATATGGGCTGGAATATTCTTTGGTCTGTTGGGGGTCAGCTGTTGTGTCTGTGCCCTCTCCCAACTCCTTGTGCACCCCAGCCCCCTTGCTGGTGGGGTGGGGTGAGAGGGATCAAAGGCTTTGACTCTGTGCAAGCACTGCTCAGCTATTACAAAAACATCCCTGTGTTAGCTATGCTGTTTCCAGCACAAATCCAAAATGTGGTCCCATACTGGCTGCTGTGAAGAAATCTAACACTGTCCAGGCCAAAGCCAGTGTACTGGGTGGTGCTTTCTCTCACCTTAGGTCACTCAGCTGGGTCTGTGCTGCTCACTGTGTTTATGCAGATGAGGAATAAAGACTGAACTTCAGTGTTATGTAACAGCTCTATGAGATAGCACAGATATATGGCAAACAATGCCTCATGTCAACAATATTCAAATCAGTTTACGACTCTGCATCCCCGCTTTTCATGGAGATTTTGAGCAATTTGAAACTTGAGATAATATATCTTATATATATATACATATTCCTGAGAGCTTTTTTAGTGAAGGCCATACCAGAGAATTTTGTTCTTTGGGTATGGTACTATAATATATAAAATAATGCAATACCTGTGGAGAAAATAATTGAGAATGGTAAAATTTTCCCTATGGCATGATCCAAAACTGAGAAATTAAGCCACAGAAATCATAGCTGTTTCCACCTTAAATTAAAAGTATGTTTAATCTTGATTTTTCTTAAATATAGCAGAATTTTTTCCTACTGACATATTCAAGATAATTGTTCTTCAGAACAAAGGCAATCCCACTTTTCAAACAGACCAGAACAAACTTCACAGCATACCTCCCATTTTGCAGAGTAGTGCATTCTGTTCAGGTTTCAAGGTGCTGGCAGCAGGGGACTGCAGGGCTGGCTTTTGTGGGAAGAGGCACGGGACAGCCTCATGTGAGACAAAGCTGCTTCCAGCTGGCTCAAATGGATCCACCACAGGACATCATCCAAAAACAGGGCACCTCTGGGAATGTAAGTGCGGGGGGAAAAGACAAAGACCAGCAGGCAGGGGGGGAGAGAGAGGAGGAGGAAGGAGTGAGAAACAGCAGAGAGAACACCAAGGCTGGAGGAGAAGGGAGGAAGAGGAAAGGAAAGGAAAGGAGACAGAAAGTATGTGGAGGAAAATCACACCACCACAACATCCCTGCACATACTTTGCCTTACAGAGGGGGCTGAGTGTAAAATGCAGCAATAACATAGGGGAGGAGTGAAGTTGATCTTGAAAGAGGGAGAGGAAAGGTGTTTTCCCTAAGAGTGTAAATTTTTGGTTCTCTTCTTTTTTCCAATATCTGACACAGTAATTATACATATATACATTAAATGGCAGTAAATAAAATTATTTTTCCTCTAAACCAATCTGGTTTTCCTGTAATGGTGCTTGGTAAGCAAAATGCTTTCCCTTAGTTCAGCCCATGAGTTCTCTCATTCCTATTCTTTCTTTACCCTGTCCCACTGAAGCAGGGGAGAGAGCAAGCAGCTGGGTGAGAATGTAGCTGCCACGTGGGGCCAACTCCCCACAAGATATCTACGTAAAGTAGTGTAAAAAATACGTTGCATTAGCATGTAAAAGAAAAGTGTGGACAAAACACTGACATTGCTGTGAAAAATTAGTGGGTGAATAAGCTCTGGAAAGCCCCTGCCTGCTGGCATACACAGAATCAAATACCTGGATGCCAGATGTCTGTGTCACTGTGGACTCCATCTGCAGCACATGCTTTCATGCCATATGCTACTTTATATCAAATGGTGGAATGATTGCATAATAAATTTATTGAAAAACAGCTCTGTTCCCATCTTTCACTGCTCTTCTTTATTCTCCCATATCTTTCTGTCACCTTTGAAAAATAAGTTCCATAGGCAACTGTCTTTTGGTCCCTTTCTGTCCAAAAGAGGATCACTGAATGGTTGGTGTCTGAGGAGTTAAGGCCCAGATGTTAATGACTAATTAGACTGGTGATTTGTTGTTGTGCAAGTGCATGATAATTCTTTTCAAGGGACTAACATTAATGCTATAGTAACACTTTCACATATTTTAATTTTACAGGATTTAGAAAAATTATGTATAACTTTGTAGATGTTTTAGTTTGTTTAAGGTTTGTTTTTTTTTTATTTGCAAGATTATGAAAACATTGAAAATGCAAATATTTCATAATTTGTATTAGTTAAATTGAGTATTTTTTGTTTTCTTATGACTCTCCTCAGAACTTGACCATCTTTTTATTATAGAGACAAATCATCTATTAAAAGAAAAAAGGAGTTTGTGAACTGTAGTTAATTTTCATGTAGGTGGTGGTTTCTGTCATCATCGAGTTTCATGTTTTTATTTACATGCATTCATCAGATCCTCTGTTTCTCTCCCTGCACCTCAGAGTCTTGCAGATATAGCTAAGTTGAAACTGTGTAAAGTCTGCTTTATCCTGACCAGAAGCTGGCATTTAGCTCTAGTTCTTGTCTTTCATAAAACATCCCAATATTCTTGGAACTTTGATTTAATTCTGGTTTATTCACTTCATAAGCAAACTGATCTCATTTAAATAAGTACACATGTAGTTCAATAAAAACAGTGTAAGTGAGAAGAGAGCCCAGCTGCTGTCTTTTTTACTTGTGTTGTTATTTTGGCTATACATTTCAAGAATGTAGCAAGGGATGAAATCTATCTTTCCTTACCATTCTTCAGAACTTTCTTTGGATAAGAGTTGCAGGACACAGTAATTCTGTATTCTATCAAGTTACATGACAGTTGCATTTTTTTCTGAAAAAAGCCATAACTTTATAGAAAAATATTATGTATACATGGTCTATTGCGTGTTAAAAGAACCAGAAGACATTCTGGGTCAAGAACAATGATAAATTGAAAGGACAAAGACATTGCCAAATAAAATCTGGACAAAATTAGTCACATGCACAGTACAGGTTTTCACCATTATAAATTCAAGTAAGTTCATTTTTGACACGCATACCTCTCCACAGTATGATGAGGAGTCCAGTGTTCCCAAGAAAACCCCTAATAATCTTAATAGAATTTAGGGTTCCACTTGCCTTTGCATTCTGCCAGTCAGCCTACCCTACCATGTCTAGCTCCCTTTATTTCGTCTGATTCTGCCTATTGAGTAATTGTTTTTTGAAAGAAATAAAAAATAGTGATATCTGTTGACTGATAAAAATTGGAGACATTGTTAGTCTCTCAATAGAAAAAATAACAATATTTGTAAACTAATATTTCAGACTTTCTCTATTTTGTAGTACAACATTCTTCTGAACTTCATTTATTTCACTTTATAGTGGTAAACAGATCAAATGCCAGCAGCACTCCCAGATGTCAGTAAGTAATAACAAGATCATACACTTTAGTAAATTTCAGTATTTCTTTTCTGAACCTAGAATCAAGACAATAGAGGCAATTTGTCTGCAGAGACTTGGGGAATAGTATTGAAATATTCTCCCTATGTAAATATTCTGAAAACAAATCAAAAATCTCCCCTTTTCACTGAGATTCTCACCCAGCATAGGAAGGAATTTATCCACCACTTTTTCTGGGCAAGTAATTCAAGATATGTTTCTTGACTCTGCTGGGCATCCTGTACAGTGTCAGGTTTTATATGGAATTGATGTTACCATTTCATGGAGTTTCCCTTTAGTCTAAATCAACTCAGTGTTCTGTTCCAGTTGTGAAATGTCCAGCTTGACTCTTGTCTCTCATAAAGCATTTGGAAACATTTTCTCAGAACTGAGATAAACTGCTACACCTGATGTAGAATCTGGGAATTTATCTTTGATATAAGTAGCTTTATGTCATCAACACTCTGAGAGGCATAATTGTAGAGAGAAACAGGTTTTTTTATATACCTGTGTGGAATTTTCATTTCCTCAAAATAGCTCTTAAAAGTTTCAGAAGAATCTTGTTTCCTTCGTTAACTGAACAGCTCTCCTTTTCCAGATAACTCCATCACTTTTAGTGCAAATACTTGAATGTTAGATTGATGTGGGGCCGGCAGCTGAAAGTCTATCCCTGACTTTAATGGGAATTGATTAGATCCTGCTGGCACTTATGCAAGTGAAATTCAATTGCTTGAATGTGTGCAGAAAATTATCATAAACATGATGTGAGTGTAGCAGAAATGTGTTCGTTTTTTAATCTGAATCAATGTTTGTGGAAATAAACATACCACACTTGCTGTGTCCTGGAGAGCATAAGGGAGGTAGCAGTTACTTAATAAGCCACTTAGAATATTTTTTGAGATAGCCTTTTAGTTTACCAAGAAGAGACATCACCTGAACATTTGGGGAAACTCATTACAATTTGATAGGTTTTGTAATTTGCTAGGTATTACTGACTGTGTTGAAGGACGATGCATTGTCCTCTTTCTCCACAACTGTTATTGTCCTTATTGGATCAGGTTCAAAACTTATATAACTTGCATCCATACTGGCATGGAATTCTCTTGGAGTTTGGTGCCCAGCAGCAGGAGAATGATAGCTTTTGGACTGTATGGATACTTTGAGATCAATTATCTTAATTTGTTCTGCTGGCAATTAAATTAATTAGAGCTGTTAATCCCTTATTTTATATATTCCATGTCACGTGACATGCTTTCCTAAGATTGCCATTTGAGACACTTTTAGGATGACTCAAAGATAATTCAACTTGTCATATTTTTAAATAAAATATATGTTCTTTTCTACAAGTTAGTACATCAGTGTAAATAACAAGGTAGCACAGCATGACTCATAGTCCTCAGAATTCATTACTTAAATCCATTTGTGTACCTTGAAATTGTAGCGTAATTTCTGAGATACTTAATTATTTTTTTAGCCTTATGTTTAAAAAAAAATCTTCTATCATACAAATTTAATACAGAGATCACATAAAAAGAAAGGATAAAATTTATCACTATCAGAACATCAAAAGACCAGCTCTTTCTGTCCTTTCCACAGTCCTCAGAATTGTTTTGTCTGAGTAAGGTTTGAGAAAATAACTGAGCTTTCCTCTGAGATATTACCAGTATAAATAGCTGAACTCCAGCTTGGATTTGCATCCCAAATTTTTTTTCTCCTTAATATCTTGGCAGTATTTTTTTCCCCTATTATTTGTTTTTATCACAGGAGACGTTGCTTATCTTACCCATAGCTGCCATTTGCCAATTGCAATAGAAAGAAGATACCCTTTGCTAGCAGTACTGCAGGCCACAGTGATGCCTTATCAGGGTTTGCCTTGGTTTTGAGTCTGACATACAGCACAGAAGTAGTAGACTTCTTTTCTTCATGCCTGGGGAAGTGTGAAAAACAAGTGGAACATGTGAGTGGTACATCCCAGGAGATTATTTCTCATTTACTGAGGCTATAATGCTGGTTTGAGTAAAGTCAAAAGGAGCTTTGCCTCTGACTTGGGTGAAACCAAGGTTTTCCTCTCTAAGTTGCAGATAGGTATGATACCATGTTACCTTTGTTTTACTTTTGCCAAAAGTGGGAATTTTTTTGTGTTCTGCTGCAAAGGGGGATCACACTTGGTGATCTCTGCCAAGCTATTACTTTTGTTCTTGCTGGCTGTTATTTTTTGTTATCTGAAAAGGTGCTCTTTTATGTGTAAATTACGAAATAAAAAGAACACTGAAATAATGGAAATATTGCATGCTTAGGTTTACTTCCACTGGTATTAATTTAACAGAAAATAAGTGGTTCTCTGTTACAAGTCTAGAAAATGTACAGTTATTAGTGTAATGTTATTAAGAATAAATAAATTTATTTTCTGACTTGATGACTTGAATTTATAACACCTTGATTTCCCAACACAAGCTCTACAAGTAACCTCTACATCTACTGTTTAAACTGCTAGGCATGACTATTTTGAGCTAGGTGTATACTTTGTGGCAAACAATAACCTGGAGTCAGCGTGTATCCAAATTTCTATTGAAGGCTAATGAATAAGCTGTTAAGTAATTTAGTCTAATTGTAACTTGGTTATGCTAAAATATAAAACTAACAATTCATCTTTTGCCCTGAGTCTTTTAAATTACACTTTCACCCCTACTGAGCAAGTGTCTAATTAAAAGCTTTTAGATTTTCACTGTGCATGCTTCTAAGTGAAGTTGTTCGGTTTATCAGGACTCACTTATCTCTTGATTTAAATAGGAAAAAAAAAGGAGAACAACATATTTTTGCATTTTTTTTTGACACTTGCCTTAAAAATTGTTCTGTTAATTTGATTTTTAAGCAAAACCCATGAAAATCAGAAATGCAGAAATATGTCCTTATATCATCAGTGGTTTTCTTCATGATTTATAATGAGAAATGAATATATAAACAATCTATTTTAAAAAAATGTGAGTTGCAAAAGAGTAGAAAAGAGTCCTGTGTCTTCTAGAAGTGTTGAGAATGAGTAGATTTGATTCTGTATTTTTTCTTTTAACTTTGTTTTTGTTAAAGAGTTTTGGGGCATGTGTGTTTGTAATTATGCCAGACTTTTTTGTTTATTTGCTTGATTTTTTGCTTTCATGTGACCATTGTGAAATGTAGGGAAGGATGAAGACTGAAAGATGATACAGAAGACTTCTTAAACAGCTTGCAACCGAAGAAAGCCCTGTCTTCAAACATAACAAACATTCAGACAAGACCTGTATAAATACTGCTGGTGTCCTCAGCCTTCCTCTGTGGTCTGTGGCTTCACTCTCTTTAAACTGCTGAGTTCAGAAATCTGTGAGGGGGACTAAGATACTAGGTAGCCTTTCCTTCTGCTCAGAAAAGTGGTGTTCCTTGTATTTCGCCTGGACACAGGTAAGCAATTTTTATTGCTGATTTTAAGCTCCCTGCCAACACCTAAATGTCTGAAGAGACCTTCTTTTTTAGAGCTTTAATAGTCATTTGACAACATATGAACTTACAGGTGAGTACTGGCAAGACTGTAGACTAGGTGTTTTCCAAGGGTAAATGCATTTGGCAGGGAATTCAAGCACAGTTTGCAACAAACCCAGCTGGTCACGCTGTACTTAAAGTAAATGAGCCTTAGAATGCCCCATTCAAATAATATCAGGAGCCAAGTACAGTCCTGCTTCAAGTGCATTGCCACACTTTTGTCTTGGGGAGAAAAGGGGAAAATGGGAGAGAGGATAGAGCTGAGAGGAGAAAATCACATTGGATCTCAGAACCCAGGGTCTGGAAATGATTGTGGCCTGGGTTTCAGACTGCAAGAGTACATCCCTAGTTATATCTCTATGCTAATAAACAGTGATGGGGAATAGAACTGAACACTGGGATGTTATTGTCCATAGTGTTAAATTTTTATCAGGCTCCTTGATTTGCACTTGGCCTGGGTCAACTAATTTTCATCCAAACAATTCCTAGGACTGATCTGGAAGTTAGCATGTGTGAAAAACTACTTGGATGGACAATTCTATTTTGAAGCTAAGGGAATTCAATCATATAGATATAGGCTGTTGTCCTCATACTGTCCTCATATTATTTTATGGGCTCAGACACAGTGCATGTTAGTCCTGTAGGAATAGCTCAAGAGACTAAATGGAAGCTGACTCAGGGATTTGAACTGGAATTTTCAGCCTTGTCATGCCATGCAGGAAGTGCAATATTATGTATTCTTCTACAATATAAATATACACATTTGGGCTAATCATGCTAGACTTTCTTTTAGTCAAGTGCAGCAATGTCAGTTTATTCTGAACCAATTTTTAATGGCTCAGATGATGTACCTCATTTTAGATAACTTAAATGACTAACTACCAATCTCTGGCTAGTCTGTGGGATGGTCCTGGAAATGAACATGAGATTTCTTGATTTTCTTTTCTCTTGCACCTCTTGTAGTCTAGTAAAGACTGTCAAGTCATGATAAGTGTAAATGAAACAAGGTATGGTGATATCCAAAGGACTGATTGTAATCTGTCAGTACTGTAGTTATTTGTGATAGCACAAACACCTCTCTTACACTTCAGATTAGCATCCATATCTATCATCCTCTCTTCTGATAGCTGGCTCTGAGAGGCAAACAATGTCATATCTCATTCAGCTGTTGAGGGCAATTCTTTAACAGCTGCCAAGATATCTTGCCTCTCATCTTCTACTGTTTCCTTTGGGGTTTTGGTGTGTATTCTTCAGCATGTATTTACCCATCCAGCAACAATCTTGTGACTTCGGCTTCAGCATGACATGCTGAAGCCTGACATGCTCAGATGTGGACCTGCCTTATCCCTTCTCCACTTTAGCATCTTTCACTGCATTTCTCATGACTTTCCTTTGTGCTGACTGGTGATGACAGCCTCTTCTCTGTCACTTCCCTTCTTCTCTTATGTATGCTCCAGATGGATTTTGGACACAGGCCAGTGACAGAGTTAAAACCAAAGATGCTCCATAAATCTCTGTGCCTATTTACAGTTATATGTAATTCAGCTTTCCCACTGGGTCAGTGGAACTGGCACTGATATGTTAGCAGGAATCAACACAGGTTGACTTGCTGTCAAGGCAGTCATGAGGGTGAGTTCACACAGTCTGGAACTGTGAGGAAAACATCTTTTTCACTTGACACTTAAGCAGAGCTAAATTGGAGTGGTAGGGATAACGAGAGAGAACCTCCACAAGATGCCATTTTTAGAGCTACTTTCCAAAACAAAAGCATGCTTTAAATCCATGGCTCTGTTATTGTCTGCATTTAGACTCTGCTCTCTCTGCTCTCTCAAAGGTAATTTTACAAGCTGCAATAAAGCACTTCCCAGCATGTAACATTAGTGTTCAAGTAAAGCTGTTACTTTTTATTTTTTCAAGTGGAGCTGAATGATTAGTAAAGGACCAAGAATCTAAATTGCCTCATCTCTAGTAAATGTTAACACATGCCTCATATGGCTCCCTCTGAAAGTCTGCATTATCTGGCAAGTGAACTGTATGTATACATATAATTATGTAAACACATTCTCCCTAGTGTGATTCATGGCGATTTAGTGCAGTCAGTGGAAGTTTTTTTGATCACTCTTCTCATTGTAAGCTGTTTAAACATGCGCCTGTCTAGTTGTGAGTCAAATTCAGTGGCTATATAGAGGTGTACAATGCTGTGCATGGTAAAAATATTTGCTGCACCACTCATGGTATGAGCTGGTCACTTTTTGCTTCAGCATCCTACACTCTTTTCCTGGCTGTAGCCATGACATCTTTCTTAAGAAAGATTTATTCCTTCACTTCTGTCTTTTTTTGGCTAAAAGTTCAGAGGAGCTGACGGTTAAATTGCACTCAGGTGTGCTTTAAACCATGTGCTTGGCTCAATGCAGCTGACCTTTCATTCTTAACTGTTCAGCAGACAGACAGTATGCTGCAAGTCATGGTCATTGTCATGCTTGTCTTTCTGGAACAGTACCTCTACTCACACCACTATACTTTTTTCTGCACTATGTCTATCCATTAAAAAAAAAAAGTCTATCAGCATAAAACTGTCAAAACCCATGCTAGCTTTGCAGATTTTCTGTAATTATTGGTGGAGTTATTCATAATATCCCTGCACTGAGTGAATTGTTGAATGACTCAAAGTTTAGTTCTACAAGAAGCAATATAGCATCTTTCAAAAGTTGTGTATGAAGAGCTGAACTAAGTTTAGATTTGTAGTATGTTCAGCAGTCTATGTGGCTCCTGATATAATCCTGAGAAGCCTGTGTCTTCTCACGCTCTTGCTACAGATATTCTCCCTGCATGGGAGATTATTATCCATGCATTCGTTTGTGAGAGACCCCTCACTGCAGCTGGTAGAGTCAACAGAGAAATGGGCACCACTTTTAGCAAGTCTTTTCTTCCATCTCTCCATGTATTTGTTCACTTATCCAGCCATGTGAACATCCATCTAGGCAAAAGTTTTGCTTTACCTATACTACTGGCAGATAAAGTAGCAAAACCCTAGAGTCTAAATATACTTCAGCTCATTCCCTGATGAAATGGAACATATTGAATGTCAACTTAGTGATACTGCTATAATTGTCTCACAGAGAAGATTGCAGTGATAAAATATTTCAGACAATATTAAGGCCATTTTTTAAAATACAGTATATCAATAATATGTTGCTGCATATACGTCAGAATCTCAGCACCTCTTAATCCCTTTATTACAAAATGGTAAATAAGTGAGGAAGTGAGGAAGTGAGGAAGATGCACATGTTTTAACATGGATAATTTGGGGTTATACTATCTAATATGTCTAGAAAGCACATTTATTTCTCTCTGTAAGTCCAATATCTCTGTTAAATTCCTGTATATCTATATGAACAATGATCTTTCCCAAGAGAATGAGTTAATTCTCACAGGGATGAGCACAATCAGCAACAATTTCAGACAAGAAAAATTGGCATAATAGAAAATGATGCTGAGGAATAAGTAAACGTTGAATAATGATTTAAAAAGTTGAATACAGATGACATGTTAAGACAAAATATTATTAACTGGCCAACTTCTTTACTTTCACATCTAGAAATAATGGATTCAGTTTTTATCAGTGAAACTGCAAATGGTGACTGTGAGAACAGTCAGGATTTCTAGTGAATAAAAGAGTTTCAACATAAACTGCTTGTGAAAATGCAGTCATGTCAAATATTTGTATACAAATATGCAGTCTAGTAGAAGGAAAACAATGAGGTCTCTAATGTGGAGAAAAGCTGGAACATGAAGGAAAACAAAATAGAAAACTAGTTAGACATTTTTATTTATAGAGGGGTGGTAGTCATTGGAATCAACTAAAAAATTAAATAGTACATTTTCTGTTGTTGTCTTGTTGAATTCAGCTGAAGAACCTTATTTTTTCCCTTTCAATTTGTACCCAATACTCATTTTGTTATCACTGTAGTTCTTGATGCAGAGCCCCTCTCTGGCTTTCCAGTAGGACTCCCTTGGGTACTGAAAGGCTGCTGTGACTTCTCCATGCAATCTTGTCTTTTCTGGACAGAATAAAAACCCCAATTTCCTCAGCCTGGAGGTGCTCTAAAAGTTTGTTTCTTGAATGAGGGAACAGACAAAGTCAATACACTGGCATTTGCCTATCCTGAGATTTTCACCTCAAAAGCAGGCATTAGCTATGAATTGGAGTATACTATTCTTCAAAGTAGGATTTCACTCTCTCACAAAGGTATAGATACTGCCATATAAATGTAAACTAACACTAAGAATACATCTACACTGGCCAGAGATATGGAATATGCGATAACCCTCTCTCTCCATTTCTGGGACAGGGTTATTTCTACCTTTGTGGACATTCTTACATTATAAGGCAACACCTTCTGAACAGTTGGTAGAACAGGTGCTCCAAAGGCAAGAAAATTGTAGTCCTGGAGAACACAATGGGAATTTAATTTTTTAAAATTTGCATAATATGGAGGATCCATATTAGACCATATGGTCCAGCAACATCCCAGAGTTTGTAATGGTTTTATGAATGATTAAGCGCTGGCAGAGGTATGTACTGATTACATCACTGGGCCAGCATCTGGAGGCTGTGAGAAATCCCGGAGGATATTTTCTTAGCCTTTACTTGTCAGTGATTTATTATCCAAAATAAAGATTTGATTGCAAACTGCTGATTGAACTGGCAGAGAGAAAAGTGAGATGGACAAACACATTCAAGCTGGCTGTGACTCACCTGAGGGCACAGTAGTTGCCACTAATCATGGTAGAAACAACATACATGTGCTTTCCCGATGAAACAATTCTGGAACTCTTACGCTACCATTTGTTGTGACTTCTGAACTTGGCACCATGTGTGTTCCTCCTACAAAAACATCAATATGAAGGCCCTGTTCCTTGATTTTATTACAGGTGATTACATTCATCGAGGCACAAGAAATACAAGAATACAGCATGGTGCAGGTTTATTTTTAATGTGATACATAATCAACATGCAAATTAGACTCAGTCTGCTTTGTTGGAAAAAGATGGACATCCTAAAAGCAAAATCTAGCCTTCACAGATGACATTTGTGAAAATAACATCAATTATTCCCTGCAACCTGTTTGAAATTATTTGGAGACTATTAATTACATTCCTCTTACTCTTTGCATTTCAGTCCACCTGAAAGATCAAAGTTCTCTTCATCCTCTTAGATAACTGGTAATTAGAAAGAAAAATAGAATACCTCTATTCATCACCCTTCCACCCCCGCTAAAGAGTGTGTCACTTTATCCCTCTGCCTCTGAATCAGGATTTTTTAACAGGAAACATGAACTCCCAGTATCTTCATGTAAACTTATCTATAGAATATCCAGAATGACTATTGCCAAAAGATTAAAATGAAGGTGAAATCATCATCTCAAACAAATTCCATTAATGTCCCTCCATAGTAGCATCTAGTGGCCAAAGACTTAGCTATTCCAAACATCAAATGAAAGATAATTGTTCACTCTTTATTGAAATATAAATCTTGATATTCTTCTTATTATAACACTTTTGCAAGCAATATCTGAGAGTATAATATCCATATACGTGTAATCTTTGTTTTATAAGTTGATAAAATATGAAACTAAAGCATAAAGACATTAAAAATTATCATATTTATTGCAGGTTTTATGCAACATGCTGCCGCAAAACACATAAAATCCTCTAGGATAAATCTACATCTGGTGCTGTCTTGATAACTGTTGAATTTACAATAGTGAAATATTTATGCAGGCTTTTCTTTTAAAGAAATAGCTGAAGTGTAGAGTTCTTCTGTATGAGATGTGTTCTGTCATTTGCTGCTGGAAGGTATTGGTGCATCAGTGAGAAAGTGGAATATGTGTATGCATGGAAGAGAGTTAATTTTTAGAAGTGCAATACCCAGTTCCTATCATATGTTTTCTACCTCAGTATAGTTTTTGCCAGTCAAACTTTAATGTTTTTATTGGCCTGAAACACCAAAAATTTTGCCACTCAAGTACAATGTCAACCGTACTTTAAAACATCCACTTTGTCTTTTATTTTCACTATAAGTGTCTTCTATTGGTTTAAACAGAAGAATATTTTTTGACTATAGAGCAAAGTAAAATTGACAAGGTTTGGGATCTTGTTGTAAAGATTTAAATTCATGCTGTCTGTTATTTAATTTCTCACTAAAGCATCAATATTTGCTAGAAATTGGTACACAGTGCTGCATCTGAATGGCTCTTTCTTCATCACAGTCAGGGATGGTTAGTTTGTGGCTACTGGGATACGTCTGCTCTTGAAATGTAGGAAGGCTGGGCATAACTCTTATCACATGTCCTGCTCTGGAGACGTTCTGATGCCAAAGAGAAGAATAATTCTAATGTGTCTTTTTGAAAGGACAAAGTCCTGCTGAGAATGGCATTGAGAGCTAATCCAAATATGTTATTTTAATTTCCTCTTCTACTTTCTAGTAGAGTGATCGGAGTGTCTATGAGCTACTCTTGGAGGGCCTGCTCCCCTGAGGCCTCTGAAAAGTATCTTGCAGCTTTTGGTCATAAAATGCTTATGTACTCTATGAGCCAAAAATTCTGGCTATCCTATTTTCTTCAGTAATTATGGTAATAAGTTGAAAATATAATTCAGGTGTGGCTCCAATAGTGAGACCCTGCAGTACCAGTTGTTCTTAAGTTGTAGAATTAAGTTGCAATTTAACTAATGACAGATGGGGAATATGAATTTAGTTTGGAACTTCCTCAGTACAGGATTCTTTTTAGAACAAAACCACAATATGCATACGTGTTTCACTATTTTTCTGGTCAGTAGCAAAGGAATCTTTCTTCTGTAAATGGCAAAAAATCCTTATTTCCTTGACTACCAAAATATTCTGCGGGTCAGAGAGCTGAAACTTGTTTCTGTACAACAGCTTTTCAAAAAGAATCTCAAATATTCTTCTTAACCTTGTGAAAGAAAACAAGGTGGAAAAAATTAGGGAAATGGATTCTTTTTGTTGATGGGAACAATAGCCAGGAGAAGCTGGGTGAGAGCCATATGAAGATTAAACAAAGAAAAGGAGAACAGGCTTCTTTAAAGAGTAACCAGTTGGCATGTGATGATTTAAAATATTATTGTAACTTTGGCTCTTCTCTTGTGTAGGAGACCAGAAAATACAGCATAATCACTTTTTAGAATATTCACCTTATCTTGGCATTAAAACTGTAAACTAATATTCAAGTACAAATTTAAAATGTAGAATGCGTATCACTGGTGAACTTTTAAACCTTTGAATTTTGCCAATAACTAATCTCAACAGAGCTATTATAAAGAGGAGAACCATACCAGATTTGTTTACACAGTTTAGTTTTGATCTACTAACTTTGAATGTAATTATCATTTCAGAATTAATATCTTGTCACTGTGTATATGACTCTCACACTCTTGCATTCTTCTGTGTAATGAACTCAGTGTACTTCTTAAAAGCTTTTCTTTTACATGGAAATCCAAAGGGATTTACTACTACTTGTTCTTTTCTAGTAATTTTAATTATTTATCAATTGAACTTACATAATTACTATGCCTATCTCTTCACAATATACTATATTGAACACTATCCAGCTAGTCAGGTTTTCCACTGCGGCTTCTGTATCCTTATTAGATTGAACACTGAAAAACAAACCCACACTGACCTATGCACACAGTGCCCTTAAACTAGCTGCCTGTCTTCCTAGTTTATATAGAATCACAGCTGGAGCCCATTATGAAAAGAGAATACTTTACACCAACTATGCATACTGCTTCTGCTTCAGGTTGTTTTCTGGGTTTTTTTTTTAATTGGGAAGAAGTTTAATCAGCCATTTCACTCAAGCCATACTAAAGACTCTATGAAATTTATTTTTACAAAAACTGATTCTCACCTACAGGTGGAACATGCCTGCAGAAGTTAAAAATTTGAAGAGTTTAAGGATTTTGGTAAATATGTCAAGGATTAATTCAGGATCTATGAGACTTTGAAAGAATGTGTGCCATGTACTAATTTCTTCTCAGAGGACTGGAGGGCCAAACCCCACATCCCAGGCCAACCACCCACACTCAGAATGGTAGTAGACATTCATTGAACTTAATTAGTGTTTACTTCAATGTTGTTTCAAGCCAAAGGTTTTTATCTTGCTTTTAGTGTATGATGTCTTGTCCTCTCAATTTTATCTTCCCAGTAGCAATGAAAGAGTAGCAAGATAGCCCTGCAGAGCTGCCACTTTCTCTTAGTGTACCCATGCTTATGTGCTTTTAAGCCAAGAAGCACAAGTTTGCAGTCTGCTCTTTGACTAGCTACTTGTACCCTGTTGTCCTTCTTCCCACAGCTCTTGAGAACATCCTGCCTTCAGTGTTTCCTTTTGATTTATTTTGCTAATATTTTGTTCTGTGTTTTTCGATACAGACTGGACTATAAGTATTGATTCAATGTCCATTATCTATTTTCTCTCATTTTATTTTCAATTATGTTTCAAAAAATCCAGCAGAGAAATAGAACACATAGCAAGGATCAGAAGATACCCTTAAATGTCTTTAATGATACCTCATTCAAAACACTGTAGAAGTTTTAAGTAATTTGACTCTGTATCTGGCTTTATAATTGGCATCATATTTGATATTCAGGGTCCTGAGTAAGGTGCAAAAGCTCTGCAACCCCTTTCCTTCCTCTTCCTGGGGATGTAACTGTGTGTGTTTAAGGTCAGCTTTGATATGGTAGAGCTGTATGGTCTCAAACCTGACTGCTGGGAGAATGCACTTTGAGGGCTTCCTGCCCTTGGCTTGTGTGCTACATTAGACCCAGAGCTTTGAAATTTGTGGTGTTATCAAGAAGATTTGTGATTCTTCCTCTCTAAGGAGTGCCAAATTTTCAAGTGAAACCTGTATGACCTCATCTGGTTTGTTGATTGTATTTTCCTTCTTAATTTTTATCTCTCTTCCAATTTTTTTTTAATTTTTAATTTTACTTTATCTGTATTATAATTTGGTAAACTGAATCTGTATTCTTCTCCAGAAAATAAATTTCAGCTTGCTTTTTTTTAACCCTTCTTTTGTTTCTGTTTTCTCTTGTCTCATATTCATATGGTAATTCAATTTTTTCATGACTCCTTAGCATATTGAAGACTTTGCTGATATTTTCTATATTCTTACCTCATCTGTGTTCATTTAAATAATTTGAGGACAGAATATGAATGCAGATCAGCACCTGTTTCTGCGCTGATATCTCTTGTGGTTTGACATCATATTTCATTCTCTAAACTACTTTATGGCAATATTTAGAAGTTCTGGTCCTGAGATTTAAACTTGTTAATTATTTACTTTCCATTTTAGTGCCAAGGTCCACCTCAGGCTCACTAGAAAAGTCTTTTATATGCATATTTATCAGGGACTCCCCAGCTTTTCCAAACTTTATTTACTGCTATTATAGAGAAATGGAAACATTTATTCAGCCAGCCTTATATACCACAGCAATTAAACATTTCTCTCCATGTGTAGAGACTGTTTCATAATCTTTGATGTTCAAGAACTTAGTTTTAGTTTTAAAAAAGTAAGAAAATAAATAGAGTAGCTGTGAACATAAACATTCTAGGATTCAGCTCTTTGTGTCATGATTCATATTTTCTTAGAGTAGAATTCATTAATTCCCTACCAGGTCCTTATATCCTACCATGTATCACATAAGTTATCCAGTATAGATTCTGAGTTGCTTGAGAAATTCCCACAGCAAAATATTTTTGAAAAAAAAAAAATATATATATACATATATATAAATCATCAGTGCTCAGATACTACAGCAGGATGGAGATTGTAGCAATTCAGTCTAATAAGAATACCAGATTTTGAGTGGCATTGCCACAGAGCAGTTACCCTGATCTCTGAAGTTCTAAGGCTCATTTAAAAAGGGGAAAAAAAAGCACTATGGAATAGCAAAGCAATTTCTTCAACCTGAACATGATCTTATCACTTTTCCTTTGAACATGAGAATCCATCTTCAAAAAGTCTTTGTCAGTCCTAAAACCCATCAAAGCCTTCCTAAGCAGTAGTGTAAACACAAATAGCTGATGAGACCTTTCATTATCAGGGCTTTAAAACACTCAAAGAGAAAGAGCTCCAACAGGATGATTATTTCAGTCAAGCAGATTCCCTGTGTATCACATATAGATGGCTTGTGTAGATACACTCAAGTGTCTGTAAAAATAATTATCTGGTTTCAACACAGTCCTTTGCACTATAATCCTCAGACATTCCTGGGTTAAATATTATTTATTTTGTAAAGCTAAATTTAACAAAAATTTCAGCCAAAGCCTGTTTAGCTGTTTGCATCTATAAAGCTGTTGTAGCTATTATTTCTATAATCAAGAAAACAAATGTCATTAAAAATCCCCAAGCACCCTTGCAAGTGGCAAATTCTAAAGAAAGCAAAACCTGGAACTCACTGTAGTATCGGCAGTGATGCCCACATCCTTTCCACAGGGTTTGTTGGATGATTTCTTAATAAACACATCTGTAAATGACTTAAATAGTTTGTCAATGACCTAAGATAGTGTGAGGCTGTTCTCTTCTAACTGCAGGTTAGTAAACATAAAATAAGAGGAATCCAGTACTGGTGGAAAGATGGACAACAAAAGCTTTCTTCCATCCTGTGACCTATGAATATTTTTTTGTTAAATTGCTGCTGTAATCTTAATAAAAGCAGCTGCATTGTTGAGATTCCAATTTATTTTTTTTTAATCTAGTACAATATATTATGCAGCTATGCTTCACAATGAGATGATCTAGGAGTAGAATAGTTCTGAAACAAAATTACTCTGGTTGAAGTCATACTTTAAATATTTTAGATGTCAAATGGATTAGCCATCCAGTTTGCTCATTATGTTTTTAGTATTGATTGAATGAACCATATATGAATGTATGCACTTTAAAATGAAAGCTCTCTCTGTATTTTGATAACTGTTAGCTACTGTTTCTTACAAATATGATGCAACAACTGAAAAATAGATTGTAATACTAGCAGAGAAACATTAAACCCCTTGTTCTCTTCAAAGGCTCAAGGTTAGTTCTAGAATAAATATTTCACTGTAACTCAGTCAGCAAGATCTATGCAACTGTACAAGATAAATATTTGGTCCTAAGAATTAAATAAAACAAGATAAAAGTTGCACAAAATGCCTTTACCTAAGCAAATTAGTGCATTTACACTGCATAAGTCTTTCAAGAGGCTTTTAACTGAAGGAAGAACTAGAGGTTCAAAGCTAAAACAAAAATAAAATTCAAATGTTTCATGGTTGCTATTCCCATTTAATATTCTATTGTTTTAGCTGAGTTGAGTTTATCTCTTAAAGTCCCAGCCTTGGGAAAAGAGAACCCTTTCCCTTCTGAAGTAGTCTAAGTGCAGCAAGAATCTATAATTTATAATTAATAATTAATAATTATAAATTATAAATTAAAAATTATAAATTATAAATTAAAAATAATTATAATTTTTTATTTTAAATTTTGCAATAATTTTGTGGGAGAGTTTGTAGTAGTCTGCTGACTTCAAATCAGGCCTAAACTTCCTTAGGTCTTTTCTAGGTCTTCTTGACCACAAATTTAGTTTGTTCAGGATGTTACTATAAGAGTATTTTTGTCTTATTGAGGTTATTTCCCAGTTTATTATGTTCCAGAATTTCAATCTAAGTAACAGAGTGACATTTGCAGAGCAAAACCAAGATAAGGAATGCTTTATATGAAATCTGCTTTCTTTATTCTCTTCACCTAACTACCCACTCTTTCATATTCTCTCAGGTCTGGAATGTTCTAAGTCAATCAAAAAGAGAAGGTTTTATAGTGAATTTAATGAAATGCCATATTCAGACATCCACTGTGTTTATGTCACAGCACCAAATGAGTGCTCTTGCCAGCAAATAGGCAGAGAATTTGGCATCGAGTTCCACCCTGGGCTAGCTAACAGCCCTTTGCAGTGTAAAGTCAATGAGAAAGTTTAAACTATATAGGATTTTGTCCTCCATTATATATGATATTATCTTACTGTCACAATTAGAAATGCTGAAATTCACAGTTTGTGCATGTCTAAGGATCTTAGCACTGCATGTGCTCTGAGCATCCCTGGCATAGGTGCTCACTCCTTTTCTTTGGCCTAACACTATCAGCATTTTAAATCTTCAAGACATTTTAAAAGGCCAATGTGTTTTTCCCAGGAACTTTGGAATGTTAAGTTTGAGAAAATTCTTCTACAATGAATATATTTTATGTGTAGTTAAATAGCAAAATAAGCTTTCTCTTAGTACATGATTTCTATTTTAATTTAAAATTAAACCCTCCTTACTAAGCTACTTAATAATCAAAAAAGCAGAAATGTTTATTCCACTCAGCCTGTACTTGTAGACCTGTTTTCAGTTGTCTCATCCTATAGTAGTTGAGTAAATGGGTCAGATCAATCTCTTTATGAGAAAGCTTATCTTTGTGACTGACTTTAAAGAAGTCTAGACATTTTTGCATCTGTTTTGCAAATTTAGACATCTATTTTGCATGCTGATGTCTAAATTTGGACAGAGAAGTTCTATTCCAGAAGTTTAGTTCAAAGTGGTTTACTGAAGCTTAACCACTGTGAAAGAGTGAGAAGTGGTTTTCCTCTACACTTTGAAACAAAGCTGTGATGGTCAATGTGGCAATGATGTACCTGCTAACACATCACTGTGTCACTGTGAAAATCTCTAAACTATGACAAAATAATAAATCTTTGCAGTATATGAATATATCTTCAGACACTTTAACTGTCAAGGCATGTAGATGTGGCACTTAGGGACATGGTTTAGTGGTGGACTTGGCAGTATTGAGTTTAGATTTAATGATTTTGTAAGTCTTTTCAAAACTAAATGATTCTTTGATCATTGATGTAAGGAATTTTTCCTTGGTTCAAATTCCTGGCATTTATTCTCTCTCCCAGTCTCAAAGTGGTTGAAGATTCATCGAGTACATTGAATATTAGAATCTCAATAGAAATGCAAATCAGAAAAAAAAAGTGATGTATACATACCTTTTTAAATATTAATAAGTTTGATGAAAAATGTCTCCCCCAAAACTCTCAGCTGTATTGGGCCTGTCAGTGTCAGTGAAATTTGTTCATTTCTAGATGGCATTTATTTTCAAACACACACATCAAAGTTTCACAGCTCTCATTATGGAAAATTGTTAACTTTTATTCATCTGTCTTTGGTGATGACCCAGCCCCAGATGTGTTAGCAAAATTTATTACTTATTTCTTGTTACTTCCTTATTACTATTTCAGAGAATAAGATAAAACCTCCATTTAATCAAACTGTTTCTGGACTAATATATTAGCTATTTATCTCCTGAGATATAGGGATAAATTTGAAAGAAGACATGAAATTAGTTTAGAGTGGATTTATTTCTTTTCCCTTGGGAAAATTTATTCACAATCAACATCTTTAGCATTTAAAAGCCAAGGAGTGAGGTATTAAGTGCCAAATACATATTTACAGAAAAGGGGACACACTTGAAAAATCAAATGTGTGACAGGAAAAATAAGATAAAACTAATCTGCAAATAAGGAAAAATTGTGGGAAAAAAAAATAGCTTTTGCTTCCTAGGTTCGTGGATTTTTGACCAATGAAGTGAAAATAACACCATGTCTCTATGCCAAAGTGAAGACAGGTTATGCTGATTGAAATAATCTGTTCGTAAATTCTGGGCCATAATGTTCTGATGGAAGTGTAGAACAAGACCAAATTCTTCTAATTTAATGATTATGCACTTGATAAAAACCTGCTTTCCTTAATAACTAAGATACATAACGTAGTTTGGGGGAGTTTCATAGTCCAATGAGGGATCATGAATAACATCAATCAAGACTTTTACAATGTTTTTTACTTTGGGAAATCTGTACTTCTGCTGTATCATCGCTACTATTTTTCTGATATTTGAATTGCATAGAGCTACCACAGTCCTCTGACAGAAATCCCTAAAATTAGTGTGGGGGCACTTTGGGAGTCTTTGATGTTTTAGGACACCTTCTAAAACATGAACCTGCCTTTCACATCAGTGTGACTGAAGCAGTAAGAAGGGATCAGTACCCTCAGGCCTATGCGTGAATGTTCCAGCACTTCCCTGGAGGGAATTTTCACACCTGAGCGAGTTATGGCCCATCAGAAGGGATGAATGATACCTTCCCCAGTAGAGGGGAGGTTGTTTTACAGCTGAGCCAGTTGTGTGAGGGAGGATATTAGCATTTAGTGGCATTTAGAGTCTTAAAAATATTTTTGGATTCTGAATAGCTACAACTGGAAATACTTCAAAATCTTATTTTCTTGTAGACATTTATTTATGGCTTTCCTAAAGTAAGGGGGAAAGTAATTAAATTTTGAAATACCTAATTCCCAAACTGGCAGTTAACAATGAAACAGCAGATAATACTGCCTTCAAGGTCTGTTACAATCAAAAGAGTAAATAACACCAATGTCAGTTGTTGGTTTTGGTAACAGACAGGGCAGGTCTTCAATTAGTTACAGATATGTGGGTTTCAAATATCATCTCAATGATTCAATCCAAGTTTGTTCTACTCCTTTGGGTGTTATAAACCAGCTGCTTAGACTGTTCAAAGACACCTTTTACCTGCTACAGAGAAGTCCATATGAAATTATTAGTTCCATTCTTTTGCCTGTGGGACCTGTGGTAAAACCTGCTGTTCAAAGTTCTGAACTTTATTTAATCATCTGACTCACAGTGCTATCTACTGTAAAATGTAGGGAGTTACACAAAAATATTCTTATCACTTGTGGAAATGTTCACAACTCTGATTAAAAGTCGAAAACTCAGATTTACTGCGTTTGTTCATATGTGTTCCATCTATTTAAATTGCAGAGACATGTATAAAAATTATTGCTAGTAAGAGCTATCTTTTCCTTGATTTTACTTTTTTGTGCTTTGTCTCAATTTCATATTCAGTGATTTTTGGAATTTTCCCTGTCCTTTTGTTGTTGTTGTTTGTTTTCCAGTTGTAAAAGACTTGTTAATAAAACATGAAAGATGAGAGTATCATTAATGTTAGTACTCCCTTCTTGGATTCATGTCAAGTCTGAAAAAAGCAAAACATTGACTTCAAATTAAGTCTGATATGATATGCTTGTCTCCTTCTTCTACTGTTCATTATAAATTCATCCTGTTGAGATAAGAATTTGCATTTGATTTAGATATTCTTCCTGAACTGCTTCTAAAAGAGAATTCTGTGTTTAGAAAAGGAGATGTATCTTTTCAGTATCTTTTGATACAAAAGAGTACTTTTGTATCAAAAGATACTGGAGTAATGCTTCTTATCTATTAGGAGTAAAAAATTAAACATTTAAGGTGGAGGGACACTGCTTTTTTAGTTGTTGTTGTTGGTTTTTGTTTTGTGGGAGATTTTTGGGGTTTTTTTGGTAGGTTTCTTTTTTGGTAGGACACCTAGGAAGTTGAAAAGTTTCTCAGCTTCTCTTTAGACAGGGCATTTGACTTACTGAACTGTTAAGTCTGATCCTCTGTGTTTTCAAGACCTCAATGTTCATCATTTATAGACATAGAAACA
Source organism: Passer montanus (assembly GCF_014805655.1). Lineage (NCBI taxonomy): Eukaryota > Metazoa > Chordata > Aves > Passeriformes > Passeridae > Passer > Passer montanus. Next base: position 5,844,748 of record NW_024357613.1, on the reverse strand, counting down.
TGTCAAGTGAGGAGTAAAATGTGAATTCTACAGAGATTCCAGAATGATGGTTTAAAATGCTTCCACAGAGATGTTTTGCATTATACAAGGAGTGTATATGCATGAGAACCATGCACACACACACCTGTTATGCTAAGAGAAGTGCTAAGGAGAGCCAAACTCCCCTAAATTATCCAAAGATAATTTGTGTGGTTCTTAACATCTTCAGAGAGGTTTCACTCCTGGCAGCTGTCCCAACAGCTTCTAGTATCTGGTTGTAGTTTCAAGAAATTTCAGTAAGTTTAGAATATTTTATTTCCCTTCTAATACTCTTCTTAAGTTCCTCCCTTCCTCCCAGCCAGGGAACTGTCAGTTCAGCAACAGCTTCTTGGTTTCTCTTGTACTTCGTAATTTTCAGTTTCTGGTACAGGTTCTGCTTTTTACAGCATCCTCTGGTTTCATCCTCTCCTGCTTGTCCTGAACTTTCTCTCAGAGTAATATGTCCAATCATCTTTTCTTTTCTGGCAGTGACTTCAAAATTTCAGCAATTTCAAATAACAAAAAAGAAGTCTTTCTTTGTCCCTTTCACTGCTAGGAGATTTTCCTGCACAATGTATTTCAACCATATCTTGTAATTAAGCTATAAAGATTATTTTTGTGGCTGTCCAAACCTGGACCATTAAGCAGTTCTTATCTCTGAAATGTGTTCCTCATTTCTTACCTTGCATATAGATACTAGCACACTCTCCAGAGAAGGGAGTCCTTGCACATCATGAAATGGCTTCTCTAAGTCAGAGCCTAATTTGACAAGGTGTTTGACTAAATATTCAAATTGTGCTGACTCCAATGCTTAAGCTTTTCTCCCAGAAGCTGAATGCTAACAATGAAATTAAGGAACACAAGGTTCTAAAAAAAAATGCTTAAAATGTAAAAAGTATTGGATGAGTGAGCCAACCATGGGAGGTGTCCCACTGGACCTGCTATTTGTGAAGAGAGAAGGACTGGTGGCTGATGTGACAGAGACTGTCTTTGGCACAGCAGTCACAAAGATGAAGTTTTTGATTTTGCGAAAAGAAAGTAGGTGGATCATCAGAATTGCTATCTTGACCTCTGCAGGGCAGACTTTGGTCTCTTTAGAAGACTGGTTGTAAGAGTTCCTTGGAAGGAAGTTCTGAAGAATAAAAATGTACAGGAAGACTGGATATGCTTTAAGAAGGAAATCCTGGAGAAACAGGAGCAGGCCATCCACATGGGCCAAAAGATAAGCTTTTGGAAAAGAACACCAGCCTAGCTGAACAGAAAGCTTTGGCTGGTACTCAGGGGGAAAAAAACCCAAAAAAACCCTAAAAAAAACCAAGTGAAGAAAGTGTAATACCTTGGGATAAAGGGGCAGATCACTCAGGAAAACTATAAGGATGTTGTGAGGTTATGCAGGGGAAAAATTAGAAGGGCCAAAGCCCATCTAAAGCCTAATATGTCTACTACTGTAAAAGACAAAAAAAATGTTTCTTTTCAAGTACATCATTAATAGAAAGAGAGCTAAAGAGAATCTCCATCCTTTATTAGATGCAGAAGGACAAAGGATAAGGAAAAAACTGAGGTCTTTTTTTGTCTCAGTCTTTAATAGAGCAACCTGAGTACCCAGCCCCCTAGGCTGGAAGTTACTGATGAAGAGAATAATGAAGCTGCCATAAACCAGGATAAAATGGCCAGCAACCTGCTGTGCCACTTAGACATGCACTCATCTATGGAGCCAGATGGCATCCAAGCAGTGGTACTGAGGGAGATTGTGGAAGAGCTCACCAAGACACTCCATCATTTACCAGAAGTCCTGCCTGACCAGGGATGTCCCAGTTGATTACAAGTTAGCAAATGTGGTGACCACATACAAGAAGAGTCAGAAGGAGGATTCAGAGAACTACAGGCCTGTCAATCTGACCTTGCTGTCAAGGAAGGTCATGGAGCAGATCATCTTGAGAGTCATCACGAGACACATGCAGGACAACCAGGAGATCTGGGCCAGCCAGCACAGGTTTAGGAAAGGCAGATCCTGCTTGACTAACTAGTTTTCCTTCTCCAACAAGGTGATAGGCTTAAGGGTCAGGAAAGGTAATGAATTTTGGGGTGGTTTCCCACAGCATTCTCCTGGAGAAACTGACTGCTCGTGGTGTAGACAGGTGCACTTTTCATTGGGTAAAAGCTGTCTCAATGGCTGGCTCAGAGCATGGTGGTGAATGGAGTTAAAGCCAGCTGAGGAGCAGTTACAAGTGATGTTCCACAAAGGTCAGTGTTGGTGCCAGTCCTTTTTAATGTCTTTATCAATGATCTAGATGAGAGGATTGAGTGCACCCTCAATAAGTTTGTAGATGACATTAAGGTGGGAGTGTTGATCTGATAGACGATAAGAAGGCTCAGTGGGCCAATTGTATGAGGTTCAACAAGAAGTTCCGGATCCTACATTTCAGTCATAACAACTCCATATAGGGGCAAAGGCTTGGGGCAGAGAAAGTGTTGTCTGGGAAGCGAGCCAGAGGAAAAGAACCTGGAGGTATTAATTGGCAGTCAGATGACTGACAACCAGCAGCATGACCAGATGGCCAAGAAGGCCAATGGCATCCTGGCTTGCATAAGAGATAGTGTGGCCAGCAGGAGTATAATGGACTGGCCATCTGTACTAGGTACTGGTGTGGCTTCCCTTTGAAACCTGTGTTCAGTTTTGGGCCCCTCACTACATGAAGGACGTTGAGGTGCCAGAGCATGTTTAGAGAAGAGCAATGGAGCTGCTGAAGGTTTTGGAGCACAGGTCTCAGGAGGAGTAGGTGAGAGAGATAGGGTTGTTTAGCATGGGCAAAAGGAGGCTCAAGGGGAGACCTTATTGATCCCTAGGAGTACCTAACAGGACGTTGTAGCAAGGTGGATGTCAGTCACTTCTCCCAGGTAACAAATGACAGTACAAGAGGAAATGGCCTTAAGTTGCACTAGGGGAGATTGGATATTAGGAAAAAATTCTTCACTGGTAGGGTGCTCAGGCACTGGAACAGATTACCCATAGAAGTGGTGGAATTGCCATCCCTAAAACTGTTAAAAAGGCATGTGGATGTGGTGCATGTTTTAATCATGAGCACAGCCGTTCTAGGTTAATGATTGGACTTGATGATCTTAGAAGTCTCTTAGAACATAAACAATTTTGTGATTCTATAAAAAAGAGTAGAAATACTTAATAAAGGTGTTTATTTTTACATGTTTTTGTGGCCCCATTACTTCACTTATGGTTATCATTGCTAAAGTAGGTCATTATTCTATTTTATAATATAATGCCATGGTATGTGACTTCCTATCTACTTAAGATGCATATTGTAGAGGAATGTGCCCCAGGGGGTATTTTCACATACTAGAAATGACTTTACATATCTGATAAACTGCTTAGGTTTGAATAGTAGAGCAATTTCCTTTCCTTTCTTCCTCTGAAATGGACCAAATATACTTTACATAGTCTAACTAAAATAATTTCAAGGTAGATTAGAAGCCTAGGCTTGCTTTGGGTGAAATTCACTTTCCAAAACCTCAAAGAGATTCAGACGCTGCACAGATATTGCAATTTTCTACACACTAGTACACTTTAATTCTTCTGTTCTGAGTCTGAAGTCAATGAAGCACATTCTACCAGTTGTCCCAATGAGCAGCTAGTACTGACAGCATAGTTACTGTGCGGCTATCACCACAACTAATATGGGCTATGCAGTCCCATATATCTGAATCCTGACAGTAGATTTGTGTCAATTTCTAAATCTCAGGAATAGGATTAATTATAATTCATCAGGCTATATAATAGATTACTTGGTTTAAATGGCTGCATATTTGAGGATCAAAGTCTATTCTCAGCTGTAAATTAACCACAAAAATACCACCTATGAATACTATTTATATTATTACTTTAAGATTAGACATTTTGAACAACCTAGTACCTAAGTCCCCTGCTGTGATATTCCCCCTTGAAAATTATTTCTATAAATTCACAATGAATAAATAACTCAGACACTTGGAAATCAGTTATCTTTTAATGTGGTAGATGTGATCAACAAACACAAAGTTCCCCATGTATGGAGAGTTTAGGCGTAGTTGCCAATATACTGGCGGTGTAACAGTACAGCTGTACAAAAACTGTTGTAGCTCATTGATGCATGATTAATATTAATTGTTTATGTGATATCTACTGAGTGAGACATTAAAAAAGCACAATGATGATAGATTCTTTTCATTCTGATCTTATTGCTGAAGTTTAAATCTTAATTGAGTAAAAATTTGGTTGCAAAGTTAAATTGAAGTTTCTTCCCATTATTAGAATGCCTTCTTCCATATTTACAGTTCAAGGTTGCCTATCTGTCGGGCTTTATCTGATACTAGAGAAACTTCTCCTCCCAGTTGATTAAATTAAAGTCTTATTTTTATTGTCAATTATAAGGCTGTTTAAGGCTCTGTTATCAGGTGGTGTATACAGTTCTTGTTTAGGACACAAAACAGGAATTTTGCTCATAGATGTTCAAGTATTGTACTTGTAAAAATTAACTGGTGGTGGATTTGTGTTGTTTTGATTGGGTTTTCTTGAGGTTCCTTAAATGATTTAATTTTGTACCCATTATCGCTGCTTCTAAGTTTAGATGCAAAACTAGGTCCCAGCAGTGTATTTTGCTCCACTTAGGTTTAGCCTTTATTTTTTTTCAAAGATTAATTTATAGCTGGAGGGCTTTATTGGTCCAACTATTAATATTTTTCTTCCATGCATCTAAATTAGTACTGGATTCATAAATAGCTAGAGACACACAAATACATTAAATTGATAACTACATATTCCTATTGATTTTTTTTTAAACGGGGGGGGGGGGGAAGGGAAATTCTGTTGGGCTCAAAGAACAAAGCACAAGGATAAGACACTTGATAAAATGTATTAGTATTCATAAACAAGACTTTAGAGTTTCTAAGAATAAACCTGAACAAGACATGACACTTGCGTAAGCAAAATGGAATGTAGAAGTTGGTGCAAAACAGTTTTATTGGTAAGCTGTCGAACCCCAAGGAGGGAAGAAGAAAAAAAAGACTTCTCTAGAATTCTTTATGACCTGCTATGCTGCTATTGCATATTTACTATTGCAAATATTAATGACTTGGGTGCCTCATTTAAATGTTTGATGAAGGCTGTATAGGAGAAACTGAAGAAATGTTTCTGGCTAGGCCCAGAACTTAGAATGTGTCTCAATAAATAGAAATAGTGTCCCGGAAAAAAAAAAAAAAAAAACAAAAAAAAAGAAAAAGAAGAATGATACTATACAAACACAATTTTCTACACTTGGGAGTAAATGAGTAGTTCAGCAAGTGCAAATGAAGAAGAAACTAATCCGGAGTAGCAGAGAAGGACATAGATATTATTGTGACAGAGCAAATATGAAACTACAACATCATGCTATTGCAAAGGAGTCAAAGATCATATTGAGATTTCTGAACAATATGGGAACCTGAAAACAGTAATAGTAGTCTTTCCTTCCACCCACTACTTTTGTTGTAGTGTTTGCTGTACTATTTACAGTTCTGCTCCCTGTAATGCAGTGATATGGATAAATTAGAAACACTGGCAAAAGCCGTTCTGAGATACTTAGAAATCATCCAGAATAGAGTAGACTGGGGGAGATACAAGAAAAATCAAAAAGAATGGTTGAGACTGGAAGGGACCTCTGAAGGTCTTCTAGTCTCACCCTCTCCCTAATCAAGCAAGGCCACCTACAGCTTTTTGCCTGGGACCAAGTCTAGAGAGGTGGATACCTTCCAGGTGGGAGACTCCATTCACTCACTGGACAACCTGTGCTGATGTTTGCTTATGACCATGGTAAAAAAGTGTTTGGTGATGTTCAGAGTGAACATCCTGTGTTTCAGTTCGTGGCTTTTATCTCTGATCTTGTCCCTGGGCACCACTGAATAGAGCTTAGATCCACCTTCTTATCATCCTCCCTTCAGATGTTTACATACGTTTATAAGTTCCTCACTGTGATATCTCTTCTCCAGGCTAACCAGTTCCAGATTTCTCAGCCCTTCTTCATGTGGCAGATCCTTCAGTCCCTTCATCATCTCCTTTTGTTGTACATTTTCCAGTTTGTCCATGTGTCTGTTGTACTCGGGAGCCCAGAACTGGACACATGACATCAGGTGTGGTCTCACCAGGGCTAACTGAAGGGTGAGAATCACCTCCCTCAACATACTAGCAACACTTCTCTTAATCCAGCCCAGGATACCATCAGCCTTTTCCGCAATGGTATATTGTTAGCTCAAGTTTAACTGTGTGTCCACCAGGACCCAAGGGCTTTTCCTGCCAAGCGGCTGCAGCTAATCAACTGCAAATTGAGGATTGCTCATTCCCAGGTGCAGGACCCAGCACTTGCCTTTGTTGAGCTTCATGTGGTTCCTGTCAGGCCAGTCCTCCAGCCTGTCAGCATCATCCTGCATGGCAGCAAAATCCTCTGGTGTATCAGCTGCTCCTCCCAATTTGGTGTCATTGGCAAACTGGATGAAGGTGCACTCTGCTCCACCATTCACATCATTAGTTAAGATGTGGAACTATATGGATGGAGTAATGACCCCTGGTGTACATTGTTATTTACTGGCCTCCTGCTAGACTTCGTGCTACTGATCATCATCCTCTGGGCCTGGTCATTGAGCCAGTTTTCCACCCACCTCACCTTGTGTTCATCTGGTCCATACATCAACTTCTTTATGAGAATCTTATAGGAAACAGTTCAATATCCACTGCTCTCCCCTCATCCACCAAACTGGTCAATTTGGTCAAACATGGTGAATCTAGGGGAATCTATGCTGACTCCTCCTAATGATTTTACTGTCCTTCGTGTGCCTGGAAATGGTTTTCAGGATTAGCTACTCTATTACTTTTGCAAGAACTGAGATGAAGCTAACTAGTCTGAAGCTTCCTGCGTCCTCCTTTGGCCTTCTTCAAGAAAAGAGTGACATTTATCTTCCTGCATAATATTTATTCAGTTGTTCAGAAGATAGTTTTAGAGAGAGGAATAAAAACTTGTCTTTATGTTGTTTGTGAGTAAGAATGATGATTATCAATTGCCATAAGGCTGTTTGTGGCAAACATCAGAACATTTTCTAACAGTAACAACAGCTAAGCCATGAAAGTCTTCCCTGGAGGGCTAAATATGGCAGTCTGTTGGAGAATATTGTACAATGCATCATGACTGGCACCAAATAAAATAAAACTTCCTAGCCATGTATGTATGTCCAAAGGCATTCACACACAGGTTAAACTTTATTCTTTTATGCTTCTGGTAGTGTCTATTTTAGCCCTCTTAGTAATGTAACGTGCTTTAGTATGTCTTTTAAATAATAAAGTGAGTCAATATAAGTCTTGAATCAGGTAAGGAGTCCAAATGCAAGCTATTAATGCTAGAGTTATTGAATATCATCTTGAAAGAGTCTGGACATTCCTCTCAGTGAAAGTCATTGGATGATCCCATCTTACTAGGCAAGAAGAAAATAGAAGAAAATAGAAGAAAATTGTCTGATGCACAGATTGATGCAGCACTATGTGAAACATCATGCCTGCTATGGCACACAGGTCGGTACTTTTAAAATTCACAATAACACATGAATAACACAGGATGGATACAAATTCCTCATCAATTTTATATGTGACCCATCCAAATGACATATGGATATAACCTATGGCTCATTGTCTCCCTCAAGTGGATAATACAAGAAAAGGGATTTGTTTCTTTTAGAAAGATTTTTTTGTTTTATTCCATCCTGCTTTCACTCATACTACTGTTTGAAGGGACATGGTTTGATACATGCAGCCAGTTTCACCAAGAATATGAGTATACAAGGTCATTATTAAAAGCTGTGAAAAGGCAACATTTGGGAGGATAATTCTTTTTTTGCCCATGAGAGGTACCAAAAATCTTTATGTCATAGCAGTAGGAGAGAGATTTCCTGAAAGGCCACACAATATTGTTCACAACTGCAAGAGGGTAAAAAAAAATTAAAACAATGGCTGGCAGAAAGAACAAAAAACTCAGTTGTCTGCAATCTGAAGTCCCAAAGGTTTTCTTCAGTGTTTTCTGTGGCAGGGCACAAGCTGTGAACCACACATCTTGAACAAATGTCAGTACTCAGATTTGGGTCATTAAATTGGACAGAATCTGTTTAGGGCTGTTAAGCCACAGCATCCAGAATCCCTAAAATATTGTTATTTAGACAGATCTAAATAACAATAATGTAGATCTGGCATTACAAAAAATATTTGATAGAGACTCTTTTGAAATATGTTAAATTCTCTCAGTATGTATGTTATCATAGCTGACCTAAATGGAAAGACAAAGAAGGAAAGAAGAAAGTATTAATTATTCAGATTTACTGGGTACTAGTTATAGATTTCTGTGGAGTAAGGACAAATCTGTCATCCTTTGGTAATTTCATTTTGGAAGGCTTAAGGGAATTAGGCTACAAGTTTACATTACTCCTAACTTTGAGGTGTAAATGCACTTAATGGGAATATAATAAACTCAGATAATTTGATTTTAAAATATTTTAAAATAATGCTGAGAAAATGAAACAAACCCCAAACCATTCTCACAAAGATCCTTCCAGATATGTTTACGTTAAATGGGGTTAAATTCTTATTGACGTTTATAAAAATTATTTTAAATGGATGGTGTAAAGATGACATGCATATTCTAATTTGATAAATTTATAAATTGCAATTAAAATAGTCAACAATGAAACAGAAGCAAGCAAGTAAAGAAGTTTGGGGGCTGGCTTGGGGAGGTTGTGAGGTTTTGTTTGTTTGTTTTCTCTTTGTTTTTGTTTTGGTTGGTTGTTGTTGTTTTGTTTTGCTTTGTTTTTTCTTGTTAGAGTCCAGGACCTTGTGTAGCAAATTCTCTGGCACATCTCATTTTGGATACTGACAAACTGAGTCTGTACTTTCCTGTTTCTTTCTAGAGGTCAATACTGATAAAGTTCAAAGTTCCTTCAGTGTAACTGGGAAGAAACATGAGAATTTCTGTCAGTATCAAAATGAAGGAGTTTTGCAATAGTCAACACTTGAGAAATTACAATCACAGACTGTCTTCCCATTATGTCCCTGACTTGCAGTGTGATCTTAGGTTTGTTCATCCAACATTCCTGCTCCAATACTCCTCATTTGCAAATGCAAAGTCCCTAAATACCCTAAACAATATATAACAATATAACAATAAGTAACAACAACAACACTGGTGGCACTGGGAACCTCTTTCTTGTCAGAGAGGAGCTAATTCTTGGTAAACTGTTGTTGGCTGAGGAAAGCATTGAGAATTTTATGTCTGGACAGAAATGTAACCCAGGCAACAAGGGAAAAGGCTCTACATCAATGTAGTTGAGTTGAAGTGAATACATGAGGGTATTACACAATCCATCTGCAATGTTAGAACTGTACCCCTTTTCTTCCCCGGTCTTCCTTTCTGTCATCCTAGAGTGACAGCTTTGACTCATGCATTTTTTTATGTTTGACACGTTCTCTGGTCAGAAAACTCTGGATAATAAGTAACAATGCAAAAGCAGTCAGTGATAAAACAAAAAGGGATGAAATCACCGAATCAGTGCTTTCACAAACGTTAACTCATCCGACCTCATGTACTTCCCGCGCTATGGCTGGTCTTGCAGCGTCAACCTGCCGTGCCTTCCCCGGAGATCGTGGAGATAACTTGGTTATTCTTGTGGTGATCCCCGCCACTCCTTTCCCTCCTGCAGGACCGCACAGAACTCAGTTTTCCAAGACGTTCTTCCGCTCAGTTTTCCACCCGCGACCCACTTAGTCCTGGAGTCCTGGAGAAGCAGCCTCCTGCCCAGCTCCCTTCACCGCCCTGGGTGGCATGAAGCGCTTTGCTTTAGCACTGCGTTTGCTTTTAACAAGAGTTATCTCCATTACCGCTTCAGGCAAATGAACTGACTAATGAGTTTTTTGTCGGCCATGGAAGTGTGCTGCAAGTAATTAGGGGATGTGCTGTGGGACCGATTAAGCTGCAAGTCACAGCGGCCGGAGCCCAATCGCTGTGAGCCCGTCGCAATCTGTGCCGCCTGCGCTCGGCTCCACAATGGGATCATTGACTATTTATTTACTTCGCACAACAACTCTGCTGTTTATTTAATTATAGGAGCTTTTCAGTCACCCACCCCCACCCGCTCCAACCCGCTCAGCGCTTTTTGAGTCCTCCCCTCCTGCCTCTGATAACCGGTTTGTCGCCTGGGCAGATGAAGCGGGGCAACGCCTGAGCATCCTTTGTGGGGTACGGGCTGCGCTCCCCCGGCAGATCCGGGAATGGGAATTTGCCGTGAAGGAAAAGCGAGGAGACAGGGATATTCCCGTCAAATTGCTCATCACATCTGCCTGGAGGTCAGACCTCGAGAAGGCTGCACTGTGGAGGGGAGGCGCAGAGGAAATCCTGCAGCTCTTCAAGGCATGTCCGAGTCACGAAACAAAATCGGGAGAAGCTCACAAGAGGCGAAGAGACGCCTGTGGCGCTGCGGGGGCGAGTGCGGCTGGGCGAGGGAGGAAATCATTGGCACTCCCGCAAGGCGGGGCGGACGACTCATTTCCCACCCCAATTCACCAGGGAGGCCTTGGTCCTTTTACCAGAGCCCCCCTCCCGCAGCGATGACGCTTAGGAGCGAGTCGGGGACGGGAGGGGGCGGCTGGGGCAGATGTGATCGCCCACTCCCTGGATCATCTTCCATCTCAGGGAAGTGCCCGAGTTAGTACCCGCTAGTTCAAGGAAGGAGTGGGGACGGGCGGGTTCCAGCATGACAACAAGTCGAGAAGCAGCCGAAGCTTTTTCTGTCACCCCCGCAGTCTGAGATAGGAGCTCCACTCACCCCCGCGTCCAGGGGGGAAAATGGGGACGGGCAAGGGTCTCTGAAGCTGTTTCACAGGCGTTAGGATCCAACTCCCACTTTCTCCGCGTTCACAAAACAGGCTCAGGGACCCCAATTGGGAGCCTGCACTGTTAACACTGAATACTCGCTGCCCGGCGAGTTCGGGCTCTTCGGGAGATGGCGCGGGGGGAAGCCCTGCGCCCACCGGTGGCCGGCGGGCACCGGCGAGACTGGGCGGTGCGGGGAGCCGGCAGTGGCGGCAGTAGAGAAAGCGGGTTTCTGCTCCTTTAAAGGGCGCTGTGCAGCGCTCCCGAAGGGAGGCGGATCTCCCTCCTTCCTCCCTTCCCTCCATCCCTCCCTTCTTCCCTCCCTCCCTCCCTCCTTCTCGCTCTCCCTCCTCCCTCGCTCCCTCCTTCCCTCCCTCCCTGCTTGCCGCCGCCGTCAGTGGTGCCCGGACGCCGGCTGCACCGCAGCCCGGGCTGTCCCCGGCGTCCTGCCACCGCCCTTCCTCCCCCGCCTCCGCCTTCCTCTCCCTCCCCGATTCCCCTCCCGCAACTCAAGGTAGGAGGATGTCCCGGGGTCTCCGGCTGGCCGCCACGGCCGGAGGGGTTGCATGCCGGTGAGGGGCTGCGGGGGGGCCGGGGGTGGCGGGGGATGCACCGTGGCCGCGTTGTGCCCAGAGCTGCACACCACGATGGCTCTTGGCCAAGTGTCTCAGGGCAAAGGCGGGCGCTGAGCTGGCCGACCCGAGCGCTGGTGCCTCCCGGGTCTGTCCCTCACTGTGGGGAAAGCAGACCTGTCGGCTTCCTGTCTTCCTTCCATCGCTGCTCCGCATCGTCAGAGCCGCCGCTGTCCCCACGCTGAAAGCGGAGGTTCGGGGAGAGGGAGCAAGAGGCCAGGGCAGCGCAGCCCCCCGATGCCCCTCGCCCGGTGCCCTCCCGGTGGCCCGGAACTCCCTCCCACGGCCGGAGCTGCTCCCGAGCCGGGCTCAGGGAGGCCGGACCGGCTGCATTGAGGATGTGCCCCCCGCTCTCATGGGGGAGCGGAGGTGAGAACCGGGCTCTAACTTCGCTGGAGTTGTGGGTGGACAGCAGTCTCTACTTCCTTAGGGTGTCCTCCCGCCCCTGCCCGGCCCCCACCGTACGGCGCAGACAGTCCCCTTTTCGGCTTAGCGGCAGCCCTGTCATTTATTTCTGAACAGAATCAGCATTCTTTGGCTGAGCATCCATCGCTAAAGTAGCCAGGGCGCTGACACTCTCTGGAAAGCAGGAGACATTCCTGCCTACGGAGTGCAGGCATGATAGCAAGAGCCTTGCATGCACTGAGAAGGAATGAATAGATTGTAATGGAAACCTTTCTTCACATTCTCCTTAGAAACTTTTGGGGGAGTACAGCAGGAAAAGCATAAGGCATCATAATTTTCCTCCAAAAATCTTGCACAGCTACCCCAACCCCAACGGAAGCTGAAGAGACCAAAGGCTGATCTGTAGATCATGTCAAAAGTACTTGTTTTTGCTGCTTAAAACTTGCTAGGAAAGAGCATTGCTGTGATACTCAAAAGTGCCTGAACAGGAAAGTCTATCACACACTCGCTTCATTAATTAGAATACAAGTCTTTCCACTAGCTAAAAATTAATTACCCTCTTAAAATGTCATTAATCATTGGCACAGCAGAAACTTGGTTGTAAATTTGGACTTAGATAATAACAAACAGAGAAGGACCTATGGGGTTTTTTATATAGCTGGTGGGAGTGAAATGCCAGTGGGCCGCAATTTGTTTTGAATGATAATATCAACATTCATTTGAATACTTTGGCAAACGTTTTAGAAGGGAAAACTCTGTTACTGCTTCGTCAGCAAAGCTGCAATACTTGATTCTAAAGATCTAGAGATGCTGGTCAGGTGTTGCAGTAAGATGTGGCTCTCCTCACACCAGATTGGAACAGCAGGAGGACTGTGGTGACATGTGAATCTGAAACGTTTGCAAGGATTTGCCGAAAAATGTCCGAGAAACATTTGGGGGACCATATGTTGTACATACATTAAATTTATAGCAGCTGTTGTTGTGAGAGGTCAAAATAGTAGATTACGTGATATAAAAACCTCACTATCTGTTCTTAGAGGCACAGCTTTGACCTGAAAATAAAAGCCCATTCCTTTTTAAAGTAGTATGATAAAACTATACATCCCAGTAGGTGGCAGCTAGCTGGAACTGGGTTAACTTTTATAATGATAACGGCACATAAAAATTAGATCTGATGGGAAAAGATCCTGATATAGTAAGGTAATCAGAATCACATATCTCCCCTTTCCAAAGAAACATTATGCACATAATGTACACCATTTATACTTGACACACAGCTAAAACTGTAGTAGGTTTTTATTACCCAGAAAGGCCTCAGACTGCCTCTTCTTCTTTCACTGTCTATAGCTGGATTACTGTTTTTCATATCAGCTACACTTGAACAGAGTCCTCTGTATTAAAGATGTCCTTGTGTGCTGGAGATGTGTTAGCACCATGTCTACAATAGATGACCAAACAAATCAAAACATATATCCAAGGAATTGTAGATTTCCCAGCTGATGATCACTGAAGTGTAGAGGGCAGTTTCATAAAGACTTTAATATGAAAAGAGCTGTGAAACAGTGGTGACAAGATCCCAAAACCGAAGACCAGCTTATCTACCATGACGTTTTATTAGGGATTTCCAGACTTTGAATTGTACATCTCACAGGGAAAGAAATATTGAAGGCACTAAGAATATTTACCTGTTTTCATGTTGAAATCAGTCTGAAGGATGTAAGAAGGTATCCTTTTCTTTTTAATGAAGAAGAAGTGGTGTTAAAGTCCAAATAACAGAAAAGAAGTCTAGGGTGGGGAAGACTGAAGCTTTAGTCCATTATATAGTCTATAAGTGGTCTCCAGTCACCAAATATTTAGTGAGTTCTAATCATCTGATGTCTTGTAAGATTTGATTTTTTTTATATAAGGGACTCGTATTCTTGAGAAAATATTTCTGGGTTAACTTTGACTTTTTTTTTTTTTTAAGGTGGGAGCTAGGGTTTGAAAGAAGGGGGAGGAATGTTAATACAGGGCATTAGGTGACATCTGATAGTAGACAAGGAGGACATCAGTACTTATTCTGAACCTATACAATGCCATAAAATAGCTGGCTACCTAACATAATAGAGGGCGTAATATATATATCTTTAAAGAAGCCGATAACAGGTTTTAATTTCCTTTCCGCGCTGTGAAATGACTGGAAAGGGTAAAACCGCCCCGGCTCTTTGACACCTGCGGGGCGGGGGCGGCCGGCAGCGCTGTCCGCGGTGCTGACGGGGCCGCTCCGGCGCTGTCCGCGGTGCTGAGGCCGGCGCGGGGGGAAGGAAACTCGGTGTGAGCCTCGGGCGTCAGACCAGGGGCTGCAGCGTGGGCTGCTGAGTGTTTAATAGTAACGGGAATTAACCACAAGTTGGTTTATGATTCCAGTTCTAAACGCCTCCGTGAGTTAGGTGCCCTGTTGGGCTGAGATTACAGGTAGCTGTATTTTTTATTTTTTTTCAAGAGGGCTTAGAAAATCAAACTGGTAACAGGAGTCACTTTGTCCAAAGTTTGTGTATTGTTTAATGTGCTAAACCTCATGAAGAATATTATATTTTCAAAACATCTCACCAAAACAAAATTAAATAAATAAAAAAAATCCGATTAGACTGCAAGCTGCACCTCAGCATTCACAATTAAAAATGTGTCTAAATAATATTCTTTATTTCAACAACAACAGGGAGGGAGGCAATGAACTTTCACAGCGTTCACGTGTATTGGTTTTATTTCTCCTTGGACTGTGAAAAAATAGAAACGAGTAGAAGAGAATAAATGAAATAGTAAATAGAAGAAAAAGCATCTCTCTGCATTATTCACTGGGAGATATTCTAAGTGTGAACTGAAGGAGTCGCTAGATATCCTTGCTTTTAACACTAGGTGTTCTTTTTAAAGTGCTCCAATAGTCAAATCGTCTGATTGAATTCCCTGCTAGACTGCAGAACTAGCCATTCATGATACTTATTTTTGACACTGCAGTTATGCCTCCATCTTAAGGAAAAAAAAAATCAATGATGTTTAATAATCCTCTTGCAGACTGTACATTTCTTTTCATCAGCATTTTACGGTGTTTTAAGTAAAAGTGTGCAGAGGAAATCAGTAAGGCAAAATGATAAAAAGTTACTTGCTAACACTTCTAGGGGTACAAAGCACAAACACTACAAGTTATAATCCTAATGCTGCTGCTACTTATTTACAGGTCTACAAAACACAGATGTTAATTAAGAATAAACTGCAACTCACCTCTGCCATGCTCTGTTTCTGATAGATTTCACAGAGTGTTCTCATTAGCTTGGCATCATTGGTATTTATTTCTGTAAAGTCAGGTTTATTCTATGTTCTTCTCTATGTATCTGTGGGGAAAGTCTCCCAGTGATATTTTCTTTATTAATGAAAAGCAAAGGAGGGAGATAAAGGAGACAAAAGATGTCTGTAGGCGGAATGTAGGAAAAAATTAATTCATTTTCCTGATGGGAAATACAGGAATTATATTTCAGTGTTTGTAGTAAAGCTCAAGCAGGTTCAGCAAATCCTGACTTAGATTGCAAAATGTGACAGTCCTGGTTTAATGTATTTCAGTGGATGCAGACACACAACTAATTGCATTTCTAAGGAAAATCTAAAGTTATCCACAGAATAGGTTTATCTTCTTTGGAACACCTGGTCAAAACCCAAAAATCTGTGGCTGCATTTCCAGACATAAACTCAGTATCCCATTATCAAATTGGGAAATGCTGTTGTTCTCACTGAGGACAGCAAAATGATAAACTACGTAGATCATAGTATAGGGAGGAACAGCCACATTTCCATAATACTGGAGTGAAAGGAAAGCAGAGTGCAAAATAAAAGATTGACAGAATAAAGTGAAAATCACAAACCAGTAAATCCCGAAGTTACTGTCTTTTAAGCAACACTACAATTTCAAGCAAGTTTAGCGAAACAGGTCTGTGCATTCAACAAGGTTGTTCCAGCGCTGCCGATTCCTGTTACCCTGCAAAAGCAGCCTGGTGCTCTGTTATCACTGAGTCCGGAGCAAGTTCCTAGGGACAGTCAGTTCCTAGGGACAAGCCATAGCATTAATTCTACTTCATGCACTAAAATGAGTAACAGTTAATGATTGTAAATATCTTTTTTTTCTCCCAAACCTGAACGTTATACTCTGATAACCTGCATGACTGTTGTCAGCCTTCTCTTTCACAACTCTAAAGCTAAGTGATCTCGACCCAAGCAGTCAGCTATTGAAATACAGGGATTGATTTTCACACAACCCATTCCCTTCTCCCCTCTAACATCACTCCCCCCCCCACGCCCCCCGCCCCTTATAGCCATTGTTCAGAACAACTGAATAACTAATAATAATAAGAGCATGTAAATATAACCGAGCTGGGGGCTTTTTTTTTTGCCTCCGACAAAGCTGGGCGATCAGATCGGTTGCATAATAGAAATTGGGAAGGCTGTCTGGCAGGCAGCCTTAAGCAGAGAAGAGCTATCTCAATTTCTCTCACTTAATCTTGGCTTCGCGTCAGAAGCTGTGCAGCAGTGCAGTAGAATGGGAGCTCGGCAAAAGCTCCGCCAGTGAAACGCGGGCGCTCGCTATGTGGCGGTACCTCAGCGATCTCTCCAGCTGGATTACCTATTGATTTTCCTCCTTTCTCGCCTCCCAGGTTTACTCGGCTGGACACCGTGTGTGTTTGGATTTCTCAAGGATTCTCCCCCGACTAACATGGATGTCCCACCATTCCTTGCAGTTGAAGGTTGCTCCTTGGCGCAGTGAATGAAGAACATGCAGGGATTGCTAATGGGTTTGGGAAGCGTAGACTCTCTGCTCTCTCTGTGACCATGCCGTGATCGTGTCTGAGGGCCATCAGTTTACGTATCCTCATTCTCACCCTACCGGGAAACCTGACGGCTTAGAAGGGGGAAGTAAGGCAGCGCGTGTGTGCATAGAAACATCATGAAGATTATTTCCCATATTGTAACTAATTCAGTCTTCAGATGCACCATTAGACTCCTTCTTTGCTTACTGTGGATTGGATATTCTCAAGGAACCACACATGTATTAAGATTTGGTAAGATTTCCCGACACTTTTCTCATTGTGTGTTTAAGCCTGAATGTGATATGCGTAGGATTGACTCAGAAGGGGATGCTGGGGGAGAGCTGGGACGTGCTACCGGAGTCGGGCAGCGAAGTCCCTCTTTATTTTGCATCCGGAGGGATGAATTGCTGTGTGATTTTTTTTCTGTCGCTGCTGCTCATTGTAGCCGTAGTAACGGCACGATGGTGATGATAATTATAATAACAATAGAAAAAAGACTGGCAAACGTGCTTGCCTAAGGCTCTGCGCAGCTTGTGTGGCTTCCTCGTAATTGTTTCCATTGTTTTGCTTTATTGTTTCCATAGAAGGGGAAAGCGTGGCTAATGCGGTGATTGATCAGTTGAAAACCTGTCAAGTACTTGTTAAGTTTCGGCCGCCCGTCTCTGATCCCCCCGAGCCGATCCCGTGCGGGGTAACGCTGTGATTTGAGACCTTTGGGCTGATTTCCCTTGAAGTATCTGTCTGTTTGCTTGACACTTGAGTGGCGTTTAGGGTTAGAGAAGAGATGATTTATGTCTCGAGCGGTGCTCGGGGAAGAGCTTTTGCGATGCCTTTCAAAAGCACAGCTTTTCTATGCGAGGAAAGTTGTGGGAGGTCCTCCCTCTCCCGGGGGCAAAAAAAGAAAAGAAAAAAAGCAGATCAGAATGACATTTCAAGAATAGAGAGGGTTTACAGTTTAAAGGCTATCCCAGCTGGACCAGGACACTAACCTTAAGAGCTCTGCCTGTGCAAGCGCGCATGTTCGTGTGTCTAAGCAAGCAAGCGAGGGACAAATTCCAGCCGCTGCATCCCCTACAGAAGTTTTGCAGTGAGAAAGGGCAGGACGGAAAGTTCGGAAAGCAGGTCCGAAGGGGTCTGTGCGGCCGGGGATGTCCTTCGGTGCCAGTCCGGGGCGAGATACGATGAGAGCCCCG
Source organism: Passer montanus (assembly GCF_014805655.1). Lineage (NCBI taxonomy): Eukaryota > Metazoa > Chordata > Aves > Passeriformes > Passeridae > Passer > Passer montanus. The sequence continues at coordinate 5,826,743 of NW_024357613.1, read as the reverse complement.
TATCAGCATCCTCCTGGTCGTCCGGGCACCGTGGGCGAGCGGCGGCGGGGGGCGGCCAGGAAGGGACAGGCTGAAAATTGCTCCCCCATACAAGCAGCCTCCTCTGTGCCTGCCGACGACACGGGTGGACGGAGGAAGAGCGCATCTCCCTCATTGTCGCCGTCCGCGATAAACTGTGGCAGCCTCTGCATCCATTTCTTCGGGGCACAGAAATCTCTTGCCTTTGCCTGGGAATAATGCCTTGGTTTGTATCTATTTTAATTTAATTCAGCACCCCCGCACACAGTTTTATATGGAGGGGAAAGTGAGTAATGATTAAAAAGTCACCAGGCTGTTACCAATCTCTGAATTCCTAGCAGCACATTTTTTTTCTGCTTCCATCTGGTCTAAAGGTGGTGCTTATGGCACGTTGCTCTTAGCAACCGTCCTCAGGAATGCCTGTTTCTTTGGACATGGCTAAACGGGCCCGTATATCATCGTAGGGTCTATTTTGCAATCAGTCTGATCCATAATCATCGCCGTGAATTTAGTGCTTGGATGCCTGTAATATGGCACTGGCCGGCTGTCTGTCTTTCCACGGGCTCCGAGAGTCTGTCTCTAGGAGTCTGAGTTAGTTTCAGGTATAGCTATGTAAACAAACACCTTCCTGGTCACAGCACTAGCGAGAGGTGGACTTTCCTTCTTTAGGGCGGCATTCCCTCGGAACTGTAGTCCGGTGTACCTTTAGAGACAGCCCTAGAGAGAGCGCTTTGGCCAGCTTAGAGCAATAAATAATCCCGCGGCTGAAAGGTGATGCAGCGCGTCTCTGTCACCCAGTGACAGGGTGGTGCATGCGTGTGTTTTACTGGGCTAACTTCCCTTTCCAGCTGCCTTCTGGTCACACAGCTGGCCAGGGAGTTGTGTTCACTCCAGAGTTTGTAGCAGCGAAGTAGAAATCCCTTTCTGCATCTCTGCCTGCTTTTCTCTGTATTTGAAAAGAATTGTCGCCAAACCATCACTGAACATTAAAAGTAGGTAGGGAGCAGTTGGTAAATTTATTTTGTTGTGGAGAATGTTAGACGTGAAAAGAGCAGGAAGATTTTTGCCATTCTTATCCGGGCCTGTTGCACATCTGTGTTTTAAAGGAGTCTGGATTTAGCTTAATCCTAGTTAATTTACTCTGTCTGGGACCACGAGAGAACTTCCACGCCTTCTCCAAAGGCTGACATCTCTGTCTCTGCGCAGGGCATAGCAGGGTAGAGGGAGGGAGCAGGGACTGAGCTGCGGAAAAGCTTTGGTTATTTCTGAGGGGGAATTCCCCACCGCCCCCACTGTGTTCCCGTGCTATCAGTCCCTTTGGGATGTCCTTGCGGCCAGGAGGACGGCATGCCGTGGAGTCCTTCCCGAGGAGAAGGGAGAGCTGAGGAGATTCCCTCCAGAAGGCAGCCTGCCAGCCCCCGCTCTTCTTCCTCAGCCAGCAGTGCTATGGCAACAGGGGAGAGCTTGAAGCCTGCCAGAGCTGCAGCCCCCTCATTCCTCCTGTGCAAATTAGCCACCATGGATTCGCATTGTCCTTCCCACGGCTCCTCTCATTGTTGGGACTAGCCAGCATGTCCTTTCTCTCCCTCCCTCTCTCTCTAAAGTTACCTTTTAGCAACCACACAGGGAAGTCGAATCGCCTGGGTTATTTGTCAAATTCTGGAGGTTATTTCAGTCTGTACCTTATGGAGCAAACACAGAGAGAGGCTGGTGTGATGGCACCGTTCCCTGCCCAGCGACACTTAGGCATCTGGACACCTGCCTGTTGCTGCTGCTGGAGTTGCACGGCGTGGTATTGGGGCATCACACCACGCACCCTTCCTGCATGCCACATTGCTTCATGGGGCATGCCACCAAGCTCCCTCCCTTGTCCTTTCTGAACCGTTCCCCACAAGTGAGCCCAGGGAATGCTGAAGGTGAGGTTTGTCTATAGGTCACTCGAGGATGTCAAAAGGGACCAGCCTTAAACCATTGATGCGGATAAAAGGATAAATCCCACCTTGACGAGGGAGAAAAGCAGCAGCCTCGTAGTTGTCTCTCCGCTGGGCTAAGTGTGATGGAAACATTTTCCTTATCACTTGGCACCGAACAAAAGCCAAAATACGTGACCGCCGGCACATCTTTTACGTTATCGGGGATCACATTTCGCAGCTTTCCTATTCACTGCCCCTGTGTATACTCAGACCCATGGCAGCGGCTCCCAAGAAATTCCAGGGAACTCGGCGGATCCAGAGCCCAGCCGATCGGCCCCTCTGCCCACGAGTGGGGCAAGGCGCGTCGGGCTGCTTGTCCTAGGTCTGCCTTTACCTCCTGAAGGCATCTCAACGTCTTGTCCCCAAAATGCTGAATTAACAAGCCATTAAGAGCTGTCAAACACCTGTAATTGCTCACCTGTGCTTTCAGTAACCGGCCCCTTGTCTTGCCCAAGGCAGTAAGAACCTGGGCTATTTAACCCCCCTTTTTTTAACTCCCCCCCATCCTCCCACCTCCCCCACCTCCTACCACTATATGGAGCTTGATTGTCGGTGCTTTGAAGTCTGGAGCGCTCTAAAATGCCCTTTTTTATTTAAACTTCCCTTTTCCGGCCTTGTCTCTACTGCTGTGAGCAGCTCTTTCCTACAGCAAAGGTGTCAAGAGAGACCTGTGACGGGAAGGTGAAAGAGGTTTGGCCACTGTGTTTGCTCTCATTATTCCCGGAAATGTGGTGAAAGACTAAAGATCTTCACTGCAGGGTGCTCACTTACCTGATAAGTTTTAACCCACTTTATGTGATGTCTTATTTTCTTCAGGACATTCAAGAAGGGTAAAGACAAGTAGAGGCATACACCTGTAGTTTTGACTTTTTGGTGCTTTGGAGTTGCCTGACTTGAAGCAGATGAGAGAGGGAGCTGAATGTTTTGTGTTACAATGAGCTATAAAGGAAGGGTGTGTGCGCGCTTGTGGCTTCTTCCAGCTTAAAAGCAAAAGAAAGTCAAGAGAGAGATAGGAAAAACTTTTCAAAGGAAAAGAGGAAGAGTTTTGAACTCTCACCAGAAGCATTTCTTACTACTGACTATTTTTAAAATATTTTTGTTTCTAAAAAAATACTACACCAAGTCCTCATGAAGGCTAGCACTTTCCCGTCGCCCTACATAAAATAATAATCATAGCAAATCAAACATTATAAAATCATGTACTCTTCGTGATTTAGGAAAAATCACCCTCACTTTTCAACTCCTTTGTGAGAACACCCAGAGGGGAATTGCTAGACGTTTGAGTCTTCCTCTGTGAAGATTTAGTATGGATTTCATCTGACATGACACTTCTTAGCTGAGCTCCTTTGTCTCAAACAGATTGAGTTTATCTCCATGTAATTGTTTTTAATGAGCTCAAGTGTGGCAAAACCAGAGAAGAGGTTGGGTCGTTGCATCCACTGCCTGTGGAAGTGACAGTGGATGTCAAAACACATGGTTCTGGGATTCAGGAGGCCATTTTAAAATTGTAGTGATTAAAACTAGTGAAGTCATGGCACAGCAGTGGGAACTAGCTCTGTACAGATGTGTGAGACAAGAGGTCAAGTGAAAAATACCTGCTGGGTAATCGAGTGGAGTTTTCTTAAGGGACTTGCATTAACCCTCCTGGATGTGTACTTTCTTTCCTTTAAGTTTTGCATTGACATCCTTTTAGTGGGAGGAGGCGAGGTTTCTGCCTCTATTTCAGAGAAACAAACAAACAAACAATATATACATATCTTGTTTGAGTGGGGAAGGCAGTCTGCCTTCAGATCAAGGGTGTGATGAAAATCTGCATCTCGTGGCAGCCCTCGGGGGGGTCTGTGTCTTGGCAAGTCCAGCATTCAGAGCCAATGAAAAATTTACTGCCAAGGAGAAGAAGCTTTCAATATCTGTTAACATCCTCAAGAAGATGAGTTCAAAATCAGTCTTACAAAAAACAACAGGAATCTTTGAAAGAAAACTAAGGTTAAGAGCCTCGGGAAGGCAGCAAGGAGGTGAGAAGCATTGTTATTGACTGGTCTAGATTAAACAGCACAGAGGAAGATTTCAGTTTGATAACGTCACAACCCTTCCTGTTTTTCTTTGCTGCTTCTGCTGACAATTTTGTAAGGTAATTAAATTGGCTGATTGAAGTCACAGTGGTCATGGGGCGATAAAGACCGTTTGGATTTAATGGAATTTAGAAACAACGGTGCACTGCACACAACTCTCACAGAACGAGAATTTTAATGACTCATTCAGGGTGCTGACTACATAGAACGCCCTGGACGAGTTTAATTGAAAGGGCAAAGCTGATTAGCTGTATACAGTCTTTATTGCACTAGATAGGGGAATTAGACTTACCCTTTTAAAATACTCATTATTGCATTATCAAGATTTAATGTAGGTTAAGAAAGCTTTCATCCATGTGGGCTTCCTGGAATATCCCCAGATCCTTTCACCCAGTGTTTGGAACACCAATAGTCTTATAAAATGATTTTCACACAATTGCCTGATAGCTTGTATTCTTACTGACTTCTTATTCTTACTGATAACTTGCTTCTTACTGACTGCTGCTTGTTCTTTGAAGGGATGCAATGTTCAAGTAATGCCTCCAGTTTAAATGTGGTTGCTGAAAGAAATGCTTTCTGCCACCAGAGATAAAAAGCTAGAGAAAAGGAGATTTTTCTAAATTCAAATATTAGAGTTTAGTTTTATTAGTTTAAATTTAGGGAGTTTTTTCTCATTTATTTATGTATTTATTTTATACCAGAGAAAATCCCCTCAATTTAGGGAAAAAAGCAAACCAAACATTTTGTAGTCATTGTAAATAAAGCAGATCTTTGTACCCTACTTAATGTATTTACCTTGTCTGTTTCTGAGTTTTAACCTTCATCCTCTTTAATCTCTTTCAGAGGAACAATTACTAGAAGGTATGTCAATAATGCAAAAGAGAAAATAGAGGGTGCCTTATTTCCATACTTCCCAATCTGCAAGGCAAATGAATTTTTCCTGAATAAGGTTTTTATAGTGTTATGCTGTAATGTATGTTGGAAGATTAGATTAAACAGCATGATAACATAATGACATAATGTCATTATGCTGTCACATCTGAACTGGAATATGGAGAATCAAAGATCATTGTCATACTAATACTTATAATTTTGTGCGTCTCCCGTGCCACCCATGCTGTGTTTCCCCCTTTCTTCTCCTCGCTCCTGCCCCATTTCCCCCCAAAGCCTTTGGTTCCTTTGTTATAAAACAATAGTTTTGGACACTTTCAATTTAAACAGCCAAAGCTCTCAGTAATGCAAAGAATATAGAACAAACATGTAGTGATCATTATTCCAATACTGGAGCTCAGCCAGATTTGGATAACGCAGGTGTTATAGTAGAGCTATGTAAAACACTTAGCAAACTCAAAGACATAATCTAAATTTAATTTAAAAGTACTTTTTAATGAATTAAAACCACCATGCTATTTTTTTTTTCCTTTAGGCAAAATTTAGAAGTGACAAATGGGTGTAAATGCTCAAGTCAAGACTGCTCTTTTTGCATTGCTGCAGAGCTAGACTTGCATCAAAATTTGCAAGTGACTTGGATCAGTCATGACTCAGATTACCTTGAACATTCTTCTTCTAGTCCAAAATGCTATTGAAACACAGTAACTAATCTAAGAATGGTTTTGGTACGTTGTTTTGAAATGAAATATGCATTTTTAGGTAACAGAATATTTAAAGTGTTTCCATTTCCAGGTGTGTTTGCCTGGGGCATAGGAAAAGAGGTTCCCTGCTGGTATTGTGAGTGGAGGCTACAGTAGGAGTAGTTTAAAGCACAGCTACGCTGTAGAGTTTAGATCACAAAGTTTGTTCTCAGTTCACAGGAAAATTTTTTTTATCCATGCACTGGAAGGAAAATTCATTTATGGGTTTCAGAGACTTTAATTTTTGAAGAAATACATTAATGCACATTAACTGAATGTGTGTTTTATTGTATTAGTATTTCCACTCACAGACTCTTTAAAACCTATTTTTTTAAAAAAAAGTTTATTTTGATTTGAAGTCAATTGAACTAAGAGTGTTGAAAGTGTCTGTCAGTCTTCCATCATGAAAGAAACCTCTTTGTTAGAATCATTAATTCTTGTATAAGGCTTCATAACTGACAGAAGAACAGTCCAGGGAGAGCTTTCTTACTTTGCTGTCAGAAACTGTTGTTTGGGAGACTTGATGTCCTTTTAAATTCAAATTATGATTACTCTTTTTCCCCTCTCTTATTTTCTTCCATCTTTATATTTAACTGTGAGTCTCTGTTTACTAATTTAAAAAATGTATTATCTGATTTCAACATGTATAGCTAAAGGTTAGCATCATATATTTACAGACAAATGGAAAAATGTGTTTTCATGGATGGATAGAATAATTTTGAAAGAAAAATATGTTTGAGGTTTTTTTTTTTTAATTTTTGTACCTTGATCCTGTTATTTGATCCATTCCTTGCACTTTGTCTTTTTCCTTATTTATTTTGAAATGGTGAAATGGAAAGTGATTACATATATGAAAGAGGAATGTATATTTGAATATGGGTTTTTTTCTGGTCCTTCTTGGAAAGTCTTTGCTTTTCTAACTTTCTGGGAAAATCCATGGAAAAAGTAAAAATTCTAGAAGTCCTCATTTCTGTCTTGAAACTAAACTCCTAGTCTAAGCCATGCCTTAGGGCTCCTCTGCAGCATTTGGAGAGTGAAAGAGCCAGGATTAGACAAGGTTGACTTAAGCTGGATAACTCTCAGACGGCTTAAGTTAGGCTAGATGAACCATACCTCTCATGGAATCAGCAATATGGGGAAGTCAAAGTGGACTGAGTGGGGATTTTTGTTTTTCCCCCAGGCTTTGGTGTCTGTCATGACATGTTGAACTAATTTTTTTTCAGATGGACATTTAGAAGGGAAAGATTAATATATAAATGTGTCATCAGTTTCTTTCTGACATGAAAATACAAAAATGCTGAATCAGGGACTGCTCACTCATTCTGCTAAAATCTTGCCAGCAAGTGGGTGGTGCTTGTTTTCACAATACATAATCATAGTTAATCTTGTAAATAAGGACCTGTTTGTGAACACATATATTTAACTGAAAACTTTACAGAAATGTATTGAAAAAAGCTTATCAAGCTTGCTTCAAAAGGTGTAGGAATACTTCACTCTGAAATGCTGTGCCATCTTCATACGTAGTTCCTTATGTATGTCCAGTACAATTTTTCAAATTGTTACATTTCTCTGAATATAGAAATAGCTATTACTTTAAAATGTTTTTTGTCCAAAGGTAATTGATGCTGAATGTAAAAAAAAAATATTAAAAATAAAGTGTATACATGATTTGATAATAATCTGGGTAAATTTATTAAGGATGAGTTTATTGAACTTGCTATCCATTTGGGCTTTTGTCCTTCCCTAGGAGCTAAATATATAGCAGCTATTTCAATCAGCTCGAGAGCTAAACATATGTCAGCTATATCAATCAACTCACATTTATGCTGTTATTTAGAAGTTGCACAATTAGGACATGATTTACCAAAGAGTCCATAATTAAAATAATTACACTAGTAAGCATGAAACATTTATAAGAAAATCTGAGTCTCATAGCTCACAATTGTAAAATTTGACTTTCACTTTTTTAAGCATGTAAGCAAATATTTTCAGTCCTGCCCCAACCCTTCAGGTTGCAAAACTTTGGTGAAACCAGTTATTCTACTTGGAAACTAATTAATTCTTCCATTTCTACCTATATTTTTACTGTGAGTGCTCAATCATCAGTCAATACTGAGATTGTCAAGGATGTACAGTCCTTGAGAGTTTAGTGCAAAGTTGATTTATGATAGTATGCTTTTATATTTATACCACGTATGAGAGGAAATTATGTAAAGTTTCTTATATGTAATGATTCAAAACAACAATTTATGGATCAAATATTGGAATAAGATAACTTGCTGTATGCCTGAGGTCTGATTGTCCTCTAACTTTCTGTTCTGTTGAGTGGCTTATGTTAATATGAAGTGGGAATAAGAATCAAAGCTGTAAGCTGTAGCATGCTGTTTAGAAAAAGAGTGGCTTAGATTTCTCTCATGCTAAAATGAAGAAATTGTATTAAAAGTTCATGGGTATTTGCCAGTTTATCCTAGGTATAGTCATGCCTGTATGAGCTGGTGATGGAGTATTCTTCCTAAGTTGCATGATTAAGTCCATAATGATGTTGAATACAATGCTCTTTGAGTCAAACCACCTGTGCTGGTAAGGTGCTAATTCCAGAACCTGTCTTTCCTTGTAATTTTTTTCCCCAATTATCTTTTAAAATCTCACTACTGTTTTTTGCACTTACAATGTTGTTCACTTATGATTGACCTTAATAATATGGAGGCATGTACTATAAAACAAATTCAACGTGATAAAAATAATTTGACTGATGGTTCTTTTTGCCTTTGATTTTTTTTTAAATTGAAAATGGTATACTCACTGCTTAATGTAGTTCAATAGTAACAGAACAACTTGTTTTACTGATCAAATACTGTAAAAAAGTACAGAAAACTGTACTATGTATAAATATACATGGTAAATGTATAAATGTATGTAAATAACAGTAGCAAACATAAAGATTACATATTCTGTAAAAGAAAACTATTTTCTAAAGCAATTACTTCATTGATATTTGGAACATTTATCCTACAAGGCAGAAAATCTTTAAAAGAAGTTCCATGATACTTATTAGTTTAGAATTTGGGTAAAAAGGTACTTCAGGAAAATTAGAATGACACAGAGTACTCTAAAAGAGCAGAATTAATTTTCTTTTAAAATGCTTAATCAGTGTTTTTTGGGTTTATATATTATATATTAATAGGAATATGTATGTTCGCATTTTATGCATTTTAATAGCAAATATTTAAATAAATGCTTAAAAATGTCATAGAGAACTTTTCATAAATTATCAGCATGCATTTGAGTATTAAAATTCATCATTATTTTTTCTTACTGTGCCACTTAACACCAATATCAGGACTGAGCCCTAGGGAATCTAACCTCTAACCCCTTTGCTTATCTGATTTTTACTCTTCAGCAATGATTACGATTTTCGTATATGTTAGTATATAGTTAGTATGCTATACTAACAAAATTGGGGTTTTTTATTCAATGATAAGAAGACCTTATCCCAGCCACATTTTCAAGTTAATGATTACGCATTTTAAGAAAGTATTTATATCCTGCTTAGAAATACCTTTTTTTTTTTCTGGCATTTTGAGGCACACATATATGCTTCTAGTTCCTTCAGCAATGGAAGTTTGATGTTTCACTCTCTAAATCTGATTTTTGGAAATATTACTGTGCAAAATTCAAATGCAAGGCCAATGACTGGTCATAGCTAATTTGAGGGGAAATTTGGTACTCTTCTTCTTAAAAGAAAAAAAATCAAGTACTGAGGGAGTATATATTGTTATTTTTCAACAACTGTGCTTTTGAACCAGTCAATTTTCAAAGCTGTTTTTGGTACTTTCCTTCATACCTTGAGGTGCTGATCTATTTCAGTCAATGAACTACTTGGACATGCTCCCAGATAGTCCTGACAACACTGTTCTTTTCATTTGGTTGAAGGAAAAAAAGTTGTTACGTGGGATGGAGGTGGTTTGAGAAAAATAATGCAGATGAATTCAAGGCCATCAGTGTTGAACAAATAACAGAAAGGAATTGAAGGTTAATGGAAAAAACCCCACTGTTTACCTAAAAAGGCCATATACAACTGTGCTAATAGTATGATTTTTGTTTCTGTCTAGTCAAAATCCAACATAAAGACAATAATTGACAAAATGATCTGATAATTCAACAAAATAATCATTGATTTATTTTTAAAACCAAGAATTTGCTCAGTTAAATCCTTTTGCTTGTTATTGAATATAGCGTATGATGCTTACATAAAGAGCAGAAACTTGGTTAAATAATCTGGTTTTACCTAGATTTGGTCTTTTCTTAGGCTTGAAGGAAGCATGTATGGGGTCAGTTCAGGAGAAGTGGTAAGCCCTGTGCATACCTCATCTGTAACCAATGGAGGGAAGAAAATGGAAATTTGTGAAAGATACGTGTGATTTCCTTCCAGTAATGCTATATGTGTTTGTTTGGATGTCCTTGAGAAAGAAACACTATAAAATATGAGTGTTATTAAGGCTTATCTCTTCGGATCTCGGCAGACTCTATCATTCACGACATTCAATATGCTTGCAGAAACTGTCTGTGTGACTGTGATACAGCTAAGAAAAATGTGTTCAAAAATGCATTAAATCAGATTTTCTAATGTCTTTTCAAACCTGCCTAAACAATGAAAAGTCACATTTAAAGATCAAATCAACATTAGTCAGTCAGAGCATGTTCAGTGTTGTCCATTTGTGACCTTTTGTGTCTAGACACTGGAGATTTCAAATTGAGCCCTAGATTTGCATTGTTCTGTGACCATCAATGTTCATTAAACACTACTTTTGTTGTAATTTAAGGTAAGGCTATATCCTATTGTCAGATAAGGAGTGTGGCTTGCTTTTCAGAGTATTTTTTACTCTTTTCATTCATGGGAAGATGCTTGAGTTGGATAAAGCTGCTGTTGTATTCAGCTGTCATGCGGCCACAGGCAGTCTGTTCACAATAATTTCCTTTTTTGTCCTTACTGTCATCTTCTAGTTTATAAGAGTTGTAACACATATTTTTGGAAGCCTTCACTGCTTTGTTTCTGCAGACAACTGGTGTTCTACTCACCAGAACCCATCTGATGGCTATAAGGATAGAAAATTAGAAGCTCTTTGTCTTTTACTCCACTGTGGTTGTATAATTAAAAAAAGTAAACAGAAATATTTTTCCTAATCCATGTTAACAATTGTTTATTGTACTTTTGATGCTAAGTCCCTTTGATTATTTTTGGCAATAATTTGAATGTCACAAAGTTTTCTTTGTGACTTGAACAAAGGAACAAGGCAACAATAATTTTACACGTATAGCTCTGTGTGAATGTGTACACACAGTTTTTTTGTTCTGTGGTGACCCAAATGCAGGGATAAAAAGTGGGAGTATGTTTCCTTTGCTGGAGTTGCTGTTAATGTAAACCAGGAGAAGTGCCTGAGGGTGCATCAGGGGTCTTTGGTGGAAGGACTCATGATTATCCATCTGCTTCCTGACAAGTAGTGTGAGCCTGGGATGGCAAAGAGTTGTGAAGGTGGCAGAATGTGTTCTCACAGGGTGTGATCTTCATGAATATTTTCAAAGTGGTCTTGAAAATAAAAAAAAAAATAAAGAAAAAACCCATGAAATTTAACAAAAAACCCACTAAGTAAAGTATATTTATGACAGAAAAAAAAAAAGAGAGAGCACAAGAATTTTCTATGCTAAATTTTGTGAATGAAGCTGGAGATGTATACATGCTCCTACCCACAACACGTCACTGCAATTGCTAAAATGTAGAAGTGGTACTTGTTAAAACATCAACTCAGTTTGCCATGGACCAATATTCTTGATCTAAGGGAAATAATTCATTTGTAGAGGATTTACCTGTGTGAGAACCATAGTAACTTCCTTTCACTACACTTTTAAGAGGAGGTAATTCTGCCAATGTTTCAGGGTTCAGCTAGCAGGGCTGTAAATCAGTAGAGCCTAGTGAAGTCCATTTCTGCTGCAGTTTGATCTCTCAGTTAGATTAAAGCTACAGTACTGCAACAAACCTCTAGGTAAGTTTTCTGGGTCTTGACTATAAGGAACCTTGATATGCTGAGCTTTTAGTTCTGTGCTGATCAATTATGGGAACTCCTGAGGACGCAGAAGATTATTATCATTACTTCTGTATTTGACTCCCCTATTTCATCAGGCGCATTTTCTACAAAAGCTTACCCACATGGATAACTGCCCAAATATAGTTAGTAGGTGCAAAGCCAGATGAGATTTTAATTCCATGAATAACATGTTGGACCATAATTTTGAAGACCAAGAAGCTGAAGAAGTAATAAAATAGTAGTTTAAGTTTTGGAGTTCATGTAGCTCTGACATTGAATTAATAAATGGGAATTAATTTTGTGTATTTTGTGAGAAAATAAAACCACTGATAACCATAAAATTTTGCTTTGGTGTCACTGTAAAGGTAGTTGAGGTGTTAAGCAAAGTGAGAGGAAAACTGGAAAAAAGTTAGTCTAGATATTTAATTAAATATTTTATGGTTGGTGAAGACTTTTTGGTGCTGTTGTAGAAATTTCAGAAAAATTTCTATCAGGGCTGGCAAGGAATAGGGGTATGCTAAGATTTTCAGATGCTTTATGAGCTCTTAAATGTCCTAAGTACAATATTTCATAGTTACAGTGCTAGTGACCTGGAAATGCAGAGGACTGCAGTGCTTTTGATTTTTTAAATATTTTTAGCCCATGTTTTATAATTACTTCTCTTAAATAAGTTTTTCTTCAATATTTTTGGAAATTAGTTACCTTTCAACAGAATTTCACATTCTTAAGAAAACCAGTTAGGTTTGTTTGCTTCACAGATAAGAGTTTTTTTTTTTTTAACACATTGATTATTTCAGAACTAGGACTAATGTTAAAACTTCTGCAAAAAGTGCTATCATATTAAAAAAATACCTTGATTACAGCATTATATATATTTATAATAGTTTTTTCAGTAGCAACCAAATGTTTCCTTTTTGTCTTATGGGAACATTGATCAGTAACACAAAGTGGCACAAAACTTTTTCAAATAAACTCAAGTTCCATTTAAAAAGTGCTTTAAATTATTACATGTTAAAAAAAAAGTATTCATCACTACATTCACCGATATTTTCATTGACAACTGCAAAAAGACAAATTATTTGCATTTCCATGATCATATTTCACTACTACACTTCCACAACCTTTTCTGCTGCAAGGCTGAATGTCTTTGGCTGAATACTGCTTTACCAAGTATTTACTTTGCCTTGTTCCATTGCTATTCCATATTCTTCCTTGCCGTATGACACCTTTTACTGGTATTTCAACATTTATGTTGAAGAAAGAGTCAATTTAAAGATTTGAAGTTATCATTGGAGAACTCCAGTGTAATTTAGTAAAATACTAAACAGAGTCCTGACAATTTTGGTTCTCTGAGGTTTGTGTCAGCAGTGAAGTGTATGGCCTTTGGGTATGAAGAGATATGGAGGATGGTGTTTTTAGCTACTATCTAACTTGGCAGCTTCTTGTCTCATTTCTCGCAAAAGAAGAATATGTTCAGCTGGGGTAAAAATATAAAAAAGTTTATAGGAAACTTGGAGTTGAGTGCTTTGATCTTATTTTTTAAACCAACTAAACAAATAATTAAAAATCCCAAAACCTCAAACTAAAATACATCCCAAAACAAAGCCAAACTCTCTTTCCTTTTGGGCACTGATATAATGTTTTAGAGACAGGAGAATATGATTTTAAGAGTGCAGAAACTACAGAACATGGTTTCATGCTATACTCAAACAGTGCTGCTGAGAAATGTTACTGTGGCACAAGAAAAAAACTGTTGGCCGTGGTTAAATAGGTAGATCATTCTGATCATTACCTTGATCAGAGAATGTTTATTTTTCAACATACTCTCACAGCTGCCCAGTAGCTGTTGAGAGGCCAAAGCTCAGAATGACAATCAGCTCACTGGCTACATGGAATAGAGCTGTATTTTATTTTTCATTATTTTAATGGAAAAAAAATGAAGGTGTTCATATTTTGTTAAAGACATTATGTTTGTGTAGTTTAAGCAGTTGGAGTTTTCATCCCTAGACCAAGATTCTTCGTGTCAGTTTTCTAGAACTATTTCCTTTGTACAAAAGAAAGAGCTGTAAGTATAACCATATATAAAACTGACGACAGAAATACAAGATGATTAATTATAAATAAATCTTAAGCAACATTGGTCAAGGATCTTGTGTTATCTATATAATTTATCTTTTCTTTAAATGGATCTCCCGTGACCTTGCCTTTTTGGCTGGATACAACTCCAATAAATGTTGGTAATGACCAGATAAACACAAGAGAAACTTCAATCATGTTAAAACAAAATATTATTTTAAAAGAACACAAATTTAAGTACCGTACCTAAATCCCTACCTGTAGTTCTTGGGAATTTACCAATAATTATGGAAGTTATTTTTTAGAATGTTGATAAATGCTAAAAATTTGTTAAATAAATGAAATAATCAAAGTTCTTTTAAAAAGAATGCTTGCCAGCCTTGTGCCAAAATTGGATTTTACATTAGTTTTTACAGGTGCATCTGTTGGATTACAATGGGAAAGGCTGTGTTTCAGAGTTGGGTGTCTCACTTTCATGTAATTTCTCAAAACATTCTTAAATCCATCCTAATCCTACTTAATAATAATATTAAGTGTTCAGTTTCTTACAGTAGTGATGTAAAATTCCTGCAAGTACTTTGCAAAGCATTAGAATCACATTTTAACAGTTGTCATGGTAGGTCATAGGATTTCCACATGAAGTGATAGAGAAGAAAAAAGCCCACACGGAAGATTAAACATTTCCTAAGTCCTGTTTTTACTTATGGAAATAGGAGGTACATATTGTGTCATGTCCCTGTGCTGTTTCCCTTGAATTAGGGTACACCTTTTGGAATGCACAATGCATACTTTTTGGTCTGATCAAAATAACAAACAATTTTTTACTTGTGGGTAAACTCGATTTTTATAAATCAAGTCTGGTCGATAATAGTAGGTTTTGCTTAATGACCTTACATTTTGCATTTAACAACTTTTGGCTTTTACATGTGAATAAGCTTGGAATCTGTGTAGGGGTTTTTGTTGGGTTTTTTTTGGGTTTTTTTTAGAGTATTTTGGGTGTGCTTTGTGTGTTTGGGGTTTTTTGATCCACAATAAAGTATTACTTTTTTATTAAATGAAATTCTTCAATTTTGGTTTTGAGTCAGCATTCCTAGGAATCTGTCAACATGAGTAGGGTATTTATTTCCTGATTAAACCAAATTCTTCTCCTTCAATCTGGTTACAGTAATATTTTTTTTCAGTGTTTGAAAAAATAATATTTGATTCTTACCCTGACTGCATTTTCCACACTTGCTATTTGTGCTTTGGCATGAACTTGGGGGTGCAGCCACCCTGGACCATACATCATCTGATTCTTCTTCTGAGAGAACTCCTAAAAGTTAATGTTTGACATTAATCCTTCCATATTTTTTCCATTATTTGGTCTTTGGCTGATGACTCCGGTATATATGACAGTAGTTGATTTTACTGCTACTTTGTTATTGAAGCTTTTCTTCGCTCAGACTTGTCATATTGAATCTCTGATTGCTGGGAAGTTGGTTTTCCCTCACATTTTAACACACTGTGGAAGTAACCTCAAAGGTGGGCAGTCTTCTTGCGGGGGATTTTACAGCTGGCTAAAGAGCTGTAAACAGAAAAGGTTATCTCTTAAGGAATCTAAGAGTTTGATGGATTAATTGCTCACATTATATTAAAGAGTCAGGAAATGCTAAGAACAAGTCAAAGTATGAATCTATAAACAAATAGAATCTGAAAATAATTTATTTGATTTTGACTCAAGTTCAGGGTTTTATTGAATCCAGGATGATTCTATCTGTTTACAGGCTTGTCTTAGAAAAGTATACCCTACGTGGCTGAATAAGTGTGAAACAAAACAATTCTGCAAAGGTGCTTAAATCTGATTACGTGAGACTAGTTAAATACCTATCCACTCTACAATTACAGCATTCATTGACTTAGAGACTGTAATTCTGACTACTGAATTAACTTCAGTAGTACAGAAGTTAAATATTCACAGAAATAATAATGAAAAATTTGCTTTACATCTTAACTTCACAATTTTGGTTTGAAGCCTCATGCAACTTCCAGCTTCAGAAAAGATTCTGCAATTTCCCTGGCAAATTTATGAATATATATCCAAATAACATAATTGATTTACAAGGAATCCCTGCATTGTTCAAAGCAAATATTGTGCACCCTTTCACTCGCTGTATGTTTCACAAAATAAATGTTATTTTGAAGCATATAGATCAAATCAAAACAGATGGGTCTTGAAACAAAGCATATGGGTATACATATGCCTAGAATGTTCTTTAGAATGAACCTCCTATGAGCTGTGTTATAGAATTGTTGGGAAATGCTCTCCTGGTGAAGTGACTGCTTTTGTCTTTTTAGATATCACTGGAAATATAGATATTTAACACCAAATTTTGCTGTGACTGTTATTATGTTTACATCATAATATCAGTGGGTGCTGGAAAATTACTAGCCATGTTTTCAGCAGTAATTTCAATAAAAGTTTTACAGTGTAACTGTAGACAACATCATATGAACAGAACTCATTTTTTTGCTGTTCTTCAGCTGGGTGAAATGTAGGCAGGAAAATATGAAATATCTTCAAGCAGTAACTAAATAATGTAAGCATTTGTTTTCACTTGTGGAATGTGTTACTATTCTGTGACTATTTTTGGCTGTTTTCCTCTTGTCTTGATCTTGGAACACCTAAATGCCAACATCTCAATATGCACATACAGCAGCCTGAATAACTCCCTTAAAAATGAATTGAATTTGTTTTTATGTCTGAGGAAAATCTCAGGAACAGATAATTTGGAAGGGTTCTTATAGTAAACATTATTTTCCATAACTAGAAATACATTTTCAATAATTTATTTTTCAGTGGAAGTAAATGTTTTCAAATTAACATATTGCTTCTCTTAGAGTATGCTGTTGAATGTCTGAAATATTCCAAAGGTGGAATTTCCATTTTGCACTGTGGCTGCTTTAAAAGAATATTACTATACAATTTTAAACCTTAAGAAGTGAGTAATGAATAATAGCTCCTGGACTTCTTTGTTCCATTTTTTGTTTTATATTCCATTTCTATTAATTTCTTTCTTCATTAATCCCACAGCTTTATCCATCCTTTGCAATTTCAAGCTAGAGAAAACAAATTAAGGAAAAAAACTCCCGTTAATTGACTTTATTTGCTTTAATGCTGCTAGTCCATATTATCTGCTCTCTTAAATTGAGTTTGGGATTGCCAGCTTTAAGGGTATTACACTGCATTTTGGGATGCTGCCAGCATATCCTGAGTAAATATATTTAAATCAAAGCTAAGCTGCTTAAAATATTCATGTTATGCTTTTAGTATGGTTTAGAGGAATATGAAACCATTTAAGACTTGCAAACCTGTTTTATGGCAAAAAATGCATTTGGGCATATAGCCTAAATTGATAGTCACTGTTAACTTTGTTTAATAGGGAATGGTTTCATAGTTTTATTAGTAATTGATCATCATGATTTGAAATTTATGGCATAATGCAACTGCACAAGTTATAGATGTAAAGAGAAATATTTTTAACTGAAAACAGTGTTGAGAAGAGGAATATTTTGAGTGGACAAATTAATGCATGTTTGCTTTGAACAGTTAAATACATTTATTTTATGTATTACATTTTTATGTATTGCAAGAAACTTGGAATATCAAATTCAAATAATACACTAATTCAAAAGTCAGTGTATTTTTAAATTGTAAGACAAAAGAGAAATATCTACAGATGTGATGGTACAAGTATGGTATCCTGTGGAGAAATAAATGCTGTAAGAGACACAAACCTAGAAATTTTAGTATTCCTGAGGCTAGTCAACTTCACCTCAATCCTCAGAAAGGTGATGGAATGCCTCATCCTGGAGGTCATCTCCAAGCACATGGAAAACAAGGTGATCAAGAGTAGTCAGCATTGATTCATCAGAGGCTTTGTCAACGTGGTTGCCTTCTACAATGAGAAAACTGCCTGGATGGATGAGGGGAGAACAGTGGATATTGTCCACCTGGACTTCAGCAAGGCTTTTGGCATTGCTCTCAGGGTATCATCATAAGTAGACTGGAAGTGAATGGCAGATCCCAGAGGGCTGAGATCAGTGGCACAGGATTTAGTTGGAGGCCTGTCATGAGTGCTGTCCCCCAAGGCTCAGTATTGAACCCAGTATTGTTTAATTTATTCATCCATGACTTGGACAAATGCTTCCTGCTTGCTATAGAATCCAGAAAAAGCAAATTCTGTTTTGAGACTTATAAAACTCTGGGTTTATCCTACGGTGTGCCTGTGCAGGTCTCTGTTCACAAGTCTGTCTGTCCATCTCATGCAGAAAGAGACAGTTGAAACCCAAAACCAAATAATATGGGGTGGAGATGTGTGGGGGAAGAAAGGTTAATATCAAGCCCTGTCTGGTTCCTGAGTTACCAGTTCTTAAAAGGTGCTTGTAAGAAAGATGGGGACAAAATTTTTAATAGGGTGTCTTGCAATAGAACAAGAGGTAGTGGTTTTAAACTAAAAGAGGGTTTATATTAGATCTAAAGAAGAAGTTTTTTACTTTGGGGGTGGTGAAACAGATTGCTTAGAGAGGCAGTAGCTGCTCCATCCCTGGAAACATTCTAGGTCAGGTTGGATGGGGCTCTGAGCAACCTGATCTAGTTGAAGATGTTCCTGCTCACTGCAGAAGGGTTTGGCTAGATAGTCTTTGAAGGTCCCTTCCAACCCAAACCATGATTCTATGATTCTTTTCAGGGAAAACCAACTCAGAGTAGATTATCCCATGTGGGGAAGGGAGAAAGGTGGACACGGACATATTGAACCTAAATATGTGTATTTGCAGATAGGGATATGTATGCACGTATAGACATAACACTTTATTTTCGTTTCTCCAGTATGTTGATGCAAATAATCTTATTTTATATTTTTAAATGAAATTTTGAATCTGTATTTTCACCTTTGTGAATAGATGTCACATATGCACATACACATTACTTACACATATATGTACAAATTCAAGTTTCTAGTCAGTACCTTCATGTTAGCTTCTACAACCCATCCGTGGAGCATTTTGATTTCTTTCTCTTCTCTCTTTCATTTTCACCAAAATTCCTCTATGGCTGTCCTTTGAGTTCTGTAAAGCTTCTATTTATATGCTTCCAAGGCTGATAGAAGATGGAGATTTTAACCCCCTCCCTATAAGGAAAATATTAAATCTGCATATCTGTCTCCCCAAAATATATTTCTGCAAGATTACTATGTCATCCCATCAGCCTTGTGTTAACAACCACTAGGTTGCTAATCATGATCACCTAGTGGACTCCCTAAATTATGCAGGGATTTTAGACATGAACTTTACCTTGAGGCTAGGCTCTGAAATGCTTATGTGGATCTAGCCCTTAGTTGTACCTTGCTTCCAAAATGAATGCCCTGTTTCTCTGGGTTACATTTTTCACCTCATTATATGTATAATGTCATTGCAGGCATGACAGCAGCACTGCTGTAAATCAAAGGAAATCTCACCCAGCATTTTTAAGGGATGTTTCATTTCATTCACATTATGTTCACCTTTTAAACTACTTTTCAGATATAATCTTTAATTTCCTTTCTGGGTTACTGCATAGAAATGCTAAACAGTGTATATGGCTGTAGTAGCCCACACTGATGGCATCTGAAAACTAGATAAATTACTACTTCTAATGAATGATATATGTATATATGTATTTAATGTATAGCTTAGTATTTTTCTCTTGTTCAGCTAATTTCTAGTAAACACTGTTTCACTTATATGGTGAAAAGAATCTACTTGCTCTGGATTTCTGGAATAGATACATTGTGAAGCCACTACTTTTATTTGTGAATAAATGTCCTTGGAGGATAGGATACATGCTCCTTGTATCAAGTCCGTTTGCTGCCATTGTGCTGTCAATACTCTTCTTTATGTATATGAGTTCAGAGCATAATCCTTAAAAATAAACCAATGGAACACAGAGAGCCACAAAGTCCTCCTAGTAAATATTTCCTTATTGTTTCCTCTATTTGTAATAAACCCTTGCAGTTTCACTTTCTGCTGTAGTTGCTATTTTTTTTTTCTGCCAGGAAAAATAAGAATTCTTCCAAAGTGTGTTTTGAAGCAAATATCATTTAACAAAAGGAAATTAATGTCCTTGCAAAATTTCTGATGGATGTAATGGAATTGAAATAAGACATAATAAAATCACACAATGGCTATTTGATCAGTTCTCTCTAATTCTGCTTTCACATATGGAAGTGGGTCTTCTGATTTCAGTGAAAGCTTAGTGTCTGAAAATCTTGCACAGACCTGAATGGCCACTGCTGCCTGAACAAATGTGAAACTGAGACGTGAGATTCCTGTATCTTATAGGTACAACAAAAAAGAAGTGAAAATCTTTGAAAACATTTGGCTCATAGCTTTACACACATATAACTCATGAAAAGGCATTGCAAAAAAGGTCACAGTTATTCTTCCAATGGTATGCTCAGATTTAATATGTAGTTTTTAGCCACAATTTTTCACACAGGTGAAACAGCCTCTTAAATTTTAATAATCAGTTGGAGCAGTGAGATAAATATGAGATGCTTCCAGAAACAAATCAAAATTCACATGGTTGTAAGATGCCTGCTGAGGCAATTGGCAGGATTTCCAATGCTGGCTCTTGGAACCAGCTTGCCTGGAGATGCTTTGATACACAAATGTACTACAAAGGAAATGGTACCTCTCTGTTAAATAGTGACCTAATCTCTGTTTGTATTCAGAGAGCCCTGTGAGGATTTCTAACAGCATTTAAAAGGTGAGCTTCTTATTACTTCATATATTTGTTCCATTATTTTGTATATCTTTATATCTTGAATGTATATAAATTTCTTCAAATGTAAGTGATGGCAAGAGATTGAGTCATGTTGTGTGTGGGCAGAATGTGTTGTCATTTAGAAACTTAAGAGTAACTTAAACACTGCAGCAAAGGCTTTTTTAGTTGCATGTTTGTTTGGGTTTTGTTTTCTGTTTGTCTGGGGTTTTTTACCACTGTAATAGATGTGAGATGCAAACTAAACTGGTAAATATGTTTTCAATTAAACAGAAAGTTTTAGATCCCAGATATACATGCAAGAAATTAGAACAGCCTCAAATTGTATTAATTTCAAAGATTTATGAGAAAAAGTGGAAATAATGACTAGTTCTTTCCAGTGTGTCTATATCTTGTTACAGGTTATACTAATCAGTTATATCAATATTTGGCTGTTTATTTAATACCTAAATTTGGGGAATTGCATCTAAAAGGGAAAAAGTTAGGTACTAGGATCTATATTGGGCATAGAGGGAAAAGAAGCCACAAAAACTGACATGTGGAACAGTGAATAGTTAAAAATTAGCAAATAAATGGGGAATGACTCATGTCCTGGAACTGGATTTTGTTCATAGCTATGAAGAGGTGGCTTTATGTCTCAGGAACTATTTTTACAGTTGTCTGTAAAACTGGCTTAAAAAAAAACACCACAAAACTTACAAACTGTTTTATCACATTTTATTTGAAAGACTGGTAGAGAAGATGCCCATTTTTTAATAGAATTCTTGA
The DNA here is from genome assembly GCF_014805655.1 of Passer montanus. Taxonomy (NCBI): domain Eukaryota; kingdom Metazoa; phylum Chordata; class Aves; order Passeriformes; family Passeridae; genus Passer; species Passer montanus. The sequence continues at coordinate 5,805,323 of NW_024357613.1, read as the reverse complement.
GTAGCTAATTCATTCTTACAGGATGTTGTAATTCTGAGGCCAATTTTTGCTATGTATGATGGAGATTTAATACACATCTGTTGCAAACCTGCTGCTGATGCTGTTTCAGCTTTTGTATTATAATGTATTGAGGCAGACACAGTAAGAAGGAAAAAGACTTTCTAGCTTAGCAGTTAACAGACTTGCTTGCAAGAGTTCTCATCTAGACATAAAATAACTATTTTTATCCCTTTACTGCTAAAGGCATAATAATCCTTCTGGCAAAAGACTGAGCCCCATGACTCCTCCTAATCTGTTGAGTTTTATACTGCTCTTTCTTCCTCTGCTGATCTTTTGAATCTTGAATGCTTTAATGTAAAACAGAAATGGTTCAACAGAAGCACGGATTAAAGGCATTCACCAATTCTATGACCTTTGAATTTTCAGTAATTTGATGGTTAATACAATCAGATTCAGAATTAAAGCATTGATTTTAATTCTTGCAAGATTGAGGCCAGTGAGTGTATTGAGCCCTGCAAAAAATTAGGGAAGTCATCTCTTCTTGTGGCTGTTGTGGTATTTTGTGTGAAACCAAATCCAATAGGCATGCTCTAACACCAGCTATCAGATTTAGCACTGCAGGCAAAGCAGGAGGAGGAACAGCTCATCTCTTTATGCACCCCAGCAGGTCTAAGCCTGACTTGAGTACAATCTTGCTCTCTTGCTACTGTTGAGCCTTAAGTGCTTCCAGGCATGCACAAAAGCAGAACCTTTGGCAGGTTGGGAACGTTAAAATAAGAAGCAGGCTTTACTGGCTTTAAGTGTTAAAGGATTAGATGATAGAATTAGAAGGAAACTGAGTGGGATGAAAAACTAGAATTGAGGTATTTGGGCTTGGGGTGTGGTAATTGCTAGACCTACATATTAGAAGGAAAAATAAAAGTGAGGTTGTTGTTTTTATTGAACTAAAGAAAGCAAAATAAATGTAATCATGTTCAGATGTTTTTAGTAAGATGTGTTAACAGTAATTTCTTTGTCATAATAACAGTGATAGGGCAGTTTTTTTAAGGCAATTTATGAAGCCGATATATGTTTTGACACTGCTGTAATCAGCAGAGTCAATGACAACCACAAAGCCTTACATATGTAGTGTTCCCACAAGGTGTTCAATATGTTAATATAGAAACAGCCATACTCACCAATATAATTGAATCACAGAATGGCTTGTGTTGGAAGGGGCCTTAAAGGTCATGTAGTTCCAACTCCACTGCTGTGGGCAGGGCCACCTTTCAGTAGACCACGTTATTCAAAACCATGTCCAACCTGGCTTGGAACATTGCCAGGGGTGGGGCATCCACAACTTTCATAGGCAACCTGTGCCAGTGCCTCATCACGCTCACAGTCAAGAATTTCTTCCTAATATCTAATTTAAGCCTACTTTCTTTCAGCTTAAAGCCATTCCCTCTTGTGCTATCAACACGCCCTTGTTGAAAAGTCCCCTCTGACTTTATTAAAAACCCCTTTTAGGTACTGAAAGGCTGCTATGAGGTCTGCCAGAAGCTTTTTCTCCAGGCTGAATAAACCCAGTTTTCTCAGCCTGTCTCCATAGAGGAGGTGGTCCAGCCCTCTGACCATCTTCATGCTCTTCCTCTGCACTCCAACAGGCTGATGTTCCCTTGCCTCAGAACTCCATGGCTTTCAGTCAATGTCTGGGCCCATTCTTTTAAGTGGCTGGAGGTTCTGGATACTTACTAACAGGTTTTCACTTGCTGGGATGAACCTGGTTTGCAAAGTATTATGGAAATAAACCATGTAAGAATTAGCTACTAAAATATCAGAAAAGAAAAAGTCCTCAAACAAAATTTAGAGGTGACAATTATAATTATAATTATAAGGAAATCACACATAAAAGCATAAAGCAATGAAGGCATAGTTGTTTTTTCTTAGGAGAAAGTCTAGAAAAAGTTATGCGTAACAAAAAAGATCCTATATTATTATTATTTAGGGGATTTGTTGCGCTGAAGATTGTCAAAATAAGAGATCTGTTTCACATAGCCTGAATAGATGTTTGAAATGAGATTATACGGATGACTGCAATATACGACAGCTTCTCTGAAATTATATATTGTGTGTCTAGACAAAAAGCAAGTTCTTATATTGCCTATGTATTTGATATTTGGAAGATTATTTTGGGGAGCAGTGCAGTTCATTCCAGGTATGTAATGAAATATGAATACAAAATGATACTGACAGTAAGCCAAAAACCTGCTTTTGCTGGAAAAACAAACATCCCAGAATTATCTCTTCTGGGAAAATATTTCAAAGCTGGTTAAATAATGGATGTATTTGAGACTGAGTGATTTCATTGAGGTGACTAGTACAATCCAGCAAAAATGTTTAAAGCATGCTGTATCTATACAACACTCAACAAATCACAAAATATTAATTTCTTTATTTACATGCTTAATTTGGTTGCCAGGAGATTTATTATTTACTTAACTTTCTATGTGAGGTAAATCAATCCTCTGTTGAGATTATACCTTAAAAATTGTAAATATAAGAAAACGTCATTTGATGTTTATGAAAGACATAGAAAAAAGTCCTTACTCCTACAGAATATAAACTTATAATGAAAAAGTTAAGCATATACTTTAATGATTAGGACTTTTTTCTTTTTGCTGGCTTGTTGTGATGTCTTACACAGAAATGAAATACAGGTAATTAAAAAAATTAAAAATACTTTATAATAATGGTTGATTCCTTTTTCCTGTTTTATAATGTTCTGAAACCCTCATGAGCAATTTCAAGAGTTAGAAAAAAGCCTAAATCCTCCTTCACTTTAGAAGTGTAACACTGTATAATGTGCATTAATGATGTCTTTAGTTGGGTTTCTTGATTTGGGATCAGTTTTGAACATAGATTATGCAGGAGATATTGCAGTGGTATGACTATGGTTGAGGTGCTCCCTATTACGTATGGACACAGTAAGAGACATGTTATAAAACAGAGAAAGTATTTTCCAGGAATTCTAATTATAAAATGCATTATATTCTCATAGAAAATAATTAGTAATAATTAGTAGAAATATATTACCAATAATGAAAAAACAGCAGGTTTCTTTGCCCTTTTTTAACCAGCAGGATAGGATTTTATGCTATACCTTCTTTTAGAAGTGGCAGGAACTTCACACGGACTGACATTTGAGCTGAAGATTAAATAAGAGAGCCAGTGTTCTCAATATTAAAGGGCAAGCTTTGGTAAAGTAAGAGCATTAGTTAGGGGTAGTCAGCTGGAGTAAGAGCTTTCCTGGAATGAGGCAACATAAGTATAAAATGGAAATTGTCCAAGCTCAAGATGAAATAGACCTTGTGAAGAAAATGAATGTGAAAAGTTTTCTTAGGTTTGTAAATAACAGAAAAAAATATAAAGTTAAAAATACCCACTGAAACAAAAAGTGCAATGTGAACAGCTTTCTAGTAAAGATGAGCTGAAAAGTGTATAATCTGGGAGATCTAAAACCTAAATGCTTTCTTCAATGTTTGAGTAAGGTTTATGATGGTCATAGTACAGGGTACAACATGAAGCAAAAAAAAAAAAAAGAATAATAACTTATACAGAAAGCTTGAAAATGAAAATTATCACAAACTGTAAACAAAGTTGAAACCCTTTAATAATTTCATAGTAAGGATTTAGAGTCTCTCTATGTATTGAAAACAGGACAATATATGTCAATATTAGCACATGATGGAGCACTACTACATGTGCAATCTCTGATAGTTAATGTTAAACTGGCCAATGTATTTTTGAAGGAAAACCCCAAAAATTAGATTTAAACAGAAAATAGGAATTATTAAAATTTTATGACTCTACAGTTTTCTGAACTGTAGATTTCATTTGCTGAATCTATCCAAGAAATTTATTTTTTATTAGAGAAGGTAGGTTAAGTATGTCTAATCTTTCTAAATTACAAAGTGATTTGAGAAGATGCTACATGGGAAATGCCATAGTTAGACTAAAAATAGTGACCATTATCCTGGAATAATATTAAGAAACTGATTAAAGAGGAGGTGATGTGGACTATGTTGATGGGCAAGCATAAAGGTAGCATTGGTGAATCTCAAGTCACACTTTGGCACTTACAGCTTCTAAACCTTCTAATTACTGACATAATCAAGAAAAAGAGAACTGTGAGGGTGAAATCTGCATAAATCAAGAAGTACTATCCTGATGACAGGGTAGTATAAATGAGATGAAATTTGAAAGATGTAGCTTGCCTGTGACTTAAGGTCATAAATATGTGTCTAAAAGAAATAATTAGATGCAGGAAAAGGAGATGCCAGAGTACAAGGAAAACACTTGGAAAGGGATAGGCTATTATGGTCACCCATATTCAGTAAAGATGGACAGACACTGAAAAAGCAGTGCAAAGAAAAGGAAGTGGGAATGGTCAGTGAACCAAAACTTGCCTCAAATTAGGAAAGTAAGTCTTATCCAGGTAAAACATTATTGAGGAAATATAAGACTATATCTATGTAACACACAAAGTGAAATTTTTGGGAGTCTAAGTTACCTAACTTAAAGGAGAATGCTAATATAGGAGCACAACCGATCTCAGAATGTCAGGAATCTATTTCAGGGGTTTTTTATTCACCTTCCATAGAAACAGTGGAGTAAAACGTGAAATTATATTTTAGGCAGAGTCAAATAAAAATAGACAGTATATCTGTGACAAGTTTCTTGTGTTTGATGAAAAAGGTTTCAGAGATCCCCTCCAGTCCACTGTTTCTTTATATTTGAAGGGAATTTGTTACCATAGTAACAGGCATGAAGGCTGAATTGCTTTATTATTCCTTGATGCAGTCTAGCTAGCATGGACAGTGAAAGAATTAATTTTTACTTTGTTAATTTTTCTCTCAACCTTGACTGGCACTTTGAAAGTTAAATGGAAATGCTGTGGATTTGTACTGCATGAATGTATACTGCCGACTAATTCTCCAACATTGTCTTGGCCTCTTTGGGTGCTTGTTTAATCAATAGCTTTAACTTTTGGGTCACTAATGTTATTTGTAGATCAAAACAGAAAACAACTTGCTACATGGTCTGTCAATGTATGAATTTTATGGAGATCAATGAATATGAGGTTTTGAAACTGAAAAATAAATTCACAATATTTAATGTGGTTTTCTAGCTCTGGACTGTAACATGTAACAATAGCAACATGTATTTTCATAATTTAAAGAAGTATTGTAAAAAAAAAAAATTACCATGTCATTAAAAGAGGATTTTTTCATTCTGTCCTTAATGCTGTATTATTGTATCACAATGTTATAGACGTGCCTAATGATTTTCTCTTTGGTGATGTGAAAGTAAGATGAACACCTGTGATTTGAATATCTTTGAACAACATGGTGTCTCAGTACAGATCTCTTATTTTTCCCAAGAAACGGACTGGTAATGGATTCTATAGCTGGATATAGATATGTCCCTTGTTAAACTCTGGGCATTAAGATAGTCCCAGACCACCAGGTGTCCAGGTACTATGTTGACAAATTTGTATTCCACTGATGACATAAACGGCTCCATAAATTTTTACAGCAGTGGACTATAACTTGTTTCAAGAGCAGGGAGAAACTGCAGACACAGTGAATATGCAAAGCTAAAAATAAATAAAACTGATATAATAATATCTGGCATAAAAACCTTGTTATTATTTACTAATATGTTACAGTCCAAAATAAAGTATAACTTTATATATTTTTCTGTTATTTAATGTTTTGTTCAGAATTAAATGTCACAATGTTGAATTTCATTTTTATGTTACAGCAAAACCTCAACAGATAAAAATATAAAAATTGAACATTATTGCAGTGGAAGATTAAAACATGGTAGATACTCTTCCTTTTTCTCCAGTGGGCAGCTGATATTATGAAGAGCCATTGCATAGATCCCTTCAAATAATGACTTTGGTGTATCTATGGGGATTTCTGTTTTGTATAAGTTTCTGTGTTTGTTTTTTTTTTTTTTTTCTTCTAGCTTTTTTTTGTTGGTTTGGTTTGCTTGGCTTTTTTGTTTGATTTGATTTTTTTTTCTTGGTCAGAGTGCTTTTATGCTGGTCTGAGTCTGTTTAACAAAAAATCATATGTAAATAAAGGCATGTACTGCATTTCTCTTGAGAAGTTTAGTAGGAAATGGATAAAAGTGTACTGCACAATTCAGGATAAAGTGATGTCATGAGCTTAGGATGATCATTTGAAGTGCATCATTTGCACAAACCAAATTGCTGGCAAATGGGTGTGACTGGGATCTTATACATAAGAGGGGTGTCCCAGAGGATCCAGTCCCATGCTCTTATTCACACAGAGCTTGAGTGTGGTTAGTAGGAGCACGTGAAGGAGCAATTGTAAGAGAGAATATGCAGTTTAAAGTCTGTGGGGGCTCAGGTCCTATGGAAATTCTTGTCTTTTACATCAATGGAGCAATTATTTTTCACTAAATTTAAAAGAAGGCCAGTCACACCTGTTCTCATAAGCTGTGATAAACTGTTTTGTTATGACTGTTATGCCATGCTGAACATTAAGGGGACACCAATCTAAAAACAAAAGACAACCCTCCCTCCCTCCCTTCTTTGCCTGCTTTAATTCCTTAGTGAGACTACCCAAGTTTGACGGCATTTTTACTCTCTTTAGATAATGAAGAGCCCCTTCCTTTTTATTAACTTGAATGAAAAGGTTGTATTGTAATCCAAAAGACTAATGTTTCATTTTAAATAGAAGTTTTTTTATTGAAGATTGAAGTAACCTTTATGATTCATTTAGGAATAATTTTAATACAATTTCTGAAAATGTTACCATTGTTTGGATAGTGACTGATTTAACTGGATTCTAGGAAAAGAAAGAAGGAACAGTGTGAAGGTGGCCAAAACACACTATGGGCTAAGAAAATACGACTGTATGCATTTTTTAAATTTTGTAGTGGAATTTCAGTGCCAGTAATTTGCCTGAAAGTAGGGCAAAGTGAGTTTGCTTCAAAACTATCTATTCTTTGGAACAATTACAGTTTTGTCTTTTTTTGTTTTCTGGAATAGTATTGTTTAATTATGTGCAAAAAAATGGCTTTTATTCAAATGGCTGGAAAAATATATATTGTACTTTGAATCTAGAAGAATTACTCTTAGCAGAGAAGAGACAAATGTTCCTTCTTACCTTTTACTTACACATTTCTGTGACATTGAATGTGACCAGATTTTCTTACTAGGATTTTGCAAATGTGAACTCTCAAATGTGTAAATTGAGCGATGTGAAAGGGAAGAGAAAGTCTTTGTAGTGTATTATGGCTTCCTGCTTTTTATTCATTATGGGTGTAGTATGTAGCTAAAAGAAGTTTTGAATGAGGTTTTTCTAATTCCTTCCTCACCTTCAAAATGCTCATGGAAATGAAATCTTTTCATCAGACAGCTGTTTTACTTAAGTACCCACTAACACTCCAGCTACTGCTTTAGAGTGCAATTAATTGAGATAACCTATGTTAAACCTTCAGCTCATATCTGCTGGAAGACTGACCTATTTTGGGAAGTGAAACAACACAAAATAAAGAAATAGCTGCAGGGCTTTTCTGCTCTTCAGATGCTTTTGGCTAAAAGAATAGGGGACTGGAGGGAGCTGAAAAAAATGTATGCTTCAAGACAAGGTGTAAGGAGGTTAGGTAGCTGTATCAGCACATCAATCAGCTACTTAGTCTGCTCAGAGAGGGAACAAAGGTTTCTGCTGTGTTATCCTATGTATTTAAATGGCCTATCTAGGACACCTTCAGACAAGATTCCATTCAAATTGGTAGGGTGAATTTAGGCCAAAATCACAGCACAATTTTTGCATTTACTAAACTATTGCAGTTTTGTAGAGCTTTATTTCCCTAAATTATAGCCAGACGTTTTGTCTGCTCAAACCCAAAGATGAGAAAAAATAGAATCAAAATCACCCAACTATAAATCTTGGAAGAATGTAAACTTTACATCATCTTGTAGCTTCCTTAATGTTATTTTATTCCAGTGTTGCTTATTTTTTTAAAGTAACTATAAAAACACTGTTGCCTTTTTGTTTTCAACTTTATTCCTCTGTTCTAAATTTACATTATTTATTGGAAAATAGCATGCAAAACATGATTATTCAAGCCACATGGAACACTGCTGAAAATACAGTGCCTTTCTGTGAGATGACTCCTTAAGTCTTCCTCAGTCCAACATTTTCTTGTGTGGCTTTTACAATTTCTGTCTTGATGTAGAATTTAAAAATCAGTAGACAATTTGGCTTAGCCCAGTTTTCATTTGCTTAGTTGACACTGTATAATAAATATTTTATAAAATAAAAATACTTATTTTTAAGTTAATAAAAATATTGCTCTTAATTTCAAACTTAGCTTTGCAGCATTGCCAATAATCTCTTTGGAAAAAGCACATTCAATAGGCACTCACAAAGCCAGCTTTGACAGTATTTGAATCTTTTCTCATTGGTCTTCATCAACCTGGTCACAGCTTTCTAAGTTAAATTAGTTCCCAGAGTTACTATTGGCATTCTAACACTGATAATGTGAATATGGCAGTTGTGCAATATTAACCCCTGAGTGACTCTCTGTGAAAGCCCTGTGAGAAAATTTGTGTACTGAATTCCATTCCTGATAGATCATGATTCAAATAAATTTAACATCTTTATGCATCCATCAGCATTTGCATAACCACAGACATAAATTCTGAGGGAAGTTTAGTCTTTATACAAGAAGCGCAAGACAGGAGTAGAATGTGTATACTATCAATCCAACAACAGGAAAGGAATTAAAAGCAATTGGATTTTTCACAATTTTTCAATACTGCAGAGATGCAGCCTCTGGAATAAGATGTACATTTAGCTCCTTATATCTGTGTTTAACAAACATTAGTTTGTTGTCCTTAGCCAAAAGCCACATAGCACTAAATGTATCCATGTCATCAAGGAATCCATTTTAAATCTTGAATTAAACACCGTGTCTATACTGAGTAGTGAGAAAGAGAAATGTGAATGAAGATCAGCACTGTTAAAATTGAAGTCTGCACAAGATGAAGGTCAAGAAAACACTTGCTCTCTTTGTGTAGCAAAATTCATTTATTTATTAATTTTGAGCTTTAAACATATTTTTTGTTTTGCTTGTAAACCTGACAGAAGCTGCACACGTTAGTAAGAAAGTGTATGTCTGAAGCAGAACTAGAGTCTTTGTCATAAAAAGAAGCAAAATCAGATGCCCCTGCAGTCACCCAGACAGCAAGGTTTTAAAAAATACCTTCTGCAAAGGGAAAAAGCATTTTCAGTACAAACATTTTCAATACAAAATTCAAATAATCACAGTGCATGATGAACAGAAAAGGGACTACCCATTCTTGCCTCAGGCTCTCAAGGCCATGGGGAAAACCTGCCATACCTATGTTGCTCCTTGAGCTGTGAAGACAGAGGTGGCAAAAGAGAAAAATCAACAATGAGAAAGACAACAGAGTTTAATCAGTGGAATTTTTTCACTTATGAAAGTCTGATAAATATTTACTTTTAGAAATATCTAAAACATCTCATTTCTGTTTATGAATCTTAATGTTTCTGTGGCCCAAATATTAATATGTAATTTAACATATTATTTGCACTTTAGACTCTGTAATCTCAAAATGTTTTATTAGTAGAGCTGCAAAAAGTCTATTTACCATTACCTAGGTAATAGGAAATGGAGAAAGGAGAACCAACCAAGAAAGCTGAGGCTTAAAGAGGAGGGCAAATTGAGGAAGGCAAATTGTGATTTGCATTAAAGCTCTCAATTGTTTTAAAAATTCTCTTTTAATTATTTTTTACTTATGATCACCAGAACTAAGGAAAAGCATGAAATCTTATTTCTCTTTAGAAAACACACAAATGTTTTTAATTTTTCCCCAAATGTAATTGTCCATAATTCTTGCTGTGTCAGGAGATACTGAAGATGATTAATAAAGACAATAGTGAGTCAAGGTGCAATTCTGCTTGAAATGAAAGGATGCAGAAGATCAAAGTGTTGCAAATCCTAGATCCTTATACCTCATTCAATTTGGTCTCTAGGTTTTCCATCTTCAGAAGAAATTATGAAACAGAAGACATTAACAGCACAGGAGGCTCATGGTAACTTAAGTCCAGCAAAGAGTATTTGCCATGCTTTTCTGTGCAGAGGAACTAAATTATGGTTGTCAGCTCTTAGTAAATGCTTATAGTACTGCATTATGTGGGAAAAACTGTAGACATATCTCTCTTCTTGGTTCATTATTGCCTAAGATGTAGGTGAAATGCCGTTGTTATTATTAGTCTGGCTGAAAGGCGCATTAAGGAAAAAGATGAGATTATATCCTTGTTCTGGAAGCAGCCATTAGACCTTCACAGACACATATTTTTATGCAGACTGTGTCCCACTTGTTTCAACAGGAGTCCGATTAGATCAGTTTATTTGCTAGAGAAAAACTAGCCAGTCTTTGAGGTAATAAAGTTCTCCAAACTTTATGTATTTAGAAGGGAGGGACCCCTATAGCTGGTCATTATTTTAATCAATGTATTGCAACTCACAGCCAAGGTTGTACATTTATATTACACATGAATTAAGATGAGAATAATGAAAGAGAAACTTAAGAAGAGTGAAAACCCAGTAGATGGAGATAAGAGATATGAAATATATGATGATTTGTTTCCCCAAGAGAGCAAAATAATTTTAGATACTGATTCAGGTTTGGGGTATTTTTTTTTCCTTCATTTCAGTAAAGGCAATAAATATTTTTTATCATATCCCTTTCCAGATATCTGATGCGTGACGGAGAGCTTTTTGTCAGTATAATTTTTTATTTTCTACCAAATAAGGGAAGTTAGCTCCCATCTACTGGTTAAAATTGCTGGGTATCCGAAAAAAAAAAAAAATATATATAAAATGTTATCTTTGGAGTCAGCATTCAGGCCTCATGTGAAATGTTTCTCAAGTCCCTCAAAATTGCCATTGAAAATGTGATACCACCTTTGTTTTTATACGAAGATAGGTAAAATAAACCAGCTATTGCTTGTCCAGTATTGTTTTTCTTCTGTGTGGGTATATGTTTATTACCCTGGTAGATGAAAAATGTTGAGGATTCTCTTACAAACATCTGCCACATCTGTTGCTTTTGCACTGGTGGGGAAGTATGTCACATTATCATTGAGTTCAAAGGATTTTGTGGAGTATGGATTTGTGGCTTCTTGACTATGTAGGGCTAGAAGTCATCAGTCTGAAGCATGGGCAAATAATTGACTTTTCTATTGTGAAAAAAATATTTCTTTTCATAAAACTTTCACTTGAGACCGAGGTAATTTCAAGCTGTCTCTTGACTAGGTTTCCCAGAATATCCCAAGTTGGCCAACAATAATAAAAGAATGCAGAACACTGGCAAAGATCAAGGCAGGTGGATAGTCTTGGCTCCATTTATATCCTGGCCTCTCTTTCAGGTGATTGCATAATATTTTCTTGCTAGATATTATTGTGATTGTTAGCAAGAAACATTCTGTTAGCAAGAAACATGCTCTCTGCAGAGGACAGAAATTGAGTCTATTAGGTGTCCATGATACAAGATGTATTGAGTGCAGATAAAATTCTAGAAGAGTCTCTGCTGGGTATATTATATGACTGGTAAAATAAGTGTGTTCAAGTGTACCTCAAGCTGGTTACAAATCAGATATATGTGACTTAAATGTTCTTGAAGTCTAGCTGTATTGATTCAAAGGAGAGAGTGCTCCAGCCTTGGACCCCTCACTGAACAGATCGAGAAAGTAATTTAATACCCTGGTGTAAACACAGCTGTATTTCCTAGGGTTTTTAATGTATCTATATGTTTCTTCCTGTCATTATAAACTATCAGTGAGCTGTTGAAAGATTACTAGAGACTGCTGGAATTTCCAACACTCTGGTTTGTGGCTTTTGGGTAAGAAATATTTCCTGTATTTAGTCCTGTAGTTTCTAAACATTTTTCTGCCTGCAACCTGTGCAGCCTCCATATAAAATCTTTCAAAAAAAGCCCAAAAACCCAAACAAAAAAATCCCTAGTCCAGAATGTGCTGTTCATGACTGCTCATAGCATGCTCTACTCCTTTTACAAGCAAACACAGTGTGATGTCTAGAAAAAAAAAGAAGACGTCTTTAACTTGGTTCCAGTGTAGTATTGGAATAGGGATTTATCTTGCTTTAAATAAGGAATTTCACAGGGAATTTTTTTATTTTTTTGTTAATTAACACAAATACAATGCTTTGGCATAAATTATCCAGCAGCTAAGAGGAATCTGCTACAACATGCAGTCATCCTGGCCTAACTATTATGTATGTGGGTCTTTAAACAAGTATTCAGTGGCAGGTATAAAACAGTGAATTTAGGATGATATGTGTTCTGCTTAATTCTGACCAGACTCAATTCTGTTAATGTATTTTCAGTTTGCTTTAAATTTTTTCATATTACTGCTTCATTAGAAAATCTATTTATTTAAGTAGACAGAAGTTTAGTAAACTGACTTTTTAGTCAATTATATTTCTCACTGCTTGTTTAGTCTGTATTCATTGCTTTCTTTACATATCTTAATATGCACCTACTACTTTCTCTTTAGTCCTTGTGCTTAATCATTTTTTCTATTCTGATCTGTTTTCAGAGCATTGCTATGGCCATTTCATAATTCTTCAATATTTGATGCTTTTACTATTTTATATCAGAAACTTTTTAGTCTAAAGAAAGCAAACCTTGGCTTTATTACTTCATTGTATTAATAATAATTTATTATATTTCTTTATTGTTATTTGTACTTTATCACTTTATTTATTAGAGAAATTCTACACTTAGTGGCATCCTGGACACAATGATAATCGGAAGAGCGTCGTGTAGATAATTTATTATATTTCTTTATTGTTATTGCTTGTACTTTATCACCTAATTTATTAGAGAAATTCTACACTTTGTGGCATCCTGGACACAATGATGCAAGTTGTAATAATAATTGTTATTTATTTATGTGCAAAATTATAGCAACTACCAGTCAGGCCTCGAACTTCTGAAGTTGAATTCTGAGTTGAATCCTGAATCTGTGAAATCCACTGTGGAAAAATCTTCCTGGAAGTGCCCATATTTAGATAATACTATTTGACATGCAAGATCTTTTAGAGAGGCTTCTAGTCTTTCTAATGCATGAGGAGAAATAACTGATTCTCAGATACGCCAAACAAAATCTTTTTATTTGTATGATGTTCTTATGAAGTCATTCCCTAGAACATCATAGTAATACAGGAGATTAGATGTACAACCCTAAGTTTCAGTAGGCTCAGTGTGTTCTTCTTTAATTTCCTTAAATACCTATTGGCTGTGCAACTTGACACAAGGTAAAATTCACCTTGTGAAATTTGCAGTTGGTTATGTTGCTCATGACTTCACTGCTTTTAATGCTGTTTGAGGATGTAAGAGAGACTAGAGCTTTGGCACATGTGCTAGATGCTTTCACATTGTCTCCTTGCACTCAAGTTCCTACTCTCTGTTTTGGGTATGTAATGATGATACTTTTAGCCTCAGGTCACACATGTGTAGTTTGTTGTACCTTCATGAGGATTCCCTTTGAGACCTGAATCCTCAGGACTTTTTGAATTGCCTGTATTAATCTTTCAGTGCTAAGCCCATTCTGTTTGGTCCATGCTGTAGTTGGTAAAATGGAAATCTTGTCAAGGCAGAATTTCAGGACTTTGGATAACTGTCAGAGATTTTCACATACCTGGAGAGATGGCCCTTTGGAATCTTTCGAACTGCTGCGCATGTGTTGTAACTGTGATTTATCAATTCACAAGAAATCCAACTGATTCAAGACGGGCTGTGATTTGTGGTTTAGCTGTTATTAAGGAAATGGATGCCTGAAGTATTCCTTAGTGAGATAAAAAATTCATTTGTAACACCTGGCCTAAGAAGTAGCCCTAGAAAAACTCAGCCAAGGTAAGCTATACTAAATTTAAAAAGATAAGTAGGCAGAGCCATTTTGAAATGCATAATCTAATTTTGATATTGTTGACCTGAAAATAGATTTTGGCCTTTTAATTTTTTTTTTTTTTTTTTTGGGGGGGGGGAATTTTGTTGATTTGAAGATCACTAAAATATGGCAGTACTTGGATATAAAAGAGGAGAAAAATAAATGCTGCTCTGGCCCAGAAAAGCAATGAGCACTCAAACACTTTTGGTTCAAATCCAACAAAGTCAATATTTTATTCTGCATTTTGCTGTCAGGATGCTGCAGCAACAGGAGTCCCTCAGGGCCTTTTAGGGCAGGGCCAGGCAGACAGGACCAATCCCACCATCCCAGCCAGGAGCAGGGCAAGCAGGAGCACTGGAGGCAGCTCCAGTTCTGTTTATCTCTCTAGTGAGAGGTGTCACAAGAGGAGCTTGGTTTGCTGAGGCCCCTGGCCAGGCAGGGCAGGGCTATGACTGAGTAGCAGTGTAATCCTTTTCATTTTTTCTATCTTATTGTTTTGCTGGCTTCTTGTTCCTAAAAATGCATTCTATATTTCCCCCTCCTGCTCACTCTTCAGGCTTTGAAACTCCTTTTTCTCTGTAAATTTCAGTCCATTGTGGAAGAGACTTCTAAAGCACCTGGCATATAAACTCGATCTGTTTTACTCTATCATTTTATTTTTTGCTACCTTGCATCCAGCATGAGAACCTAGACAGAGCTTTGAGATCATCTTTAGGAAACTGTATTTTCTTCTGATTGTCCTTAACATGAAGTAGCTGAATTGCACTCTATTTAAAAAAAAAATTTAAAAAATCCTATTCCAGAGCTTAGCACTTATTTTTAAACTTAAAATTGGTGATTATAAAGGGTAAGGATTACTGTTCTAAATGTAAGTATTGGTTCAAAAGAACTTTATGTATATTTAAGTTAGAGAAAAAGAATGAGAAATCTGTTAAGGAAATATCATTATGTTTCTACATCCCCAAGTAAGCAAAGGGTACAGTAGGCACCACAAACTACAAAATGAAGAAGTGACAATGTGATGATATGCTTCTGTTAAATATCCAGCAGAAATCACAATATGTCATGTATGTCACTTAAAGACAAGGGGATCAATATTTCTTTGCAAATTCCTCTGAAATCAGTACCAAGTGTTTCATTGCCTTTTGAAGTTGTGTGAAATGTGAGGATTTTACTGAATTTTTTAAAGAACCCTTTGTTCCACAGAATGACAGTTATGTCTTCTATATAAAAATCACTGACATTTTGTAATTAATCTTGCTAAAATATGTGGGTATCTATTTGGCATATTAAATGTGTAAATTCAAAATCCATTAAAATTTCTGCTATACACAAAGGAAAAGAAATTTAAGAGTTCTACTTTTAGCCATCAACCAAGCAATTATGAAAATTAGTCTATAGTTTGTGGTGATTGATTTATAAGTATAAAAGAAAGTAAATATCATAAAACAGGTATTAAATTTTACAAGAAGGTAATGATATCACTTTTCATGAAAAAAAGTTAACCAACAGTTATAATTTTAATTTATTTGGGCACATATCGTTTGAAAATTTAAGTGTATGGCATGTTGTTATTTTAATTGTTGGAAGTTATGTAGTACAATCAGACTAACTGGGTGTGCACTGCACACAGAATGAATGCTCATATGTTTATTTTTTGTTTTTGTAGACAATCAAAACAAGTTCTGCAAGATGTAAAGATTCCTTAATCAGCTTGTCATTTTTCGTTGCATTGCTAGGGAAAAAAAATCTGAGTTCACTGATTGCAAAGTATCTTGAGAATATTATGAATTTACTATTTTCCAGCAGGTGTTCTGCAGGAATGTTTATAAATAAAAATAATGAATATTATGCTGCATAGGTGATATGGTAGTCATGTAAAGTTCAAAGAAAAAAAACCCCACCCTTGGGTGAGCAAAAAACCCATTAATTCCCATGGAAAATGCTATAATGCTGTATGAAAGAGGTATGGAATGGAACCTGTAGTGGCTGATTCTAAATGGATAATGATAAGAATAGACAACAAATGTCTATTCAATTCTAAAGAGGAATCAAGATATTTTACTTTATTTCTGGATGACATTTTTCCCTTTGCTAAAATGAAGGGTGGAAGGAAAATGAATATTGCAGATTCAGGGACATGCAAAATTGGATAATATCTTTAGTTGGATTTCCTGCTTGGTCAGGTAGCAATTGAGAACTCAGAGAGGAAGTTTTACAGGAAAAACAGGATTAATCCATAGAGTCTGGAAGGGCTTTATTGAAATAATGGCTTGCTGATATTGGTAACAGACATGAGTCTGTGCTAGCCTTTCATTTATTTTCACAGATGGCATACTCTTATGGACTTGTTCTTGATAGCTCAGATATTCCATCAGAAAATACCGCTGTCATATCCCTGAAACTTCTGCTCATTAGGATATTTTTTTCCCCCTCCTTGCCTCCTGGCAAAACCCATGGATTTGAGGGAATCCTGATATGAAGGCCGAAGTTGAACATTAGGACCTTTCTATATCCTTGGTTTCAAGTTACTCTTTGTATTGACACTACCTCAAACAGAGTGATTTTACTGTCAGGTGCAGAATAGAAGTGCTGTCAGAAAGCCACAAACCTGGAAATTAATCTTTATTTCAGTAATATTCATTGAAATTCCTTGTCTTCCTCCACATTCAGCACATGAAAGTGCTTTACAAGTCTTTCTATAAAATTGCCATCCACTTCACAAAGCATTTAAAAAGTTCTATTCTACAACATGGGTAACGTTAATAACAAGGAAAGTAAATGTGATTTAGACAAAGACATAAGTTTTCTCTGGCTGGTACATAAACTGACACACTTGGTGTCTAGTTGACTATTTGTGAGTAAGATACAAGTTCCAGTATGCCTCAGCTCCCAGAAAAAGTTATGACTTGATGTGGATTATGTGAAACAACTATCAGGTCTTAACTCAGTCCATGGCTCAGTCATTTATACATTTGGCAACATTGAAAATATAAATGCAGAGATTCACTACCATATTTAAAACCCCTCATTGTTCCTCATGCCTCATCTTCATCATATTTTGTCAATTAAAATTGCAAAACAGCCCAACTGTTTTCTGTTTAGATGTTGCATTTTTGAATAGGTTTAGATCCTCAGTGTTGATAGGTTCAATTGGACTCTTTTGGAGGGACAAAGAAGGTGAATATCTATGAATTATTGTTAAACCCAAGATAAATGAGCTTAATTTTTTCTATGTTCTTCTCATTGAGAAGGTATTTTTGTTTGGAGATTTTAATACCATTGAGGATTTATCCTCACAAAAATGTCTTTTCCTTGTGTCACGTGCAGAAAGAGATGATGGCTTAAAAACAAATACAGTAAGAACTGGCTGGTTTTTTGTATTATTTTTCAAAACCTCCAAAGGTCCATGTTTACATTTAAATATTCATTACTTGACACTATCAGAGAATTTTAGTTTTCCTAAACCGAGTGGATACACTAAAAAGAATTCAAGGGTCCTTTGTAAAGAAAACCAGGTAGGGCTATTCACCTACAAAAAACAGGTATTTCTATAAGAATATATATTCTATGTCTTTCTACTTTGCTTTATATAACTCAGGTCTTCTGCATTTAAGATGTAAGACAAGACATCAGTTCAAAATTCATGAAGTTGCAGAGTTTTAAAAATGGCATACTTTAGTGTATGAATGAGGACAGATTTCTATTTTGGGTTTCTTTTTAAAAAGCACAATATGTAATTATAATTGGTTGATTGGCAGTCCTTCATATGGTGATTTTAAAATGTTAGACATTTTGTTCTACAAGCCCTTTTCAAGAGTTACATGACTGCTAATTTTAAAGAAAGATAAACTTTGTGATATGTTATACTTTAGAGACTTGAATAGTTAAAAATCATAGTCATATGCATTTCCATTAAAACTTGCATGTTGACCCTTTACATATGATGAATAATGCAGAAAAGTCTGATATATAATGTTAACCACTAAAAGTGATCTGGCTGGGACATATTTATGCAGACTATTCCTAGGAAATTTTTATTTATTTCAACTGAGAAATACATTTTCATCCTGTGGTCTGTTGAATGTTTCTGTCTGTGTACAGAACATATAGACTTCTGCCCATTATATGGGATGGAATAATTAAGAACTGATGTGTGAAAATTAAAGTCAATTTTACTCCATTAAAACAAATTTTGGAACTACTGTTTTAGAGAGGATGGCTATACAATCTATGGCATAATTCACACTGTAATTTCTTCATGTTTCACTGAACTACTTACCTGCTTAATTTTTACACTTTGTTAAAGATTATAATTCAGTGATTAATAAAGACTTCTATTTATTTCATGTTGCTGAGAATCTCCTGATATTGATCTTGAGGAAATAAATTTTATGTTAACATGGTTTCTTTCTTTGTATTTCAGTAGTTCTCAGTTATTTTGTTATTGGTTTGGGGTTTTTTTAGGTCTATACAAAGAAGCAAACATGACAAATTTTGTAATATTTAAAAACCTATTTTGCTATCTACAGATGAAGTAACATAGAGTGTTTCTGCAGATTGTTTTTACTGCCCTTGCAGCACTTCTGAAACAGCTCAGCTTCTCTTTGCTATTATTAGTTCCCAGTGTACACTTTGTTCTAGTGACATTTTTAAAGGACCTTTTGTGCCCTTAGGTATGTTAGACATAATATTTATCAGCTTAGTTCTAGAGAAAAGCACTTAGGTCCTTTAGCTTCAGGAAAGCAAGTTTGGTGATCAATCACTGAAGTGCAAAACAGTATCACTGTAACATATTCAACTATTCTGCTTGGCCTTACAAAGCCTAAACTAAAACTGTAGCTGCAACTGTCAGTATTTCAACTAGGAAATTATTCTACTGCTCCACCTTTAGCTCCCCTCCTTAACCTGGCAATTTAGATTTGCTTACTGTAATCTGAAGATCTGTCTCTGGAATATTTACATGGTACTGTTTGCTTACAGAAGTCTTTAGGTCTCTGACCTCTGTAAGGGTTACTGTAAGAAAATATATTGGAAGGACTTCCTAAGATGATATTTCTTCTCTTAAAAAAAACCCCTGGTTTAAGCACACCAGGATTTGCCTGGCTGAATTTCAGAGAAATCAAAGCCTTTCCTCATTCTGTCTCATTGACCTGTGCTCCTTTCATTCTAGAATTTCTTCATTCAAGCCACTGCCATTGTGGCATCTCACAAACTGCTGAACAGGAGTGAGTGGCAATATGCATAAAAAGATACCAGGAATGCAGAGGTTATCTCTATCGTTTACATGTATGCATACCATGTTCTTAGTGAGAAAATGATAGTTTCATATCCAGGGTCTAGAAAAATCCCATCTGAATGAACAGATCCCTTGAATCCTTGACTGAATCACTAGCAAATATATCTTTTAAAAAAAGTTCTCAAGCTACCGAATTGCAACCAACAACTTTTCTGCAATGGGTGTAAGGCTTTTGAAATTTCAAATATAGAGGAATGTTATGATCATTGACAAGAATGTAAATAAAAAATATTTCTGTGAAAATAAATGGGATATTGCTGGTATAAAAAAACTAAGGGAAGGAAGACTAGGTTAAGACATCTGCGAATGTTCAGGCAGCTGTAGCACAATTCCTTTCAGTTTATGCCCTGTTTTCCCTTCTCAATCATATTGAGAATTGAGTGCATGATCGTTTGAAAGGAACAGGGTTACATCTGTTCTCCCTCATTGCTTTCTCATCTAATTTTGACACTGAAGGACAGTCATAGAAGACCTTCTGGTTTCAGGGAATGTTACAACTTATTCCCATTTTCTCATGCAGAATAGATGCTTGTCAGAATATGCTCTTATTTGTATATTAGGAATTTGGAAGAGAAGAAACCTGAACTAAAGGAACTTATTTGTATGCAACTTCTCCCAAGATTTGTATGTAACCTCTCTACACAGGAGAGTACACAGGAAAGTTACGCAGTTGGGTAATGCAATACAAACATCTCAATACAAGCTACAGCAAATTAATTTCTCCCCCAGAATAGTCTTGACTTTCTTTCAGTGTAATTCCTTTCTTTCCTTGTAGTCTTACATTAAAACCTACCTATTTTTGCTTGATTATCAGCAGCTAACTCAGCTTTGTTCTGTAAATAAACAAAACAAGACCAATGTTTTGAAAGTTCTTCATAGTTGCAATGAGGTGTTGGTGAGCAGGGGGTGGTCTCTGGAACAGGGTTTTGCCATATACTGAGCATAGCTGGTTTCAGGCAGCTCCCCAACAGACCCACCAAGGACACAGCTGAGACCATCTGCAAAGTCAGGCGTGCCCACTTACTCCTTACTCAGAGAAGTGAGGTGCTCCAGGTGTGGTAGATATCACCCTGCAACCCATGGAAAGGATGTTTGTAGAGTAGGTATTCTCTGCAGCCTGTGGAGAGCACCATGACAAAATAGGTGACATTCCCTGAAGGAGCTGTGGTCTGTGGAAGACCCACACTGGAGCAGGTTGATCTTCTCTGCAGCCTGCTGAGACTAATGCTGGAGCAGGGCAAAAGTGTGAGGTGGAAGGAGTGGCAGGGAGGAGCTGTTGAGTAGTGTCTATAACCCCTCACTGCCCATCCCTCTGTGCTGCTGTGGGTGTGGACTAGAGCAAGAACAGCTGGGAAAGGAGTAAAGCTGAACTTGGGAAAATGAGGATAAGAGAATTGGAGAAAATGCCAATTTAATTTGTGGTTTTTTGTTTCTTACCATTCAGCTTGTTTAGTCAGCTATAAATTAATTTTCCTCAAGATGAGTTAGTTTTGTCCATGACATTAATTGGTAAATTAATATCTCTCTGTCTTTATCTCAACCCATGAAATTTTGCATGTTGTCTTTTACTTCTGCCCTTCTGAGGAAGGTTATAGTGTCAAAAAGGGGGCAAGGCAGCTGCAGATTGGGTTGCCACCTGTAAATCACTTTAGAAGACTTTAAAAGAATGGAAAACAGAGCAAAACAAGAGAGTTGCAATAATCAACTAATACAACAAAATCTGTAGAAGGAAGAAGAGAATTATTAAAACAGCAGTGGGGACTGGGGAAAGAGTAACACTATTCTTTAGTATGGTGTATTTGTTTGCTAATGAAACATGTGCATTTTGTTTGTGAATTGTGACTATGAATCTTTGATTAAGCATGAGTTTAGAAGTTTGTATTCCATAAGTATAAGTACACTTGACAAATGCTGGAGCAATGTTGTTCAAAGTTCCATAGCTGTTGATTTGTTGCTGCCTTAATATATAGCCTTTAACTTATTCTTGTGAGTTACCTTATAAAGTTGTACAGCTGTGGATATTGTCAATATTCTAGAGATATAAATATAAAGGTTTCTGATTATATGTAATGTAAGTTTGGGTAATGAATCAGTATAAAAATTTCTGATGATATGTAATGTAAGTTTGGGTAATGAATTTACTTGAACATAACTTTCTAGAGATACAGTAACTTTGTAATTAAAAGAAAAAGGGGGAATTGTGGAGAGACAGAACGTAGAAGAATAGAGATAGTGGTGAAGGTAATCTGGCCCCTAAGGAGTTACAGCTGTGCCAATTACCAAGCATTAAGAACAAGCCTGCCCTTAATAGGCCACAGCTGGATCCAATTAGGAGGGGTACTATAAAAGAGCAGGTTGGGTGCTCGAGATGGAGTTTGTTGGCTCTGCAGAGGAGGAGGAGAAGAAGGAGTCGGTGCTGTGAAGAGCTGCCCATGGAAATCACCAAGAAGGTATGAAACTTTTGCAACAAGATAGCAACAGAAGGGGAGTGAGAGAGCGGCTAGGTAGGCACTTGACAGGTGGTCAGGGTCAGCCTAACACAAAACTATAATGTAAATTCTTCTTAACTCTTGTGTCCTTAAAAAAAGTTTGATAGCACCATGGTATTACTTGGAATATTACATGCATAAATGTGGAAAGGAAGATTTAAAGTTTTAGTATGTGTTTGATAGTTGAAACTGTACATAGAGATTAAATGGTGAAATCATCACTGGACAGAGGTTTCTTTGTATGGTGAGGTCCATTTTTGAGGACCTTATACCTTATACTTTATAATGGGACATCACAAAGATGATGGTATAAATAAGATCTAAGGGTATTATGTTTTCTTAAAGAAACACTGAAACTGTAAACATATACACACTTATTACAAAGTTCCTGTTTTTCATTTTTTTCCCAGAAAAACCAAACTATTGTCAGGCTGTATAAAATTTAGCAGTTACAGAATCTGAGTTGAAGGGGACCCATCAGGATCACTGAATCCAACTCCTGGCTCTGCACAGGACCGCCCCAGAGTCACACCACATGCATGAGAACATTGTCCAAACACTTCTTGAACTCTGTCAGGTTTGGTGCTGTGGCCATTTCCCTGGGGATCCTGTTCTAGCGCTCAACCACCCTCTGGGTGAAATATTTTTTCCTAATATACAACCTAAATTTCCTCTGATTCAGCTTTATGCTGTTTCTTTCAGTCCTGCCACTGATTAGTCCTGCTAATTACAAATGCAACCCTCCCTGTTTCAGCATGCACAAAAAGCTAACCAGTTTAGTATGTGGCTTGTTGGTTCTTTTCAGATGTTTAAAAAGACTGATCCTTATATTGCTCTGTAGTGTAAGGCTTTCTCTGAGGCATTGAGAAGTAGAAAAGACTTATGGAAATAAAGCTTCATCTGCCTTCATTATTTCTAATGACTAGAAGCAAGGCATCCTAAAGGTGACAAATGTTTAAACTGGGAGTGCTGTAACCAAGAGATCTAATATTATCTTTGAAAGGCAGTGTTACTGCATTCTCCATAGTTAAACTTCGAAGACTGCTTATGATGAGCAATTTCCTTTAAAAACAAGGGAATTTTAGGGGAAAAATTACTTAAGCCTCTCATTTGGACTATAATGTATTCCATCATTAATATATAAAATATTAATGTTTTGGATGAAGAGTTAGTTAAGTGAATATTTTATTATCCAAACCTGTTTTCTTTTCTGTCTCAGTTTTTTCCTTAGCTACAAGCAGTATTTTAAAACGGGCTTTTAGGAGTAAAACTTGTAACTTTTCTCCTTTATTTAGTTATAGATTTTCTTACTGATAAAAAAGCCCTAGAAGTATGACTTTCAGTCTTTTGGTTTTCTTTTTTTCCTGTGTACTCCTGACCTTGTCTTGTCATGCCAGCTTGATGCCTGACCAACATTAGTCTGAGGCTATGTGGTGCACTTGGCAACAAACCCAAAATATCAAAACACATACTAAAGAAGTTCAATTTTGACTTATTTTTAAGGTTGCCTCCTGTTTCATACTAGGGAAAAATTCCTTTTGGGCATCATTAGGTCTCTCTGAGATTGCTGGTGACTAATAAGTGCAGCTCTTTCACAGAGCAATCATGTTCCATCCTGGTGCAAAGGTGCCAAAGGTGCAAAGTCATTGAGCAACACTGAGTAAACTGCAAACAGTTGACTTTGTAATCCCTGATTTCTCTAAGTAACCACAACTTATCTCTTGTGCTCTCAGTGAGGTTGTTTCCCATTGTTTTTGTATATACCTAGCTCTTTCAAGCAAGGCGGAGAAGAAGGATGTGCATTTTTATAAAAGGAAGAGGAGGATTGCACAACAGATATAAGACCAGTAAGAGAAGGCAGAAAAAGTTTGAGATAAACTGGAGACTGACATTTAAACATTGTGAGGGGAGGATAGAGATGGCTTCAGTTCAAATTGGGGAATGACAAGAGAAGGGAGGCGTCTGACTGCTGCAAGAAGTTGTATCCTCTGTAATGTGGCAAGGTGATAGAATGACCATTTCTAATTCTTCCACTAATCACATATAGCAGATGTGTCTCTTTTTAAAGCAAAATGTGGATTTTCTATTTACCACTATCCAGGAATATTCATATAACATCTATACTTCTGAATGGAGTGTAAATCTTAATCAAATTATTATACAAGTTTTCCCTAAAAGAACTGAGAGATGAATGCCATGTGAGAGAGATTGCAGTACAATGTGTCACTAAATAATATTTTTCTTTAATAATTCAGGCACTTGTAATCAGGTATTTAGGTGCTGGAGCAGATATATATTTCTTATATAATGAAACAGATATAAGAGTGAAGTAGATTTTTCACTCTTGGAAGTGAAACTTTTCCTAAATAATGTCTGTGTATAAAAATAATAATAAAACTATCATATAAGAGGAAAATCCCTTGGGTGAGTTTGTTCAGCTTTGCTCTCTACCTTTTTCTTCTGCTGCTTTATTTGTTTTCCCTGAAGGAATGTTCGTCTCATCTTCACTGACATTTTAAAGTCAGGTGGTGACTTTTAGTTTTCTGTCGAGCCTGAGTTCCTTCAATGCCCTCAAGAGTGCTCCTGACTTCCTCATCAAACAGTGGATGCCTCAGTCCCACCTAGAGGTCACAGCTATGACAGAGTTACTGCAAAAATAAACATTAGTATGTTTGTAATATTTTTTTCTTTCACAAACTACTAAGCAGCTGAAACCAACACTGGCAATGTTTTTGATTTTAAAGGGAATGAGCAAAAGGATCCCAGTTTCTAGTGTGACTTTTATTCCTTCTGTTCTTCCTAGCATGTTAGGAGAGAGAAATATGTTATCTTTCCTCTTTGAGAAGGTCATGTACTCACAGTCAATGGATGAAAATACTGTTATAATTTGCTTGCAAATTAGATTCACAATGTCAGTTTCAAGTTTTGGAATTTTAAATCTGTAACAAAATGACAATGACTATTTTTAAAAATAGTTAAAATTAATTTCTGTTCATATTTCTCATTTTCAGAAGTCCTATTTACATTTCCACGATATATTTAAAGATATTAAACAAGTCTAGATAGTATTATTAAGAAAAATTTTCAGAACTAAGACACATTATTAATTATTGCCTTTCATTCTTGGGATCAGCTAATTGGTTTTCCAATTCAGTCAGAATTCCTAGTCATTCACTTCAGACTCAGTCAGAAACCCTAAAGTGAAATCTGATATTTCATGGAAAGTCATGCTGCTTCTAGTCTTGCTTCTTGATTAGTGCCTGCCCTTAGAGATACACAAAATAATTTAGATTGGAAGGGATATCTGCAGGTTGTTTTATGCAATCTCCATCTCAAAGCAGGGCAAATTTTAGGCCTGTGGATTGGTGCCTGTCTATTTGACAGATTTTTTTTTTTTTACTGTAATCTACTCAGGATTTCAAGTCCATTTGACAGATTTTTTTTTTTTACTGTAATCTACTGTAATCAGGATTTCAGTGCTTGTCCTGTCTCTCTGCACGACCAAGAAGATCCTTTATTTTATATAGTTTTTTTCTCTTTCCTTTATGCTTTCTTACTGGTTAGAGACAGTGGTAAGATCATTATCCACTCTATCAAATTTACTAATAACTCTACAATGCAGATATCAAACATACACTTTCAAAACATCTGTACTTTTACACAGTCTTTATTGAGGTAGTAAGTCTGTCTTGACAGGTACCAATATTGTTCTCTTAATCTGATAGTTTTTAACTACAATTTATGTTCCATGTAGTCATTTCAATGTCACTGTTACTAAGTGTTTAGCTTGTAGGATATGAACTAGCTGCAAACAACCCTCAGCAGTGCCTAGAAATCTTAAAATAAATATGCTTTCCATGACTACTGATAAAATGGAAAGTTGGATCTATTTGTAAAGCACTGTCTTGTTAGTAATCTACTGTGTTGGCATAATGTGCATTTTTCCATATGGTGAGGCAGGACTCTTCCAATCATTATATGCTCTCATTCAAATTCTGCCTGCTGCAGGAAATTAGCACTGTTCACACTTGTTTAGGCTTAATAAAAATCATTTTTCCTAAAGCACAAGGATAAGGTCACCATCTGCCACATGAAAATGCCAATTTCAAATGAGCAGCAGTCAAAAGAGAGTGTCTTTCATTTTTAGACACGCTCACAAGGAACTTAATAGGAAAAATCGTAATTGATTCTGACATCTATCAGATTACAGGATAATGTTAAGGTATCAGATTTTCAGTTTTGCAGATGTGTATTTTTTTGTGCAGTGTTATGAGTGTTTCATACACCACTTTCCCATTTTCATCTCTGTTCACATTTGGGAATATCTGACCATACATAATAGGCATTTGGAAACCCTTCCCCAATCAAGAAGATAATAAAGCATTTTCATAGCTAAGTTCAGTGATTCAGCACTCATAGCTGCTTTGATTTTTCTCAGTTATTTTAGACTATTTAATCCATATGAGTAAACACTAAAATATTTTGATAAAAAAGTCTGTTACAAATTTATAGTCTCTATAAAAACCTTTTAATTACAAAAAATTGAAAAATATCTATATTTATCATAACATTTTTCTACCAAAATAGGTTACAAAACCCTACAGTTTCTATGAGTTATAAAGAACTTATTTACACTTATTTATTCAGAGTGCATGTGCTAAATAAACACATAATTAATGACTATAGAATGAATGATTGAATATGGCCTTTTCATGACCAGAGTGTTCATACTCTAATAAAGGAGATTAAAAAATGCAACTCTATCTAAGGAGTTGAAGAGCTCTCTTACTTAAATTTGGAAACATCCACTTTCCAAAATTATACTCTGAGTTTGTAGTCTTTCCAAACAGGAAAACAAAATTTACATTTGGCTATTTTTTAAAATCTCCTTAGTTTACAAACTGTCTCATTGTGATAAGGTTGTTTGAATTGACTATACCACATAAATATATTCTATCACTAGTTCTAGTAATCATTTGTTGTATATTGATTTTTTTTTTTTAATCATACAGTTATCTCCTCATTTTGGGAAAATCAAGTAATCCAGGAATTCAAAATAACAAATTTCCTAATCATTGACTGGTTCACACAATTCACAAAGGTACAAGCTGAGGACAGAGTCAGGCAGGTGATTGGCAATCTGGGGACAGCAGAAGGGATGAAAGTCACATTTAATAGTGACAAAAACACATTGTGAACAGAAGAAAATTGTGACAGATTGTTTCCACCTCACTTATTGCAGAATTCTAAACTTGCGTTGAGTCATATTATGTATCCTAACATCAGCTTGAAAATAAAGGATGATTTACTATTTGGTCAATGAGAACTGACACCACTTCTTAAATTGCTTCTCTCAGCCACTGATGTTTTTGGCTGTAATCAGAATTTCAATGCTGACCTCTAACTATTTCCAAAAAATTATACTGATAGGTTTATGAGCTGGATGTTTGCTTTGCTCTCACAGCAGTTTTTGGATCAGGTAGTTGTAAGCATAAGTTGCCCTTTATCTCAAATGTGAGTAGCTAATTTCTTTATTGATGGCTCTGATGTTACAGCTGCTGTAAAGCCAACTTCATTTGTTGCAGCTCCATGCTCAGCAAAATATTCCAGATGACCTCATGGTTTAATTCTAGGTGCTACATTTTTCTGATTATTATTATGCTTATTATTTAAAATACTTTACAGCTCTAAAATAAATTCTGCAAGTGAAAACAAATTAATAAATATATAAATGTGATCAGTTTCCAAGCAAGTATGCTTCCATCACTCTTTGTGGTCTGTTACTAACTAACCAGAATTTTTTTTAGCTGTGATCTTGATCTGTACTGTTTCTCAATACTGTAACAGTTTTCCCCTTGTTCTTCCTTTTTTTTTTTTTTTCCTGAGATGCTTTTAGAGGTGTTAAGGCTCTGTTTTCATACTGGTCATTTCCTTCTTTTATTTTATGGTGAATAAAAATCCCATCAGAGATGATAAAGGGAAAAGCATGTGTTCATTTTTTTTAAGTTTTCTTCATTTTTAGGAGAACACTTTTAATTTTGTGGCAAGATTTAATTCATAAAGAGGAGCATGGATGAACGCTATTCTTCCCTTACCTCTGACCCTGCAAGCACTACCTGGTATGTATCTGGGCTGGGTCTGAAATTAGGCATGCACATCCAATCTGTTCTGGTGGCAATGCTGTGTACCTGGTGACAGGTTGTGTGCAAAAAAAGACAGATGGGCTTTTTAGCTATCTCATACTTTGTACATACCAGTATGGGTGGACTGAAGCACCATAAGATGTAGATAAACTGTGCTGTCAAAAGAAACCCCAGGTATACAGATACTCCTGGCTCTTGCTCTTGAGACAGGTAAAAAAAGAAAAGGTATAAAAGTACCATAGAAAATTACTTCTTAATGAGCAACACCTAAATAAAAACAAATATATTATGGCATTTTAATATAGAAAATAGTGAAAAAACAAGCCTAGAGGACTTGTCAATTGAATATTAAGGACACGAATATACCTGTTTATATTGTTAACATTTCTTTCTCTTTCCCTATAACATATTTTGTGACACTTTAGAAGCTATTAGAACCACACTTCAGTCACCCATGGAAGCAAAAGCGAGTCTCCTGCAGCAGCAGCAGTTAATGGGGGTTACACTTTTACAAGTGTCTAGACATCAGTCCAGCATAATTTATCAGCAGAGCAGACTAATAGTGAAGTCCAGCATTGCTCTAAGAAAGCATGGTAAATCAAACTACCTGGCTTGTGTGTATGCTGTAGTCAGCAGCAAGCACTGGCTGGGGGCACACAGTCCTGCTGCTCACAGGAACAGCAAAAGCAACCTCCTACAATGCGATGAAATCCTTCCCCAGTTCAGCATGATTCCAGTAGCAGGCTGCAGATGCAATTTAGTCTCTGCTCTTATTCACATTTCTTCCAACTGTGCCAAGGGTGGCCATAGCCATATCTGAATGACAGTGTTATGTGCTAGGAGATGAAGTAGTATATTGTTTCATTTTGTTCAGCTGTGGCTGAAGTCATTCCAATTTAGTTCTAGTTCAAGTTCAACAACATTTCAAAATAGCAACTTCTTCTTTCATTAATAAATAATTAAAATTATGGCTTGAACCAACTTCTGTTTAGGAAAATAATGGATTTGCTTCAGCTGCCTGGTTGTGCATTTAAATAGGAGTTACAATGTATTTTTCAACAAGTAGTATGGGTGAACCTATTAAGGATAAGCCCTTTTCAGCCCATCTTTCCCGACCCTATACACATATGAACTGAAATAAACTGGAGCAATGTTTCACCCTAAAAAAAGATATATTAACATTTGTACAGCACTGCTTGTGCTTCTGCTATAAAAAAAGTCTCCAAAAATGGTGTAGTTCTATATTTAGGCCCTTTCACTTTTATAACAAATATATTCATTTTATAAATATTTCAACTGCTAATCCTACCCATCCAATTTAAGGTCTGAGAACCTGTATTTTTTCCTTGTTCTGTCATAAGTGAAAAAAAGTTTTGAATGTTAAATTCAGATTTCGATTGTGTCCTCACTGTCTGCAGCTTTACTGTCTGGAATAGGTTTATGTGAGTGTAGCTGCTGAGTGTAATCTCAAATCTTATCCTTTTTAGGGCTGTGTGGGGCTAGCAGAAGTTTGTTTGTTTAAACAAAACAGTTTAAAGAGTAGAGATGTCTGAAACCATGAAAGGGACTGATTTAGAAAATAAGAAAGAGTCAATGTGTGCAATTAATTTTTAAAAAAGTATAATGGTCCTCTAATTAGCATAATGAATTACTGTTATTGTAACTTTTCCAATAACCACTTCCCCTCCTCCCTCCCAAAAAACAAATGCATATTTCTCTGTTTCTTAAAAGGAATACAATTAAGAACAAGAGACAAAGAGGGGACAGTGATCTAATACAGAGACAATGTATGCATGCAACTGTGAATATGCATCTGGTTACAGCTCCACTTTGGCCTGCAATTTGCTGGTCATACTGTCCATGAAAATTACGTTAAGAGTGTTCTTTCTTTGCAGTGCTTTTCCTCCCAAAGTCTACTTAAAACATGATTTCTTTTCATGGCAAGAGCCCTTCTGTCTTTATTTCACAACCATTAAAAGTGTGAAGAGACAGACTTTCCTGAAGCAGACGTCGGTCCTTTGAGCTCTTTGTCCTGCTACTTTCTTTCTTCTCAGCTCTTGGAATGAGTTGAGAAACCTGCATCCTTCAGGCAAACACCAAAGGAATATATTTTGCCTCTTTTAATGGGAGTACGTCTTCCATGACATACACTGTAAATGACGATAGGGTTTTATTTGTTGGGAAGACATTCAATGATCTATTACTTTCATGGTATTACACTGATTAATGCACCTGGCATTTAGGCATGTCTATATGATGCATGTTTATGAATTTCTGACAGAAAGCAGTAATAGTTTAAAGGGATCAACCATGAGCCACTTCTGAACAATATTTTTGCTCTCAGAGGTCTGCTTTCATAGCCACTAGACTTAAATGGAAATTATCTCTTATTTTTTTCTTTCTTATAACTTTGAAGTTCTTAAAATTCCCACTTGACAGGAAGATATACTACTGTCTGTTTGCCTTTAAAATCCACATATTTACCTCTTCCTGTCAGAATCATATGATATTCAAATGTGAACATATGCGGTTACAGTATTTTTATCTCCACAGCTTTGTGTGAAGTAATATAGTAGAAAATGCTAGTACAAATTCAATACTATAGTCTAAGGAAATATTATGAATTCTAGGAGGGAGTTTTTAAGCTGTGTAATTATTCTACAACAACCACTACTCCAGGATGCAAAATGCAGTTCAGACTTGCAGGATACAAGTCAAAAATCAAGTGTGGGTTACAAACTTGGTGCTTAAGAGATTATGTTAAATAAAATACTCATAAATATAAATATGTTACAATGAAAAAAAATCTATATTTTTTACTAAGTGATCTATGATTTAGAAAGGCACAGAGTTCTTCTGAAACTAATTAAAATGGAAAGTTAAGAATGCATTTTCTTCAAGTATGGCTTTCCTCTCTCTGACCTCAATTTCTGACCTTGATGTAAAATAGTTAAAAGAAAAAGATATATAAATATTAATATTTCACCAGTAAGCAAAATTATTTTTTGAAATTAAGATACATATTTGCAAGTAATTGAACTCAACATAGGCCTAGAACATAGCATATAATCAGACATTGAAGTAGCTTGTTCATTGAAAGGGAATGTAATTTCAGATAGGTTTAGGCATTCCCCTTTAGAAATGGAATATGACTATACTTAATAACTCCTTTTTTCTGCAGAAGATTTTTATAAGAAATTCTCCTTGTGTTCTTGCTCTGAAAAGGAACCTTAAAACACAAAACTGCACTTTTCTCCACTTTAATATTTCCTCTGTATTTCCTGAGTAGTTGAACAAAGGCTTTCATTTAAGTGAAAAAAATTGACTTAAAAGTATAAGAATATGACAGTGTCCAATGAAGCTGAACCACAATTCTGTTTCACAAAAAATCAAACAAGTCTCCATCTTCTCCCACTAAAAAATTACAGCTTTGATCTAAAAATTAATAACTTTAAATTTTTTGTGCTGTATAATAGAGGTGCATCACTGTTGTCTTGTTAGTTTCACACCAAAGATATCACCAGTGTTGGCTTTTAGACTCTGTTTTAGTAGGATAATTTTTTGTCTTTCTTGCTGCTATCTTTCCTTCATTTCTTTCAGATTTACTGCAGCAATTGAAATGAGGAACACCCACAATCTCCATTTTAGCAGTATACATTTAGTTCCAAAATATCACACTGTTCATGAAAGATGAATTATTCAGTGCACCATTTAATGGTGAGAGGTCTGTAGATTGTTTGTATTTTAATTAAGTATAACCTAAATTCAGAATCAGTCTCTAAAAATTGAGGATGGTATTCTGGGCTTCCATTACTTAATATGTGATTGTCAATTAATTTCAGAATAGATGTCTGTAGGGGTAGTTTTACAGAGGATTTTTAAAGATTTTTTTTCAAAGCACTGGTCTATGCCTTCCTATTGATCTTTGCATTGCACAGAGGAGTTACTATACTGAAATTTATTAATTTCCTTTTATATTCGTTATAGTCTGCAAAATGTTAAGTAACCTTTTGGATTTTTCAAGTTTTTTTAGCTCATACAGAAAGAAAAAACCTGATTTGGCAATGTTAAGATAAAAGTCTGACAGATGAAACAGAGCAAAAGCACTGAGTGTTTCGTTATTCTGGGGAATTGTGATGTTAATTGTAGGTGCCAAAACAGTTTTTCCTGGGCCTTGACTAGAGCAGAAGGATGAGAATTCTGGTGGGAACAGGATGAAGATTGTTCTGAATTTTAAAACAATTTTTAACCTTGGAGGGAAAATGGTAATGAAAAGAACTCTTTTAATTCTCAAGGGATAAAAGATGGATTCAGGTTATTCCCTTTTAGGATAAATCTGGAAACTGATGTCAGAATTTCAGTCTTTTTTTTTTTTTTTTTTTTTTTTGTAGAATGAAAAAATGGTTTTGCATATATCTATAGAATGAACAACATAATTTCACTTCCTTTCAGGACAGTTTATATCTAAGAAAGTCTGTAAATGTGACAGCTTTTTCTTAATTAGGAAAGGTATGCCTTACTGTAGTCTTTCAAAAGCTGTAAACCAACTCAAATTTAAATTTTGAAGTGGCTTCACCTTTCTCATATTATTCTGATTGCTGATAACTCCAATGACCTGCATATGATACCAACTGGCAGGTAATTAGCTACTCAAAAGAATACTAAGTAAGTTTGCTGATGACAAAATGGGAGGAGCTGTTGACTCCCTTGAGAATAGAGACCTCAACAAACTAAAGAGATGGACAGTCACCAACAATACAAAGTTTTCCACATTGAGAGCAGGATCCTGCACCTGGGATGGGTGTACAGACAGGGAATGAGATGCTGGAAAGCTGTGCTGTGGAAAGGGCCTTGGGAGTCCTGGTCAGTGGCAAGCTGAACATGAGCCAGGAGGCAGCCAGGAGGGCCGGTGGTGTCCTGGGCCCATCAGGCTCAGCATCACAGCCGGGCAAGGGAGGGGATTGTCCTGCTCTGCTCTGGGGTGATCTCACCTTGAGTGCTGGGGGCAGTTTTGGTCACTGCAACATGAAAGGGTTATTAAACCATTAGGAAGCATCCAAATGAGGGTCATGAGGATGGTTAAAGCTCTGGAGAAGAAGCTGCATGAGAAGTGACTCAGCCACTTGGTATGTTCAGTCTGGGGAAAGGAGAGGAAGGGCAGACCTCAATGTGGTCTTCAACATAGGGGGAAGTGTATTGGGAAGTACTGATCTCTTCATTCTCATAACCAGTGACAGGACTCAAAAAATGGCATAAAACTGAGTCAGGAGAGGTTTAGGCTGGACATCAAGAAAATAATTGTCTCCTAGAGGGAGGTTGAGAACTGGTACAGACTTCCCCAGGGAAGTGATCTCAGCACCAAGCCTGACAGAGTTCAAGAAGCATTTGGGACAATGTGATCAGGCACGTGGTAGAATTCTTGAGGTGTCCTGCATAGGACCAGGAGTTGGACTTGATGACCCTGATGGTTCCTTCCAGCTCAGACTGGATTTCACTGGATTTCCAGACAATATGCTACTGCTAACACTTAAATCATGTGCCTATAACCTAGCCTGTAAACCTCTTTCTTTTCTTGTCTAAGGCAAAGGGATGTTCCTTTTCTGTTGCTTTGTCAATTTCTTCTTTTTGTAATTTTTTTAACAGCACAGCTCCATCTCTCTTTGGAATTCAACAAAGGTTTTTCAAGAATAAAAGGTGAGCAGCTTTTTCTGGAAATCAGATAGGTTTTGCTAAAGTATAAAATTGGAACCTTTGGATGCAAGCATGAGTCTGTGGTAATTAGTATAAAGCAGTTTGATGAGTGGGAAATGGAATGGTCGGTTAAATAAGAAACAGGAAATGTTATAAATCTAGTTGTCTCTCAATTAAGAAAAAATGAAATGGACTGCTTTGAGTGGTAAGTAAATCAGGAGACTATGTTTTCTGATTTTGAAGCAAAATTATCTTCAAAATATTAGTGTTGTTTTAAAGGTCAGGCATATAAAACAGAATATATGTCTTCCTATTTAAGAAAAGGAGCTTGTAATAGATACTCTCCAGGTACTAGAACTTAAGCCTAAGATTAGGTCAGTTGATTAGAACATGGTGCAAGTAATGTCCAGGGTGTGGGTGTGGGTTTGACTCCTGTTTGGGCCAGATGATCCTTGTGAGTCCATTCTAACTCAGAACGTCCTGTGAGTGTGGTATACTGTACTGAGATAGACTTTAGCAAGACTATTGTGAGGGACTGTGTTAAAGACTTTACAGGAATTTAACCAGATGACACGTGTAGTTCTTCTTGTGTCCACTCATGTGGTTATTTCATTGTAATATGCCATTAGATTAGTCAGACAGTGCTTATTTTCTATAGCCACAGAGTTACCTGCAATACAGGACTTTATTTCATAGCTAGCAATGAAGAAATATTTTTCCACTATGGCAGACAACTATATAAATACAAGGAAATTGCTCAGTGCTGTGGCTGCTTTGTAGCATGCTTTTGAAGTGGGAAGAGTTTAGCACAGTGGGCAGCTGGTGCTCTGCATTTTAAGGGAAGGCAATCACTTAGTATTATTTGCTATGTCTAGGTCATGTGTGATTATCCTTTTTGGTGACTTAGTAGCCTGATGCTGATGGCTGACTTCTGCCTCCTGTTTCCAAGGTTCATTATGAACGATCCTTTCCCCTTTTGCCGGTCCTGGCTGTTGTCTGTTCCTGATCCAGTGAGTCAATGCGCTTGCCAAACCAGCAGTTTTAGGGTTTTTTTCTGTGCTTGGTTTTCTGCTAATGAATGAATTAAATGAGCTCACTGAAGAATCAAACAAGTGCCAGAAACAAGACTTTGGAAGTCTGGATAAAAAGGCCGGGTAAGACACATAGGGAAGAGGAGGAGGACTCCAGCTGCCTTTGGCAGCAGCCAGTTATTAACTCTTAGCACACTTTATGCATTTATGCCCTCCATCTCCCAACCAATCTAGAGCATACTCTGGTGTTCAGATTTCAGTCCAGTGGATAAGTAACTACATTACCTAAATAAAATCCACCCATGAGAGGTTATGACTTAAAAAGAGAAAAAATTATATATTCTGGGTTTTTTTCCCTGACATGTTTTTTGTGTGCTTCTGTCACGAAGAGATGCAGTTTAATGTATTATTCTCTCACCACACATACTATTTGGCACTTAATGATATAATTTGGATTATAATCTGGATTATTTTACCAGTGTTCCTAGGGGATTAGTTTAGGTGCAGTCATGTAAATAAAGGACTGTACAATGTGTATGAACTTTTTCATGGGATCATATTGACTAACTTAGGTGAGAAATATATTTCTTACTCTTGTTTCTTTTGTAGTCTGATCTCAGTGAATTCACTGTCCTTGATTCTTCAATGTTATATATTTTTTGTTTCACTCTTCTTATACTTCATTTTCAAATATTGTAATTGTTTCTGTGCTAAATTTTAGAAACACATGAGTGTTTACTGTTCAATCCAGAGCTTTATGGAGTTGCTTAATGAAACCCAAATTAAGTGATACTTGGAGAAATAGCTTCTAATTTATTCTGCTGAACACAGTAAAATCTTTTGCAAAGAAAACATTTCAGAAAATGTAGTTCTGTAATTAGTGTATGATAGCCAATTGACTAGTAAACTTATTTTTAGGGTCTATAATGAGGAAACACCTCAATGTTTTGCATATACAAACAGGGAGAAGCATTTTTTCTGTACATATCTGAGACCTAATATTTCAGGAGAATGTGGTAACTTAAGTCTAAAAAACATAGCATAAATAATGAAATGGATATATAAATTACATCAAGTCTCTGATATTAAGATCTGCTGCATCAGACAAGATAGTACCTTTTAAATTTTTTTTATTTAATGTAATTAGATCTACAAATCAAACAAAGACCTCTGCAGAATTGGTCTAGACAGTAATGAAATTAGAAATGATGTCTGTCTGTAACATACTGAAAAAGGAAGCTTAAGATAGGAATTCCTAAGGATTAGGTGAGACCCACTACTGTGAATCTGTGAAATCATACAGTGTGGGCTCTACAGACTTTGCTTGCCCTTGTCTGTCTTCCTCCAGGCACTGCTGATTTAGTTTCTGTTTGTAACTTTTGAGTTACAACTCATCTAATTACAAACAACTAATATGAATGAAGAACAAGATGCATGGACAGTTCAGAGCTGAAATGAATCTAATATGTCTGATCAAGCAGATGGTTTCAACTGCTCCAAAAAGGGAGAAATAGGTCTGAGTGTACATTACTGCCTGCTGGTATTAGGAGAGTGCATTATAGACACGTCTGCAAGCTTTCTTTACCGTCAAGAGAATTGGAAGCTTGCAATTTTTAATGATAAACCCACATGTTTCTTAAACGTCACATGGAATCATGTGACTCCAGGATCTCATCTGGACAAAAAAATCAGATATTAAAATAATCAGAAAAGCAGTTACTTGGACCTGGCTATTATTTCAGATGTAACATTTAGAACCAGTATTCAATCATTTTGATCTACTGTCATTTTGCTCCAGGTTCCTAGGAAGATCCTATAGGGGACTTGGCCAGATCTGGGAGAAAATTTTGTGCAGACAGCAGAACCACCTGGGTCACTGGGGACTTTTCAACCCTACCAGTGCAGCCATGCCAAGAGGAGAAATTAAATGTCTCTGTCCACATTAGTTCAAAATACTAACAGACAAGAAAAACACATCTATCTTACTTATGCCTGCCTGTGTGCAGGGATTTGAGATAGCTGCATCTCCCAAAGCCATTCAAACTGCTGAAGTGTTTGGGTATGTCTTGGCTTGACACACTTTGTGACCAGAAGCAATTTTGTCATTTGCATCAACCCTCTAGTCCTATAGCATTACTTCATTGCTTCTTGCCTTATGCCAGCCTTTTGTTTGTAAAATATGCTAGCTTCCTTCATACTAAAAATGTTTACTAAACCAAAGATGATAATGCTAATCACTTTAAGCAAAATGTGTTGCTTTCATTCTCTGTCATTAAATCTGATGTGTTCCACCCCATGCAACAACTATTATTCCAAGTAGCTTTCTGGAACAGCTGTAGACAGTTGCTGTGATGCACCATATGCTCTGCATCAAAATTTTTTAAAATGTTTTTTTATTTTTTATTTTTTTATAGAATTGCATTAGTGAGTCACATGGTCAAAGCACAGGACAGAAGCCAGCTAATTTTTAGTTTCCAATGACCTTGGCCACGTCTGTCACCTGCCCTGTTACATTCCTTCCTTCTGTAAGGTTGGGATAGTAACACTGTCCTCAGATTATGTGTAGGAGAGCTAATTAACCAATTACTATATCAATAATTCAGCAGAAAAACTTGTCTAGGTAGTGTATTTAAGGTTAACTGACAGTTTATTAATAAAAAACAATCATTGAGTAAGACATATATTAGAGAAGCTATATATATATATATAAAATGTTTATACCCACTGTGCAGAAATGAAATATTGAGATGGTAGTAAAAGAAAAAGTCATGGGAGGCTTTTTATACATAGGAGATTCTTATCTTCATAGGGTAGAAACAGAGGCGTTCGAAGATGTGAGTCCTATTTTGAAACAACCACCATATTATCAGCATGTTACTGCTTAAATTCAAAGTATGCAAATATCATGAGAAAAGTGATACTAAGGATGACTTCTGTGACTAAAACTGACAAGACTATTTTGAAGAACCTTTAAAGTTTTTAGTACAACCTTCATTTGACTTGCACTTAAAGATCATCTCTGTTAGTCTAGTGACATTTGCCAGTCCCCTAGGTTATGCTTTAAGATGGGCTTCATTTACCTCACAAAATGTACACAACTGCATAAGATATTTATTTACAGGAAGCAAGCAAAACTTGCTCTGTTTTATTAATTTTTAAGCACAGTACATAATTCAGTAATGCAATACATTATTGAATTGGTAGCATCACGTTTCCTTTCAAATTGCCTTCTTTGTTCTTTTGTAAAAATCCTTTTCCTTTTCAGAGAAGGCTTCCCTGTTGACTTCCTATTCCTTCTTGCTGAAGGAAGTGTATTAAATGTTCTTTTGAATGCATCAAAACCATTCAGTGTGTCAGCAGCATGGAACCACAGAAATGTGGATGACCTTACTTTAGGGATAAGGCTAGGTTTTCTGAACCCTTTTTTCTATCTGCTGGATGAAAATAACTTAATTTCCAATTTATGTGTTAAATAGGAAGTGAGCACTGATTGGGCTTTTTTTTGTCTAAATTGTTTTTGTAGATGAAAGCATTCCAGTCTTACTTTAGATCTTTAATTCTTGATAGAAAATGGCCATTAATTTCAGTACAATTTCCACAATGAAATAGTGATCTTGCCTTTTTATATTCTGCCTTCTAATCTTGTCCAAATTGGTTATACAGGAGGATGACAAAAATGACCATTGCAGAACTCACCATGACTTTTAATTGTTGTTGGTTATGACATGCCTGAACGAAGCTTTTTCAAACTGTGTGTGTTAAAAGAATACAAGGAATGGATAGGTACAATAGGAGTGTTCCTGAGACCAGTTTCTACTTATCAGAGATTCAGAAACACAGGATGAGCTTTGTTTAGCTCTCGCCATCATAAATCTTGCCATTAATTGCAAGCAAACTTCTAGGCTTCCTCAGAAGACATTGAAAGATGCTTATTTTGAGACTCGTCTCTCAAACAGGAGGTGAAATAAGTAGTTTTCTGACATTTAGAAATAAAGTAAATGTCTAGGTGAGATTTGATATCAAACTTCTGGTGGCTAACATTGGGTGAGATGCATCTTGTTCTTGGAAATCTTAG
This sequence comes from Passer montanus, assembly GCF_014805655.1. Lineage (NCBI taxonomy): Eukaryota > Metazoa > Chordata > Aves > Passeriformes > Passeridae > Passer > Passer montanus. The sequence goes on along the minus strand of NW_024357613.1, from coordinate 5,766,577 downwards.
ATCAGCTTTCAAAGTATTCTGCATTTTGTTCAAGTGTTGATTTTGCCGGCACACCAAGAGGAAGAAGTCCTAGTATTGACAAACTATACTAGGTTCAATTTCATTTAAATTGAAATAATTAAAAGATATATTAAATATGTAAAATATCCTAGAAATAGATAAATTGGAATATTGAATTATGATTTTTTTTCTTCAGGAGGATAAAATTAATTATTATTGGTTTTGGAGTTTTTTTTTCAGTAAAACAATTTATAGTATAATGTCAGAAAAATACAAGCATTGAAGTGAACAATTGGTTGTATTTTCTGAGGTATGACTACGTGAAAATTGCAAGTTTGCTTGACTAATATAACATACATGTGTATGCTCTTTTTTTAAAGGGTAAAGCAGTAAAACATGGGCTTGAATATGATTTATTTTTTTCCACAAAAGGATTTCTTTCCTCTGAAAAGTTATTGTCACATTGTTAAGAATTTTCTGAAGGGTAAACATGTCCAAATCATTAAACTTTTATTTTGTGTGTACTCATATTATAACTGCATGATATTACCACTGGAATGCAAGTTTGTACATTAAAACAATAGCAAAAATCCATTATTATTTCTTGTAACTCAGGATGATGTCATTAGGTTATGGAATCTCAGTTCATATTTTGTTATAGTAGATTATGTCTTACAGGTACATTGAAGATTGTAGCTGAATTCTTCATTATAGGATTCTGAATTTTAGTTTTGAATAAGTTTATTTTTTGTTAGTGTGTAGTAGCAGAAGTTGCTAAAATAAGTTGAAGCAAGAAACTGCTATAGCAAACTAGGGAAAAAGCTGGGCCTATGATAATTAGCTATTTTAACAAAACCTTGTTACCAGATTTTTTTTTTGTGATACTGACAGTTTGAACTAGGAAATTCTAGCAATCCTCACCTAGTGAATGTGCTGTTATACACCTGAGCCAGCTTTGAATCAAAGCCTCCCCATGCAGGGAAAATTTCAATTAATGGGCATGAATAGACCTGGATAACATGAGAGAAGGGCAATCATCCAGTCTGGCTTCCTGCAAGGTTAGAATTATTCTATCTGCACAAATCATAAAATGTGTGAAGTCTGGTTTTGTGTATTCCATCTGTCCTAAACTCTACCCTTTTTCATATGAGGTTGTGCAGGCAATTTTCAATTACTACTGGTAATGTCTAAATTAGCCATTCTTTTTACAAATGTGATTCTGCAGTATCATTACTCCTCTTTCTTCCTGCTTTTTATGCTATCTTAACTTTTTTTTTTTTTGTATCTTTTCACATTCCTCTTAAAACCTGTAGGTTTATTTGATATTGTAATATGGGATTTACTTTTGGCACCATTACTGAGTCTGCTTTAGAGTATTGTGAGGAGAGTGGAATCTACCATTGGGCTTCATCAATTTTTGCTAATGTACTTTCTCTCTCATGATGTGAGATAGTGATCCATAATACCAATCACTCTGACATTTTAGAAACTTCTGGTCAATACACTGGCAACTAAGTTTCTTTCCAGCCATTAACTTTGCATGGCACATCACTTCAAGAATAATTTTCAATAAAGATTTTGGGAGATTATGAGGTAGAAGCAAAACTGTAAATGACATTCAGAGTATTCCTTTCTCCCCTTTATTCTAAAAGCTGAGTAGCAATAAGTCAGGAGTGAAGGACTGACTTACAGAATCATTGTGGTAATCGGCTAATCACCAAATTTCATATAGGTACCACAAAGATACATAAAATTTTGATATGATACAGATATGCACTTTTTAAGTACCTTTAGAAATATTGATCACACTTTTTTCTATTATATCAAACTCATTTTACTTAATAGAGTCTTATCCATCTGAATGCTATGATACAGTGACAACAATCATAGATAAGAATAAGATATGGTTAATTATATATTTTTGAACTATTTGTTGGAGAATGAGTTAAATTGAAAATGAGAATGTCCAGAATTCCATTCAACATTTCATTGTCTTCTGCTTAGACTACAAATTAAACATTATTGCTTATGAAAAAAACCCCAAAGAGAACAGTACATCACCTAGAGTCCAAAACACATTCTATAGCTAGGGGAAAAAAAGGCAACAAGTTAAGAAAGTTGAGATGGGGAGTAAGAAAAGATAGTCATATGAGTCTGTGGCAAGAAATTTTTTGCTTTAGCGTATGAGATTCTATCTGTGCTGGATGTAAGTAATGAGTTCCAGTAGCCTAGAAAGAAATACATTTCAGTTGGCTAGATTGTGATTTTTTATTTTACCCTCCTACTTTTTATATTGCCACCTTTTGTGAATGGTAACCTGAACCCACTGAAGAGATGCATGTTAAAATGCAGAGGATAATGGAGAAAAAAAGGTTTTTTTCTTACTATTTCAGAGTGGTATAGCCCTTGTTATATGGTTTAACTTAAATGAAACAGAAAGATGGTTTCCATTCTGCTGGCAAGAATTTGAAACATTACAGTGTTTCATATAAATTGTTTTCATTGCTGTAGAAGATTTTCTATATACAAAGTAACTTTTTACTTGTAGGGAGCTATCTATTAGTATTTATTAGTATTTATTAAACAGGAATTAGATAAGAGTACATAACATCAAGGAAATTAACACAGTTGTTATGTAAATTTCAAGCTTTTGTTTACACTGATACATGTGTGCTGTCTGCTACTGCAGGTTATGGCACTTGGGTCTCAGCTAAAAAATATGTAAAGCTATATGAAAATAGACAGCTCTCTATAAATACTCACCTAAGTTTGGTGGGTTTTTTGTGTTTTTTTTTTTTTTTTTCTGGGAGCTACAGGAAGTAAATTGCAGTCAACATGTGTCTCCTAATGTGCTACAAAGTAACTTTTTACTTGTAGGGAGCTATCTATTAGTATTTATTAGTATTTATTAAACAGGAATTAGATAAGAGTACATAACATCAAGGAAATTAACACAGTTGTTATGTAAATTTCAAGCTTTTGTTTACACTGATACATGTGTGCTGTCTGCTACTGCAGGTTATGGCACTTGGGTCTCAGCTAAAAAATATGTAAAGCTATATGAAAATAGACAGCTCTCTATAAATACTCACCTAAGTTTGGGTTTGTTTTTTTTTGTTGGTTTTTTTTTTTTTTGTTTTTTTCTGGGAGCTACAGGAAGTAAGTTGCAGTCAACATGTGTCTCCTAATGTGGTGCAGTTTCAGGCAGAAGAATGCAAAACAACTGGTGATGGGTCAAATCATCCACTTTTAGTTAAATGAAGTTTTAGGACAGGCACATTAGACATTCATGCATAATACTTTTCTGGAGAAAATGCAGTTTCTAGTAGTTTACAGTGGAGAATGTGTCAGCTGCTATTTTTTTTCATATTTAGGGCCCAAAGAAGTCCTGTTTCTGGGCTAAATGCATATCTGTGTAAAATGTTATGAGGTTTTCATATGTTCTTGCTATATCAGGAATTTTTTTTCTGTTTTTTGAAGTTCACATTAGCTGGAGTTTTCCTTGGCTTCAGTCTAGGTGCCCTCAAATATGAAAACTGTTTTGTAAATAGTGGCTTGTAAAACCAAGATTTAAGTCTCTCCTCACATTAGCAGTAGTGTAGCCGGAGCACAAGTGTGGATTTACTTCATTAAATATCCGAATTTGTTTGCTGCAAAGTTCCTCACTTCCCAAATGGAGCACTGAATAGTCCTCTCTTGTGAGCTCCAAGTATCAATCAGATCTTTTGACAGATGGGGCAATATGCAATCTTGTTGGTCTTGTCCCATTCAGCCAGCCAGAAAATGCTGGTTGGGAGACTCGACAATGACAGATTTCTTTCCTTGACTGATGAGTGCAAGGAATTCTGAATGTCTCATGACCTAGTAGACTCAAGATGTCTACTTGTTAGTCCTTACAACGTGCCAATAGGCTAGGATAAGCTCTGTGACTATTTAGAAACATAACACAAAATAAAGAAAAGTTAAATATTATGAAATCTTTATGAAATAAGCTAATGGCTGCCTTTCACAGGGTTTGTTGGAAGCCAAATATTTAACAAATTAACGAAATGTGAATTCTAAGTAGTGCATTAGTGAGATGCTCTTCTGAGACAATTCCATATTTACTTCATTGCAAAATCTCTAAGTTGCCAAAATGTAGTTGGGTTCTTTGTGTGGGTTCTTTTTTGCTTTGTTTTTGTGTGTAGTTTTTTTCCTTTTTTTTTTTTTAATGGAAACCCATCAGTAGAAAACTGCCTTGTTGGAATTGCCTGTTCACTGTATGTCACCACTGACATAAGTGTGTAAGAAAAGTTACCTGATACCATTCAGTGTTCATTCGAGCATTCAAGAAAAAAATGGGAACCCTATTTCTAGCTCTGTCAGTGAAAGAATTATGAGCATTTCACTCACCACTTATTTCAGAACAAAGCTATTTAACCTGACACTTACTTGCAGGAAGCTATATCCAGGAGGATGTGATCTATGTCCAATGCTTTTACCTACTATTAAAAATCATATTGCTGGGCTGTAGCAATAGCTTTTGCAATCATATGTCTGGTTATAATTGTGTTATAAATTTTGATTTCCTGTTGAAAAGAGGCTGTTATTTTACTACAAGAACTAAAAGGTATTCTTGATTTCAGGTTTTAGTAGTCTCTGCAATACTAACAAATAAAAGTGGATATGAAAGTTTTATATCTGGATCTGTAATATGTCAAAAAGAAATAGCAGGGTCTTAAAACTGTCTTTAATTGAATACCTCCTCTTTGCTCAGAATCCCATGTTTATTTACCCTTGACTGTTCTTCAGGTCCGACTTTTTCCTCCAAGCTTAGTATATCATATGACAAGCTAAGTAATTTCAGCCATAGAAGAATAAATATAGAACTTAAAATAATGAATATGTTCATTTTTTTACCATATCAACAACCATACATGAAAAAATTTGAAAAGGTAATATGTCAAGAAAACACTAAAATGGAAAAGAGATAGTAAACTTGTAAATTCCAAGCTGAAGAAGAAGAAAACTGATAAGTGAGTTGTTAAATGGCAGGTTCATCTTACAAGCAGTACTGATTTAAAACAAACATTTTGTTTTGTCAGGACAGTAGCTGCAGATCATTACCTTAGTGCAAACTATTTCCATACATATTATAGTCTTATGAATACTATTCCCATAAAAGCTGTTACAAATGGAAAACTAGTTTGGAAAATACTTCAGAGTATTGAACTGAAAAAATAATAGTTCTACTTACACCCAGTCTTTGTTACAAAACATCATAAATGTTTCTCTCTACTACTCTCCATAGCCATGAATCTGTTCAGCATTACATTAAATAGAAAAGAATAACTTTTACAAAGAATTTTAAAGAAGAAATCTATCAAATTTTAGTTTAATTCCTGTATTGATTTAGAAAGAAATTATGTGCTCCTGAACTTAATTATACAGTCAGTTCACAAGGCAGAAATTAAAGCTGACCAGAAATCACAGTATGACTTGTATGTGTTTTGTGATAAAAATTAATTTTGCTTCATACTTTAAACTTCAGTTATATAGAAACAAATATGAACTTTTCTGGTGTTTTTTTTTTTGTTTTTGTTTCTCTTCTTGCAAATTCAAAATTTGTTTGCAGTATTCTGTTTATTTTCTAAGCAAACTGTCCTTGTCAATGTGTGTACATTTGCATTTTCAGCTTATATGCATATGCTCATATTTGGAATGTGTTTAATTAGTCAGACAAGAAATATTAGTTAATATTAAACATCTTTTCTCTATCAAATATCATGCAAAAACAAAAAAAGTAGTTACATGGTTTTTCACTAAAAATAGGAAGCTGATTTCAGTTTCCATAAAAATAACCTTGGACGCTGCCATAACATAAGGTACCATAAAGATCATATGTTACAAGCATAGCAGGTGTTAATTCTTGTTGTACACACCCACTCAGGAAGCCCTTGCACCCTGCTTAAAGCAGCGTTTAGAGTAAGTATTCATAACAGCTGTGCTGAACTGAAGTACATGAAAGGTGTTTGGGCTCGGCCTGAGTTAAGTATATCTTCTCCAAGGATCTTTTTCCTTATAGTATGTGTTAATAAATTTGTTGCTCTATTTGCACTCTGTATTAGGAGGTCTTATTTCTTGCTAATCACCACCCAAACCCACACAATTAATCACAGACTGAAATCTCAAACACATGCTAAAATCTGAATTTGCTATTTTCTGGTCACTTGACTAGAGATACTAATATTTTAATAGGAGTCTGAGAATTTTTAATTAAACTGGTTACAGATTTGTTGAATTACAAGTTAGATTTTTTTGAGGCATGTGAACTATTGAATATTTTTGTGCATTGCATAAGAAAAATGTCCAGTCTTGCTGTCCAGCTACTGTTGGTATAACATAAATGTGTTATTTCGTCTAGTCCATAAAGATCTAAGTATTTAGTAACTTTATTCTGCAGTAAACTATGGCCCCCATGGTGTATGTCATTTCTGGTTTAAGTATTGGCACTTATGATTCAGCTACCTTATTCTGATTTTAAGTCCACTTTTATTGACAAAGATACTGAAATGGATACTCTTGTATGATAGAAAAGTTCTGGAATACTAACCTGCAGCCTTAATATTGAATTATACTGTAGATCAAAGTGTGCCTCCTTCTTAAGTCAGTCATGTTGAGTTTCAAAGTGCTACAGCAAGTGCTTGTTTAACTATATTTGGTGAGAAAACAGTCACTGTTAATGTACTGTGACATTTAATAACACTTTTGTGTGTTATAGAGGCAGGCAGTACCTTCTTTAAAATTTGCTTGGATCTTTTGCTTTTGTGCTTGCTTTATTTCTCAACCTCTTCTATATTGTTTGAAGTTTTTGTTAAATGTAATTTTCACCTTCACCTTCTTGTTTGAAAACATGGCAGAACAAATCAATATGGATAAACTAGGGAAAAGACCCAGCAGCCCACACACTTGATTAACTTGACCACTATGGTGAAAATGAAGAAGAAATGATAAAATTTGTCCTTCTATTTTTCGGTTGGGTAGAGAAGAAAGAGGAATAAAGATGAGGAAGCCAAAGTTCTGGTACTGTAGGAGGGGAAAATAGCAGAAATTGACAATTACAACTGACTTAAAAAGGAAAAGAAACTTGGTTTTTTACAACCTCTTTGTAACATAAGTGGGAGAAACAAAGCAGCTCTGCAGAAATTTTTGCCTGTTGCATTCTTCTAACAAAAGGTGTCCTGTCCAAAACTGAAAGAAAATATATTTGTGCATCATTGAACCAGGGAAATTGTCAATTTGATGAAATTTTGAGAGGTTACTCTAGTAGCCATTATTTTCAAATATTGAAAAATAATTTGTCAATGAAATAAATTCTTGCTCATTTTGTCCACCCATCTAGTTTGTCATTCATAAACTTATGGATATTCTGCTCATCTGCCTGAGGGTAAAAGAAAATGTTGACGTGCAGTTGACTGAGCATGTGCCTATGAAAAATTGGCTCTGACCCTCACTTGTGTCAAGCAGTTGGCATGGCTTTTGATTAGTAATTAATTAAATCAATGCCAGCAGACGCTAATGGTATCTTTCCATAGAATGACATGCCAGACCTATTAAGGATAAACTACTTGATACTGATTCCTCTTTTAGACTTTGTCAGTTCAGCAAGATATCTTGTCAATGTCACCATGTGAGAGATTAATTTAGAAAAATGCTCTCTAAAATATTTCATTAAATCTAAACTCAGAGGATATTTTTTGCTTAAGCTGTATTACTTCTTGCTCCCTGGACAGGGAAGGTGCCAAGTTACTACAGGATCCAATTACTTAAACTAAGTTATTAAAAAAAAAACCACCAACAAAAAACCCCAAAACACATTAACTGTCCTCCCCTCATCTTGGGTATAGCTTATCAGTTTTGATTCAGCAAGGTCTGAGAATATTGCTAGAGATTTAAGCTGTGGTTCTGGTTGCAAGTGTGTTTCAGTACAATCAATGATTTTGAAAGTATGTAGCAGAGTTCCTTGTGGACTTTAATTCCATTTCAAAGACTGTTTTTCTATTGAACACCTTTTTCTCTGCAGGCAATGTCAGTTCATGACAGCTGATAGACACCTGCAAGTAGTACTTATTTTTATGGAAGGCACTTCTCAGGATTTGACATGTTTATTGACCCTTTTCGTATCAAAAGGTCTGATTTAAATCTCTCTAAGTGAGAGAAATAACTAGGGGCCACAACTGTCCCTTAGTTGTAGTTATGTAAACTCAAATGAACTTCACTGGTTCAGAAGTTTAGAAGCTAAACACTTAGCAGGAAAAAAAACTCCATTGATGATAGTCCCAAGTAAAGCATTTATGTGAAGCTGCTGGACACTGTCTATCCAAAATTAACAATAGCATTGCAGGAGTGGAAATAGTTGCCTGAGTGTCTCGTATTTTGATCAATTCTAATTGCTTGTTTCAGGACAGTGAAAGAAGAATGAGCATGTGAAAGATTTTTATAAACATTTTCCAAATATGGTAAATGTCACTGGCTATAAAGCCTGCCCTGCTTTTCCTGGACTGAGCTCACTGCTGAGCTAGTAAAACATTCCCATTGCCCTACAAAAAATTTATGTAAGACTCTAGCATAGGAAGTTTTTGAAGATCTATAGTCTTTTTGCCTGTCTCCATTGCAGAAGAAGGACAAGCTTACAAGCAGAAATGTAAGAGGAGCACTCACAATAGTTCTCATGCTGTATGGAGGCAGGTGCTTTGAACCTAAGAATAGGTTGCTCTGAATGTAATCATTGGATCCATAGGATCAACTGCATTTTTAAAATGTAATTATTAATAAGTCGAGGGAAGGTTGCCATTGCACTCCTTATAGTTGTGACAGAAAAAACCTTTCTGAAGCAACTCTAGAAGAAGCTCACCCTTTAGATTTCTAGAGCTGAGGTATTAGAAAGCAACTCTTTTGGATGAGTTGTGTTTTGAGAATTGGTTATTTTATCAAGGAGCTTTTTGTTGCTTGGTGCAAATAAGCTGCCTGAATCACAGGCAGCCTCAGGTTTGTCTTTAGAGGTCAAGCTGAAAGGACTGGATATTGATGTAGCTGCTATTACCTGGACAAAGTTAATTCTAATCTTTTTGTATTAGAAAAATACTACATGGCTGAAGTCCATGTAGTTATTGTTAACACAGTAAGGGAAAGTAATGTACCACTGCTGTTCATGTTATTTTCTGATCTATGCCTGACTTCAGAGCATTTTAATACAAATTTTTACTCACTTTTGAAAGACAAAATATATCCTTTGCTACATACCATGGAAGAGGTTTTCCCTTGCACTTCCCTTCAGTCTATGCTGTCTTCCTGCAAATTGGTGAGCATGCTGACATTAGGTGTTCCCTGTCCTCTGTACCAAGGAGCAAAATAACCCTTGGCATGGTCATGTTTTAAATGAGTGCACATACTGCTAATTCTAGTTCTAAGTTAACACATGGGTATTTGGCTCCATGAAGACATTTTAGAGAGCCAAACACCAGAGGCTGACTCTGCAGACTATGGTGGAAGCTTTCTAGCCTGGATAATATGCTTCCTTACACCGCTCTACTACTATTTGCCTCTCGTAAGGAAGATATTGTTGTAAAGGGAAATAACTTCTGTGTAGCTCTAACAGAATGACAGCAAATGCCAGGAAAGTTATGGAGTGAATTCTGCAAGTTCCTGTGGTGTAAGAAACATTGAAAGATGCCTTGTCTGTTGAAAATTGTGGGTGCATGAGTCTTTGGTGGTATGGAAGAACAAGGGACCATTTTCAGCCTTTATTTTGGATTCCTATGGGCTTTATCTTCTATGTGACTGCAAGGTCTGTTATGTCCTTTACCTTGGAATGACTAAACCAGCCACAGCTAGAATGCACAAAGTTTGCCAGCATCCACAGACATGGCACGTGTTCGTGTACTGTTATGTGGGTGGCATAACTGTGACCTAACCTTCAGAATTCAAAATTGGTTTATGAAATTAGACCCCTTATATTCTAAGCCTGAAGCTCTGAAAAACAGCTTTTCCTTGGAAGTTAAAGATGAGCACCTCAGAGCATTGCTTTAATACCTTTTGTTAGAAATAGTATGTGATTTCAAAATATTAACCCTTAAAAGTATATATATTCTTATTAAATATGGGTTTTATTGCAATACTTTTCAGGGCTGACTATTCAAAGCAGTCATTATTAATTTTTTAAACTTCTGTGGCTTTTATCTTTAGAATTTTCCTTGGAGAGCTATTTAAAAACAAACAAACAAAACCCACAAACCTAAACCTCTTACCCAGTTTTGAAAATAAAATTAGTCTGTTTAGTGTCAAAGGTTAGGAACACTTCTTAAAATGTCTTCCTGATTACTTATTCTGGAAATACTGCTATATTGAAAGGTGCTTGAAATCCTTAGGGATAAAAGTTGGCAGGTGCTATATAAATGCAAAATGTTACCTGTGACAGATCTAGGTCAAAATCTTAGTCACAGCAGTAAAATTCACCTTTGTTCCATGCGAGATTGTTGCAAAGGGTACTTTTGAAGCCTTCCTTGATTGTTCTTAGCGTATTAACTTAGTGCCACGCTGGTAGGGTCAACTGCTGCTTGATATTGTTCCTCTGGGAATGCTTTTGGTTATGGAGCCCAAGAAACACTTGGCTCTGCAGAGATGTAGCTAAAGATATCTGTTCTTTACCAACTGCATGGTGGTATGCAGGGAAGGTAAGGAAACTATAATTGTTGATGAGATCTTACTTTTTTGTCAAAGATCTTAGATTGTACATGAATGCCATGATTTTGGGTCCTAAATAGGTAACAGAGGATTTTTGCAATGAAGCTAAAATCTTGGCATGATCAGCTTCAACATTTGGATGAATATCCAAAAGGGACTGTGTGTGATTTGAATAGAGTAGTGCTGAACATTAATTCTCGGTTAGTAAATAAAGGTTTTGGCATGTATTTTTTTCTCTTTCTCTCTTTTTATGAAATCAAGACAGGCAAAATCCATAGTCTGCTGAGGACTGGTTTTACTTTTGAGGCTTTGCATTTAGAGATTTTCAAGTGATAGCATGGATACGAATGCAGTAACTGATAAGCTTGCAGTTAATAATTGAATTGTTTTATGGCTGAGTTCACAAAAGGCTTGTATTTTAAAATTGCTTTTCAAGTAATGTTTTAAAAGAGGTTTTTAAACTATTATGCATTATTAAAATTTTTTGATGGTTTCACTTTCTCAAAGTTTATTTCAGTCTTCAGTTTGAAATAGAGTTACTTTTCTTCATAGGTATACATGAATTCTAACAATTTCTATGTGTATAATTTCAAAGTTACACTTAATTTTCTCATATACACAAATTAAATTTTATTATGAATTGGCATTTTTATTAAAATAATTGATTTTTGGTTGATAACAACAGAGCTTCATTATATCTGTGCTGGATGTGCATATTTTTTGAAAGTTGCTAATATTTTGGCTTCTTGGCACAACTGCTAGAAACATCTCTAATCTATCAATACTACAAGTGATATTTTAAGCATTTTCTTGTAGCTGTGCTTCCTAAATTTTAGTTGGTAGTAACTTATGTGTATGACACAGTATTTGTTACTGTTTTATTCAAAATTATCATCGCTAGCATACTGCAGTTTACACTGAAACCTTATAAACATAGCTTTGTTCTTCCCCTTTTTGGAGGCACCTGTAATGCCTACTTCTCTGCAGACTTTTCTCCTTTGAACTCATTCTTATATGCATCTCTTCTTTACCTTTTTCTTGAGCATGACTGAATATATTTATTGTAATACCTTACGCCTTGTATCTCCTAAACAGCAGCAACCCAGCAATAAAATCTGCTACCCAAAACTATTCCTGTGTGCCCTCTACCCCCATGCCTATTAATTTTAAGCCAACATTCTTTGTCTGAACACAAAATTTATCTAATAGCATCTCCTCTGTGCTTACTAAAAAGACTAAGATCAGTTGTGCATTCCTTTTGTACCTACACCTATCAACAATGATATGAAATTTATGTATCTCAGAAAATTACCCCAGAAAGCAGATTGTCTCTGGAGAGTAGAAATGCTGATATAAGAATGGTCTGTTTCTCCTTGAAATAAAAAATACCATAACTACCATTTGATATAAATTTCATATTTAAATTCTACCTATTTGGTAGAAGCCTAACTGCAAGTTAATGTAGGACAAAAGTTTAGGTAATCTTCATCACCAGAATGTCATGAGTAGTAAATAGTAAAATGTATCAATTTTATTAAAAACATTGGTCAAAATGTTTTTCAGATTATATAGTATATTCTCTTTAGGGACACAGTAAGTCTCTTCCAGGATGACAGAAATAAAATAGAATTTACCTCTTGTAATATTATTTCATTTTAGTGGGACAAGTAAAACTAGCACTGAGTTAATGCAAATCTGTGGCTTATTTTTAGTATGTTAAACCGTAAAGTAAAAGACAGAATTGACATTTAGACTGGGCTTGTGAAAATGACCCCAAGACGATGAAATTCTATCAGGCCATTTGTTAAACATAAGAGTTTTGAAGTGATTATAGGTAATAAGGGCACAAAATTAGCATCTGAAAGCTTTTAAACTTGCATCTGTTAAAATTATCTCTGATATATGAACATTGTGAAATATAATGCTAAATTTTATTTCAGTCATCTAGAGTATTTTTAACAAAAACTTACTGTATCAAGATAGAATGTGATATGCACTTGAGGGATATAAATCCTACTTGTTTATAATTTGTTAAATTATACACTTGACTTATTCTTCTGAGGCCTTCTTCATCGTAGCTAAGTTTCAGTCTATTAATTCTTTTTCATAATAACAATGAAAACATTTTTCCCAAGTAAATAACTGTTGCACAAAATAAAAGCAAAAATTTACTGATATGTTGTCTTTTTCTTGGATTTGAACAGCCTTGTACCATATTGTTTGAACTCTTTTACACATAGTGAATACTCAAATATGTAATGGCTGTTATGGAATTTCTTTATAATGTAGTCTTCGTACGTGATAGTCTAAGTGAAATTGTCCTTTTGAGCAATACCTTACGTATGTGTAGGTATCTCACTAGAGTTCAAATAAAATATAAATTACATGTAGGTATCTCACTAGAGTTCAAATATCAATTACGTGGCTCTTGACAGAAAATCACTTTCTAACCAAAATAAGTGAAGATCCTGTGACACAGATCACACAAATGTCAAAAATTCTGTCTAGAAATTAAACTACTTTCTTGATGCTTTCAGTTTGTCCCTTTGGGATTTGTTTTCCACACACGAAATTGGCAAAAATAACACTCAATGCTCTTAAAGTAGGAAAAAAATAATTCTACATGTCCACAATCTATAGCGAGTCATACAAAGCTGTGGAAAAATTAATTTGTGACCCTATTTCTTACATCTGATTATTCAGTGAGTTTATAATTTTCAGAGTAAAGCTTCATAACTGTTCTATAATTATAGGTTCCAGAATAGAAGTGCCAAATATTTTGAAATCAGTGTCACAGAAACACAAAGTCAAGTGGTGTGCCAAGTTCTTTAGAAAGTGTTGTTACTATTGCACAAATACTGTGAGGCTTCTTTGACAGAAAATGTTATACTTTATGGAAAACAGAGGAAAATATCTGAGCCACAGTCTTTGAAAGGGTCAAATATGTGAGTTCTCTTTTCAATAAAATTTTTGTTGAGATTTGCTGGTGCTTGCTACATCAAAATCTCTTGGCTCTACATTTTCTGTATGATTAAAATTTGAATTATTTGGTGATAATGAAGTAGTTCTATTCAACTACTACTTCAAAGGTCCTAGACATACCTGATGGATGAGGTAGTTACAAAAACCAATTTTGTCTAGTTTTTGGATGACACTCCAAGAACTATTAAAAATAGTCTCTTACACAACACAAAGGCTATTGTTTTGTTCACTAAGATCTAACATTCGTTAATTGCTTCTCTAATTGCATTCTGGGGATTTGTTGGCTGATAGATTTATCTTTCATTGTTAGAAAAATCTGACAGTCACTAAATAATAATAATTTAGCAAAGTAAATGCTGTTCAAATAGTGGTGCAAGTGGTGACTGTTTAATCACCTTTAAATAACTTCTATCTAGTTTTACACTGTGACAAAAACATTTAGAAGATTTTTAATGGAATTAATACTCAAATACAACTCAGATGGTTGTGGATATGAACCATGTCATGCTAGATTTTTCTTTGGCTGCGATCTAATTTTACATCCTTTGAAGCCAGTAATTAATGGTTTAGGGATTCTGGCTTCTAGGACAGCTTGGAATTGAACTCAAACTTTGTGATATATATGAATGAGGTCAAAATTTTCATACCTGATATTTCAGATTTTTTTACTTTCCAAGGAAACCTTATTGACAAAAAATGGAAGCTCTTAGGATGATTCAACTTGACTTAGGATGTAAAATTATTTTGCATACAGAGTTTATTGATTTGGCTAATTGTAAATCAATACAGATGAGTTTTGCTGTGGTGCTTGAGCTATTTGAGGGTGAAAAAAATACACTAGCACAACTGTGGCATTCTGTTGAAAAATCTCGTTGTTAGTTTCTGCTGCAAAGTAGCTTTTGTATATGTGGTGTGCAATGCTGGAAGAACTATCAGCTTATATCTATATTCACTTATAGAGATTATCTATTTTACTGTTATTTTTGAGCTTTCTTTAAGTGCTACTAAATGATGGGGCAGATTAGGCAACCTTTTCTGGCAATACAGCTAAATCCTCTATGGGCTCAAGAGCTCAAGATGGGTTTACTTTTCTGCTGAAATCTGATTGGGAGTTATGTGTCTCTATTCCCAGTATGATATGAAAATTACAGGAGTGATAATAACACCAAAGGTACTGACAAGAGGAAAGAGTTATTTTCTTAATGACATTTCTATTTAATAGTTTATATTAAATATTTCTTTTACTGGTTTGGCCATAGACTTCAGGTTTGAGATTCTCTTTTCTGAGGATTCAAATTCTCAGAAATCCCACAGAGTGCTCAAAGAGTAGACATTTGATTTGTTTCAGGGAATGCACAGGGAGAAGTGTTTCAATTAATTTTATTTCCTTAAATAGCTTTATTCTTGAATGACATAATTTGAAACAAATAAAATTTTTTTCATTCAATAAGGCATTCATCTGAATTCCATTTTCTTTTTAAAGGCTGTTTGTATAATTAATAGTAAGCAGCTTTTGGATAGACTACAGAACCTGGAGTTGGAAGTGGGAGCTTTCTAGGAGTGATCTTTGCACAGTTGTTTGCCTTCTGAACATGAATTTGTATGCAGTTGATTGTAGACTAGGTATGATGCAGACTACTCATCTAACAAGAATTTCAGTTTTGAATGAATGCCTGAACTTGGAGGGTAATCTTATTCATATGCCAAATTTTTCTTTTTTCATATCTTAGTTTTGGGATGAAGACACCAAATTCTAGATGACTTCAACTAAGTGATGTATGGGTCAATATTTATTATATAAGACTGATCTACTGTAGTTTAAGTATTGCTTAAATTCTAAATTGGTTTTCAAAGGTGCAGTGGAATTTACTTTTTGTGTTTAGGATTTTTGAATTTGATATTTGAATTCCCCCTGTATGTTGTTTTCTCTCTAGGAACTTTCTATGCATTAAGAAAAATTGCTTCATTCCCCTCTTTAGTTTGGGCTATAAAAGGCAACAATGGAGCTATAAAAGGCAACAGCAGTTGTTTATATTCATTTCATCACGTTTGTTATTTTGGCAGCCGAGCACTTTCATTTTGCCCATTTAACAGTACTCCATGTACTCCTGTAGTAAAGGGTACATCGGGATACTGGATTTTGGCTTAGTATTTTTGTAGGGCTGGTGAATATGGAACACTTTGAACTGGAATCCCAGAGGAATTGCTCTATAACTCTATTTAAATTTCTCAAGGATAGGACAGAATAAATGTATTTCTCTGTGTATATTTTTTTCTCATTTTATTTTTTTTGATGTTGTTAGGCACCCTTTATTTGCACGGTTAAACTGTATTGACACAATCTGGCCTTGCAGGCCCTTTTTGAAAGTCTTCAGACTTTTACGATCTGAGAGATATCTTCTGCTCTAAGGATCTCTGAATACACATGAAGAAATAATTTTTTTCTGATGAGAAATGAAACAGATTTTTTCTTTTAATTTTTTTATTTTGCAAGTGGGGTTGATACATGCATTCCAGATTACTCCATGTCCACATGTAAATTCAAGCCAAGAGTCACTAAACTTCCACATTTCATTTGGCTGCAGACTTACAATTCCCAAAAAGCTAAGAAAGGGTGCACACTGTTTTTCAACTACTACATGCAAGGAAATAATGAACGTGGTAGGGTAATGACAAACTGATTTATAAGCAGGTGTACTTTGACTATTCTTGAAAAATATTTGCTCTTTTCTCCTTTTTTTGAAATAATGTCTATACAGGCAGAAGCTGTCTCTCGAGGACTTTACCTGGCAATTTTTTTAGCTGTTATTGGATAAAGTTTCTTCTCATAGATGAGGTGTGGAGTCTATCTAACACATAATAGTTGCAGTAACAGTCACAGAAGGGAACAGTTTTTTAGGTTTGAAGAAACTGTGTACAGTGTGTTTCTGGGAACGGCTTCCTCCTACCCTTTCAGCAGAGCTTTATTAAACTAAGTGCAAGATTCTGTCCATGTCTATTTTTATTAAATATCTAATCTTAGCTGAATGATGTGGTCTTACAGCTCAACATCTGCTGCTATTTACTCAATAACTGTGAAGGTCTGGATGGTGATCCTGGGAAATACATTAGAACTAAGCAGATCCCCTGCTTACTTTAAAAT
Organism: Passer montanus; assembly: GCF_014805655.1. NCBI lineage: Eukaryota > Metazoa > Chordata > Aves > Passeriformes > Passeridae > Passer > Passer montanus. The sequence continues at coordinate 5,749,731 of NW_024357613.1, read as the reverse complement.
AGATGATTAATCAGTGCTTTCCAAATAGCCAGTGAGTGCTGTACTTGTCTTCTAACTTTCAACAGCACCTCAGTTTCTTCACAGCTGTTTTGGTTTCTCTGTTGTTTTCTTTCCCACTGAGTATTTTGGGATATTTGGGAAAATGGGGGATTTGGGTTGGATTTTTTTTCTTTCCTAAACTTTAACTCTGTGAATTCAGAACTCTGTGTGTGTGGTATCTAGTAATGGATTCAGGAACAGAACTGTAAAAGGACTCAAGTTTAAAAGCATTGAAACATCACAGTACTGAACATTATAGTGCCTAATTTTCAGACACCTGCTGATAAGAATTCATAGTTCTGAAACAGGTACATAGGCTTACAATACCCAGTGAGAATTTTATAACGAGTATATGGTGTAGGACATCTAGTATATGTATTTATAGAACAGAAATAGACAGAGGGACAGTAGTGATAGTAGCTAAATTACTTAAGTATTTCCTGCACCTATGCCAGGAACCTCATTTTGCTAAAGCCTGTTCCTCAGTAATACAGACACTGCTGCCTTTAGGGAAATGGGAGTTCCAGTGTTCCAGTGTGCATTGGTGGAAGAGGGAATGAGGACTACACCTCTCACATAGTATTTAGCAAAAGCTTAATAGTATTAAGCAATAACTTAATAAGCTGAAAAACTATAAGTTGAAAAATCAATTGCCAATCCACCTCCTTTTGCAAAAGATTTAAGGGGCTTGAGAGTTGCTGCTCATGTCCTTTGTGTAATATTTTTTTGTGCCATTGTACAGTCCAGAGGTGTAAGGCAAGTGACAAGCTGAACGAGTGCTGGTCTTCTGGGGCAAGGTGGACAGCCTCTCACTGGAGAAAGTGGAGTCAATTTCTCAGCTGGCATAAAAAAGAATGGCTTTGAGTTAATCCACACAGCAGCTTCTGTAATGACTGGTATAGCAACAGAGTGGCAGAAAATGTGTTAAGAAAGTTAGTGGTTTAGCTGTACTAGGAAAGCAGTAGCACAAGAATTCTTCCCCTATCCCCTCTTACTCCCATTGTGTTTTACAGTGAGCTTTCACTCATTTTTATAAATGCAGTATAAAGAAGAGACTCTTCTGACTGAGGCTTCACTCCAATTGCTGAACAGGGACTCTTTTTGCTTGTTCGGGTAGAAAAAATGTGTGAGCCATCTAATAGCACTGTGAAAATGCTGCAGAGACAAGTCACTTCAGTTTTGCCAAGAGGTAAACTGGCAAGGTCATAAACATGTAGACTTTGTGCTTATTCTTTCTCTCAGTGTTCAACAACACTAAAATAAAAGTGTCCAAAAATTCCAGCACTACAAAGGGGGCTTTTTTTTTTTTTTGCATTAAATAAGAGACAACGCTGAATAAGGAAAATTCTTTTGAAAGTTTTCAGAAAACCTCTGTCTGTTCTATATAATGGCTTAACTTATTAAAAACCAGTAAGTTTATGTTTTGTTAATTATTGAGTTTGTGTGATATTTTCAGAGATGCATCAAGGAATGTATGTAGTACAGTGAAAAACAGTTCTGTTGTTTATTGGCATTTATAGGCTGAGCTGTTTCAAGTTGAGATAGACAATGTGTATTATTTCAGTAGTAATTATTTTATTTAATGTCATCTATTTGCTTTGGTAATTATTGTATCTTTCTGCCATCTTGCCTAAACTGTCAAAAGCAGCTCAGTAACGTAGCTTGAAAGACTTTGACATACTTGAACACCATTAGAGATTTTGAAGGAAATTTTTTCCAAACTCCTAGTAATCATTGTGACTAGTGTGACTGATGCTTCAGTAAATGATGAGTCCCTATACCAGATGCAAATCTATGCACTTTTTAGAGCAATATCTGTTAAAAAGAGAGACAGGGAATCCACTTGTGTATGTAAATACTATCCAAACAACTCGGTCATATTTACTGTTCTACTATAGGAAGCAAATCCTATGCAACTCCTACACTAACTAGACTGGATGAGACACAGACTTGTTCAGCTTATACTTCCTATTGCTATTAAATATAAAAGATGGATTTTATGGTAAAAGTTCATGAGCTTAAAAATGCTTGCAGGGTTTATTGTGTATATAAGTAGGTTGCATTTATGGAAAGAATAAATAACTTTTTCTTAAAATAGGTTTCTCTAAACATTTGAACTATATTGTTTCTTCCACCTTTACCCATTATGGTGATGAAGTTTACTGCTGAAAAAATAGCACCTACAAAATTTTACAATTTACTGTAGAGTAAGCATTAAAAGAAAAATCAATAAAGCTACTACTTCTCTTGCTCCCCATCCCAAGTCTCTGTTTTACTATTTTATGTCATCTTGTCTGAACTAACAGATTTATAAATCAGTTCCTTGAACAGTAAAATCATTTGCCATTTGGTGGAATTGGCTGACATTTCATTTTTGCTGTGCAGATTGCAGATAATGTTGACATTATTTCACTGAGTGCTGTACTACATCATTAACATATTGCTCATGACTGAATCTGAAATACTTTCACTCTCATAGTGTAAAAACCTGCATTTTCTCTGTAAAAGAAATGATGAAGATTTGATTGAGATAAAATAATTAATGTTGCAATATGGTAAAATAGAAATGACATTGAAGTTGCGAAATGAAACTCTGAAGTCAAAGTGAAAGAAAATAATGCCTAAGGTCACATGTTTACTCTTGATATCCCTAAATCTTGCATAGAAGTGAACAACACTCATGAAATGGGCTTAAACCCAGGCTGTATCAGCACCATAGCAGTGCAGAATATGTCATTTAGAGACATATACTTTTCGGCTTGCATCACATGAAAATGAAAATTTATTTCAAGTTTTAGGCATAATCCCATTTTTTCCCATATGTGATTATTTTCTCTGAAAAAACAACCAGCTGAGTTGCAAAATAGCTTTAAGTGACCAAGAGCACTGAAATACTAGGCATATTTTATCAAGCTGGCAGGCAATTGCTAGTGAATTTATTTCTATTATGTTTTAAGATCTACATCTACATATTTATTTGTAAATCTAATAATTATTTTGAAAGTTTTATTTATTTTATCTTTTGCTGAGGGGGAGACATGGAATTTGAGAACTGATTTTGTCTGTTATTCTGATGCAACCTGTGTGTTTCTTCATTAGCATTGCTGGTGATCTTAGTTTTTTTTTCCTTCCCTTATCCTTATGTATTTGTCTCTTCCTTCTTAGTTATTCTTCTTTATATCTTTGATTAGTTATGTTTTGCCAGATAATAATATTTTTTTTGTTTCTCTAACACATGTTATAGATTATATGCTGCCATTCTTCATTCTTTGCCAGGTTAAATTGTAACTTCACATGTGTTTGTTGTAACTGGCAACAATTAAGGTTACAGTTAGCAACTAAGTAACAGGTAGCTTTTTGTGATTGAGGATGAAAGCATGTCGTGTTGGTTGATTAACAGCTTTTCACTTTTATGTTATACACACATAAATTCTTCTACTGACCAATTAATCAGATGTGCAATTAAGGAAAACAAACAACCATCTGCCTTTGAGGCTCATTCCAATGTAGGCCAGCCTATTCCTTATCTGTTTCTCTCTCCTCCTCCTTTGTTCTCACAGTTTCCTGCCTCAGTGTGGATCCTTCCCATAGGACACTGTCCTTCACAAACTGCTCCTATGTGGGTCCTCCCCTGGCTGTAGTTATTTCAGAAAATATGCACCTGCTCTGGCATGGGGTTCTCCCTGGGCTGCCAGGGGATCCCTGCTCTTGCACCTGGAACATCATGTCCTCTGCTGCTCTTATATTTGTGTTGACAGAATTGTTTCTTCCAATTTTTTCTGCTCTCCCTTCTCTGCCCCCTGATGCCAGCCTCGCAGACTCACTAGGCATAGCCACTCAGGACTGTTTAGTACAAATATACGGATAAAAAAATGGATTTCTCTATAGCCATTTCATGTGGAGTAAATTTTTCACACATCTCAAAGACTTCATCAGCAGTTACTTATTTCCTACTATGTATGTAGATGAATTACTTGTTGCCAGGGAGACAGTGTTTTTCACTGTTTACACAGTATATGCTGTTCAGAATAAGAAGCAAACATTACCTTACTTGACATGTTTTTCCATTAAAAGCTAATAGCACTTAAACCAAAATAGTTTTATTTCAGCACTGCAATGAAAAATATGAAATGATTGCACATTAATTTTGAATAAATATATACTTTTTCTCTGGGGATTGGCATTTCTCTTGTTCATTACCATTAAATTAATATTTGAGTACTTACCTTCCCCAGAGTGGATAGATTTTTATGTCTGAAAATATCAGGATTTTTTGAATATTTTTTTTACAGGTAGAACTATTGTTGGGCATGAACCAAAACACTGGCTCTGAGCTGTCTGATTTTTTATAACTCTCTAGACAAGAAATAATTTTTTCCTAATTGTTGTCTAGTTTCTGTTTTTGAGGACCTTCAGCATCTGTAAAGAATACATATGATTTAATTTCTTTGGAGTTTACAAGTTGGGGACATGGTACCATGTATGACACATGCAGGTGTAGAACTATATGTGTTAATAGGCAGAGGTTGGTTCAAATTTTTTAATGAAGACATCTTCCACTGTTTTTAAAGTGACTTTCTCCACTGGCAGACTTGCATTTTGGGGCTGTTGCAGGCAAACATAAAAATGTGTTTTCCAGAAAAATGGCTTATATTTGGCCAGACTAGCAGCAGAGATTTACAGCAGCCTCATCAGAAACATAACATTCTTGTATTGTCTTGAAGCCTTCTGTTTTCACAGATGATCAAGCAAACAAAAATTGTGTGATTACTTAATCAGCTGTGAGAAACTGACTTTGTAAAATGTACATTATAATCTTCTGTCTGCAGGAGCTTTGCTGCCTGGTCTTGTTGCTGCTTCATCACAGCACTACACTGATGAAATCATGGGGGCAGTGACTAATGGCAGTGCTTTCTCATTTCCACTTTTGCCATAGATTTTCTTGCAATTCTGAATATTGTCTTAAGTTGGTTTCTAGCCAGGCAGCTGAAATATCTTCCTGCTGTTTTGCATTGCAAAATCAAATTTTACACCTACATTGCATCCTAACATATGCAATGAATAAGATGAATTTGAGTATTGTGTTTGTCTTTTTCCCATGATTTCTGCTCAGTCAAGTGGTCCTTTTGTTTAACTCTTCCCTGAATTTCCCTTTCAGTTAAGCCACCAAACTGATGTAGATGGTTAAGCCTAGGGTTTTCCATAGATACAGATGAATGCAACCAGATATCATTAAACATTTTATCTGTGACTTTTCATGCTGGTTAAAAGAAGGTCATATTTTTAGTTCCTGCCTTTTAAAAATTGGAAATAGCTTCTGATATTTTGGTTTTCTTTATACTCCAAAGGATGTCAAATGGACTTGGATGGTTCCAGCTTCAGTAAAAATACCAAGTGTAGCAAAATCTGTTCCACATGACACTTAGACCTGGGGTTACAGGGGATACCGAGAAGTCTGTTGCACACAGGCTGACTTAGGCTTGGTACTGCAGTATTAATCAAAGTGTGGAAAAGTTTGTAACTGAAAACACAGATACTAGCTCCTTATGTAGTATATGACTGATATTCCAGTCACTCTAGGATACAAGATTAGTAAAAAAGCAGCACTCTTTCTTTACCTAATTTGCTGTTTTAAAATGTAGTGTTGATATGATGCAGCATTGTTTTGAGGAGAAGAAAATGCTTTGGCAGTCCCCACTGTTTTCCTTTCCCTTCTTCATATTGGACTTTATGATGCACCCTGCATTTATTTATGATACATAATGTGTTGGATTCTTTGTCTTTTCTTATGCTATAAAATCAGTTTCACTAATGCTCACAGTTGCACTCCTTGGTGTCTTGGAATTAACCACTTGTGGGTTTTGTTTATACCTTTAGGAGGCTCTCCAGATATCTGGAGCTTAAAATTCCAAGACCTTTGCCATAACATGCTCATGCTCAATCTCTTTTTTTAAAGTTCACCAAAAACTTTATTACATAATGTAAACTGCAACCACAGTGGGATTGGTCACGGGAAAAGAAGAAGTCTTTAATCCAAAGTAATGCACAATGGCTGCCAACTTCCCTAAGCTACTGTTGGCCCAATATTTTTGTCACAGTGGGCTGTTCACACAGCTGTCCAGGCTGGATTTGCAGGCTGTGGTTGCTTTGTTTCCAAGGCCATAAGATTGAGTGTCATCAGTGTAGTGGCAGACAGGAACAAACAAAATCAGTGTGTTCAGATTCATGAGTGCATTTCTTCTTTGCTCTTCTGGATAGATGTTTGGGTTATACATGACAAAAGTGAAGTGAGGAAAGGGAAAGGAGACCTAACACTAAGGTTTAGGCACCTAGTTAATAGGTCATTATCAAGGATCATATAACCTTTCATTGCCCAGTAAATGATAATCAGAAGTATTAAGTTCTACAGATAATACTTTATGAAAAATGTCCTGTTGAACAACAACCACAAAATAATTGTGAAAATCAGCATTTACAGAGCTGCTTTTTTGATATGGCTTCCTATATCAGATGGACTTGAGGACTATTAATTAATTCAACAGTCTGAAACTCTCCTAACATTCAGTATGAAGCCATTCCTTTAGAAAGTGAGGCAAGCTTTCATGAGCTGTGGGAACAGGGACCAGCAGTCAGATTCCCCTCATTATTCTCAGATGACTCAGCTAATAGATTAGGAGAGCTGTGTTTCCTCCTACTCTTCTTTGGCCATGTTTATTCCATTCGTCTATAGAAGCCCTGTTGCTGTGAGGAGAAGGACAGTGCTCATGTACATAGTGATAACCTAGATCATCTTCCAGGGTAGTGTTCTTATGCAAGGGAAAAACATGGACCTCAAACCTTTGGCATAAAACAGAAGTTGGAATCTGCATCTCAGGAAATTTTATCTTCAGTAGACTGACCAAGAAAACCACCCCGTTTATTTTCATAGGAAATGACTGTTTTGAAGAGAGCTCACTAGTTCTAATGGTGATTTTGACTATCTGCTAAATCAGGATCTAATATTATTTCACTTCGAACTCTGGAAGCGAATTAGTCAAATTCTTGCTGACAGTGACAGTTCAAGTTATGTTTTAAAGGAGAATGTAAATGGATGGGAAAATGTGTTAAGAATTTTAATCTTGGTATCATGCCTAAATCTAGATAGGGGTACATCTTATTTGTCTCTGTGTTGGTTGTATCTGCTATGCATTTATATTAGCTGTGCCATTTCTGGGATAGCAGGATTTTATTCTGTCTCATGCAAAACATTCTCTTTCCAGCACAGCAAAAAAAACCTATTAAACTCTTCATACAGATCAGTATGAGTCAGATATTAAAGTTTGCAGAGCAACTTATGAATTAATGAGAAAGATTCAGCCATATTATGCAGGAAATCCTAAAGACATGAAAAGCACTTGAGTTATAAAATGAAATTTAAGGGACAATTAACTGATCTTGACTACGGCTAACCTTTGGGATAATTATGATTTCAATGTGGTTTTTTCAGCTGTATAAATAAATAATAATATACTATTCCCTAAAGTTTAAATTTACATTCAGCAGCTGTGGTTTAAATGCTAACAGATACATGTGATTTATATTATGTTGTATATGGATCTTAATATTATTATAAGAATTTAAATGTTTTATGATAATCTACCTATTAGGAAAAAAAAATTATTATGATTTGTTTAAAGATCAAGATGACTGACACATTTTTTTTTCAAATTTAAATGTTTCAGGCTTTAAAACAAAATGTTCTTGTAAGTTCTTTGAGTGACTTCCTATGCAGAATAACCCATTTGTATTCAACAGTTGCTGCACCGTATCATCAAAGCTGGAAATCCATTTTCACTCTTGTAATAATGAGATACACCCTTATTGTAGGTAAACTGTCTTTTAAATGACATTGATATTTACATTTCTCTAATAATTCTGCTCCTCGTAGGTTCTAGACAATGAAGCCCATAGTAAACTGTCTTTTAAATGACATTGATATTTACATTTCTCTAATAATTCTCGTAGGTTCTAGACAATGAAGCCCATAATTCCTTGGGTAAAATTTAAGGGATTTTTAGGATATTCTAAGATATATTTAGAATATTTAAGATATTCTATAGAGAAGATTTTTAAGTCAGACTTGAGACCTAGTGTTAGAGATTGAGTAAAACACTTTATTGTCTGATTAACTCTCAGTGTGTGAATAATATTTGAGCAAATATTATTTAGTAACACTTTCTCACTGCTGCATTGGTATGATTCAAAAAAATATCTTATTATTCTGGTCATGTTTTGCTGAATTTAAAACAAATTAGTTGTATGTTAATGCAAAGAATATATTTTAAAATATCTTATTGTAAAAGATGTTTGAAATTAACTCTAAAGCAGTACTTCAACTCCACATATAGATATCTTGAGCCTTCCACCTATTTAATCATGTGCTTTTTGTCTTTTGTATATTGAAAAATCTTTTTTATATATGAAATTTTCCTTTTTTTTTTGTATTTAGTGTTCTCTTAGGAATAGAAAAAATCTTATTTCTATAGGATGCTTGTTTCATTAAATACCCCCCTGTTTGCAAAAACGCAAGACAAGAGATCATAGTTTGCCCAATCTATCTCTCATAGAGCCTCTTGTTAATTTTAAGATGCATTCAACCATCTGCATCTATTGTGCAGATGTTCACCCTCTCCTACCCAAAAATCAATGAAACAAATTTTTAGCAGACACTGTGGTTCTATCTCAGTGCAATGAAGTTACAATTAAAAATATTGATTCCAGCCCTGCTTTTACTTGCAACTAATTTTGTGCATTTTTTTCAATGCTGTATGTTTTATGAACATTGCAGTGCTGCTTAAGTGTCACTATGTGTCAGGACTACAATAAAAACCCCCAGTGATTACTTCCAGTTAAAAATGCATAGCAAGTCCCAAAAAATAAGTCTTCAACTCTTACATAAAGAATTAGGCTACAAGTCTCACAGTTTAATGCCTTTTTCATACACACTGCTGAGTGTGAGGCCATTGCATAAATTGCATAGGAAACTGACCTATGTAAATACTTCCAGATCAATAAAAAGCAAGCCTACATGCACAGCTGACAGAGGCAAGAGGAGTGTTTCTACAGAAACTTTTACAAATAGCAATTTCTTTTTTTGAACAATGGTTCCTGCTTGAGAGTATAAACATTCTCCCCCTGCCTAAGTGACAGGAAAATATGACAAAAACTGTTCAAAAGAATAATGCTTTGAGTGTGTGATGCTGGGGATGATAAAAAAAAATTTAGTAAAGGAAAAAAGTAAAGATGGAAATGTTTAATTAGCAATAAACATTACTGCTCATGATCACAACTGCACAAAGCTAGAATGAGGTGCTTTGCAGCATTTTTTCTTCTTTTCTCCTTTGAAGGAGAAACCTGTGGGTTGTCAGGGACAAAATGGGTTTGTCTTATTCCTGGAAAAGGAGTCATCTGCTGTAAGTATTTCTAAAGAAAAAAAATGGTTGATAGATGGAGGTGGAGTTTTCAGTGAGGAGCATTAACTAATGGATGATCACAGGGTACAGGCCCTAAAATCATATAGCCCATGTGACTTATTTCTATGGCATTTGTGATTCTTTGACCTTAGAGTAGAATGCAACTAGAGAACAGTAAGCTTAAATCTGGTTGATCTTCAGTAGACAAATATGTGGAAGATTTCTGCAATGTGTACAGTCAACGAAACCTCTATTATCGTTGTTAACATCTGACACAGAGGTGCTAAATTGTGTACAAAGCAGGGTAATAAAGTTGGTGAAGGAGGAGATCTCACTCTCTCTGCATTTACCTGAAAGGACGTTGTAGCCAGGTGGGGGTTGGTCTCTTCTCCCACCTAATAAGTGACAGGACAAGAGGGAATGCTTCAAGTTGTGCCCGGGAAACTTAGATATTAGGAAAAAAATTACTTCAGAGAAAGGAAGCAAACTGCCCAGGGGAGGGGTTGGGTCATCATCCCTGAAAGTATTTAAAGGATGTGGAGATATGGCACTGAGGGACATGATTTGTTGATGGATATGACACTGAGGGACATGGTTTGTTGATGGACTTGGCAATGCTAGGCCAATGGTTGGACTCAGTGACCTTGGGAGGTCTTTTCCAAGCTAAACAATTCAGTGGTGCTTTATCATGAGGGGCTTGAAGGCACTTGTGATTGTCTGATGCACTGAGACTGATAGGATTTGGAATGGTAGACTTGTGGTGGAGGCAAAACAGTAGCAAAAAAATGTTCATTTTAGAGGAGAAATGAAAGATGGAAGGAGCTAAAATGGCAAGAGCATTGATAGGAGTGTAAATGCACCTTAAAGGTGGTGTTTGAAACATGCTTCAGAAAAGAACAATCAAAGATGCTCAACAGCTTCCATGTCAGAAATAATTCAGTAGGACACTTCTCTTAACTTAGAAAAAAGGGACAACTGAATGGGTTTATAACATAGCACAGTAACATAATGAGCAGTGTGGAGAAGGTGAATACAAAGGTGAATACACAATGACTGCTCACTCTTTCTTCCAATACAAGAACCATGATACATCAAATGACTTGAACAGGTAACAAGTTCAGTGGAAATTCCTGCCTTGAAACATTGTAGGCACTAGAAGTTCATGGGTATTCAAGCAGTGACTGCATTCAATGGGCCTTTATTCCATGGATTTGCCCAAAGAACGTCTTTAGCAAACTGGACCTCTGGTTTGTGTCAAGGCTTTAACATATAACGTATTTGAGAAGGATAAAATTATTCCTATGAGTGTTCCATTGAATATGTTTTTTCCAGGATGATCAAGATTGGACATTTGTAAGGACAATATGTTGGGCTCTGACCCAGGACAGCTTTTTATGTTTGCTATCTGAATCCCTAGAGGAGTGATGCTTTTGTCACTTTTGTCTTGTCAGTTTATGTACTCTAGCAGTCAAAGGTTTGTGGGAAGTTAGTGTCTTCAGAAATAAAAATATATCTTTTTCTTCTGTCCTAGCAATTGTGCAACTGAATGGCACTGATTCTTTGTATTTTAGGATCACCCCATCTGTAAAAAAAGCACTAGTAGAGAGACCCACTGTACTATTATTTTGCTTAAAGAGCAGTGACCTTGCCTTTAAAATATTGTGTGTTATTAATTTAAACAATAAGAACCAGATAGAAATAAATATGAATTTTTATTTTTATAAAATTGTTATTTTTATATTTATTTGTAAAAATGCATTTTAAGTCAAGAATAAATTTTAACTTTTCAGAAATAAGGCCTACAGGAAGTTGAAGTATGATGTTCTGTGTAGGGAGATAGCAGGTACCAGGAGACTGCATCACAAACATTTTCAGCCCTCTGGGGGAGGAGAGTGCTTGGCAAATATAATACACTAGGAAAGAATACTATCTGGAAGTTGAGAGGTTATGAGAGCTGTGGATTTTTGTAGAAAAAGTTTACTGGTTTAGGAGCTCCTGCCCACCACTCTAAGGAGAAAGATGCTCTTTATGGACTTATACCTCACAGTGTTGGTCCCTTCTAGGGAAGGTTCCTCCTAGGCAAAATTTGCATTTAGTTGAGAAAGAAAGAAGAACTCTTTAGAAGGGAAGCTTCCCTAGACAGAACTTGTGATTAAGTTGAGGGAGTGTATTTTCCTTTAGTACTTAAAAATTCCTATATTTAATGACCATCAATAAAAAAAATCTCCTATGCAGACAGAAAATGCCACAGTGTAGTTTTTAAAATTTATGTTTGTATCGAGCTGACTCGTTGCAGTTCAATTTTCCCTAGTGTATAAAAAGAGAAAAAAAAAATAAATCCTCTATTAAGTAATCAGTTCTCTCATTCTTTGATCCTGGGTCTCTAACAGTGACAATATTTGTATAGCAATGTGTTTACATTTAGCTTGTAACTGCTGCAGTGATAAATCCTCAGGATGATGAAATGCTGGAACATTTGAATACCCTCCAGGGACAGGGCAACCGGCACTAGAGAGATACTGGTTGCTCTGTCCCTGGAGGCATTCAGGTTTGGATGGGCTCTGGTCAACCTGATCTAGCTGAAGATGTCTCTGCCCATAGCAGAGGCATTGGACTAGCTGACTTTTAAAGGGCTCTTTCAACACAAGTTCTTCTATGAATTTAGGCTGTCTGTGTCTGGAATGTGAAACTTGTTATACTGGGGAATTAAGAACACTATATATTGAGCAATCTCTTATGATAGATTCAGAGAAAGATACAATTTACTAAAAAGCTTCACCAGATACCTGCCTTAGGATGTTTTTTAAAATACATCACTGCTGTTAATAATCCATAGGAAACCTAAAGAGGGAACCCATTATTAATACAGAAGCAGTGGGCCAAAGCAGTAAGAGATCATCACAATCATCTTGCATAAAAAAATTGCTTTATATTGTAAAATTTCCCTTACCAAATCACATTCCTGTTCCTAGATACCATGATAGGGAATTAAAAAAAGAAATTGTTAACATACCCATTGTTTAAAAAATATCCAGAATATAAAGAGGTCTTGAGGGAGTCTCTGGTTGGGTTATGGAACTGGAATACATGATGTTTTTATGGTGTCTAGTCACAGTGTGCAAAGGCATTAACCAATTTATCTTCTTAGGGGAGGAAGATTCACTGCGCTTTGTGATTAACGGATAGTGTTACGAATTAATTCACTTTAAAATTTTCTTAGTAATTTTTCCTTTGATCCAAATAAGATTCATAAAACAAATATCAATTTATATATATATATATATAAAAACTTTGGTAATTTAATACAATTTAATATCTGCTTGAACATTCATCTCCTGTGGATACTGAAAACAGAGAAAAACATAAGTAACACTGGGATACTTGAGAAAGCTGGAAACATGGAATATACAATTTTTTCATCTATTTAATTTTTTAACATCTTAATGACTTACTTAAACAACTAGAGTACAAAATGTCAGTAGTTCTGTACAAAATAAAAATATTCAAATTTTCAGAGTATGTGACCTCTCACATAATATCAGTATTATCTGTGATCCAGCTTGGTAGCATCTCATGCAAACTTCTGTTACCATAGTGATTTCTACCATACTATCAACAACATTCTTTTAAAAGAGTCACTATTACTGTTAGTTTTTGTTTATTTTTTATAATCAATGCAAATCCAGCTGTTCAGGTGATTTGTGAGCCTTGTTACAGATCCACAGATCTGCATTCATAGAAACATTTTGTGGGAGAAAAATTCCTGTATGTTACAGAAAAAGTGAGAATTTATAGGGGTGAGTATTTAAACTAGGATAATCAAAGAGTAAAGATCAATAATCATAGATTATTACTGTAGATTAATTCAAGGCATCCATAAAAAAGTTGATTTCTAACTGCTTTTTAAGCAAAAAAATCAAAATATGTTTATTTTTTCCTTCTAAATTAAAAGCTTTTAGCTCAAGTCTATGTAGAATTATATTCTGGGATTTTTCTTTTAAGAGATAAAAAATAACAAATATCTTTTTTAAGTGATAATAGAGTATGGATCTGATTGTTAAGGAAAGAAGGAAAAACCGGAGTACCCCCAAGATAAAGTTACACAAGAGAAAGAGAGAAGGAGATGCTGACTTCTCTGCAAATTTGAGATCTGAATTTGTAGCACTTCCAAAGCTAGTTCACTATTGCCTGTAATGAGAGTTTTTCTCTGTTTCTGAAAAATATTGTCTAGGCAGAGAGGATAAACCATTGCTAATGAACTGTAGTTTGCTGCCATGGTTTGGAACTTATTCCTCCCAATAATAACTCATTCGTCAATACTTGATGCATGTTTTGGGAGCTTAGAGTAATGAAGTAAATATAAGAAAAAGGTTTCACACCTCTTGAGAAACTGGCAGCTATCATCTCTGGCTCTAGAAGATGCATTTTGGATATTGTAAATGCAGAGTAAATGGTGAGAAAGATTGGGATGCAGATGGGAGTGGAGCTTTTGAGGTGGGACTTTTGGGACAGAAGTGCAGGGATTTAATGCACTGAGGGAACTAAGCAGATACCAACAGGGCCAAGCAGCTAGTAGAGACAAAATTGCCAACTATTATTTATCCAGTAGAGGTAGACATTCAGATTTCAAATTTAAAAAATTTCAATAGTTGAATGATGCAGAAGAATTAGAATGTATGTATGTGTTTGAAGGAAATCCCTCCTGTTTGTGACACTGAGTTCAGGTATTTGGCCTTGGGTTTTACAAGAAGGTGTTTTAAACAACAAACCAAACAAATTAACCTTCATAGTGTTTTCTTCATCCATGGTTGAGAGGCAAATCCCATGTACTTGAGCAAAAAGAATGTGCTCTGAGACTTTTTGAAAATACTATGCCATGATTACAGAATGAGTTTTGCCCTTATTCTTGACTTTCCTGTTTGCTGTTTTGAAGCTTTTCAAGTCCTCCTGGTCTTAATTTTCTCCTGTCTGCCCTCTACTCTCTTAAGTGTTTAATTTTGCACACAGTGTCAGGTAGGTTCTTCTGGCAGCCATTTGCTCCTGTGGGCTTTGACTTGATGCTTTAACTCTGGCATGTAGCACTGTAGATTTTTCAAACTTCACAAATGTGAGGTAGGAAGAATTGGTACAAATTTCGACTAGTTTTGGGTTAGTCTGTTTTTTTTTCTTGTAAATGTCTAAATTCTTTTGTTCATTTGGGATTTCAGAATTGTAAAACAATTAATCAATTAATTGCTCATTTCCAAAAATATTGAGCAAATACCATCCAGACTTTTGGAACAAACGATCAGCTCTTAAAATAATTTTCAGATACATTAACAAAGATATTGGTGAATCTTGGCAACTTTAGCAAGGAAACGTCAATGTATGGCAAAAAAAGACGTGAAAAACTGCTTACAGAAAATAAAGGCAGTGCCATGGAATCACTTAGTTGGAAATGAAGGAAGAAAGATCACAACTAATGATGCTTGGAGATATTATTTACCAGGTAATCTAACCTTAAATTTATTTATTTTACCAGTGTTTAGGCTATCAATCCTATAAATTTTTCATTTCACTGTAGGTGTTAGGACAATTTGTTTCTTGATAATAATAAAAATGAAAATGCAGTAGTATATTTAATTAACACAGAGCCACAGGGAATATACGACATAATCTAATCTGTGAATCAATGGAATACAAATTCTAGATGCTATGCACTTAGAACCAGGAAAAATACTTCTAATATGTAATTATCACCTTGGAAGCACTTGCAGTTTTGCAATCAAACCCCATGTGGCTGATTTTAAGGACAAGTACATGCATGTCAAACAAAGCCCTTCAAAGATTGTTCAAACAGGGAGAATTGGAAGGGCAAAAGTAAACAAAATAACTGAAAAAGTATGAAAGAAAAAAATTAAAAAGCAATCACTGACCACCAAAAGACCAATTCCCATGCAAAAACTATGGAAGAACTCTATCCCTAGTTGTCTTGCTGAGCATGATATTAGATGCTTTGGAATGCTGCTTTGGCTAGTTCAGGTGAGCTGTCCTGGATTTGTCCCCTCCCAGCCTCTTGCCCTATGCCAACCTTCTCGCTGGGGTGCAGTGGGAAACAAAAAAGGCCTTGACACTGTGAAAACTCTGCTCAGCAATGTCAAAAAAGTTGGTGTGTTATCAACACTGCTCTAGCCAAAAACCTAAACCAAAGCACCCTACGGGGTGTTATGAAGATAATTAACTGCATCCCAGCCAAACCCAGGAAATGACTGAACAAGCATGTTCAGTTGTTTTGCTTTTAAGCTTTCGAGTGCTTTGCTTTCCAGCTAGAAATATTGAAAAATCTGTTGGATTTCCCAGTTTTTGTTGGCAGCATTGAATAGTGGAAAAGAAGGGTCTAATCTTAGACTACTATACACCAAATTTAAGAAGACATGAATATTTTGAAATTTCAGTTTGAAACTTCTATTTTGTTAAGCCTTTTGTTAAAGGACATAAGTTGACATAAGTGTAAAATAACTTGAGCAAAAGGGGAAATCTAAAAGTCTGAGATGTAATTTCAACCAAACTATTTTTTGGAAATTTAGCACAATTCGCTCAAAATAGTAAATCTTACAGATGTCAAATCTGAATTTTGCAAAAGTAAGTAGGCAATAAAACACCACTTGAAGCCTAAATGACTGTTTTTGTTTATATGCAACTGAATAGTGGAGCAAGACTTTATTTGAAGGTTTCTCTAGTGCTAGATGCAGTTATTTCCTGCAATAGCATGCATAAGGGATATTATGTGTAACTCTCTTTCTGATTAGAGCCATTCTGGATTACAGTTGTCTGTTTGCTAAAGCCATCTACAAGGCACAATCAACAAGCAGTTGTACAATGGATCATGAGACCTTTCAGCTGAACCATTCAGGATGGAGAATTTGCCTCAAACATGTTTAGAATAAATTTAATTTTTTTTTTTCCTTCTGAAGGTCTATAAATTCAAAATTGTCAAGTTATGGGTTTTTTTTTCTTATGAGGGATCCAGAAACAGACTGCAGAAATGAGGATTGGAGCAAGGCACTTATTTTAGGCTTTCATGACTAGTTGATGAATTAATATTCCTTGTTTGATTTGAATCAGTGGTTTGGTTATACATTTATTAATTATTTTTGCAGTATACTGCCTGTATATATATTTCTTCAACATGAACAATGCAGCAATCCACATGTGGTCTTAAATTATTTCACTTCATTATCTTTCTGATTTGAAATAATTGTGTAGAGATGATGTTCCTGTATTGCCCCATGTCTAATGAAAAGTTATATCATAGAGCTAAGAGAAGACAGGATCTGACTTTAGGCTCTTGCAACTTTTGAAAACAGTCTTTTAATCTAAGGTGTAAATATTTAGAATGCAAACTAATGCAAGCTAATACTTTAAACTACCCCTTATTAATGAAAAATCGGAACTTCTAGAGCTCTACATTACTGTAAAAATCAGCACCATATTAAAAAACATATTAGGCTTGAGGAAATCTGAGTCAAAGATGAAAATCTTCGTTAAGTGAATGCAAAGAAATTTGGATTAAAGATATTATTTTATGAAAAAATAGCATTAGCAAAACTTATGTACAATTTTGTGCTAATATTAAGCTATATTTAAGAGAAATAACGCACAACTATTTAATCTAGATCAATTTATATGACAGAAAAACACTGGTCATTGAATTTTTGAAGCGTTTCTCTTGTTTTCTATACATGCTTCTGGTTTCTTGTATTCATGGGTAGATACCTCAACATAGGCAAACTGAAAGGTATTTTGGAGACAGACTTCAACAGAAGGAAAAATGTTTATACAAAGTATCTTAAATGATGTCAAAGCTTTTCAAAGGGGGTTGTGTATAGACTTCAATGTAGGAAAAGCTAAAAATAAATGAATATTCAAGCTACCAAGTAAATTAGAAAATAGCTTAATACACCTGTGAAAAAGGCAAAGAAATAGTTTGCCCTCCCCTTAAGTGAATGTTTAATTCTCCTATCTGTATTTCTCCCTTTCTGGAAAACAGAACAAATGACTCTTCTTTCCCAGTAAACCTGTGCCAGATGTAAAAGACAAAGTGTCACACTTCATTGTTTCCATGGCATGAGCAGCATTTCAACTAAGTTGTCACTGTTCATTCTGAACAGGCCTTTCCACAGGTCTGACTCATTACAGATTTGAATTGAATTATAAAGACACTGAGGCTAGTGGTTAACATAAATCAATATGAAAGGCTAGAAAACCTGTTTTTCTCAAAAGTGGTCAGTAACAATGACAAGCTAATAATTTAAGACAATGTTATTTAAATCTAATTTACATTATCTCTTTATATATATATATAACAATTTAATCCTGGGTTGTTTTGTTTTGTTTTGTTTTGTTTTTCCTTTTTGCTGTAGAGTGATATGCTTCTGCTTGTGTCATTTCCAAAGAAATTCCTACTAGTGAGTGGGTATGAAAGCTATAATTTGTGAGCACATTTTGCAACATACTATTCATGGGGAAAAATCACTGCATGGAATACTTAATTTTTGATTATTTGGGGAAAAAGAGCTATAAGAAAGAATTCCTATAAAAGACCAAGGATGTTTTACGATGGCTGTTTGTTTCAAAATGCAGTTAACAGTAAATAAACCACAGTAACAACTTAAACAATATTCTGTAGTAAGAGAAAAAATATTTATGTTCTTGTTCAGAAGCAATGTGGAAATAAAGGGAAACTGGTAATAAAGGGAAACTGGTAAAAAAGATTTGCACACATTGGTGTGCAAATACAAAGGTAGTTATGAATATGTCAGAGAACAGCTCAGGAAGCTCTTGCTGTAGGACCTCATATTGTTACTGGCTGATGTGCATTTATTCCTATGTGTTAGATACATCCACTCAGAGAAGAACCAATAAGTAAGAGGCTTGGAGGACAGTCTTTGATTCATCTTATCTGAGCTCAGTAGTGAGGAGGAAGGAAAAGGGCAGATTCCAAGGACTTTCCCTTTTACTTACTTGGAGTCAGTCTCTACACAAGCCTTTCTATTCCACTCTAGTGGGAGCTATCGTGCTAACTTCAACAGTCTGACTCTTCAGCAGTAGGATGAATTATGTACATGTGTGTTCTGAATCCCCTGTAAACCTTTAGTGGGCAAATTCTTTGCAGATATTTTCAGCCTACCTCCAAAAGGTAAGCAAGAAAATTGTTTTCAAAAGTGTAAGACTAATTTTTTTTTTATCCATGAATGTGTATTGGTTTAATAAAAATTAATTTCTAATTTAGGGAGTAAATTCTGTTTAGTTGTATCAGTGAGTCATTGCTTCTATGTCACCTGTTTCCTGTTAATTATTTGAGCAGTCATTGCCAAACATCAATGCCTTGGTTTTCTGAAATGTGTGAAAAACAAAACATCCAGACAAAATATATGTTTTGTTTTTGTTTTTTTTTTTTTGAACTGAATGCAGTTGGTGTTGCTGAAAATGACTAATACCTCTTTGTATGGCCTGTTTTGTCCATCATCTTCAGTGGGGCTGCTGAAATAAGATTTTATTTTTTCTCTAAATGAAAAACAGTTAATAAGTTTCACCTGCAGGAAGTCGTTGAGGATTATGCAAGAGTATTTAGGAACGTTGGATATGTGTATTTAACAAGGAGCAGCAGGGAAATCTGACCTCTTTTGAATATCACTTTCAGCATATTATTAATCTCATTTTCAGGAAGGTTGCAAAGGATCCTTACAACAGCAAACTCAGAAGTGGCATCCATCCTAAAGAAAATTATTTGCAGGTGAAATTGAATCAAAGTCAGTGAATGGGATTCAGCTGCCATAATGTAGGTGCTATGAGATATATTTCCTCCAGCCACAGTTAAAAAAGCACCTGCAACTCCAATGAGTCCTTTGCCATATCTGCCAGCCTCTACACTGTGCATCCCAAGACAGTTTTAGAAAGTCAGAAAAGGCAGCAGATGCCTGTTTTCTGGCAACTGAATCTTGCTTTGTCTCCCTAAAATTCCTCTTCACAAAATTTCTCAGCATTAAAATTTTAATTATGACTGCAAATTAATTGCTGGGCTGATGAGGCCAAGAATAGAAACCAAACCAAACAAAAAACACAGTTTAAAAAATCAGTTAAACCAGTTCAACATAACTGACCCCTTGGCTCATAATTATTGCTGAGATTTTACTTGTGTTCTATGATCCATTGTTGCACAAGAATTTAATACTCCAAAAGGCGATTTATTTTTGTCTGAAGTACTACCCAAATATTACACTGTAAAGAAAAACTTATAATGAGATGGTTTTTTAACATCAACAATCTGTTGCTTTGTAGAAATATAAAAGTTATTTAAAGTTTTCAATATTTTAAAAGGATGGGCAAAAAAGGGATGCTTCAAAACAGCAAAACTCAAGGTAATATAAAGACCTAAATGGAAAAAGAAACCAAAGAAGGTCAATCATGTTGCTCTTTGATATAGAAGAAATGTGTTAGGGGCCTAGAAATGAAAAAAAATCACTGTATTTTGACACCAAAATATTAAATATAATTTTCTTTGACCTTTTTATTCCATTAATTTTAATAACTTATTTCAGCTGTACTGTACGGTAGCTGGCACTAAAGGTACATTTATTAAGACCTTTATCTGTCAGCTATGCTTGAGAAATACTAAATATTTTATACAAACTACATAACTAGTGAGCAAATATATCTTTTCACAATAAACATGAAATGGAGAAAATTTAAATACCAGATTCAGAGAGATCCTCTCTCAGCATACAAACCACCTGTATTGCATGAAGCTGTCTCATGCAAATATCACAAGTTCACACCATCAGAAAGAAGAAAAATTCCCCAGCTTCAGAAAGAAGATATATATATATATATATCTTGTAATGCCACTGGGTTTAAAGCCACCTCAGGTGATGGCAACCTATACCCACTGTCTGCAGCACTGAAATCTCCTTCTTGTTTGTTTTCCCCAATTCATACCTCCTCAAGAAAAGTGAAAATTAGCACTGAATACTTTAACACTTGCAACAAGTAAAGCCCTCTAGTTCTTGTGAGTGAGGAAACAGTGAATAAGAAAATGGTACCTGCCATCTGCATGACATATATGCTTTTGCAGAATTCTACCTTACTTCAAGCTGTCTCTTTATCAGGCTGAATTATCCTTTCCTGTTCACTCATTATGTGAAATGTATCATACAATTCGTTGCCATCCTCTACTTTTTCCAGATCTACTACATGACTTTTGAAATGAGCAGGATTTGATTCAAGGTTCAGATACATATCGGTTCCAAGTGCCCAAACTCTCCTTTTAGTCAAAGCAGGTTAGCAGACAAAAGAGGCAAACTGATAAGCAGGGAAAGGCTGACTAAAATTGAGATCCATTTGCATTTCAGAGACTCCCATGTAGATAAGACAAGAGCCCTGGGGAAAGACACATTCCTTGTCTGTGCCAGAGGCCAGGAGGGGTAGCTTCAACAAGGCCAGGTAGCCCATATGCAAGCATAAGTATTGACTGTGCTCAGGTCAGCTGTTCTGCCAGACCAAATGAGTGCAGTGGGAGCTTGTCCTCCTGGCACACCTATTGCCTTCTGCACCTGGTGCCTTCCACGCTTCTTGGCTTCTACACATAGCTGTCCAAATCTGGAACTTCAGTCGCCCCCTCCCTGCTCTGCCCAAACGCCCTCCCCAGTGGAGGGGATTGGAACTGTGCAGTGTGCAAGGCATTGTCATGAAAGTAAAGTTTCCACCTTATACACCAGTATGGAGTTTATCTTGCAGTTTACTGTTTTTACCCTTTCTCCCCTCTTTAGTTGCTGATATTTAGACTGTTTTTTTAAATTTTATTTTCCTTGAAAAGTTAATAGTTGGAGTGATTCTGTCAATACTCTACCTCCTTTCTAAGTATGCTTCCAGTTGTAAGACATAGATTCATTAAACCCACATTTTTTATTTATGATAAATAAATATGATTATTATTTATCATATAAATAATTCATGAAACCTTTTTTCCCTTGTGTTCTTTGTGGAGGTGTTTGGGGAAAGAAAAAAAAGGTCTCAACATGGGGACATTCTGATTGTACCGGATGAAAACATAATTTCTTGAAAAAATTATTGCATGGTTCATGTGCAAACGATGTAAATTAGGAAAAAACATGGCCACTGAGATTAGGCCAGTTGGTTGGAGCACTGTGCTAATTAGGCCAAGGTTGTGAGTTCCTGTATAAATCACTGTATAGGCCACTCACTTAAAAGTTGGCCTCAGTGATCATCATGGGTCCATTCAACTCAGAATATTCTGTGTAATTCTGTGATACTGCCTGGTCTTCTCTTACAAATGCAAGCCTTCACCGTGGTCAAAGTATAAAGCATTTTAGATTTTAAGGATATAATTGCAAAAAAAGAAAAGTAAATATTCTGATCATGGATTATGGTATTCTGGTTAAAGATGCATCTGTTTGGCCGTGCACTATAAAAATATATAGAGGAGGGAATAAAAAGGAAAAGTTTCTTCGTATAACATAACAGTTAATATTTAATCCAAATACAGGATTCAGATAAGGTAGGGTGCATAACTCTTGTTTTCTGCCAAAACAACTTTTCATTTTTCTCAAGAGGCTTCTAATTCAGTAATTAAGACATAATTATCAAATTAGCAAACAACATTTTAGAGCATAATTATTATATTAGCTAATGACATCTTAGCATCTAAACTCTTAATAAAACAAAATGTCTGCATCTAATTGAAAATCAATCTAAGCCAAAACTCTGGACACCTCTAGAGCTGAATTTCACTCTGTTTCCATCGATATATGGAAAGTATATACTGTGCAAGAATCATTTGCACATTGCATTTCAGTCATCAGGAACATAAACACCATCCCTCTCATGGAAAAGATTAATTGGGTAATTATTAAGAAATACAAGCGACAGTCAAATTTATTGCAAATTAGAGAGGAGTGTCAGGTGTTCAGTTTCTCTGTGCTTCAGATCAAATGTTTTTACCTTCTGCTTGTGTATGACACTTTCCCCCAGACCCTCCAATAATAATACTGCAGGCTGTGAATTAAACACTGCTGGTTTATCACTGGAGACAAGAATCAGTATCTGTGACATGCAGCATCCTGAAACCTCTCGTGCTTCATTAAATATTTTTCCTTCTTTACTTCAGGGGCCCAATGGAATCTGTTTTCACAGGAGTGTGCCATAAATTATTGGTTTCTGAAGCACTAAAATTTAATACACATTGGCATGATTTTATTGATATTTATCACATTAATTAAATTACTTTAGAAATATGAATCTGTGGCAAAATTTGTGCATTTGATGTTAAGATTTAGAAGATAATTAAAATTTGTATTTCTTTTATTTATGGAATTGATATAGTAAATTTTCTTCTTTTTTTTTTTGGAGAGTCATGTCTAAATTTCTTTTGTTAGTCTTGCTTACGTTAATCATATTGAGATTTTATTTATTTTGGGTCACACTACAAAGTGTGTAAGCTTCACTATTGCTGTAACTTACGAAATAAGCAAGTTCAAGAAATCTGAAACAACATATTTTTAAAACTAAATCTGCTCAATTTAGCAGCAGAAGCACCTAATATCTGCACTTTTGAAAAGAGACCTGTTTTCAATTTTCTCTTGTATAAACACTAACACTTTACAAAAACGCTGAAGATCCATCTCTTTCTTACTTGACATTTTTATCATCAGCACCTACTATTGTTTTTTTGTCATACTACTTGCTTGTTTCTGCATTCAGAGTACATCACTCCCCCCACCCACCCTTTATTTTTCCTTCCATGGCTGAAGAATCAAAAAGGTAATCATTGAGACAATATATTTTTTGCAGTCCAAGATTATACATCGGGGACAGAAATAGTGAAGATTTTTCTAAATAGCATTCAGTAACCCACATGGGTCTTCTGAAAATTGCTACCATGTATCTAGACCCTTATGCTCATGGTAGCAAAACCATATTTTAACCAGGGTCGTAGTACTGTTGACAAAAGAGATTTGTCACTTGATGAGATTGTTGATAAGATGAAAAGATAATGACTTAATTTCCAAGCAACTCTCTAGTGTAAAAATTTTTGGAAACTGAACATTTGGGTACTGAAGTGGAACATTAGTAATTTTAACAGTGTTTGTCACATTTAAAACTCATCCATCAATCTAATTTTGAAGGGTTTTCTTTTGTTATTGTTTGGTTTGTTTTTAATTTTTGAAGACTATTATAAATTTTCCTGGTATTTCACAGCATCTCTATAGCAATGATTTCAAACTGTTCAATTGTAATACAGTCAGAAAACACATTGGAAAGAAGCAAAAATGCCTCAGGCAGTAGTGAAGAAAATCTATGTTTCAGTGGCTTTAAGGGCAAAATGGAAACAATAGTTTCAGTTACTGCATTGTAATATGGCAGCAGTAGGAAGTAGTAATGAATTACTATTAAGTAAGGGAAACATAATGCAGCAAACTAAAAATTGGAAAGTATCTTCTTGATATATAAAAATAATGGGAAAAAAAACCCATTCTCACTTAATACAGGTACTAAAGAAAAGGGATTGTCTATATTTAAAGCTCATACCACTCATAGAATTATATTGGTGCTCTGCATCTGTTGCAAAAATGTATGTGCATATATATATATGTGTGTGTGTGTTTAGTCCAGATATGTCTTTTATCCTTTTTCTTTTCCCATTGATTAAATTAGATAATAAGAATTGCTTCAGGTTACTGAAGGATTCTATGCATGGAAATCTAGAGAGAAGGAAGAAGAATATGAAAATGCAGTTTTTGAACTTGCTTAAAGCACTCAAATATCTACAAACTCCTGATCGTTTAAATATCAAGTATTAAAACTAAAAAATAATCCTAAAGCTGATCATAATCATTTAGACATTTAATTTCTGAAGAAGATTCTGTGCAGAGGTCCATTTATTAGCTTCTCTTGCTTTAACGATGGTTACATCATCTAGAAGGCCTTAAGTTGGGCTTTTATTTTTTGTTTATCCATTTGCAAGATTCAAATTTAGGTCTTTTGTGACTGCAAATGAACTTTTTATTTGCTTTATTTAATGTCCAAAGTCATGGCAATGAGTATTCTTATAGTTTAATTTAAGAAATAAATGGATTTTTTATGGCCTTCCAATTCTAAGTGTTTGTGAACACTTTTAAGAAATTTTTTTTTTTTCTTGATATTTTTGGAAAGAGGAAATGAACCGTATGTGTTTTGAGTTTTTAGATAGGCTTAAATGTGCGCATTTTTTTTCCTATTGAAAAAATTGCATATTTTGTGATTCTCATTTGCTGGATGCTGCAGTGTTTGGTGTGTTGCTTTTAAATTACGTACTTGGTTTTAACAGAGTGAGTGAAATTATCTGGATAACTGGGATTTGACCCTGAAGGTACTTCTGGCTAGCACATGCTGCTATTTGATGTTGAAGATGCATTAGAAATTACCTAACCAGAAAGGGCAAGCAGAAGGAGACTTGACCATATGACACCAGTCTGTTGAGGTGCACTGGTGTTTTGGCAGGGATCAAAGAATTAAGTAAGAAAGCAAGTTGGAAGTTACAAGCTGGGACTGTTGATTAGCCAGGAAGAAAACCTGAGTCCTCACCCTGAATTTCTCTCCCATTTAAGCATTTTTTACAAGAAATTGATTGGATAAGAAGCAGATAATCTAGTAATTGTGGGATGGTTTGTCTCTTATGACTAGCAGAGGCATATAGGAATATAAGATAATTTCAGGATTGCTCTTGTTTTTTGGTTCTTGCAAGCTGAAAATTCCTAAATGGTAGCCTATCTTCAGTCAAAATTGAAGATTACATTATATGTAAAAGTGCTGTCTGCTGGTTAGGACATCACTCTGAACACTGTGCATAATGGATTTTGTTTTCTGCTTTACAGGCAAATGCTTTAACCAGTTTGCTTAAAAAAACAACAAACTAATAATCACATAATCACAAGCAGTATATTTTCTTGAAGTTGTCTTTCCCTGTAAGCTGCACATTTAGCTTTAATAATTGTCTTCTGACTTCTTTGAAGTTTAAGCCCTTTTCTGTTTCATCTTTAGATGTTGAGAGATCCAAGCATGAGCATCTTATAATGCAGTATAAGAAGTATAATCTCTACCTGGTTGGATGTCTTTAGTTCCTGGAAATCCTTTCTGTTTTCCAGGAATTTTGAAGTGATTTCTGGTAACTGTTGAACTGGTCTCTGTGAATTTCTTCCAAAAAAATTAGATATGTGGCTTTTCTAATCTCTTCTTGAAGGATTGTGGTAAAATTTGACATTCTTTCCTGACTCTTTTTTACCTTATTAAGGCAAAACTGAAAAAAAACCAAACTTCAAACTCATGAAACATAAAACCAAACCCCAAACCAAAAAAAAAAAAAATCCCCGCATTTTTCTCCAGCTTTTGCATATAGACATATTAGTAGCATATACTACAGTCTTGTAGGAGTTAAGTCCTAAATGCATTTACTTTTTTAATGTTAACTTATTTCTTATAAGTGAGTCACTTTTATTTTAAAACAAGTGAAAACCTGGATATAATTTCCTTCATTGTCTGTGTGTGGTTTGGCTTCTTAAGTGAGATTACAGACATAAACTAACATTTAAGAAGACAAATAGCATGAAGCCTAATGGAAAATAAAAATCCTGGCCTGGATGCAATATTATTAGCATTTTTCTATGGCCCTTTTGATGAGGTTAGAGAACTGGTTGTATCAGTGTTCTAATACATTTTATGACTCTTTCTAGAATGAAATTAAATTGTTTATGATTTGTCTATCTTTAGACCTATAAGTAAGGAAGTTAGAAGATGGTAACTGCCCAGTAAGTAGACTATTAACAAGCCTAAAACTTTCATGAGGACCACTGTAAGATGGTTTCTGTAAAATTTAGGCATTTAAATTTGCATATTATCTTATTTAAAGAAGTTTTGGAAAAAGAAGTTTTCTTCATGAATATTGAGAGGCTTTTTTATCTGGATATTGACAGTCTCTAGAAAAAAAAAAAAAAAACAACCAAAAAAAAACAAGGGAAAGAAACAAACATGTTGCTTAAAGGTAGTTCAAAACATTCTGTTACCCAAAGTAAGGAAAAGCACGTTTTAGCAAAATCTCCTGAGGCCATTTTTGTAGTCAGACTTAATTTATTACTTTGTTTCCTTTTGTTACTGTGAATCATAAGAGGCTAATTATTATGTGAGTGTGATAATTACATTGATATTATCAAGTGTATTCTGTAATACATTGCTTAGCATGTCAGAGAAAGCTAATGTACATCCCTTAAAGTGGGAAGAAATCTTATGGATAGTACCTTCTAACATTGTAGATGAATGTGTAGAGGTATTATTATTTTATCTGTCGTCCTTACTTGTGCTCTATTCTTACTGAAAGCAGGATTATTCGTAGTGATGCTATCAAAAGCAGTATTTTATAAGTAAACTGCATATTTTACCTATGTAATAGACTTTCAGTAATATTTTTAAGCTGTATTTAATTTATTAATTTTCAAAGTATTTTTGTGCTGATGAAAGGAAATATTCTAATGTGTGTTATTTGTCACATCTGACTTGAAGATGCTAGAATCTATCCAGTTACATTTAAAATAACTTTGAGGATACTTATAATTTGTTTGCACCTGGCTTTTAAACCTTTATCATCAGTTTTATAAGGTAAGGAAAATTTTGTTCAAATGAGATCCACAGTTACTATTTCCTCATAATGTTCCTTATTATTTTCCTACATTTAAGAAAGACCAACCAAACTCTTTCTCTTTTGATATTTGATTTTAACATTGACAATACAAACCTAACATTTAGCCTGTTGTGCAATCAGAAAACATACAGTTTTATTTGTCTTAAATCAGTGGACAATTCAAATCCTATTTAGGATTTGAATATACCTAAAATTTGGCAGTTTCATACAACTACACTAAAATGCCAATCAAAGTATAACTTAGATGCTGAAGCTAATAGTTCTATGCATTTTATACAGCAAAATTTGCAGGATCCTGTGGTTATGGCTTCATACAGTGATTCCAGGAATGCCTTTAACAGAAATTATATCTCGTTTCAAAAGCATGCTGTGTTTTCCAATAATTGTGCCTGTATTGCAATGTTGATATGTTTTGGGATGAAATATTTGTTTATAAGAAAATAATCTTGTCCAATATTGTGCAGGAAATCAGTAGCAATGAAAGCAAACCCCTGAAATTCCAGATCCTGCTTCCTTCCTCCAAACCATATGTGCACTCAGAATGGATAAAGGTTTCTGCTGAAGTGTGCTATCTTTTTCCGCAGTGCTGTATCCACATAAAACCAGCTTCAAAGTCAAATAACCAGCATTTTCTTTGTCAAGTAATCCTTTTCAACTTTTTCCTGTTGTGAGCTTCAGAAAGCTTTCAATATAATTTTGAAAAGAAGTAATAAAAACGTGGTATTGTCCAGATTCACACAGCTGTATTTGAAATCTATAATTCCATAAACTACATTACTTTATGGAAAACATTGTAAAGAAGAAAATTTTTCATTCATTTTTAACATCTTGTTTGAGAGTGATTCAATTTCTTAAATCCCGTTCCAGACAGAAATAACTGGCTAAGATGTAATTTTGTTCTGTATTTGTAGGAAGCACAAAGTCTAAGCTGTCAACCTTTAAGGAGTTCTTTGAACCACCTCTGTAGCTTTCAAATCCATAACGGGACCTGAAAGTGGATTATCAGTACAGTGCACAGCACACTTGATTAGGACTAAAATGCCTTCAGCAGCAGCCTCTATCAGTCCCTGTAGCTTAGCACCTACTGTGCCTCCTCCTCGCAGGGCTGTGCATGCCAGGCAGTGTTATCAGGTTTTTGGGATGAGCCTCTTCAGTGCCTTCTGGCTATAACTCTACTGGAGAAGTGTAGTCCATTCACACTTCCAAAAAGCCATCATTCCCATCTCTGTAAATGCCTATAGTGTAATACATCCTCTGAACTCTCAATAATGTGCTTTTGACTTATTATCTTCTCCATGTGGTACCTCCTTGCACAGTCATTGACTCCAATTACCAAATGGCCAATTTTGAAATTGGAACATGTCAGATAAAAGCATATATTTTAAAAGTATAATACCTGACAGAATTACTTTCATTCTGTCTTGAAACACTTTAAAAAAAAAGTTGTTTATCACAGATACCAGCCACTCCTTTCTCCCAAATTTTGCAGCTAATTGAACAAAGTCTGTCTGAGAATTCATGTTTTCTGAGCATGAAATAATCAAAAAAAGAGATTGAAATTTGTCACATCAGGAATACATCTGGGCAGCATAATTATCTCAGATTCAAAATATTGACCTGAAGTGAAGAAAAAGAAAAAAAATTCATTCCTAGAGAACTTCATATAAATTTAGTAGTAAAATTTAAATATGATTTCAAAGTAAAATGGTGGGAAGAAATGCTCCTGGGCTTTAAAATAAATTTTTCTCCAGGTTCTCAGTCCCATTTTTAATGTTATTTAAGAAAGAGGTTTTCATTGCTATATTTAAAGAGTTACTGTATCATAAAATATAGTGTTCATGTCACATGTGACTGATGCTAGTTTTTATAACACATTAATAAAGACCTGTATAACTGCCAGTAAATTTGTGCAGATTGGTGCATGTAGATAATATGGCTAAAATATTAAACAATGTATAGCTATTAAAAGCTAGTATGTGTATGTGCAAGACCTCTATTCAGTTGGATTGATATTAGAAAAAAAGAAACTTAATTTTATATCGTCAAACAAGGAAATCACAGTTAAAAGAAAATTAAGACTAATGTTACTGCTTTCATAACTTTGTTAATGTGAAAAATGTTATGTGTGAATGATTTTTGAATTTTTCTATCCAGGTTTCACATTTAAAAACCATGGAAGTTTTAATTCTGTGTATATAGTTCATACATTTGTGATATCATTAGAACCGGTTATTTTTGACTAAGTAATTTCAAGTAGTTTGCAAGCTTCATAATGACTGATTTGATAGACTGTGATCTGAGGTAATGTGACCTTCTGTTACGTGTTTAAGGGTTTAATTTTTCAGAGGACACAGACTGCAAAATAGCCTCTAGCTGTAATTAGATGGCATTAATTTATCATGAAACAAACAGGTGACTGTGACTGTACCTGAAACAAAGGAGAAATTATTTGATTTTAAATTAGCCAGATTTGCTATTATCTTGTTGGAAGTCCTACTTGGATGCTTTTGAAGCTTGCTTGAATGAGGATTTTTTCAAGTAGGTAACAGTAGCTCAGGTTTCATGGTATGCTGCTATTTCAAAAGTTCTCTACATGTAAGAGAAGGAGATATTTCCTAATAATTTGCTCTGGAACTTCTTGTTATCCAGTGATTCATGTAGTTAAGCAGTTTTGTTCTTTCTGCTGGGTTTTGTCACGTGTTAC
Organism: Passer montanus; assembly: GCF_014805655.1. Taxonomy (NCBI): domain Eukaryota; kingdom Metazoa; phylum Chordata; class Aves; order Passeriformes; family Passeridae; genus Passer; species Passer montanus. The sequence goes on along the minus strand of NW_024357613.1, from coordinate 5,719,808 downwards.
CTGGAGGTGATAACACAAAACATACAAGATGATGATCCTCAAAGGGGACCCTGGTGTGGAATGGAAATGGAAAATTGAATAATTCAGAAGGTTAACCTATTATTTTTGAAATTAGTTACTTGAGAGTAGGAAAATTTCTTTTGGGTGATAATTTTTGCCTAGATGAGTAGCAAGCTTTTTTTTTCTTCTGGATGTTATGTTTAAGAAAATTATTTGAAAACTGGGGAAAACAGGATGACTTGTAAGCAATAAATATAAATTCTGCTACAGCTTCTTGATAGAAAATGCAGAGTTTTTCATTTGAACAATTTCATGACAATTATTTTTGGACTTGTATAATTTGAACTATTTTAGATTTTCTTTTTCCTTGGAAAATAGTAAGGACATCTACATTCTATCTTTTTTGGTAAAATATTACTATCCTTTTTTTCCCAATGATCTGTATTTCTGAAGAAACAGTTATTCCATCAGTATTACATTGATGATTGATTTTTTCCTATTTGTTATGCTAAAAGAACTTGGTCATATAAAGGTTTTTTTAATAGAGTCAATTGATGAAAAAACCTAATGGATTTCAGGTACATTGAAAGTAATTATTTCATATCAATATTAATACGAAATTTTAATTATCCCAGATTTCACTCCAAAGATGAAGTATTTGAAGAATATTTAATTGCTCTGGCTTATCTTGCTTGGATTGACATGTCTGAAATATTCCTCTGTTGACCACCCAAAAAATCTAGTGAGCTTTATCTGAGTGGTTACTGTGACAGTAAAAACTGGAAGTGCTCAACTATCAGCTACTGTACACAGCCTATAAAACTTCATGGGCTACAGACTGAGCTGTGGATACATGATCCCATATTCCCTGGTGTCACTATTACAGGGCAGACTGCCTTATCCTTAACTCTGTGAATGAAGAAGCCATGTATGAGACCTCTGAAGCAAGTTAAGAATAACATACACAATTTTTTTACTGCTTTTAAGTTTTCTCTTTCTGTTTTTGAGGTAGTAGTGGAATTTCAGGCCATTCCTCCAGGATGTGCTGCTGGTTGCATCTGAGAACTAATGTTTCTGCCTACCATGGGTCTATAGACTCTGCTAAAAAACCTGCAAATCCTAACACCTACATTTTTCAAGCTGTGAGACAGAAATAGGTATTGGTATGGCTGCTTGTCCCCATACAAATGGCAAGATTTATGACTCTTCTGTCTGCTTATCTAAAGGCTTGCAGTGCATTCCTCTATTTGATTATTAATAAGGCTATCCTGAATACAAAGTAAAGCAGCAGTAAAGAAAAGCCTGCTTGAGAGCGAACAACATGACACAGTATGCTATGACAGCTTCTGGATACCACTATCCCTTTGTAATTGAGTGTCTCTGAACTGGAAAGCCAATTCTTTTATTTTTCTTTCCATTTTATAAAAAAATTGCAATGTAATTAATGGATTGTCTCCCAGTATTAAGCCAGTGAATTTGCATGACAAAGTCTTCAAAAATACTCAAAATATTTTATTTTTTTTACTATTATTTACATACTCAGTAACAAACAGGAACACAATAGTAAATTTAAAGTTACTGAATAAGTTTCTATTTCTTATGCAGCAGTGGAAAAGCACCATTTAAAAATTTTAATTCTTGTCAAAGCTTGAACTCATTTATGTGTCTTTGCCGAGCATCCTGGAAACATCTAATGCATAGACTTGCAAGCAAACTTACAAGGTTTCTTCATCTGGAAAATGAGGGTCTGCTTTTTTAATATATTCTTATATTCAGAATTCAGACACGTCTGTCTCCTGGTCTTAGCAGTAGAGTTCAATTTAAACTAAATAAATGTTCAATTAAACAGTGGTGTTTCCCCATGTGCTGTATCAGCTTGGCCAAAGCTGTATTCACTGCTGAGGAACCTGGCATTTTCAGTCATTTTGCAATTTAGTAGGACATGGAGAACTTTTGAGAGCCAGTTGATTTGAGTCTCGTATTGTAAAGGTTATGATGAACCTGCACCTGCCAGCATCCAAAATATTTTACTATATATTTTACTAAACTGAGATGAAAGGAACCTAGTGGATTTTTGACAACCTACAACTTATAAAAAGCTAGAAATGTCAAAATATATGGTCTACTTTATATTCCTTTAGGGTTCTTATTTTTAATTTCAGTGTCTACCTAGTGCAAAATGTGGAAATATTCAGGAGCAGAAAATAAGTTTTCCTTCCTCCTAGCAAAATATCCTAATCATAGAACAATAGAAACAGGTTATTCTACTTCTCTTTTTCTTAGGACTGGAAATATACCCTGAAACAGACAGACCATATGATGCCAGATTTAGTTTTTTTTTTTTTTTTTAATCACAGGAATAGAGAATAAGTCAGTGAGTGAGGGAAGAAATCACTGAATTGTGTATGTAGGCACACATCACAGCCACTCTCGGGAGATGCCATCTTCATAAAATTGTTTTATGTTTTGACTGTCACTAACATTAGGAGTTACCTAGATAGGCAAGGTCAAAATAAAATTTCTCTTTCTCTTTTTTTTTTTTTTTCATGCTGGGAGTAGTGGCTGAATCTTTATCGGAGAATTCCCTGTCTCTGGGATTCCACTGTCTCAAGGATTTAGAAATCAGCATAATGGAAAATGCAAGAATAAAAAAGGAAGGTTATACTGAGTTTCAGATACATGGAAATTAGAGAAGAAATCTGCTAATGTAAAAACTTCAGGAGAACCAAGAAACTGTAATGATTATTTCTTTTAATGAATCCATTTAGCTTAGTATATAATTAGGATTTCATAATTGTTTGTGTGATACTGGTTTATTCAACTATAATTGAATAAGTGCCCTCCATAGGAAGGCCTATGAATTATATCTTAATTTTCATTTTGTTCATGGAAATATCTTTTTATTGTCTCTGAATATCTATACGTATAATTTAACTAATTTTTAGATTTATGCAGCAATATAAAAGTATTTTCCCAAATCAAAATACTGTCTCACTATATGTCACCATTTGAATTACACTGCTTGGGTTCTGTAAGTCTTAGCAGCACAAAAGCTTGTCCATTAGAATGTTTCCCTGAACAGAGGAGTCCACTAACTTCAAAAGCAGTAGGTTGCCTTTCATGTTCATATTCCATTATTGTGCAAATAAGCATGGTCATTTTTTTTGAGTTTTAAAGAGTACTAGGCTTATACATTTACTGAACACTATCTAAGTTTCTGTGGCTTGAGCTCTGACACTTTTGGCAATATTGTTTACTGATTGTATGCATTATGTATACATATATATGTATGTACGTACAATATGTATGTATGTACAATATATATGTATGTATGTACAATATATATGTATGTATGTACATATATATTCTATGCTCAATCAGTTTGGATTTCCCTAGATATTGAATTTTTTCTTAAGAAGCTGCCTTTCCCATCATTGCCTCTTTTCCAGTTTGAAATGACTAATGCTTAAATAATTTTTAGTCACATCTTAGTGGCAAGGGCTTGCGCTTTTAAAGTAATATTATATGAGCATCTGCTCCTAATGCTCTTGCCAGAAATTAAAAGGCTGATCTTCAGGAAAAGAAAGGTTAACACCTCAGTTTTGTAGTGAGAAATGTGTTGCAAGAGGAAGATTTTCAAAAGCAAATAGCCTTTTATACTTAATACTATCAGTATTAAATATAAATACAGATATTTTTACTTTACCAACAGTTTATCTGCTTGGTTACTCACAAGACTGTTTACAAACTGAGTGCAGTTTTTCAAGTTTAGTTTGATCCAGTCACTGGATATTCAGCTTCTGAAAACTTCTTGATGAGAAAGCAGCAGTATTGAATGGAATTTTTTTAGACAGTACAAGTCCGGGTAGCAGCACTACTTTGGAAATGAAGGAGAGAGTGAATGAGTAACATTTCTTTCAGAGGCACAATACCTTGTAATTAGTGATCCTCTGATGATGGCCATTGTATGTCCATTAGAATTGACAGGTCTCTGTTAAAATGAGGGCTGAAAGGCCCACAAAGATACTTATAATTTTTCTGAGCCATTCCATGTCCCCACAGTAAGGACACATCTTCAAATTACTTTTATTGTCATAGTATTCTTAGTATTCTTGGCTTTTCCAGATCCAAGAATAAATTATATTACCCCAAAGTAATAACTTTATTTATATTACCCCAATGTATAACTTTACATTCTATGGACAATGATATCTCATTAATTAGAAAAGCTGATGCACAGCATTTTCTCACAAGCATATTTGCTTCATTTAAGATGAAGGTTGACTCAAAAGTATTCTAGAAATTGTTTATTATTTGGGGCATGTCCTACTCTGATAGCATGCCTTGTTTGGGGATGTTTTCTTTGCAGGATTGAGGTTATGCAGGGTGTAGTTTCTTGGATTCCTGTATTTACTGAGAATGAAGTTAACATCTACATGCAGATCAGGTCAAAAGAGCAAAATCTGAACTTTTTGCTCAACATATTTATCAGTCCAGGCAAACAGTCATTCTAAAATATCTATTTTAATTTGTGGAGACAATTTGGGTCACCTCAGTTCTATGCTCCTTTGTATGTTGTATTTTCAGTGAACTGTCAAGTTCACTATTAATGGATTGTAAGTAGAAAGCAAGAATCCATAAGTCTCCCTTCCACTGCCACACACACGGGTTGTGGAAGATCTGGAAGGGAAAAATGTATTCAAGTTTAACTACACAAAATAGTTACAATAGTGATAGTAGCTATGTAATAGTTAAATATACTTCATCCCTATCCTATTTTGCTTTAAATTGTTTTGTTAATATATAATGCTGTACTTTTTTTTACTTACAATACCAGAATGAATATTGAATAGAAAAAAACAACAGGTTTTCCTTAAGGTAAGTTCTAATTCTTGCTGGTTTATTTAATGCTCATCTCAAAGCTCATAAAAATAATGAGTTGCACTGTATCAGGTTTATGGAATTAAATACTTTGTGTTGAAGAATCTTTTCCAAAAGGATTGTTAAAGATGTTATTTTATCTCCTTTTTGCTTACTAGTGTTTTTTTTCCTTTTTTTCTTTGTTCCTCTACCAGGAGGCATTTTTGAGTGTGTGGAATCTGGTCCAATGGGAGCAGAAGAATTAGCCTTCAGATTTGCTGTGAACACAATCAACAGAAACAGAACTCTTCTGCCAAACACCACATTAACATATGACACACAAAAGATAAATCTCTATGACAGTTTTGAAGCATCCAAAAAAGGTAACCGTTTGCATATTTAGTTTCTTTAATGAAGAATTAAGCCTCGCTTAGTTTACTTTCCTGAAAAAAGTCTTTCTGATGAAGCCATATGCAATGAGACTGACATTATTGTCACTGACATTAAAGAGCTGCTTTATTAAAGATTGTAATGGTAGCTGCTTGACAATTACATTGCCACCTTTGCTCCCATTATCCCTCTCTAAAAGCTATTCCCTTAAATATTTAAAATCTGAAATAAATTTTGCTGAACATTGTGACTAGGGTGTTTCTTATACCATCTCCTGTGGAGTGAGAAATCTCACTGTCTTCAAAATTTATCCAGTAAAATGCCAAGCTCCCTCAAATTCTACTGAAACTGGGATTCAATTTTAAACATTCAATCACTTCAAGTGCATTTTCACAAATGCTTTTAGATAGTTAATCATAGACTTCAAAAGGGAAGTAGTAATTGTAATTTTGTGCATCTTATACCAGCATGGCATAAAAATAAGCATAAATATTAAGACTGTGCTTAGGACTACCACGATCAGGTACATGTCTAGGCCTGAGTTAAGCTCTTTTCTCCTAACTATAAATGATATGTTTACAGAAGAATTAAGAGTAAAAGTTAAGTTTGAACATTTTATCTAAATTTTAAAATCTTTGATTCTCAAAAAAAAAAAAACCAAAAAAAAATCCACATTTTCACATTGCTTTACATTTAAGTCAAGGACAACAGGCACAAGTTTCTGTGTCATTGTTGTATCCTTGAAAGCGCAAACACCAAAAAGTTCAATAAGTATTTATGGAAGAAAGTACAAAGCCTCATGTCAAAACTCACTAAGATTGAATTTAGCACTGTATTACATGTTCTTTAAAACCACTTTTTTATAAATTGAAGAGCTAATTTCGTATGAATGCTGCATGTAACAAGAGAATAAAAAGGGTGAAAGAATTGGAGGTCAGCCTGCGTTTCTTATGGCAGGTTTCTAGCCTAAATCTGCCAAGTGATCTGGGCCCAACATGTCTCTCCCAAGCATTAAAGACAAAAAGTTTATACAATAAGTGATTTTTGGTGTTATGGTGGGCTAAGAAGAGTGAAAACACTTGATACAACATTAGAAATTATACCTAAGGGAAATCTCCTGTGGCATGATTAATGTACATGAAGGACTTCTTAAAAGTGGAATTTAATACTAATTAAATATTCAGTCTAGAACTGAAGGGAAATTTTTATTGCTTTTACTATAAGAGATTAACAGAGAATCTTGCTAACCTGTTTACCTGTTTATTAGACAAATAAATAATTCAAAGATCCTTGTTAGGCATGAAAAAGAGTATCTTTATTTGCACAGAAATACACTTTGGTCATTGAAAGATTATTAAGAAAAATTGTCAGGAAAATTGATCATTTTTCATGTATGAAAAATTATAGGCTAAATATTTATGGCTAGCAAAATGGTTTCGTTGCAGAGTAACATGTATGGTAGAAGAAAGAGGAAAAAAATACACTTTTAATAGAGTATCATTGAGTTGTTATTCTAGTGTTTTGGATAATGGATTTAAGCAGGTCTTGAGAGAGATTACACTTTCCTTTCCATCTCAGCCAACAGTGAATAAAAGTGCTGAAACTTAATTCTGTTTCTTTCATTCTCCTTTCCTTCTCATCTTCCAAATTCAGCTGCTTCCTGACTCCTGCACATGCTGACCTGTGACGTCTAACAGGACATTTTCTCCCTGTTCTTGAGGGATGATGCAGACAGCAGAGAAATTTCTCCTGAGATCTCTAATACTTTAATTCTTTCCTGAGAAAATGCAACTACTTTTAGTCCTTACCTGGGGCTTGCTAGCCTGAATATTATCTTGCTAATTCTTGTTAGACTGTAATAGATGAAATTAGAATGACAATGTGCTATTGATTAGACATATTGAATAGAATGCATATATTCCTTTTTCCCACTTGCATCTTGGATGAGAATGCAACACTTTATTTGTAACTGCTCAGGCTACATCAAAATCTGTGTAATGTTCTAGTACTAATAGCTTTTTGCATCATCAATTCACAATACAGACAACTGCATTTGTGCTCACAGGTGCTTTAGTTCAGAATCAGAGGCTAAAGGTTAACACAAAATGGTTCATTTTATTATGATGGATCCAAAGCAGAATTTTAACAATGAAGTTTAAGCATTTGACTCATTTTTGTGGTTCATTATCATGTCCATTAGTGAGCAGGCAGGCACTGCATCAAAAATAGCCTGTTTAGACCTCTTATTAACACAAACTTTTGAAGTTGAATATAGATGAAATATTAGTGGCTTTTTAAAGGTACTGTATGAATAAGCAACCTGAAGTCAAGAAGATATTTCCAAGCTGCTGTTTCAGTGAAGAATAATGTAAATGCAAGAAAATATCCCTCAACATTCTAGGAAAATTGGTATGCATCTGATAGAGCCAGTGCCATATTAAATCACGTGTGAAAGCATTGCATTATTCACATCTCAGAAAGAGGAAAAAAAAAAAGTCCATTGAAAAGCCATCTGGTAGCTATTGCTGTTGTTAGTGATCCCATTTACTGACATTTGCATAAAGCTTGTTGATTACTCTTAGGAAGGGCAATATTAGCATAAATGTTTTTTTATTGAGCTAGTCATTTAGGCAACACACCGAATAGCAATGAAGATCCTGTGTGTCTGACAAGTTTATTTAAACCACTGGTGTTCTGCAGCAATAAAAAGGTATGCTAGCATAGTTTCTGGAATGCACTTGAAAGACTTAGCAATATTTTCATCAAGTTGAAGAGAATGTGCACAACAATTAATTTTGAATTGATGAGAAAAGCAATGCAGCAAGATGTGTTTCTACTGCTTGTTTCCTCAGCTGTCAGGAACATTGATGGTGGAGTAACAGAATTAATCAAATCCCATATAAATACTCATGTCTAGTTTGGTTTTCATTACTTCTCTCAACCAAATGAGTTGCTTTCCTAGAAAACAACTGTCTGTTTTTCAGAGCTGCATACTAGTGAAAGTTATGCCCGTGGTAGAGAATGAGATAGGAGCAGGGCATTGGCCAAAACTCAGTATTGATTATTTTTACTTGCCTTCTTTTTGGAATGTCCTAAAAAATATTCAACAAGATGATACTGGAGTATGCCGTAGGAGATGATACAGATCAGAGACTGCTAATGAACAGTACAGGTAGGGCCACCATGTACCAGAAAACAGGAAGCTGAGCCACTTGAGTACAGCAGTATCATGTCAGCAACTCTCAGGGCCAGTTTATTTACTCATACAAGTATAGCAAAACTGAGCATTTCTAGTTTTTAAGAAAGGACACTTAATTTTTTTTTTTCACTAACAGACAGCAATTTAATTTTAGGGAAAATATTGGTTTTTAAATTGTACTAGCCAACATGCCTATTTCAGATACAGAAATTCAAATGTCCATTTAAATGAAATTAACTCTGCGCCTGAAAAGTAACTGTGAGGTACTTCACATGTAAAATTTCTAATTAGGACTTCAGTAGAAATAGTGGTGACTGATTGAGGAAGAAGTTATCACTTAAACAACCCAGATTAGGATACTGTCCTATTTGACCCTTTTCCAAATGTAAGATGCAGCTAAGCACAAACCTGTTTTATTTGTCAGTACTTTTAAAAAGACACACAATTGCTGGCCTTTATCACTTCCACTGACATAGGAATGTTTAATAAACATAGCTGAGCACTATTTAGATGTTAAGAGTCAATATTATTCAGTTACTAATGAAAGCATGGAAGCATATTCTGAAGTTGAAATGCACAAGTGAAAGTGTTACACAAGACGGGAGCTCTGTCAGTAAGACAATCATATTTCATGGAGTGCCTTTTGTTTAATATGAATTGTGCAATACCTTCTGGCACACTGCCTTTTTTCCTCTCATCATTGACAGACTTCTGTCTCCTCTTCAGCCTGCGATCAGCTGTCCCTTGGGGTGGCAGCCATCTTCGGACCATCGCACAGCTCCTCAGCTAACGCCGTGCAATCCATCTGCAACGCCTTGGGAGTTCCACACATCCAGACCCGCTGGAAGCATCAGGTGTCAGACAACAAGGACTCCTTCTATGTCAGCCTCTACCCGGATTTCTCGTCACTCAGCCGTGCCATCCTTGACCTTGTGCAGTTCTTCAAGTGGAAAACAGTTACTGTTGTTTACGATGACAGCACTGGTAAGGCCAAAGCGTCAGGCTATGTGCAGATCTATTCACATACACAAAGAGAGGGAGGAAGGGTGTCACTACTCATATTTCATAATTTAGGAAATCTTTAAGAGTTTGCATAAATTTTACTGGTAAGGCAGTGTATAACAAATAACGTGGACTTATTAGCATAAGTATTCTCATAAGTATGCTTCAGTTGCTGAATTCTGCGTGTTTGAGCTCACAGCTGTCAATAAATTGGTCACACTCTGTCTGTGTTTTCTGCAGTGTCTTAACAGTTGCTAACAGCTATGTCTTTTGATTTTACTTAAACTTGGAAGAAAAATATGGTAACTTGAAAAAAACACTAGTGTGTTCAGTGAAGTAGAAAGCTTAAATTCTGGTGCTGTTTTTGGTGTTGGTTGAGTTTGAAAACAGATGCCATATTTGTTTGAAATTTTAGTATCTGTTTCTTCAGATAGAAGTGAAGAAGGAGTCTGGTTTCAGCTCCTAGCAATTGGACCAAAAGGAAGTTTGGAGGCTTGTTTTACAGATGACTTACAAGAGTTAAAAATTAACTCCTGACTTTCCAGCAGAAATGTACTAGTTTATCACCTTTCCCTTAGTCACCCTAAAATTTGTTTTGCCTTTCAGTTTCATCTTGACGGTGATATCTTTGAAACATGCTGTAAAACTTACATTTCATTTGAGGTCTAGTGGTGGTTAGAAACAAGACCTTGGTTAAGAAGAAAATATTATTGCAATGGAATATACAAGGAAGGTGCTTGGCCAAAGAAGACATATTAAATCTTATGGGGAATGCTGGCAACTTTTTTCATGCTGGTTGATCCATCATTGTCAGGAAAAGAACATAGGGAGCCTCAAATTCTTCTTGTGGTTCATTGAACTGGAAGTCTGTTGATGTGCTCATTACATGATGCTATTCTCTATCCAAACCTGAAATCAAAAAAAATAAGATCAGGAAACAAAGTGAAGCTACCTGTAGGGAAGACTAACTGTGCTAGATAAACAGCAGTTACTAGATCAGGACAGAACAACTGTTTGCTGTTCAAGCTCAGATAAGATGCATGTGTAGCTACCAAAAGGTGAGGAGGGAGCAGAGAATATGGTGCATATAAGTCTTTATAACGATATTTTTCTATATGCCTTTTTAAAAATTGTAAGGCAGTGACATTTAGAGGTTGCCTCACTGCAAGTTTGTTGGCTGGTGTTGCCAAAAGTTTCAGGTAATCAAACTTTTGATTTAAGCTTTAAAATCAAACTATATCATTATAGACCTAAGGGAAGCAATATGTAGCTTTGGGTTTTTTTTTCCCCTCTCTTGTTTTCTAAATTTTTATTTATTATTTTTCTGAAATAGGAGAGGAAGCTAAATCCTCAAATTTTAAGCAAATGATGATAGAAAGAAGTAAGTTGTGGTGATGTAAATTGGAGATATTTCACCTTGATTTGGAGTCTTAACTATTTTTTCAAGAGGCAGGTTACCTCTTAAAAAAGTAATTTCAGTTAGAAAATTGGTATGTTTTAATACTTTGAAACTGTTTTGCTCAATAATTTTAAGTAATTCTCTTCTGTCCAAAAAAAAGTAAATAAAAAGAATAATTCATGTTTAATGGTCTTTTCATATCCAGAGATATGTTGTTGACAGCCTTGATAGACCTGATCTCAGTAAAGCATGTTTTGAAGCAAGGACATAAATAGAAATGGGAAAGAAAATTAAAAAGAAGGTTTTCTTGTACATATTGTGATCTAGTTGTTCTACTTGGTATTACTGTTAATATTCGAGAGAGAAAAAACCCAAAACAAAACCTCTTCTGGAACAATTTTAAAATAAATTTCACAATGAAGTAGTAGATTGAGTTATTTAATATATTCAAAAAGCATAAAGAATTGTTCCAGGATATAATCTCTTTAAAATGATATTTCTTTCTGGAGTGGCCAGGCCCTTTATGTTATAATATTGCTTGTTCCCATAATCTCATCTACAATATTTTTTGTTTTTCCCTTGAAATCTATTTCTCTCTGAAGAGGCATAAAAAATCCAGTCCATTTTAAAAAGGTTATCCTCTCTCTTTTTTGTGGTGTGTTCTGTAAAGTGAACTTAAATTCTACTTTTTAAAGACTGTCAAATTCTCTTTGTCAGTAGCATCTCCTATGGATAATTCCAGGACTTTTAAAAGCAAATTACACTGCTGGGAAGTCCACAGCATCTCTTGCCTCTGAAGTACATACAGGAACATCTCTTAGCTATGAGAAACTGTTAGTCTTAAGCAGATTTTATATCTGCTGGAGTTCAAGTGCAAACTGGTGGTTTTTGAGGCAGGGGGAGAGGAATTTTTGGAAGGAAGTAGTTGCTTGACCTTGGGAAGTGGTTCTCTCCTGTCATAGGATAAGACAAATATTCAGTTGCGAGTTTAGGACTGGAGCTGAATATGACGTTTCAACTAAGTTTTAGAAATTGTGTTGTATGACTTGTGCCATTTAAGACTTAATTTCAAATTATTAAAATAAGGCAATGAATAAAAAATATTTATCACTTTTTATGTCTGGTTTATCCCTTTGATCAGTGATTCCTTAATGTAAGATGGATATAATTCTTAATTCCTTTTTTCTTTGTTTCTCTTTTAATCACTCACATTTTGCACTCCTTTATTGAATGGTTGTTGAGGATGATGATGTATGCCTTTTATGACAATTTAGAGCTATGGATTTCCTTTATCTCAATGTACAATTTCCCAAAAGACATGCTGGTCAAGACAATAATATGTTGGTATAGCAGCTACAGTGATAATTTAATTGCTAAAACTAATATTTTTTGGAGATTCATATTGCTTTATGTATTTTTATCATTATTATTCTAAATATGGATACAAAGGGAGCTGACACTTTTGTTGCAGAGAGGAAGAAAAGGTGTAAAGCATGCATAAAGTAGGTCTGGATAATTCTCCAACAGATTATCAGGGCTTACCCATATGTCAAGGTCCTGCAAGATGGTAGGTTGACTCTGAGGGAAAGCTTGATTTCATGTGTCCATTTAACTATTTACATTTCTAAAAATATGTTTGTTTCCTTAAATGTTAGGGCTCAGTTTTATGAATTTTCTAAGGAATTGCTAATATTTTGTAATAATAAAGGAGAGATAGATACCTGCTTCACAGCTAAAAAAAATAAAAAATTGTGTCCATGTTCTTCATCTTTTCAGTATGGGATATATCTTCTAGGGTAAAAACAAATTGTAAAAGCTGTGTGATTATTTGACTTTCTGCAGCTAGTAAAAGGCCACGTTAACTCTAGTGTCAGTCCCAGAGGTATGCTAGAGACCAATACTCCAAGTGCACAGTCTAGCTGCCCCTGGACAGCACCATCATGTCCAACTTCATTCAATCCCCCAAGTTTCTACCTAGTATGAAGGAAAGCCATGTATGTGACTGATCCCTGTAAGCAAAGTCTTCCATACTATTTTTTGTGCCTTTCAATCCACAGAGTAGCTGCCTTCAAAAAGTAATATGAAGTGTCCCTGACTCTGAGAATAGGATTGTAACTAGATGATGTTTGAGATTCCTTCCAACCCAAATTATTTTATGATTCTGTGAGATGTATGAAATAGATATTTGTGTTTGGTCTGGATCTAATTTGATTTGAGACAGGATGGTATGAAGCTGGTAAAGGGGAAGTCAGTGCTTGTTTAGAGCCCAGGTTGAAATAAGAGAGAAAATTTGGAATCCCAGTCTCCCTTTGTAATAATCTTAGAGATTACTACAAAGAACAGACATTAATTTGTTTTTTCCCTCTTTGAAGCATTCTCCCTATATTCTCAGAGAAGGAATAGCTGTACACCTTACTCCTAATTTGAGAAAAGGCTTAAGTTGCTTTTAATGCATTGTGGGTAGCAACTAGACCCTGGCCCGTGCTTTATGATGCAGAAGTGGCTAAGTCAGAGAAGATGAATGTCTGCAGTCCAGACTGAGCCTCAGAATACTGGTTTGTTCTGCGCTCATCAGACCTGCCTCGTGTTCAGGAGGCTGTAATGAGGAATGCAAGATAGCTTGCCACAGGAGAAAATAGAGGTTGTGCCATGCTGAAATAGGTACAGGGAAGCTTCTAGAGGGATATGATCAATAACAGTGGAGTGGGCAAAGATCAGGTTGGGTACAGTGGAATAAGGAAGACTCAAGTCTGTACAAATAAGATGAAGTAGATGAATAAACTAGAAAGGTTAATTCTACCTTGACTAGGTAAAAAGAGATGCAGTTTTTACTGTGGGGATATGGTAATAGAAATAAAAATGAACATAAAATGGATAAAGGTTTTAATATTATAATAAAGCTTCTGCCCTCATAGTATTTTATGGAGTAGGTATTGTGGCACTAAGTAGATGAGATTTTTCTTTCAGGAAATTAGAAATGTGTGAGTCCTTTTTTTGTGGATCTCTGTTTTAAGAGTCCTGCACTCACTTTTATTATTTAATTTTTTTTTCATTAAAAAATAGCTACTTTCTGCTTCTTTCTCTGATTTAATTTCCTTTTTTTTCTATCTTTCAATACTCTTTTTTTTAATATAGCCCATCTTTGTATGGGGAAAAAAATCATAATAGGGCTCTAAAACATTTTTCTTGCTAAAAAAGGTAAGTATTGCTTCCTTTGGTCATTTTAAAGGGAAAAGCATATTCCTTTTAACTAGGATTTCATATTAAAAAAAATGCAGAAACAGGAAAAGCCCCAGCAATCCCTCCCCCACCCCCAAAAAAACCTCAAAGAAAACAACCAAACCCCAAGACTAAAAAAACCTCCTAGCAGGATGTAATGAGAGGCCAGTTACTTTTTTCCTCCCTTAAAGTAATTTAAGGTCTCTTTGTTAATTAAATTCCACTAAACTGTCCCTGGACACTAATTAAGTCCTTTCAGATTTACAGATTTGCTACAGTCAATTGTCTTTAAGAAAGAAAAGTGGAAAAATGACAATATGTTCATCATCTGCATGTCCTAATGGATTTAATTGGTCTCAAAACAATAACTTAATTTCAAGTACATTTTCTAATCTCTGTGCTAAAAAACCAGACTAGACAAACTGTAAATAAATTTTTGAAGCTCAGACAATTAAAAAAAAAAGGAAAAAATACATGAACAATTAGATGATGAGCTCTTAAATTATAGTGGCATTTGTATAGATATATATTGATACTTTTATATATCAACAGAACAAATTGATATAAACAGGGTTCTGGATATTTTTTCTTAATTAACTTTTGTTTTGGTCTTGAGTGAATGAGTATAAACACCAAAAATCTGTTATATCTATGAACAGAAGCCAAAGTAAATGCTGAAAAATTATTTCAGAAATAAAAATGTTTTGAGCTGGTCTTTAGCACTGAATCCTGTGCTTTAACTGAAATGAAGGAAGTTGAAAAATGTCATTTTGTTGCGATGTTCACTCTAGTACGCAGGTGGCATTGATTTGTAATGAAATGATAATTTCTTTATTGAGACCAGTATTAAAATTCCCATTATCTAATTCCCATTGTATTTGGTGTTATTTTGGCCTCACTTTGATTTTGTGTGCAATTCTGCCCCCCAGAATTTAAAAATATTATTGAGGTACTTGAATGTGTCTTGAGTAGGCCAACAAAGCTGGTGAAAGGGCTGGAAGGCATGATGTCCCACGAGGACTGTGGGATATCAATATATTGGTACTTTGATATATCAACAAAACAAGTTGATAGCTAGGAACATTTAAGTTTTAACAAAATAACAGGTGTCCTTGAAAGGCTGGGGAAAATTCACCTGATGAGTTTGGTGGTTTGTTGGTGTTTTTTCTAGGTGTCATTTAAAAAAAATATTTTGGTTTGGTTTTTTATTTTTGTTTTGTTTGTTTATTTATTATCATTAATTTTTATTATTTAATTTTTTCAACATCAATGTTTTCATACTGATTTTTCTAGACAGAACAGAAAAAGAAAAGATAGGTAAGGGTAACCTTCAAAAGTCTTTATCAGGATTATTTACTATCACTGGGGCTAATGTATCTATCAAATGTACAGAAACATTAAATTATAAATGAATATGAAACCACTCCATTGCCATTGATACTGATTTCTCAAATTGAATTTATATTATGCAGAGATGAAAACTGTGTGTAACCGCACCTGTGTGTACTTTTGTATATTTATAATGTTTTGACTTGTGCAGTTTTAGCTAACATTTATTCTGGCTTTATGAAGCAGATGCAGAATTCAGAGTAGTGGTTGCTTATGATGGGCCAGGGTACCTTTTCTGCAAATAAATAAATTTTTGTATTAATCATATCAAAGATAGAGATTGGGGTGCATAACTCAGCACAGAATGTTAAATGGAACTAATTCATTCCTCATTTGTGCGGTGTCAATTAACAGTTATTCTGTGTTGCTTCAGTGGAATGAATGAAATGAGTACCTAAAGGACGGTTATATTTACCAATGTGAACAAAGCAGACTTGAAGCTTCCCATGCATATAAGCTGGGATAGCATGTAGTTCTGTTCTACATCTTTTCAGTCACCAGTTCAGAGAGCTTACAGCATTTGTAGCATTTTATTGAATATTTTTATTGAAGAAAAAAGACTTTTAAGCCTTCTTTAATAAATTCAAATTTGGTAAAGTTATAATAATTAATAACACTAATAACGTGGACAATGAAGGAATATTATCTTGAATTATTACATATTCCATAACGTATTTTAAATACAGAGTGTTTTAAGTGCTGTGCACGGTAGTTTCAAGTGAAGATTCCATTAGTACTTATGTGCTAAACCTGATTGTGGTATTTGGATGTAGCTGGTTGGTGTATTCCTTTACTAAGACAGTTATTGCACATTTATTCTGCAAAGTCCAGAAATATTTTTCTAGTGTTATATTAATATATCAGTAGTATGGAGGACGTTGTGAAGTTAAAATTTTACTTTCAAACACTTTTAGTCTTTATGCAGATGTTTGCAGTTACTTTAGCTAGTGGTCTGAAGGAAAAGTGTTCAATTCTGTTGTTCGCTTAGGGTAAATGGGCCTGTAATTGTTCTTTGAGAATAATTCTATACAGATTTTAATCAATTTTTTGAAAGCAAAGTAAATGTTAACACATTGACAAAATGCATGATTCTAGCCCATCTTTTAGGAAAACATGTTAGTACAGCTCTCACCCATATTTTGACCAATAATTTAATTTGGACTTACTGCAATAAGACTCAGTATTACAAAAATATATCTATGAATTTAAAATAAATAAGTTTTAAAAATACATAAGGTGCTTTATAGCATTTTTCTATGAGTCTAAGGAACAGAGGTGGAGGTAGTATTTCCGTAAGTTATAACAATGAACATGTTCCAAATAGTGCTTTAAAATGTTTTGCTTTTGTGGGGTTGAATAAACTTAAGAACTGAAACCTTACAGAAAATTGCCTAGGAAACTTCTGATCAAATGAATTGTTTCATGAAGAATGGAAAAATTTTTATTATGTCCAAATACAGAAATATATGATAGGAAAACTAAGTGAAAATGGAAAGAGGAAAACTGAGACAAGATCAGTTTCGCATTCTTGTATGGGGCGTACATTTAAGATTTTTCCAAACTGAAGTACAATTTTATTTCAGTATTACATATTTTATCCTCTGGCTGGGAGAACACTGTGAAATATACTTGTGATAGTCCCTTTCTGAATTGCTCTGCATCACTCTCAGTTCAAATATTACTGTCCTGATTAATTTCAGCTTCAATTAGAGAGTTTTTTCTCTCTTGCACTCTTACCAAATATTTTCTTTCAAAGCAAAAATGAAACTGCTTTTGTTTCCAAGAGTAAATGCACTAAACTGGTGTAAAATCCATCTGAGGATGTTCATTTATGCATCTTTTCAAGCTAAGTCCATTTTGGAATGGCTAACTTGTTCTGTTGCATCTTTTGTCATTGATTCTGACATCTTTGACAAAATCTGTTATCCTTTGACAGTGCTGTAGCTCTTTTTTTTTCACTCTTCACCCTCATTAAATTGCACTGCTCATACATCATCCACTTGAGAGATCATATTTCATACAATTATGATAATGAATTTGAAATGCCCAAGATATTAATTCTTATTGCTGTCACCATCATAATACTGAATTAATGATAAAACATTATGAAAATGTTCAAAAAAGCATGTTTAGAAAACAGAATAACAACAACATTTCAAATCAGGCATATCATAATAGAGCATTTGACATAACAGATCATAAATGTCAAATGTAGATGGAGACTAGAAAAAGATGGCAAATCTAATATATCAATAAGGCATAATGTTGAAATTTCAGCATTTCCTTAAATTATGCTATTTTTTCTTATATTTTTACATTAGACACAAAGGTGAGGAAAGGATGGACAGGACTCCGAGGTTTGTTTTTTTTTTTTTCTTTTTCTAGCTGCTGTATGCTGCATCTGATAGTACTCATGTGGCATGAGAAAAGTTTTAGGGTGATCTTCAAGATCAAAACTGTTCCATGAACTGAAGGTTTTTTCTGAACTTTAGTAGCACATTGATTCTCTCTTGTGGATTTTAGTGGGATGGCGTAGAGGGATTTTTTCACTGCAGTACTGCAAAGCCTTTATTAGAAAAGAATTGTTACTGGAAATAAGCTGAATTGGGATTGGCCTATTTGCAACTATAAAAGATGTTTGCACCCATGCTCTGATGTGCTTGCTTAGCAGATTTAAGGAAAACAATAAAGCTGATTATTGCCTTGCTCTTCAGTTACAGCTGGTTATGCTGAAACAGCAGTACAATGGATTTAACATTCTGATGCTTAGACCCAAGATGCAGAAAAATTAAGTGATATGCACAGTATCAGAATAGAAATCTTGACTGTCTATGGAGTTAAACCTAGATGCATAGTTTTCTTGTTCAGTGATTTTTTTAACCCTAAAGCTAGTCCGTTCTATATATGCTATTTTAGTAACTACAACTTCAATATTAGCCATTAATATAATTTTAAACACTTCTCTTTTCCTGTACTAAAAAATATTTTTTTTCGTCTAAAAGAAAGGGGGGGGTTGGAATTTTAGTTTGGGTTGGTTTTTATTTTTTTCTGGCCTAGTCTAGGCACTTATAAATTTTTTCTCAAAAATGAGATTTGTATTTCAAATGCATATACGTACCTGCACATACATGTGTAATTAAAGACATAGTTCTGCTTTTTTTTTTTTTTTGCTGTTTGTTTGTTTTAGAAGGGAGAATTTTTCTCAGATTCTGAGAACTGGAACAGGCTGTCCAGAGAGGTGGTGGAGGAACTTCCACCATTCCTGGAAGTTTTCGAAGAAAGTACTTGGCACTTATGGCTAAGCTTGAGTTGGTGTGGTGGTCTTTGGTCAAAGATTGGGCTTTATGATCTTGGATAATGTATCTGTGATTCCTTTCTATTACACAGTCTAGGATAAAAATGCCAGAAGAAAACTACCTAGGCTGAAATGTTTTCTCTGATTACTGGCATGGCTACTATCCAAGAGATAGTTTTTGAAAATATTTTCAGTAGGAAATAATGTAACTTTTCTTTGCCCTCTCCTACTCAGTGGTCCAGAACTGGCTTTTCAGGGTGACTAAAATTTTAGCTAGTAATATGCTCAAAAGAACCATATTACCTAAACCCCCCAACTTTTGCTTCCCCTCTTCTCAAGAATCCCAACTTGATCAAATTGTTTTTTCCTAAAACATAAAGTGCTGCAGTGTAAATTCCTTTCAATGTGTTTGTATAGCCAAAAGGTCACATATGGGAAAAGTAGAATTTGGAATGAATTCCCTAAGATATGATAGAATATATCTGTATATTCTAAGGTTGTTCTGTTTCATAAACTGTTGTTCTGTTTTATCTCTGGAGAAGTGTTTGGTGAGTAGTCACACTGTATAGTTTGATAAAGAGACAGGGACATAGGTATAGGTAGTTGGACATTGTGCTCACTTTATACATCTGCACTTCTCCATCCAAAGGAATTTATGCCATACAAATACACCTCCAGAACTCATTTGAGAAAAGACTACTATTATTGTGGATGACTTGATTGTATTGGCTTGTCTTCATGAATCAAATTTTTAAATTTTCAGCTAAAGACATTTGAAACAGGACAGCTATACTTTTGACAAAGAGTTTGTTAAATAGTATTTTCTTTGTCAAAAATTTTTTTAAGTCAGTTACCAGATACATTTCCTTCTTTTTACTGATATAGTACTATTGTTTCCCTTGTAGAAGCCAGATTTAACAGCAGAATAAGTCAACATACTACTAGATATCCTTGAACTCCTCTTCATGTCACTGCCACTAATCATACCACATTTTAAATATTGCGGGTTGCAAATGGCATCAGACTCTAATGCATTAATGCTTGTAAAATATATACGTGCATACATATATACTATTCAGATTGCTGTCCAATCCTTTACCTAAAAGATTGACAAATCCTGCCAAAATGTTGGACTGTACTACTAATATTGAGCTACTAATAAGAAGCTGCACTAATTATGTTTACAATGAAAAGACAATTGTTTTTTCTGGACTACATGTCTTAGAACTTTTTTCATTAAAGACAGCATTGTTACTGTATTTAAATGGGTTTAAATATAACTGGTGATAATTTTAAGGATGCTTTACACTGCTGGAATTGGGTGAAATTATATTAATATAGTATAAAACCTTACTACAAATAAATATGAAAGGTCCATCAAGCTGTCTTTTTCCTTTGTCTCTATTTCCTCTTTGCTTTTCTTAATGGTGTTGCTATATTAGCAGCACAAACACAGAACAGCCCACTGTTAGAGAAACCCCTACCAGCTAGTGCAATTTCTTTTTAATCCTTTCACTAGAGGTTTTGTTTTTGTTTTTTATTTTTGTTAGTTGAAGATGATAAAACTAAATGTTAGAGTTCATGGGTGATCTCTGTGAGTCATTTTGCAGCAATTCACTGTTCCAGTTGATGTGAAACATTCTATCAATGCTAATAAACCAGCATTCTTCTCCCTTCTACCCATACCCCTTTCAAAGCCCAATACGCAACGAGATTTTTCTGAGACATAACCTAAATAACTGGGCAGGGGGCTGTCAGGGAAGGCGAAGAGTACCGAGAAGTGTAGGAAGAAACAACTTGCTAAAAATAGAAAGACTGCTTTCTGGTTCTGCAAAGCAGTATATTATTAGTTTTGAAAATTTTGACGTGGTTAAGATAAGGAGTAGCCTTTAAAAGAGCATTAGTGTTTTCTTACAGAAAAAGGTTGATGTGTTCAGCCTATTGCAAAGTGCACTTGCTTGCATTCTTCCTGTGCAGCACAAAGGCAGCATTAATGGAAATGATAAATAGTTTGATGAGCAGGCCAGGTGGCGTAGCAATGGCCTGCAAGACTGCTGAGCTGGAGACAGGTTTTAAAACAAACTTGGGGTTCTTGCTTCCTGGACTGGTTGAAGTTGAACATGTCGAGGAGGTAATGTGATTGATCTCTTTGGAGGAAGATGCCAGCTGGAGAGCTCACAAACTGCTCCTTCAGGATTCTCCTTAACGATGAATTGATGGCAGCTTCTGAAAAGAGTTACTCACACCGCACTCTTCCCAGCCATTCAGAGGTAGGGCTCTATCACAGTAGCTGCTAAAAGAAGGAATTGAGAGTTTGAAGGGACAGGAAAAAGGTGTCCCTGGTGAAAGAAAATGCAGGAAGTACATTCCCAAAATGCAGCTATTATTTCTATACTGTTGTAAAATAGCTTTTTTTTTAGGGGCTTATACACACAAATGGTTGTATTCTGTTTGTTTTGGGTTTTTAAATTTGTTTTTGTTTTTGAGGGTTTTTTTTGGTTTTGTTTTTTGGGGTTTCTTTTGGGTTTTTTTTTTTGTTTCTTTTGTTTTTTTTTTTACACTCCGATCTTGTAAATCCTAGTAAAATAAGAGGTCACCTTTTCATCTGAGAACTGCAATTCATATTATATTTTAAATCAATTATTTTAAAATTATTCTACACAAGTGTTGAATTAAAAAGATTCTGAATCTCCTCAAAATCATGGTGAAGAAGGGACTTGTTTTGTTTTGTTTTAGCATCATAGTCCTTGTAGTTCTTGCATTATATTCCTCCCTTCATTGGAGGTTCTGATACCTCTTATTCTGATAAGCTACATATGTGTCCTTTTGAAACTGTACCTTACTTATTCAGAACCTTTTATTTCTCAGTACATGACAGCTTGTTACTTTTGTCCTGCATAACCAGCTTCTTATGACATTTCCTCTGATGTCAGACAACAGCAATGAAACTTTGGTATTATCAGTAGCTCAAGAATCTTAGTCTTGAATTAATGTGTAAATATGTTTGTTTGACCTGAAACGACCAATATGCACAAAGGGTAGAAGGGTAGAAATTGAGTCCCACAGAAAAACTGCACATAATAGGAACAAACAATCTTCTTCGAGTCTTAGGAATCTCAGTAATCCAAATGGAGAAAGTGAAAAAAATAAAACAAATTTTGGTAACATCTAAAAATGAAAGCAAACAATTTGTCTGATTTCACCTGATGTAGTCAGTACTAAATGTTAAAGAGACTAAATAAGGTAGAGCTCATTTTTTGCTACTCTGAGGCATTAGTTTTACTGTAAAAAGCCTTTAACATATGATATCCGATAGCTGCAAAAGATTGAACTCCAAACAGATTTTTACTATAAAGCTAAGGGCACAATTAATTTATATCCTACATGTATTGCCTGGTTAGCCCTCAACTCTTTAATGTTCTTATCCCCTGGAACTTTTTTGGCCATTGCTACCGCAGAAACTACTCCTGCAGAAGCCCAGATGTTAGGGTGTTCAGGGGAAGAGAGGATCAGTGGCAGCCAGGAGTTGGGAAGCAGTTATTGTCCATAGATGAACCCAAGGGCTGCAGTTTACATTCAGGACCTTGTTCTTTTGGTTTACATCTTTACAGTGCTTAATTTTTAATTTGGTTACAAATAATGACTCACTGATAAATATTTAATCTAGAAAAGGTTTTGTTTGTATGTGGTGGTGTTTTTTCTTTGTTTTAGATAAATTATTCTGTTCTTCAGGAAATTATTTTGGTGGGTTTTACTTTTCAGTAAAACTAATTTATTCTTTTCACACTTTTAAAAACACAAATGCTACATCCCAAATGGTAGATACAGTGTAGAAGGAAACCTCTAGCCTTTAATTAGTATTTAAAAGAGCCAGCTTTTGAAGTGTTATCCAGAACTGGAATCAGTTCCCACTGATCTCAGCTCCCACTAATGCCTGAATGGGGAAATCCTGCTTCTCAACATTTTACCAGAGAAACAAAAAGTACCAGAGTAAGGTGTGCTCAGGACTGTCTGATGTTTTCTTGTTCTGTGAGGTGTTTCTCTGGAGCAAGGAGCTGTAGGGTCACTGTGGCAGTGGTACTTGCCACCCGTGACACACCTTTACAGCAGCACCCCACACGGAGCACTCTCCACAGAGTTTCATGTCCTCACTCCCTTGCAAGTGAGGGGGTTTTGTTTTCCAGAATCATCCTGTTGAGAGCCCAGCAAGCTGGAAGCTGTTGAACATACGCCAGTAAAGAATTTATTCCTTATCGTGGGTGGCCAAGTGGACCACTGAAGTGAGTCATTTAGTAGAGTGGAACATGTTTTGTTCCATGACATAATCCATCTCAACTTTGCAACTTTACTGGTGGTTGGAAACATGGTGAAAATATATATGTTAAAGACTTAAAAAATGGAAGCATGTACTCACTCTAACTAGTACTAAAATTAAATATTGTGCTACATGTAGAAGCTATGAAAAATATTACACATTAAAAGTTTAAGGTTGCTTTTTATTTCACATTGATGAGGACAGGAGAAAAAGCATAGCTTTGAAAACCCTGGAATTTGATTGTGTCTCAGATTTAATTTTTCTTAAAATATATTTTGAGAAATCTCAGGCTACTAATTGTAATTGACAATTATTGAAGGCATAAATACTTTATGTGCCTGCCTGCATATCTGTACTGCCCCAGCACTGAGGTTCAGTCAGTGCATTGAAGAAATATGCGTTTGCAGGATTTCTTCCCCACATTCTCACACTCAGGTTTCTTTGGTAGCTTTCTACCTTTGGTACTGCCTTCCAATGCGGTACAAAAGTACTGCCTTCCTTTGTTTATTGCTCATCACTTCTCTATCAGACCTATAGGTAACCCAGAAGGCAGACAGTATCATAACTTTCTCCTTGTCAGCCTTTAATTGCTCTAGTTCCTGCATCTGTAAATCTCCCATTTCAAATTTTGGTGTGATTTTTTTCTTTCTCTGAGGTAGTCCAATAATGATAAGATTTATGAAGATTACAAATTAATTTTTTTAAATTCTTGAACAACCCAGTTAGGACCTTTAAGGACTTATGTTCTCAGGTAATTCTCTGAAACAGAACAAAGCTTGGAAGATTTGAAATCCTTGGGTTTCATGCACTGCTGTTTCCTGAGGTTATTGTGGGTGGAGCATAGAGCTAACTGCACCAAGGTTGTGGGTTCAACCCCTGTATTGATCATTCAGTTAAGAGCTAGACTTGATGGTCTTTGCAGGTTCCTTTCAACTCAGAATATTCTGTGATTCTCAGACTAATTAAACTATTAATTTATTAGGGTATTGGAAAACATTTACTTCAAAACCTCCTGTAGGCAAGAAAACACTTCTTGCCGCTCTGTAACAGATCTTGGACCTACAGTAAAAGACCAAAACTGTATTGTATTGGTGCAACCAATGGAGATAGATCAAGGGACCTGTCAATTTGTATTTTCTTACATTTGTTTACCAAAATTTTGTAATCTAAGCTTGCTGCAGAAAAAAACCCCAACATTTCTTTTCCCTTTCTTTCTATCCTATTTCAAAGTTTCTTGGCAGCTTAACTGTCCATCCCATCTCCAAAGGTGCAACAAAGGTGATTGGTGTAACACCTGAAAATATGCATCAAACATGCATATTAGGGACTCTGACCTTTTGAGTAAAGAATGCTTTGAAAGAGCAGTTTGCAGTCGAGGAATAACAGTTAGTCTTCCCTTTAACATTTGATATCTTAAAAATACTCAGTACTTATACAGAAAACTTGAACATCATGAATCACTGTAATGTTTCATACAATCAAATTAATTTCAAAGTCACTTCCAAAAGCACAGTAAGTTTTGTTCTGGAGTGGTTTTAATTCCAAAACTGACAGAGTAGTATAAAGCTACTACTGTTTCTTGCTGTTCTTGAAAAGAGATTCAGTTTAGAAATATGAGAACAGATTCCTGTGAGAGTGTTCTACAGTGCTGAAATGATTCACAACTTTGTATGTAAACTTGATTTATTATTTGGGAGACTGTCTAGTCTGATTAAAAACTATTAGTCTGGGATATGGCTTTAATTGAATTAGAGTAATATGTTCTTTGAAGAGGAATGTCACAGTTGCACGATAATGCTAGAGGAAGATTTGTCTGTCTTAAGGTAATCCAAAATGAGGCTCCTTACTCTCCATTAATATTAAAGGATAAAAATCTAAACATTGTACTAAAGTGTTGGCAGTACTTCTTAATATTTCTTTTTAATAACATTTTTGTGTATCAGTTCCAACCAAATGAGAAGGGAAAAAAATCTTTGCATTTTGTGGCAGAAGCTTTGAATGCTTGTAGTATGTTCTCCTGCTAGCAGTTCAGGTTCTTGTTTTGATAATTTTCCCGACTCCTGTTCTCTTTAAGGTCTCATTCGATTACAAGAGCTCATCAAGGCTCCATCACGATACAATCTAAGACTAAAAATCCGTCAGTTACCGGCTGACACAAAAGATGCAAAGCCATTGCTAAAGGAGATGAAAAGAGGCAAAGAATTCCATGTAATCTTTGACTGTAGCCATGAAATGGCAGCAGGCATCTTGAAACAGGTAATCCTCATTCTGCTTTAGATGTCTTAATCTTTTTCATCCCTAATAAATAAAAGTATTATCCAGACCTAATGGTATTTAACAAGCAGGGAAATTGTATGTCAGTTTAACTCAGGCCTTACTGAAAATCAGCCAAGGATTTCAGAGGCAATTTTATTGGTGACACAAAAGGTAGGTGCTTTAATTAAGCTTTTATAATGAAAGAGTTTAAATAATTTATGTTCAGGAGGAATGTGAAGACATATTAATCTTTCAGCTATGAAGAACTAGTACTTTGGAGAATTGATGCTTAAAGCATGGTTTTAAATGCTTGATTAATGTTGTTTTATACATCAAATCTTTATGTATGTATGTATGTATTAATTTTTATATTTGTTTTCATTTGAGGCCTCTAGGATGTGTATTCCTAATCAGATAGTGATATCTGAACAGTATGCTCCAACAGACCACATTAATGTCTTCCATTGAGAGGACAGAATTGACGCCATATTCACTTTGCACTAATAATGGAACTGCAAAACACCCAAGTACATTTGGGTTGATGCTTTGAAAATATTGTGTGCAGATTAAATGAGTAGGTGAGATACAGCAGAATTCCAAATATTTAACTGGCTCAGAGACAATCTTCTCCATAGTTTTTTAATTAAGCTATGACTTCCAATAAAGAGGATAGGAGGAATAACTAAACTGAAACAGTACTCTACACTTCTAATGCATAGCTTTTAGTGACTTTAATTCAAGTTTATATCATGTTTGCTAGAAAACTGTAGGGTCTAAATTGAAAACAAAATGTATTTAAGAGTTGGAAATATGAGTCTCATTAGAGGTACTTACAGGTATTCTTGTGGGTATAATTAAAATTGCTAGTAAGCCTACATGTATAATATTATTTCTTTTCTTTATTGTTCATCGATTGAAAAAACTTTTAATAGTTCCTAGTAATTTTAAACCTCTGCTAGTGTTTTTTTCTAAACATAAGCCAGCCTAGTTATTTTAGTTGTTTAGACCAAATCATTGAATGTACATTTAATGATTTTAAATATTTAAAATCTAAACAATGCAAATGGGAAATGTGTTGATGGCAATATTGAGCTGCAATACTAATGATAACTCCATTGAGATACATTAGTTATACACTACCTAGAAGTTTTTAGGTGAAAAAACCCTTTTATTTCACATTGTGAAACATGTATGAATAGAGGGAAATGGGAACAAAATTAAAACCATTGTACCTTTAATCATGTCCCAGGACCTAAGAGTGAGCATTAAGCCTCTTTAAATCAAATAGTGAACTGTTTCATCAAAGCACACTCACACTGCTCATCCTAAAGATTACAGACGGAAGATACAGAAAAAAAATCTTTTATGAGTGTTTAGATCTTTATACAGAATCTGTAGATTTTTACTTTTCCATTCAGGTCCTATACTTCAATACTTCAAATACACTCAAAATTTGTAGTTTTGAAGCTGAGTGTGGGCACTTGCTGTTGAAATTAATACAAGGGGCGTTGAGAATATATTTATTATTTAATGTTAATAATCCAAATATAGTATTTATAAGTGATTATTGAAAAAAATCTTTATACATCCATTTCTGAATTATTGACTAATCAGATTTTTTTGCCTGATAATGGAGGGGTAAATTTTGGGAGACAGGACAAGGAGTTTCAGTTTGGGAGGATGACTAGAAAGATTAACAGTGAAGCTGGTGGAACACAACACGAGTGGAAAATAAAGAAAACCAAGTACCTTGAGAACCTAGTGAAACAGCAACTTCATTTTGCTGGCCAAAAATTCATAATGAAAAGTAAAATAAAAAAAAGATCCCATCAATCAGACAAACAAATTAAGTCGAATCTCATTGTTATCTACATCACCAGGCCAGGCAACCAGGGGAGCCATACATAATTTAAAAGGTTAGGGAAGCACTGTAATAATGAGAACAGAGAAATTACAATGTTTGAAGAGGAAAAAGAAGTGAGATCTTTAGAGAAATGAGAAGGTGAAAGCAAGAAGACCTGGACAAGAGACAACATCATTACACAGCAGAATAAGGAACTTGCATAGGATATTGTGTAGGGATCCTTTGGAGTATGAAAGACTTGATTGGAAGAAGCTATGATGTAGGTCACCACAAATGTGTTACACATAGAGGAAGACACTGTGGTTTTATTTAAAAAAATAAATTCTTATAAAAGCTAAGAGTGTTTGTATCTGTAGAGTTCCTAACAAAGCTGCAATATTTCTTATGAGAATGTGGTTTTCCTCTGTTTGAGAGTTTAATTGCCACTGGAACACTATACTTTAGTTCTAAATACTGTTGTGGAATTGTAAATACAGAAGTATAGGCATCTTTTGGGAAGATAGTACTGTTTTTCTCAAAATCTTGTTTAAAATATTTTAAAATATTATAAGATCTGATTTACAACTAATATTTGGATAAGTTTTAGATTTTTTTCTTTTGAAAAGATCATACAGACTATTAATGTCATCATTTTTCAGACAATGTCACAAATAAAAAGGCTCCCACAGCATTCAGAATGCTGGCAAATCTTTCTACTACAAATTTTGGTATTGTCACAGTAGTATAATTGTGGTCTTCAGTGTCTTTAAGGAATCTATCTAGCAGCAAGTTGGCAAAGAATTCTTTTGATAGTTCCTGGAAAGGAAGAAAATACTAAGACAACTTTTGTGCAGAACATGAATATAAATGCTTTTCTAGAGAAAATGCCCTTAATGAATAAACATAATGAAATGTAGTTTTTTATCTACAAATATTTTTTTATGCAGCTGGGAGGAAAGCATGAACTATTAAAATGCACAGTTTATCAAAAACTACTTCGTATTACATAGATAGCAAAAGCAGGGAAGGTACTTGAGAGATACCTGAATTTGTAAAGTGATTCTATGAATATTTGTTCTTTTTTATTTAAGTAGTATCTCTCTTACTGTTCAAAATTTGACTCAAGAGAATTTTCTTCCATGGTTGGAAAAATGTGCACATGTATAATATAAGCTTGGGTCCTTCTTTTAAATGCATGGTATTGTTCATCAAAATAGAAAAAAATTCCTATTAGGTAATTCATTTTAAAGGAAGGGTTCAATAATGAATGAAAATATTGTCGACTCAAATTATGTGTTGTAACTTAATGTATCCATTATTATGTAAAAATACAAGTCTCTTTCACATTTACTGCACTAAACAGTCTAATAATATTCTTTCTATCAGAAGATCTGGTTCATAAATTCCTTTAATAGTCAGTAATCTTCTCTAACTGCTAAGAAATGGCTTGCTTGACCTAATTTTAGCATAATTCCAGCCCTATAGACTCATCTTACTAGTGTTCTTTTGCAGTGTTTCATTTGCCATGTGAGTGTGATAAAAATGTATTATGTGGCCTCAGAAGCATTAATCTTTTGTTTATTTTTTTTCAAGGCTTTAGCTATGGGGATGATGACAGAATACTATCACTATATCTTTACCACACTGGTAAGTAGCTTGTGAAAACATAGTGATGTCATCCAACAAAGACATTACTTTTCTAATTATATTACTTAACAAAGTGGACAAGGTCTCTCTGGAGTGGGGTGTAAGTGCAAGATATTTTCGTTGCTGAGTTTTCTTACTTTCAGGGAAAACTCATCAGGTTGGTTTAATTATTGTCCAACAGTGTGTCCTGAAAACTGATAGACCTGAAAAAAGCATCTGGCTGTAGCACTGCAGCTTTTAACTATCAAGGAGGGTTAAATGTATAACTCATAATTCACTGTTTATTTTATGCATTTTGTCATTTTGGTTTTTAGCTGTTTGTATGTGAAGATTAAGACATTTTAAAATTTACTCATATATTACATATTTTTCATTCAACATTTTACAAGGTGGTTCTTCCCTGTCATGTGATTCATGAATAATTTGGTGTGAATCTGAGCAGCATTTTATTTAACAATTCATATGAGCTTCTTAGGTGCATGAATTATGCAATATTCTTTGGTGTCCACTGTAAATGTAACGTAGAAGGAATTTGATCATTCTTGGATCTATCATTTGAAACAAATGAATATTTAAAATGTCAAGGCTCTTGCAAAACAAACATGTATGTGAAGACCTTTCTCCTGCTCACCACATCCTAAGTAAGAAACAGTTTAAAAATTGATAAAATATTATTCTAGAGACCACAGTCTCCAGAGCTGCACACATTTGTCTGTCTTGAATTTGCGTTCAATTTTTGCAGTTCAGGATGTTTTTTAAAAGAAAAGCATGAGACAAACGTGAGACTGATGTGCCTTGGCAAAACCATGCTTGAACTGACCCATGTTTAAAGTCACATACATGTTTAAGCTCTTGTGAAAGTGAATCCTTTGTGGTTGGGTAGGAGTCCACCTCAGAATCACAAAACAGAAGTTCATGTAAAGTATTAACATGAAATAGCTGTTGGATAGAAAACAAAATTACTTGCAAAGTTCCAAGGCACATCCAGAACAAATACCTGTCTTA
Organism: Passer montanus; assembly: GCF_014805655.1. Classification (NCBI taxonomy): domain Eukaryota; kingdom Metazoa; phylum Chordata; class Aves; order Passeriformes; family Passeridae; genus Passer; species Passer montanus. The sequence continues at coordinate 5,689,989 of NW_024357613.1, read as the reverse complement.
TTTTAGAATGGTAAATTGTTTTGTCACTTATAGATTTAGGATTTCATGCGATAGAATTTCCCTCACTAAATAGATTTCCCTCCATAAAAATGGATTATACATGTTTTGAAGGTTTTTTCTTATTTTTAAAATTTTTTGCCATAGATGAAATTGTCTCTTTGAGTACTATGCTTTCCTTTGGCATTGAATTTTCACTCTTAAAGCTCTATTTAAAAATCAGAATTTTCTGTCATTCTTATTTACTTATTAAAACGTATTTTCTGTGGAGACAAGACTATTATATTGACTTGGAATTATCAAGAGATAATTTACTGTGCATAAACATATCAGAGATTTTGATTTTGCAATGCAGCTCTGGAATCAGCATCAGAAATTAGTTGTTTTAATATATTAATTGCTTCTTACCTGACATGGTGAAAGTCCTGTCAAATAAATTTTCCAGTCACAGTGTTTATAATAATCTTCTGTGTAATCTCCTCTTGATTGATTCAGGATGCAATGCACTGGCTCATTAATATACTGACCTGTGTGCATTTGTAATAAATGTATAATAATAGTGTGTATATTTATTACATTCCAATGTAAACATGAATGTGTTTGGACTAAAAAATTGCATTCAAGGTTCTGACTTCTTGCACAGTAAAAACTGAGAATTTTTTAAACAGAAAGATGTAACACAGTTCTAGTTTTGTCCAATGTTTCCTTTGCAATAAAATGTTTTATTTCTTTGCAAAAAGGATGTGAAGTTATTATAAATGAATTTTGAAACCTGCATATTTTAAATATTGTGAACAGGAAAGTAAATCATATTACTAGCTACAGAATTAAAAATGAGTAGTTATTGATAACTGGTTGATTTTTTAATGGGCTTTGGGATGTTAACAATGGATGTTATATTTGGGGTTTCTGTAGTACAATATTTAATCTTCTTCAGCTCTAGCCAGTAAGCAAAATGGATTCAGGCAAGTGTTACACTTAAAGCTAACTGACAACAAAAATTAAGTTAAAAATTAGATTAATGAATACCTATGAATTATGGGGAAAATTTCTATGTTCAATAGATTAAAATTCTGTTTTAGGGAAAGAATAGATTATGTATAACCTTGATTACATCTTTTTTTCCCCCAGTCAAAACTTGATCTTAAACCTGAGTTTCCTGAAGTCTAGTACTGTTTCTACATTGCTTCTTAAGATTTGATCAAAACACTAGTATAACCTTGAATTTACTTTCTTGAGCTAAAATTTGAATTAGTTTACTTTTTATTAATTATTTTTCCCCCTCTGTATATTTGAGGGCTAACTGTACAGACACATATACAGATATACTGAAAACATATAAATTGGCAAAAGCTATTCTTGAAAAGATGAATTCTTAATCAAAGAAATGTACATATTTGGAAGTATGTTGATGACAGTGAAAAATACTTTTGATTAAATTTAAAGCCATGTACGTTTCTCCTTGTCCCTGCTCACCACCACCCCCACATCCTGCCTATTCTCCTCCACCAATTTATCCTCCTAAGATTAACATTTTTAAGTTTCACTGAGAGTGAAAGCTCAAGGAAATCTTTGTCCAGTTTATTTTATATTTGATGGTTTTGAAATTTCTGTTAAGTTCAAGAACTAGAAATTAATATTAATATGTAGAAATTGAAAAATGCTAGGTATTAATTATTGTAATATTTTAACCTACCTAGAAGGTAGTCTAAGTAGATACAGTTCTGTAATTGGATTAACATTTCCTGAAAGTCTGGTCTTCATCCTCTGAGAATCAGATTACTCCCACCATAAGGGCAGCCACGTTGCTTGCTCTCAGAGACAGGCCCCAGACAAGCAGAACACATTTCCTAACATAAATGGCACTGAAAAATTACCATCTCATCTGGGGAGATGGTCCAACAGTTGAAATAGCAATTGCGGTGTATTACAGAATTTATAAAATGGTGACTTTTTCAGGACCTGTTTGCCTTGGATGTGGAACCCTATCGGTACAGCGGTGTAAATATGACTGGATTCAGAATTCTAAACACAGAAAATACCCAGGTGTCATCTATCATTGAGAAGTGGTCTATGGAGCGCTTGCAAGCACCACCGAAGCCTGATTCAGGTTTGCTGGATGGATTTATGACGGTATGAATACCAGTATTTCGTTCCTTTTTTTATATGTTTGTGAAGCTAAAAAGCAAAATGTAACTTTTTGTTATTAAAAGTGTTTAGAGGTATGTACCCAAATATTATTGTAAACACGAGTCTGAGAGTGATTGTGATGTTTCTGTTAATATTTTGCCAACTGAATACATGACTATATTAACTTTTTTTTTCAAAATTACATGTACAGTATTTTTTTGAAATTATAATACCATATTCTAATTCTATTCTAAAATTCTAAATGTCAAATTCACCTCATTTCCCTAACTTGCTTGTGAAATATTTTTTTTGGGACAAAAATCAAGCAAATGAAAATTGTCTCTTTGTCTACATTTTCTGTTTTATTCATTTAAGATTAATTCATTAATAATGTACTTTCTAATATTTACATAAATCTGGTTTTAAAATATTTTATTAGTGTTATGAACAGGACATCATTACTATCTCTTGTACTTTCTGTGCTTTCAGATTCAACTGATTAATTAATCTGGTTGTTTGTTTTCATTTTTTCCCTTCCATTTTGCCACTAGTCTTTGGCCTCACTTCAGTTCATATAAATCTCAACTATATTCCTGCAAACAAACTTTCATTGCTAAGTTTTGGTGAGTTTCTGCTCATTAGTTGGAACTCAGTCTGGAATTATAATGTCAGGAAGGAAAGTAGTTTAAAAGATATCCTACATTAGGTCTGCTTTAGTCTTCAAATTTGTTGAAAGATTTTCCACTTTGGCCCCTTAGCAATTTAGGTAGTTGGGTTTTCTTTGGCTTTGTTTTTTGTTTTTTGGGAATTTGTCATTGTTAGGTGGTTTTTTGTTTGCCTTTTTTTTTTTTTAGGCATTTCATCTTCAATTTGAAAAATAGAAAATACGTTTTCTTGAAGACAAGTATCTTAGTAATATATCAGGTGCCTAGATTATGTTAATTATTCCACATAACACATCAAATCAACATTTTTTTCCTACTGATAAGGTTTAATGATCTTATTAAGCACTAAATTGCAATCAATATTTTAACAAGTTAGTTTAATTTTTTTCTAGAAAGTTATCCTTTTAGGGAAAAATCCTTTTTTTTAAATGTACTTACTATATATAATGTCTTGAACATAAGGATTTGAAACATTCCAAATTTAATTTGTTTACTAATTTCCTTGCACTGCACTTTACAGATTGCATCACATGATAGTTTAAAAGTTGTAATGTTAATTTCTCTAAATAATTCCAAACAAGAAAATGAACACCCCAAAATCTGAAAGTTGTGTGAAGCCCACATCTGGTTTATATATAGCTGCTACTTATTGCTGTAAGTCATTGTTTCAAGCTGCCTTGTTTGCATTAATACTTTCAGTTCTTTTTTTTTTCCTTTTTGAGTTTAAAATTTGCATCACTTCTTCTTATTCATTGTAGTTGTATATTTTATGTACTGATCAAAGATGTAACTGATCTCAGACCTTTGGATATTTACCAAGATCAGTAGTGATAGTTATTTTATAAGAACATAGGGCCATGGTGAAAAATAATGGAATAATAAATATTGGAATAGAGTTCTGTGGGCCAGTTGCATGTTTTTCATCTCCTGTGGTGCTGTAAAGAAGGTGCTTTTCTCAGAAAATCTTCTGTTGTGAGGCAGAACCCCATAATTGCTATTATATGACTCTGTAAGAATAATGCTTTACATCAGTACTTTGCCTCAGGATAGAAAAGTATAAAAAAGTGCATGAAAAACAGAGTGGCTTCTCTTCTGGACCTGTGAGAGCCCTCTCTGCTCTAAGTGGAACCAAATGTTCATACAAAATGTGATGAATATTTTATGGTCATTCTCTTTGTTGATTAAGCATTTAAAAGTGATTTGATTATCTGGGTTTTAAATACCTAAGAGATGCAGATAGTATTTAAATTACATTTAAAGGGCTAATAATCTTGGCAAACATTATGAGTTTACAGAGTTTTTTTGATCTGGTTCTTAAATACAAAACCTCATCCACAGAGTGTCCATTTGGATGTGTGAGGGAAAGTCAAATCATGATGTCATTGCACAATGTTCTTTCTGTGCTCAGAATAAAATAAACCAGTTTATTGACTTATTACCAGGGAAGTTGTAAAATCAGTTAAGCGTGTAAAATTTGACTTTCATGTCAGTGTTGTTCATGTGTATTTAAAATCAAAAATGGACTTGGAAATCCAAAGACTCTTCACAGATATTGGTACTATGGAGTACTCTAACTGATCTGGACTGGGCTAGACTGGAAATGTGTTTTATTTTCACTGGTTTATAATGGCTACAGCTTAATCAGAAAAAAATAGCAAGAAGACTGCTTAATGGGAACACATTCAGCTTGAACCACACAGCTAAATGCCATTTAATCTGGTTTAAAACACGTAAAATTTGTTCCAAATAAAAATCTGAAGCTGATATAAAGCATTTAGAGACTTCAGATTAACTCTTTTTTGGTGATGTAAGAACAAGCAGTTATGAATTGCAAAGTCTTCTTAAAACACGTAAAATTTGTTCCAAATAAAAATCTGAAGTTGATATAAAGCATTTAGAGACTTCAGTGAAGATTAACTCTTTTTTAGTGATGTAAAAACAAGCAGTTATGAATTGCAAAGTCTTTAAGCTCCAGTGGTATTTGAGTAAGGTACTTCTACCCCAGATTTTTTCACCGTGTTGACTTTGCCCTTATGACAGAACTATCAAAATAATTCTGACATGACTTTTCCTTATTTATGATTCATAGAATTCCAGGTATTAATTGTTGTTTTCAGTAGGCTAGTATAACTGTTTAACTAGTATATAATTTTCCTCCTAATTATTTTACCATTTAGTATCCTAATGGAATAAATAGTTGATATAAAATTTCCTCAATACTATTGAGTTCAATTATGATAGTTTTTCCTTTGTTTCTAAGCTGTTCCTCAGCACAGCTCTGAAAAAGGTGATGGTTTAGCACACCTGAGGGGAAAAGTGATCAAAATCAAATTTTCAATCACATTTCACTCTCAGGATTTCTTGAGGATTTCTTCATATGGACTTTGGAAAAAAAAAGTAAACTATCAGTGCTACCATATTGAATAATTATTAAGTAATAAATGTTTACTTATCAGTACAGCAAAGAAAATAAATGCATTCTCTGATTTAGGAGAGTAACTACAGTACAATTGACTTTGTTTTTTATATGGCTCCACAAAATCTGTAGAAATGTTGAAAATTTCTTGCCATATTGTTTCAGACTATTCACACTTTGCATCGTCTTCTTGAAATAAAAGTGCTTGTGTAAATGTTTATAAAAATTATTTCTTTTAAGGGCTAAACGAATTTATATTAAAGAAAAATGTGAATGTACTTTTAATATGGTATATAGAAGTCCTGTGGAAGACTCACTGGTCACTCTGATTGAAGACATTTTTCCCTCATCATTCACATACTTACAGACCTAATTTGTGCATTTGATGTTTCTTTCATATTTCTTAATAACTGAGGATAATCAAAGTGATACTTGTGCTCATAATGTAGAAATATTAATCAAAATGTGTTGCTATTCAAGTGTATTTGCATACTTTTATCTGTCACACACTTGTGCAGGTGTGAATGTGCCGATGTGGTATAGCTTACTGAGCTACTTAAATAGTCATATTTATTTCTTAAATTTGTAATCTCCTTTTAATTTTAAGTATTCTCAGCAGTCTTGTATTTACTTTGACCATTTTTTTTTTTTTGTATCATCATACTCTTACTAACCAGGAATAAAGAAAATATAGTGCCTATAAAAGCAAACATCACATGAAAATGGGACATGCAATTAATTATAATAAAATTACAGGAATTTATACAGTAAAAATTTTGCCAGAGGTAATAAACCATACCTTTAGAAAATTGTGGAAGAAACGAAGAGTCAAAGATCAAAGTGCAATAACTTACCTTTCTTGCTAGTGGAATTAACTGTATCTAACATTTCAGTATCTATTTCTTGCTTTCTTCTTGTTACTCGAGTGGAAAAAGCCAAAGGAAACAAAAAATATGTTTTTGTCCATTTTAAATACAAATCTAGGGGGTTTTTTTCAGACTAGGAAAACTTTAAAATTAATTCTCACTTGATCCTGCACTTCCTGACTTAATTCAGCAATGCATGTAAGTGAGTTTTTTTAAATTTTACTTACATTTTTCTGAGTAAAATCCAGAATGGCTACTCTGCCAAAATGAAATGGGCAAACATTGATTCAGTCATGCATTTCCCTGTTTCTTACCACCTATTCTTACTTGTTAGCAGTTCAAAAAGCACTTTTAGAAAGTTAGACTCTGGGCAGGGTGGGTTGTTAGCATTTGAGCCTTGTGTTACCCCCATATTACACAACTTCTAACTAGACTGAAGCTCATTAAACTATTCTCTGGTATATGATATACTCATTACTGGTATTTTCCACCAACTTTATACTGAATTCTGAAATTTGAAAGTGATGGGTACTTAGCAACCCCTTGAACAGAATGACTTGGCATTAAAAAAAATACACTATTTTTCAACCAGGTTATGATTTCTTCTGGAAAAATTAACTTATAAGTTAATAAAAAACCCCAAACATACCATAATGAAATAAAGATATTTAATTTGTGTAACTTCAGCTGTCTTTTTTTTTTCTTAAAAAGTTTAGATTTGCAGGGGTTCATTCTTATTTAAGCCTGGAGTGAAAAATAAATTATGAACTTTCCTGCAAAAGGGAAAAATGATACTTAATTATTATGACAATATTTTTATCAAATTCTAACAATATTGGCATCTGTACTGTATAAGTAGAAAAATATTCTGGAAAGCAGATGGGCAACATATTATTTCAAAAACTTTATTTTGGTATTCTTCATTTACTGAGTCTCTACAAGTATTACACAGAAAGAAGAAAAAACCCACAAAACCCTGAGCATAAATACACTTCCACATTTATATGTGACAACCATGATTCACACCAGGCAAAATAGAGCATAAATAAAGTGTTATGAGTTCAGAATTCTTTTGCTCTTCGACTATTAATCTTCACAGTTTTCTGTGCCTCAAGTCAGAATTTAGCATGCATAATTAAGATGACCTAACAAGCCCTGCTGCTTAATTAACATAAAGTTTTCCTTACTAATTGCTTTTGCCTATCATCCAATTCAGCTCTCTGCTTTCTTCTTATATAAAAAAGAGAGTTCTTTTTTTTGTATTCTGACTATTAATTCTATTCTTTAATGCTCACTTTAGTACCTATATATGGGAGGTACAGAGAAGCACTGTGGCACTTCTTGAACGCAAGAGCCAAGGTCGATATTTAGGTGCTTACCCCAGAAAAATCAGTTTGCAGCTGATGCATGTTGTGTACTGCCTGGTGAAATGGAACATTATTTAGTTGAGCATTTTCTCTTTTCACTCCTAATTATTTTTGCCTTTTTTTTTTTTGTTAACTTCTCAGTAAATGAAAATGATAATTGAAAAACACCCCTGAAATTTAGAATGATATTAAATACTCTTGGCAAAATGCTAGAATTTTTTTACATATGTAGAATGGATTTATGGTTCATTTCTGTGCATGGGATTTTCCTTTGTTTCAAAAAATGGGAGATGAAATTTTATTCATAAAGTCTTGAAATTTTTAAAGCTGGTGTATAGACTTCCTCAGCTAAGGAAAATAGATTCAATGGTGTTTTCTTTAAGTAGGCAACTGCAAAGAAGATGCAGAGATCATGAGGAGAGATTCTAATACCTCCATAAATTTTCCTTAATTGAAGAAATGTACAAATGCATTTACTCACAGAGCTTCCTAGGAAATTCATTTTGAAATTAGCCATTTAAAGGGATGCAGTAAAAATCCTGAAGTTACAATTCCTTTGGTATTTGAGAATAAAAACAAAAGAGAGAAAAATGTTGGATTTGTAAATGTGTAGATATGTTTCCCTAATTAGCTCTCCATATTTGAGCACCTAAAGACTGCAGGGATGCATTTATATAATATATTCTTTGTTTTTCTCTTTTTCCCCTGGTTGCAAGAAAACTTCCAGTAAGCAACCTCACTATGTCTAAACCTGTTTTTGTTTTTTGACTGTTTTGTAAAATCTAATTTATCTGAATGTTCTCTTTCTTAGCTTTGTGGGTGTGTTAGTTTAATATTCTCAGAAGCTTTGCTGAAACCAAGGTCAAGCCAAATAATTGCTAAAAAATATGGTCAAACAGCAAGTATAGATGGACAATAATGGTGTATTTTCAGTTGCAATAAATCAATGTGTTTAAAAACCCTAAAAGTTTGTGAGGAATTGGACCAAAGCATGAAGACCATGTTAAATGGTCCCCTGTTATCAGGTATAAGAGCACATTAATCAACAGATTTCCCTGGCTTATTTTTGGTTAAACTAGCTTGCTTAAGCTACTAATGTTGGAAAGGGTACCTTCTTTTTGCATTATAAAGTTTGGAAAGATTAAGAGAGAAATGACACTGAAAACAGGACACCTGAAATTGAAAGAATTATCTGAAACATGAAAATTCAGAATTTACAAAACAGTGTTCAGTTCTTCTATCATGATATAACTGAGGCTTAATGATGTTTTTCATGAAAGAAATAAGTAACTCTCATGTCAGATAGTTGAACATAAATAATTCTGAGTTCATTTTTATGCTGCTCTGAAAGCTAAGTGTCAATTTTCCATATTCTTCATTCTACTTTAAAATGAGCAAACAACAACAAAAAACCCCAAACAGAAACCCAATCCAACCATCCAAAACAAAATGAACCCACCCCCTCACATCAGAATAATATTAATCTAGCTGTTGCTAATCCATTTAAATCAAGGTTTAGGTAAACAGCATGAGCCAAGGAAAAACATGATTTTAAAAAAAGTGAAGTGATAAGTGTAGGTACTAGAATTTAACCAAATAGAGTTAAAATGATGCTCTTAATTACTGACTCAAGAAATCAAGGAGATGCAAAACTGGAAATATACTCTATTAGCATTATTATTATTATTTTTTATGTCAATATGTTTTTAACCTAATATTTTTCTACGTGAATTTAACAGTTTCTGATCTATAGTCTCCAAAATCCATTTTTTGCATTCATAATAAAGGAAGAAATAAAAATATGGTGTAGTTCAGGGTTTTATTTCTGGAGCTGGTCTGAGTTTATCTGTCCTTGATGTTAGTATTTTCAGTGACAGTATAAAAACTATTGAATACCTTGTTGAAAATCAGTAATTTAGTTTTCATAATGGTAAAAAGATATTTGTGAAACTTCAATCTCTTATTTGTACGACAATATGAAAATAACATTTGTATTTGGAATAGCTACTTAAATAATAATTTAGTAACTGCTATCAGGCACTGTGACTGGACAGGAGAATTTGATGAGAAGAAGGTGTTGTTAAGGTTCCTGAGGCTGAAAAGATCAATAAAAAGAAATGTAAATACTTGTTACAGAAATACAGTCTTGGATTCTGATTTAGAGCTTCAAAGAGGACATCTTCTTATGTAGACAGCTTTATAATTATCCCTTTAGCTAAAAGAATTTACTGGATTTGCTGATGAGATGTGTTTAGTAACAGTGTAGCAGCAAATGTGTACTTCAAAGGAAATACTAAACAATTACTCATTACTGCATTACAAGCTAAGAATCTCCCCTAGGCACAGTGAATTTTGTGAGTTTAGGGACTGTACAGAATTTCATGCTGTAAGATGTTTTAGAAATGATTTGTCAGCTATTTTGGGAATTAATTGCATTATTTAATATGTGAGTACTGTACACAGTAACTTTTAGAATTTTAAAAACAGGATAGATGAGAAACCTGTCATCATATCCAAAAGGATAGCTACGTCCAAGTGCTGTATAGCATTTAGCAGAAATTGCAGTTTCTCTTCTATGGCAGATTTCATTGAATTCTTTCAGATGTAGTTTGAGGATATATGTATGTATTTATAAATATACTAAGATTGCCATTGATTTATATCACACTTTCATGTTAGCAGTCTGCATGCTGCTGCATCTTTACGAAGCAATAAAGGGAATTCAGTGTGACAGCAAGTAGGGAAATAGCACAGCTTGTGCAACCTGCAGGATCTCCTGCACAGTGTAGAAGAGTAGCTGAAGCACAGGTTGTTTTTTGACATAGGAACTTGAGTGCCTTTTCTCAGGAAATATGCACATGTCTGCACTGTATGAAATTTAGTTTAGAACTGCAATTAAGAAACTGTAATCTGTCAAAGATTATGTTTCTAAAGAAGGGCAATGAAGCTGGCAAAGTGTCTGGAGCACAGGTTTTATGAGGGTTGTATGAGGGAGCTGGAGCTGTCTAGCCTGGAGGAAAAGAGGCTCAGGGGAGACCTTATTGCTCTCTACAGCTGCCTGAAAGGAGGTTGTAGACAGGTGGGTGTTGGTCTCTTCTGCCAAGTAACAAGTGACAGAACAAGAGGAAATGGCTTCAAGTCATCCCAGGGGAACGTTGGATTGCATATGAGGAAAAATTTCTTCCCAGAAAGGGTGATCAAGCAATGGAACAGGCTGCTTAGAGAAGTGGTGGAAATACCATCCCTGGAGGCATTTAAAAATCTTGTAAATATGGCACTTAGGGACATGGTTTAGTGGTGGAATTGGCATTGCTGGGTTAATGATTGGATGATGTTAAAGGTCTTTTCCAATCTAAGAAATTCCATGCTACTATGAAAGCATTTATCTTAGTATATGCATTGTGAAAAACATTTTAATGGTTTATGTATATACTATGTTTATTGTAAATTTTCCAGAAAAGTGAGCCAAAAAAAAGATTTCTTTCATTCTCTTTCTTTGCTGTTATTTTCAGAACTTGCCTTGAGTGGCATCTTAACTAGAACTGATAATCAGTGGACTTACCTGCAGGAATTATCATTATGGCTACCATTGTAGAATGTGGAATGGTGACAGTGTAGGCATGCCAGGTTAAGCAGCAATGTAAATAATATAATTTGTGGAGAAATGGGACCATCAATTTAGTCATTATTGTGTGCTTATCAGCTTCACAATGGCACTGCCAGTTAGGACTGGCAATGTACTACACTTAATAGTGACACTTAGAAGTATGTTCTAGGTACAATCCTCATCCTTTGGAAATCAGCCTATGGGTAATTTGGCTAACCTTTAGTTTGCTACACGCATTCCTGGCTGAGATAGGGTAAGCAGAAGAAGAGCTACCACTTTTAAATTTTTATTTAAAGTGGAATATTAAACACTACATACCGCAATGGAGCGGAAAAGAGTGAAAATCATATATAAATATTTGTCTCTGAATATTCAGATGGTTTTTTTGGATGTTGTTTGGTAGGTGGAACAGTCTTCATTCATTATATGCTTCTGGTCTATTAAAACCAAGAATATGCTCTTTCTGTCTCTTACTAATTAATACTTTTTAATTATTGGACTAGTTGATGTAGCTGGTAGAAATAAACAAACTTCTAGCCAAATAAACAAACTTCTTGTAGCTCTACCACATTCTCTGCTGAAGAACCATGAGTGTACCTGTTTGAATTTTTGCCTTTTTTTCTCAGTTTCCAGATATTTAGAGATTTATCTCTGATGAGAGATATTCCCCTAATTTTTTGCTTATCTCAAGTCACAGCACACTTTCTGCTTTTAAGGGGGTTCATATAGTACATATTACCTTCATGGGGACTTTATTATAATAAAGACAAAATAGTAGTTTCTTGAATTAATTTTCCTAAGGGATAACGTTATTTTCTGTCCAGAACATCATGGACTCCATTTTAGAGCTTTAGAGATCCACAGTATATTTTGCTTGGCCTCCACCCTTCTGGCCCTTCAGATGACTAAAGGCCTCCTAAAAGTCCAAATTCATGTCTGCTCACCTTTGGTGAATGTTTTGTCTCTTCTTCATATTTAAAATTATGCTATGTGCTTGACATAGTCAAGCCTTAACTAGAATTGTAGCAGTCAATGTATTTTCCACTTAAGGAATCTAGAGGTGTCACAAACACACATAACAGAGCTGTTAAACAGTGCCTAGGAAAATTCAAGCCTCCACCCAAATTTCCATGAGAATACTTTTATGTCAGGCTGGAAACAAAATGAACATGCTTTCATTTATATAGTTTCTCTGTGAACATGAGGCCTCTACTTTCCCAAGTGACTGAGCATAGGAGATAGGTGAGAAACATGTACTGGATGCACTAAAGAGAATTAAGTGTCATGATGCTGTGAAACAGAGATTTCAGATTTAATACTCCCACTTACTAAGGCCTGAGTATATGCATAGTATTTTAATACTAGTGATAATGCTGTAACCTAATTCTGATGATGAGAATCTCTGCAATTTCCTGGAAATAAATACTAAAATTTCAGAATTTTCTTATTTTGATGCTGTAATATAATTTGTTCAAGCCTTGTGGTGAAATGCTACTGGGAAAGCATTATTTTGTAAAGTATATTCCATGCATGAGGTTTCTATATATATAGCTTATAGAAACAAAATCCCATTTTATCTGTTTGTCATATGTAACAATGGATGTGTTAACCATTTCGTCTATTTATTAAGCTGTTTATTGAGGCCTCAGTTCAACAAAATGTTCACTTTTTTTTTTCTGAAAAAGCAATGCAAACCTTTTCAAGTAGTTCTGCTGAAGTGGACTACTTTGACACTTAATGTGAAGTATATAATTTGTTTAAATGGGACTTCAAAGGTCACTCATAAAAAAATGTTTTATGTAAGTTACTTTGTTGCACCTCTTCACTTCCATATTTTGAGGAAAGAAAGAGAATTTCAAGGTATTTCTGATCACAAGGAACGATTTTTTCAGTGTCTTCATGATAGTAGACATAGTTCAGAAAACACCATTTTTCAAATAATGGATGCCTGATGACATAATTGTTTTCAGTGTTGTCTACATAAAAGAAACAGCATCAGACTTTAGATAGCTTTAGACTATTTGGATTTCTTTACCTTCTATTTGCTTAAAATTCAGGATGGTTATTCTAATGCAATTCCAAAGTTTGAGTAAGATTGTAAGTAGAATCCAAATAAAAATAACTCTGTATTTAAAGGAATAATGTGCTCTGTTCAACTGTGTCTTGAAAATCTTCAGTGATGAGAACTTCATCATATCCCTGGGGAAGTTGTTCCCTTGATTGTTCTTGCTGTAAACAAATTCTTTTTCAAGATGAAGCTTATTCCAGTGTATCTTCTACCCATTGTCCTTTGTCCTCCTCATCTGGGTCTTTGCCAAGAAAGAGTCTCTGTCCTCTTTGTAGCTGCCCCTTTAGTACTGAAACACTGTGATGAGATCCCTCCTAAGCCTTTCCTTCTCCAGGAACAAAAGACCTAAATCCTTTAGTCTTCCCTCAGAGCGCAGGTTTCCAGTCTTCTGATCATTTTTGTGGTGATCCTTTGGACTCTATCTATTGTGCTTGAGTCTTTTTTAAATTTTTAATTATGGGGATCACAGCTAGACAGGGTGCTTCAGATGTAGCCTGACAGATGTCGAGTAGAGCAGGATGGTCACATCTCTATCTCTGTTAGTAATGATCCTGAGAATGCAGCCCAGGATCCAGTTTTCCTCTGCTACTGCAAATTCTTGTGGCTGGCTCATCTTCAGCTACATGTCCACAAGGACTTCAAAGTCCCTTTCAGCAAGGCTGTTCCCCATTCATGAAGATTCTAACCAGTACTGGCTTCTTTGATTATGTCATCTTTGCACTATTTCTTAAATTGCATGATAAATTGAGTTGGGTAAACTTGTTTTCAACATCTAGCTGAATATAGAAACTTAAATACTGACATGCCACTTTCTGTTCAATCACTGATGTCATTCATGTAAGGTCCTCAGCCTAAGGTTTATTATATGATCATGAATTGCAAAACTAAAGTCAATATTCATGGAAGGAAGCATTTCTGTCTGGGGTGAAAGGTCTATAGCAAAATCTGGGAGCAATTAGAAAGGCTTAATTTTCTTCAGTACGGTTAGAGATGTGCTTAATTTTGATTTTGATTGGCCCATTTCCCACATTTTGGAAATTAACTAGGAAAATAATAGCACAAACTTATTTTTTAAAATTGAATATTCTTCTTTTAATGTTTGTATGAGTAGGGTTCTCTGCCTTAATTTGCTGGGTTTAGTCTTGATGCAATATTCTAGATGAAAAAAATTAAATTTATCTTAGGTTGCATTAGAGAGTGTTGTCTCAGTGTTTCTTTTAGCAATGAACATGCTTAGATTTTTTTGACTTTACCGTTCCACATTTGGCCTATTCATATACTAAATACTTGTCTCAAATAAAGACCATTTAGAGACAGGTGCCAGTAATGTTAGAAAATTGTGTTGAAACAATTTAAATGTGAAGATCTTGAAAGATGTTCTCTTTATATGAAAAGTAAGTCATAAGGGCTCGAGTGCAGCTGTGTTCTATGAAGCAAACTTTCATTTGATTTATTTATAAATTGGAAAATAAAGGTCTTCACAGGTAGCTTTGCAAAGCTGAACATAAAGCTCAAGTTAAGAAAAAATACTATATTTAGCAAGGAAAAAAATTGTATTAGTATTTAAAAGAATATTTTAAAATTACTGTAAAAAGAAGTAAATTATGGATACAATTTTTCTGGAGAAAGATGAAAATGTGAGAACTGTATTATTTTCTGTTCCCACATAACAAGAAGCTATATGTGTGTTAATTTAACAAAATCAGCTGTGTTAGTTTAAAATCTGAATTACTGTTAATTATATAGAAGTTACTCTGAGCTTGATAAAATCATATTAGGGTTCATTCCTAAAAATAAAAGCTCAACAAAACACAGATGTGATATACTAGGAAATATGCAAGTGAGAGATGAATAGTTAAACTTTGAAGTGTGAAATGCCATAACAAAGTCTATGGCTACTAAAGTTTAATTTGTATGTTAAAAAATCTGGAAAAACACATTGGTAGAAAATCAGTGAATTTTACATACAAATATATCAGTGAGTTTTATATACATATATATATGTGTGTGTTTGATTTTCTTTATCTTATGGGTACAAGTACATATTCTTTTTACATTTGGTCAGAAAATAGTTAAGCATTGGAAGAGGCTTCAGAGGGAAGTCGTTGAGTCACCATACCTGGAGGTATTAAAAATGTAAATCTGGTGTTATGAGACATAGTTTAGTGGCTGGACATGCTGGTGTTAAAGATCTTTTCTGAGTTAAATGGTTGTATGTTCTACATTGAATTTGTTCAATGCTGTTGGATGGAATCTGAGTGTCAGGGACCTGTATTGATTTTCAAGTAAGATCAAGGGAGAAAATCCATCGGGAGAGCAGTGGGAGATAAAGCACCATCAGGAGAGACTCTTTACTCTCTGAACACCAAGGATCATACAGGTTAGAGAAAAATATTGAAGGTCTTTTTCTGGGAATATAAATTAGTGGTAAGCAAGATTGTCAGAACTGAGGGGTTTGAGCACTTGTACAATGAGGAGAGGTTGAGGGAACAAGTCTGGGGAAAGAAAGGCCTCTTAAGGACCTAACATTAGATTAGGGGGGATTATCAAGAAGACAGAGACAAGATATTCCCAGCAATGCATGGCATAAGCATGAGTGCAAAGGCATAAACTGAAAGAAGAGAGATTTTGACTGCATTTAAGGGAAAATGTTTTCACTATAAGAAAAGTAAAGCAGTGGAAAGGATTGGTCAGAGAGGTTGTTGTAGTCTCCATCCATGCAGGTTTTTAAAACCTGATAAAGTTCTGAGTAAGATGTCTATTCCTAGAAAAGACACTGAAAATAATGTAAAAGGTGCAAGATGTTGGACTAGGGAAGTCCTGTGGTCTCTTCATCTTGAATTGCCTTATGATCTTTATTTTATATTCAACAACTGTGGCTGTTCTCTGAGAGGTTAATCTCCAGCATCTCTGAAGAGCACTGTTAGATCTGAGGGAGCCTCTTCATAAAGAACAGCAGTTAAGAGTAATGAAATTGAAAATTCTCCTCCATATTCATGATGAATTGTAGCTTGATCACACACATACAATATAGTTTATAAACCAGAGTACCACTGCTAAATTTTCTTCTAGAAATTACCCTCCTCTTTTGGGGGAAGTATCTGCATTGTTTCCTGCAGGTTTTATTAATTTTAATGTCAAGGGACATGTACATTTTTCAAATTCCAAGAAAACCTCATCTAATATAGCGTGATCTCAAATACAATTTTTAAGCTTACACGATATCACAGAAGGTGTGTTAGAATGTATCAGTCAAGATATTATCAGACTAATGCTAATGCCTAAATACTCAGTAAACACATTCAGTGATAGCTGTATCTCTCCTAGAAGCCCCTAAAATGTGCTTTTGCTAGATGTTTACAAGGCATGTTGTTGAGCTTTTTAAGAATGTCAAAATTGGTGATCATTACAGCTATCCATTCACACAGACATTATTATGTCCTAAACAAATAAACTTTAAAAATGCTGAGAATTGAAAAGGGTCCAAGCATTTAAAATAATGAGCATACCATTAAAAGAAACAATGAGAAACCTAATAATTCCAGGTTTTGGTCAGAACATGACTGGTTTGCTGTATTTTAATATGAGAAGAATCATGAATTCAGCTTGTCTGTGCTGCACAGACATAGGTCAATGTGCCTGTCTCCTTTTAGCAGCTGTTGAATTGGCAACCTTCCAGAAAGCTTGGTGGCAAATCATGTAGAACCTTCCCAGGAATGACTAGTGGTCTGCTAAGTTTTCCAGCAGTGACTTGGCATATTCAGACATATTCTTAAATGCTGGCAGCCATGTCTTAGGCTTCATTTGTTTCTGTTTGCAGATAAACTGCCCAGAGAGCAAGTTTAATATCCTTTGCCTGTGCTTCAAAAGGAGCTGTACATACATATTTCCTAATGAAGAAGATGCCTAAACAGTATGTGTGGAATTTGCCTCTCCTAACTTAATCCATGTCAAATTCAAATGTCTAGTAATTGCTTATATTACCTTTTCAGTCACTGCAGGAAAAATAGAGAAAATTTTTGTAAAACAGCTGCATAGACTATATTACTGAAGAGGAGTCTATAGGAAACCTACATGATTGACTGGCCATTTTAAATGGCTGAACTTAGAGGAAATTATTCCTTTCTGATGTATGTGAGTTTTGCACATACAGATATCTCCACAGTTTTTACTTTATTGTTCTTTGACATTTGAAATTGTCTTTAGAGTTCTAATCTGCCTTGCCTGCAGCTGTAAGGAAATACTATTTAATATGGACTATATTACCTTGGTGCCCTATCTTGAATCAATTATTACATGCACACCAAGGTGGTGATGTATTTTGACAAAATAACTAAAAATGCATAAAGAATACAGCAGAATCTTTAAGTAAATAACATTACTTGTTTTGTGCCTAAAGCACAAGAACATTGCTGTTTTTAAGGGTGGTACCAGAATGTCAGTTGTCAGAACTCTCTCAACCTATCCAAGAGTGTGTTGTCATTGTTGTGAACTCTTGCAGATTTTACCCCCCTGAAGGAACTTCTTAACAATTCATCTGTTTGGCTAGGACTCAGTTAGCAAAGTTAATAACCATATCAAGGACTATGTCACTCTACACTGCTTTCTTCCTGGTGACATTTAGTGAAGACTGTCACTCCTTACCTGTTCAGATCAACCTGAGAGTATTTTGCAGAGACTTGACAAAATTTTCTCCGTGTTGCATTCTGTAAATCTGAACAGTTTAGTTCTTGATAGAGATGGAAAGAGGGAGGAAGTAGGTTTGAATTCTTGAAAGAGATACAGCAGTGTTTTTTGTCAGAAAAGTACACAAACCTCCAGAACTTCGGGGTTCATAACTCCCTAATTGTATAGAGTACTAAAAATGTTTATGAAGTTCCTTAGCATTTTCAGACTAGCCCAGGGGTTGCTCTGCAGAAGCAGAACTTCATGGGTTAATTTATTATGATGCTAGTTTTTCAGTGTGTCTTTTCATTGTCTGGGCAACAACAAAAATACAAGTTGGTTGTTTTTATATTTTTACCAAACAAACCCACAACAAACCCAAACCAAATAAAAGCAAAAACAACAAAATGAAAAAAACCAAACACCCATCTATATCCTAGCACTAGTCTATCAACTTCATGTGACCTGGAGGTCTCCAGCGAGCAAAATAATATTATTTACCTACATCTATTTGTGATTTAGTCCATTCAAGCAGTGTCCTGTGGGAAGGAAAACAAGGGAAATTTTTTTTTTCTGAGTAAGTGTGAGCCATTAAATAGGTCAAGATTAGATATGAGACCTTCAACAGCCAGTAATGGAACAGAATTAAGTCTTCTGATTTCACTAGGTAGTTGAATGTACTAATGGAGGCACCATGCTGGGAAAACATACATTTTCTTTGGAATTTCTTATGGAGAGGTGATTGCCTATTATGGTATGAATAGATTTGCTAGATGCCTAGGCATTTTCTGAAAGAAAATTAAGGCCCCCTCTACCAAAAAATGGCTCACTGGAAGAATGTAGTAGTCGTGAAGTAAAATTTGAAAACAGAATCTTTCTTATTTAATAGTTCATTGACTTTCTTCCTAGAGCTGTTGTTCCCAACCTGACTACTATGGTCTTTATTTTCATTCCCTAATCAAGCTCACGCTGTTTTAATCTGACTTGGGAAGATTATTGTATAATTGCATTATACATGCAATTGTTTTATTCAATTTGGCCATCTGTAAATCCCACCTTGTCTTCTGTATAAGTTTCAGTATCTTCTGGTATCCATTTGTGTCTCAAAATATTCAATATTCCCTGGATAGTTCTATTATGTGACTCTACAAGAAGGGCATTCATAATTTTTTAAAAAATTAATTATTCAGCTTTTAGAAGGATAAACACATTAATGTTGCTTCTGAAACTGCATAAAATTGTTACTGTTTATGGTATAAGGTGAGCTGATACACTATTTTCAAAAATAAAAATAAAATCTGATTAAGATGTTATTTTCTTTGTAGTGCTAAGTTTGTTACTCTTCTGCTGGTATTTCTGACCAGAAAAATATTTTTCCTATTTTTCTCTCAACTACAAAAGCTCTCAGCTCTCCCTTCTTAGAAAGCCCTATTCTGAAAAAAAAAAAATAAAAAATTCGTTCCATCAGTCCATAAAAGATGCTTGGAGTAAAAGGCATAAGTAATCTCCATGTATCAAATAACTCAGAAAAGTAGATGTTGTCCAGCATGAGTTCTCTGTCTACTGTGCATGCTAAACTTTCTGCTCCACTTTCTTTATAAAACCTACCAATGTATCACTAACTGATATTGTATTGTAAAATCAGATTTTCCTTGATTTACAATACAGGAACAACTGTGATTAAAGCTCTGTATTTTTCAGAAGTAGGCGTAGTAAGAAAGGGATTATGTCTAGAGTAACATCATAAGTAGATAACAGGACTTTAGTAAACATAAATCTATAGAATCATCAAATGGTTTGTGTTGGCAGGGACCTTCAAGGCTCATTTAGTCCAACCCTGCTGCCTTAGGCAGAGACATCTTTCACTAGAGTGGGTTGCTCAAAGCACCATCTAACTCGCCCTTGAACACTTCCAGTGGTGGGGCATCCAGAACATCCCTAGGCAGCCTTTTCAGTGTCTGAACAACTTCATTGTAAAGAAATTCTTCATTATATCCAGTCTAAATAATAGTCTTAAAAATTGTTGTGAAAGACTTCCTTTCTAAACATATACAGGTATTCTAAATTCTTAAGTCTAATCAAATTGTGTTATATATGTATATAATAGGTCATACTTAAAGATTTGAATGGAAACAATTACAAACTCAAAGTCCTTTCAGAAACGTGCAATGTGTACCCCTTTGTAGTCAATACAGTTTTAATTCATAATCCATATGTAGTTTTAATTCTGGTACCTGGCATATGAGGTGCTTTCCTTTTGGTGCCAGAACTGTAAACTGGACAAGAATTAAAGAGCAGGTGCAAAGCTCTCTTTTTGACTGTGAATTTCTTACTAGAGAAAAAGTACTTTGAAACATAGAACTGTATCATAGAAGCTGATAGAGTATAATCTGCATAATTTCTTTTTGATTTTCAGTGCTTTATTTGGGATACTTCTCCGTTTTGGGATTGTAAACACACTGAAATATTTGTCTCCTTTAACTCCTATATATTATTTTTGTTCTATGCCCTCTCTTTAATATGTTTCTCATGCCAGTATTTAGATCTAGTTTTAGATTATACCTACTCCAAAAAAACAACTTTAAATACTTAGAGTAGGTTTTTGAGCAGTATCGTTTGTCTCTTTGGCAGTGTAGATTCAATGATTTCTTGTAGCACTAAAGGTAGTAGAGATTAACTGTTTTCACAAAGAAAAATACTCGGTAGATAATAGACTTTTTACTGGAAGTAAATCTTCAGTTACATTAGTGTTGCCTTTATGAACAATCTTTTGGTTGTTGTGAAAGCTAGTGATTTTCCTTTGGAGAAATGGAAATAATTTGGGAACACCTGATTGATAGATAGACTATTTATATGTCTATCTAATAAATATGTCTGTCTAATAAACAATCTGCTGAGATGTAAATTAATTTGTACTTAAATGAGCATGAAGCAACAATCATTCATGGAACTTTAATGGGTTCAAAACACCACCCATTAGTGTGGATTAGGGATGTAGAAATCAAATTTATTTTCACAGTGGCTTGAAGAAAATTTTGAAAAATCTCAAAATAAAGATTTAATTAAAATTAATTTATTATTTCAGCAATTTTATTTTTTAAAGGTGTTCTTTTTGTTGGGATTGATAACTTGGTTTTTCTTAGACACCATGATTTTTAAAATTTATTTTTAGAGAAGATGCTCATGAAATGGAGACCTGTTCTCTTCTACACATGGTCTTTCAGAAAATGGCTAGAATTGTGGTAGATTTAAGTTCTCAGCATTCACATAGTATGAACCTGACATCATACATTTAAGCAAGGAATTTAAGATAAAAATACTGTGGTATAGCATATATACTCTTCCTTAGAGAGCCAAATCTCATAATGTTTTTGGATTTAAATGCTTATGTTGCTAATAATTGCTTTGGCTTTTCTTCAGATTCTTGTTTTCTACAAAGAAGAGGGAACTGCTTACAAAGGTAGATGTTTCTCATAAGATAAAGAGAAAATAAAGGAATAAAGCAGACTCAGAATTAACTTTTCACTTCCTCCTGGTGGAGTGGCAGTTGGAAGTGTCAGAATTCTGTTGTAGGTATTTCCTATAATGCATTGCCCTCTTAGCAATATTACTTTGACTGCTACAATAAATATACCTGTGACAATTAATACGTCACCAGAGATGATCTGAATTTTCACCAGGATCACTAGTCATTGAAATAAGATTCTAATGACTCCCTTTTATCTGAATGAGCAAAAATTGCTGCAGCAAATCCATATCTAGGTATTGATAATAGGACTCAAATCCAAAACAATTTCAACTCAAAAAAAGTCTGAGAAAGGTTTGTTTTTTGCAGCATTAAAATACATTCTCACTGAGGAATTATTTTCTTCTCACTGGGAAAATTTTAGGCAAAATAACGGTTTCCTATATCAAAAATACTTGGAAATGCATATAAAAGTGTTTTAATCACCTTAGGAAAGAAGATGATTTCTGTAACTAAAATACCAACAGAAAAGGATCCTTACATATTTGTCCATCCTAAAGCTGAAAACACAGCCTGTATTTTATAAATATTTATTATACTGAAAGCTAATTCTGTTTTATGACTATATTGAGCTTACACAATTCTTGGTGGAAGTTCAGACAGAGAATTGCCTGTAGTGGTAGAAACACTGAGTAGTGTGTATTTGTCACTATATATATTCACAGCTTGAATTTTGCATGAACTGAACTTTGTTTGCCCTACAGCAAGTTGTAGATTTTATGAACCATTGTACTTCAAGTAATACGTAAATGTGCTTCAAATTCCAAAAATAACATAGAAAATGACTGTATTTCTTGTGTTCTGCTAAGACCATTATGAGTTGGCACTGAAATAATACAATGGCTGTACTTGTTTTGCTGCCAGTAGTGTGACCCTGGCTGCTTGATTGATTTTACTTCATTTCATTGTTACAACAGTATAAGTAGAACCTTGAGCAGCAACTGTAGGAAAAGCTTCTTTCTTATGGATTTGTGTCTTTTAAGTATTTGAGGCACTAACAGTTGTCAGTGAATTTTTACAACGTCTCTCCTGTGAAGTCAAGACTGATGAGTCAGCCATTGCCTCAGTGAGTTATTCTGCCAGACTTCTTTTATTTGCCTCTTTTCATCTACGACTTTTATGTATGTGAAGTCTCTCTCTTAATATCACATCTGGAAGAAAGTGGAGCCTTCTTTTTCTAACACATGCCCCTCCACTGCTGTTAGTCTTTCTCTTGTCAATCCAACTCTTGATGGCTGACCACATAAGAGCTAGTAACGAATGTTTATCCATGTTTTGGGGTTTTTTTACTCTTTTTTTTTGGTGTGCTTTAAATAGTGATGGCAAATATTTTTATGTTATATATAAAGCCATTAAAAATTTCTTTCCGACTGTCTACACTGATAGATATTTCTTGAATATTGCTATTACAGTTGGAAGAGAGAAGTGGAGTAGGAGTGCAGAGAGAGATTGATTATTTAGAGGTTAAATGTTTATCCTGTGAAACTATTTTGTTTTTTTCCACAAAAGAAACGGAACCAGTAAAATTACTAACAGTAAATAAACTGAAATGTTAAGCCTTACAAGAATAGATGCACATTATGATTGGCTCAACTAAGTATTTTTCTACTTTTTTCAATACTTTTCCACATATTAAGATCTGTTCTTCTGACTTGAAAATGTAATGTTTACTTTATTGTGTATTTCCTAACAACTACCAGACGTTTAGTGTTAATATTGTTTTATATCTTCATTCAGTCTTGTAAATAACTTAATACCTATTCAGAATGGTAAATATAATTACCATATAGTGACTATAGTTTTGGTCCTTAGCAAATATGCTGTAACTGATAGTAAGAGGACACCTCATAGCAGCCATCCAGTACTTCATGGGGGCATACAAGGCAGCCAGAGAAGGACTCTTCATCAGGAACTGTACTGATAGGACAAAAAGTAATAGGTTTAAACTGAAAGAGGGGAAATTTACATATAGAGGAGAAATTCTTTACTGATGGTGAGGTTGGTGAGGCACTGGAACACCTTGCCCAGAGAAGTTGTGGGTGTTCCATCCACAGCAGTGTTTAAGGCTAGGTTGGATGGGGCTTTAAGAAACCTGGTCTAATGAGAAGTGTCCCTGATATTTCCCTTAGAAATGACTCCCCAACAAGGATGTTGGAACTAGATTATTTTGAATGTCCTTTCCTTTGTGATCCTGTAGATGTGCTGTAATTGTTCACCTATTATACAGATATTTTTTTACAGGCTATTAATTTTTACACATTTAAAATTTAAAAAAGTGACAAATGAGAGTTAAATACCATTTCTCTACATAGAAGTATATTCTATACCTTCTGTTACTGTTTACTTCTGAATTTATGTCTCATATAGCAGTTAATAGTCAGAAGTGCCATACTTTTCTTTAAAATCTGGGGTTTATCTATTAATGAAAATACCACGCACTCACAACCCAGAACCAGAACATGCAAAATTTAATTAGTGATTTTTTTTTTCACTTGATTTATGGGGCTGTCACCCTAGGACAGGGGCGTACTGTTTAATCTCCCTTGGTTATGAAACTGTTTTCTTCCACACCCATAACATGTGCTATCCAGCTTCCTGCTTGCTGTGAACTTGTAAACCCCTTCAGTATGTGATTGATGAATATGAAATTGAATCACAGGACACAAAAAAGTGGCATAGACATGGCTATGCAGACGTGATTTATAGGTATAGTCTAAAAAATCTGTCTGAAACTGGAGTTTTCAGAAACTGGCTTTGAATAGGACTGGACTGCTTTCTGGCATGCAGTGATTTGAAGAAAGCTGCCTTTGCAAGATCAGATTTTTTATGTTCAGAGAGGAACAGTGTAGATGTATAACCTCTCAACAATTTGATCACCAAACTAATGACTTTGTTCTAATGAACATGACAATAGGTAAAAACAGAGAGAGATAAAGGCTGAAGAATTGTAAAAATATTATTGATTTTGATGTATACCTATTTTAAGACCTAAAAAGTACAATAAGAAACATCTGAAATACAAAAATTATTTATTTGTAGTAATTCATCTATATGTTAAAGGTACATTAGGACTTGGGTCCATTTTTTGTGAAATTAAATTGAGTGTATATTTTCAGTCTTTACTCTGTATTTCTGAGAGGCGTACTTTTAAAAATCAGAATTGATATTTGACAGAATGACTTGAACAAACAAGCTTAAAGACTGGTGGATTTCTGGAGAGTGGTAAAAAATATTGAGACCTGAGAAAGCTAGAACTGCATATTAACTTAAGTTTCTAAGCTTTTTTTTTCTAAATTCAGGTCAGATTACTCTGGTTACTGTATCCTAAAATGTGGTTTATGGCTATGTATAAGGTCCAGATATGAACTTGGTTCATTAGACACAAGTCTTTCAATATCAACAAGTCCTGAATTTCAATGATATTTTTCTTTGTAGATATATATAAAGCACCCTGTGATTGTTTTTCGTTTTTGCTATAGGCTGTGAAAATAATCCACTGTTTAATTTATTAATTTTACAAAAACTTTTAAAATTATTTTTGCCTCAGCCATAAATAATATATTATTCAAATACAATTTTACCTGGAAGAGATGGGAAGGAGGAAGAAGAAAAGAGTGATTGGCTGCTGCTTTTATGAGAGTAGAGATAGTGTTTTACTTGGAGTATGTATTATTCATGTGTGGAATTCTCATTTGTTTAGTTCATTATAGAAATTAAATTAGAAATTACTAATAGAAGTCAGCTATCCTCTGTAGACACAACCCCCCTAAAGACAGTGCACAAAGCTGTTATTCAAATCTATGAATAATTATGTCTAAGTGTAGACTGGATATCTAACAGAATCATAGAATGAAGGCTTTTTTTTTAATAGGCTGGTAGGTTTTTCTTCAGAGATTGAGCTTTGAAAAATTAAGTAGATAGCTGAAGTTCTGCACTGAATGCCCTTTTCAAAAGGCTAAAATTTTAATTCATGGATTCCAATGGAATATCTTTCAATCTAGCATAAAATATTTTTGCCTTGTTTTAGCAAAGGATATTATAACCCCCTCTGTTGGTCCAGAGTTTTGTATGATTAAATGATTTCTCTATATATGCAGTGCATTTTTAGGTATCTGTCTGGTGCAGATGTAGACACACTTCAAAGGCTAACACTGTTCAGAGAAGAGCAAATATTTTCTCCTAATATTTAAAAATATAAATACATTACATCCATTATATAGTATAATGGATATACATATATATAATATATAATCAGAAAAGTTTATCTACTAATTTGAACAAGAGACCTAAATCTTGTGTGTCTGGCTGGGATTGTTTTATTAAGAAATTCAGTAAAAAACAACAAAAATTGTTAAACCCAAATTTGGAGTAACGTTTTTCCTTCTGATATATGAAAGCTATTCTTAATTAATGCTAGGAAAGTATAAATCTTTTATGGACAAAACTGCAACTGGGCATTAGAATTTTAATATTTCTCCTGTGTCCAGGTTTAATGAATACTGGGAGAAAAAGTGAAAAGAAAAGAAAAGAAAAAGCATACACTATCTGTATAACTTGTAATTTTTGAAGAAATTTTTCTTATTCCGCTTTACTCAGACATCAGAATTTTACTTTGAGCCATTAAGGACAGGGATGTGATTCAAGACAACAAGGACAGCTTCACCAAGGGTAAGTCCTACCTGGCCAACATAGTGGCCTTCTACAATGGAGTAAATGTATCAGTGAACATGGGAGCTGCTACAAATGTCAGCTGTCTGGACTTCTGTAATGCCTTTGACACAGTCCCCCACAAAACCCTTCTCTCCAAATTGGTGCGAGTTGGATTTGATGGGTGGATGGTTTGGTGGATAAGGAGTTGATTGGATGGTGACATCCAGAGGGTAAATGCCAATGACTCAGAGCCCAATGGGCATCAGTGACAAGGGGTGTCCTTTGGTACACCCTCAGCAACTTCGCAGATTACACTGAACGGTGTGGTGCAGTTTACAGGCCTGAAGGACACGTTGCCATCCAGAGGGACCTGGACAAGCTCAAGAAATGCACCCATGGGAACCTCATGGGGTTAAATAAAACCAAGTGCAAGGTGCTGCTCCTGAGTGTGGGAAAATCTGCTGTCAATACAGGATGAGGAATGAAGGGATTGAACGGTGTGGTGCAGTTTACAGGCCTGAAGGACACGTTGCCATCCAGAGGGACTTGGACAAGCTCAAGAAATGCACCCATGTGAACCTCATGGGGTTAAATAAGACCAAGTGCAAGGTGCTGCTCCTGGGCAAATCTGCTGACAATACAAGATGAGGAATGAAGGGATTGAAAGCAGTCCTGCTGAGGACTTGGGGTGCTGGTGGATGAGAAGCTGGAGATGAGCCACTCTTTCCACAGTCTGTATTGTTGCATGGGGCTGTGGTGTGCGATCCAGCATTTCACCTTGTTGAACTTCATACAATTTGCCTTGTCCCATTGATCCAAACAATGTAGATCAAATGTGTGCTTGCAGCCCAGAAAGCCAATTGCATCATGAGCTGCATCAGAAGAATTGTGACCAACAGGTTGATGGAGGTGATTTTGCCCCTCTATGCTTCTTTTCTGACAACCCATCTGGAGTTCTGGGGTCCATTTCTGGTGTCCCCAGAACAGGAAGGACATCAGCGTGTTGAACCAAGTCCAGAGGACGACCACAGAGATGATCAGAGGAATAAAACACCTCTCCTTATAAGGAAAGACTGAGAGAATTGTGACTATTCAGCATTTAGGAGAGAAAGCTCCAGGGTGACCTTCAAGCAGCCTTTCAGTACCTGAAGGAGCCTACATGAAAGCTGGAGGGGGACTTTTCACAAGGGCATGTAGTGATAGGACAAGGGGGAATGGCTTCAGACTGAAAGGAGAGTAGGTTTAGATTAGATATTAGCAAGAAATTCTTGACTGTGAGGGTGTGAAACACAGGGATAGTTTGCCCTGAGAAGTTGCTCCATGCCTGGGAGTGTTCAAGGGCAGATTGGATGGGGCATTGAGAAACCTGATCTAGCAGAAGCTGTCCTGTCCGTGGCAGGGGGTTTTGGAAATAGAGTATTTTTAAGTCCTCTTCCTAGCCAAGCCATTTTGGGATTCTGTGAAGCAAAGAATTTCTTTACTTATTAGAGCACTTTTCTACTCTATGGGCAGATAAAAGAAATAACTTTTGTACACTGAATAACACCTCATGATGAAAATGTCCAAAGAAGAGACCCAGTCCTCATTAAATATAGTTCTACTTGGCTGCTCTGTACTTTTAATAGGAAATGAAGAACAACTGTGTGAAATAAACTGTTGGTTGGCTTTGTAGCAATATGTCAGTGATAATCCAGAAGTTTAGTGAAAGTTAATGAATAAGGATGGCTTTTGTAAGTAATGCATTTCTTTTTGTGTTTTAAAAAGAACTAGCTGAGTCATGGTCTCATGAATTGCTTGGAGCCATGTCATTCATTGGAACATACAAATAAGGAATGAAGTATGACAGCATAGAATGTAAACATCTGTAATTGCTTGTGTAGACAGCATGAGAATCACAGCGATTATGGCAATTACTATAGAAGACCAGGGGTTTTTAACTGTAAAAATTGACAAGGGCACTGAAGGTAATAAATAGTATAAGAGAGAGGAACAAAGAAAATTTGCAGAAATTTGCAGAGAAAGAAATTGCAAATTTTTTGAATGTCAAGTTTAAGGAGAACTTATAATTACACAAATATTAATTATTTTTTGTGTTTTATGCCCAGGATAATGTCTTACATTTAGCATTTTTAAGCCCAGTTAGATTTTGACTTGCAACTTGATGTCCACCTAATATTTTCTTCCCTCCACTGAAAGAAGAAAAAGGTAATTGCAAGATCTAGAAAATGTTAGTTGTTTCTGTTCAGAATCTTATAATACTAAATCATTTTTCTCCAATGTTGCATTATCTTTTATTTATCTTTCTTTACTTTGAAGACAGGTGTAATCAGAGAAGAACAGGATGACTATCTCAACCATTTCTAGGTAGCACTTGGAAAACAGACTTTGCTTTTATGCTTTTAGAAGACTTGAGTCCACTAACTTATTTTTTTTCCATCCACAATTAGATACCTAGTATTTTTTTCCCCTAATTTGTTGTACTCTAGCAGGCTTCCCATCTGCCTGTCAAAGGAGAATGTGAGTTTTCTCTATATTCTGGTTAAATAGAGGCAAAGTTTTCAATAGGAATGAGTTGTTTGTCTCTTTACAAATCAGTATCCAAGGCCTGCTGAGGAGAGGTTTGCAACCTTTAGATGCCTGTGTTATGGAAGTTTGACACTTTCTCAAATATTTAAAAAAGAAAGATTTTATTTTGTGCTGAACTGTTGCTACTGGCTAGCTGAATTAGAGTGCTGGCTAAGATGGATTGTGTTCTGAAATGTCCTGTGCATTGGGTATGGAGTTACATATGGCATGTGGATTGCATTCAGAGGTCTCAGTTCCTAGAGGTTCAGTGTAACAATACTGAGTATAAGAATAAAGATCTTTTTCATGGTTTCAAATATTATAGAAATTCAGCAAGTTGGTTGGTTGACCTGAGAGAAGTATTTAAGAGGATACAATGAATTAGTCAAGTGTCACGTTTGAAAAATTGAATCTATGCAATTCAAGAAGTGTAAAATCTCAGTTTCAGCTTCATCTAGGAACTAATGAAAATAAAATTGGAGGAAAGCAATTGCATTAAAGAAATCTTACACAACATGAAATCTTACTTAAACATGATAGCCTGTGTATAAGCTTGGAAGAACTTATTTTTGTACAATGCTCTCACTTTGTCGATACTATTAATGAATTATGTTTTAAAAAGTCAGTGTGATTTCACAGAAGAGAGCAGTTCAGGTAGCTGCTTGCTGCAGAAAAACTTATAGTAATATCACAGTGAATTTTCAATCCCTGTTCAGAATCTATAACAAAGACAGAAGAAATAATAAGGTCTTTGCTCTTGAATCCTCACAGTAAAGTGCAAAGTTGAGCAGCACTGAATGGAAGATAAGATCTGAAGGTAATTAAATTCTATGTTACTTTGTTATAATATAGTAAAGTGAGTGAAGCATTCTCTCAGGGAATGCAGTTATGATTTCTGCCCTGAGTTTGAATAGATAAACTTCAATTTATTTTTTTCTTATTCCTATAAGGGAATGGAAACATTTTGATAGGTAAAATATCCAGATATATTAAGTGTATAAAGAAAGAGACAGAAATACACACACCTAAACAGTATTTAAGATCTTCATTCAAGTTTTCATGAAAAAACTTGCAAAGTGAATGAGAGTAGAGAATTTGCAACGTGCTAAACCATTTAGAATAGTGTCTCCATTGTCTCCCATGTCTTCAACTTGCTTTTGTATGAGCTTGCAACTTTCTGAACACCAGGCATATGTGACTAGATATTTACAGGGTCTGAGACAGTTTTCTGGGGGATTTGTCCTCAGGTAGGTACTTAGTGACCTTGGTTTGTAATTCGTAGTGGAACTGGAATGCATTTTAAAAATGGTTCTTTTTTTGACAACCCTTTATTAGCAGCCAGCAATTAAATGTATTAAGAGCCCTTGTTGTTCACACTCTTTTAACCACAGAACACTAAGGGATGTATATGTTATAATTACAATTATCCATTCTCCTTATTGTCCTGCTGAGGAATGCAACTGTAATTCTGGCAGACAGACTACACAGTTGGCTTGCTGTCCTTGGACTGCAGATGTCTAATTGCAGGCAACCATTTCATTTCAAATGGCTCATTAAAACAGAAGACATTTAGCATTGCTAACATGATTCTGCATCTATGATTATGCATTTAATTAGAAAAGTGCAAGCTTTTTCCCTTTGTAATCTGGATTTACCAAATTTCTTCTATGTAATCTGTTTTGGAAGAACTTGAAATTGGCTTAAATTTTTAAATAATTTTTTTTGCAGTGGTTATCTGTGTTGTTCATATGTGAACTTGATAAGAAAGAAAATTCGCATTGGATACATTTCACAAGTGTTGCATTTTGTGTTAAAGTTTGAAATTTCCTAAATCTGAAAAGAATTTATTTTGCCATTTTATTTGTACCTGCAGCTGAAATAAGTTTAGGTACATGAGCATCTCTACTGCACTCATCCTGAGGAGCTACTAGTAAAGTAGCAAGAATAGATTAACCCTTCTGATAATTTAATTTTTCTTTTAAAACCGTTGTAAGAAAGGTTTTCCGTCTAAATAGGAAAGATAATCTCTTCGCGTCCTCTTTTTTTTTGTTTTTCTTGAGCTCTGTATCTTCTTTATTGTGCATTTGTGTGTGTATTGATATCATGATTTTTGCTTAGCATAGCTTGAATCCATGTAAATTGCATTCTTGGTAGAGTTCCTTACTTCTCTGTATGTTTCACATATTACTCGTATGATCCTTACTGGTTAACTATTTTTGTAGTGTTTCAGTAGAGTAAAAGCAATCAGGGAGAGAGCAGGCAGGGTACTGTTGAGGTTGGAAAGAGAAATGCATTTGCACTACAAGCAGAGATAATGGACTCTCATTCTCCATCTTCCCCTCCTAGAAAAGCTTTTTCTCTTGCACTTGACCTTTGTGAATCTTAATCAGTTGTTTCAAAGATCTCTAGCACCAGTGAATGTGTACAGTATCCATTTCCTGAGGCAGTTGCCTGTCACTTTAGGGTTTCTGTGTGATCCTAGTGGCAAGTCCCTTCAAGGTAAGGGTTAAGAAATTGAGTTAAATAAACACGTGGAAGAATGACCAAGCAAAAAAGCCTCTGTACAGGTGCTAATTTCAAAATATTACTAAAATGTCTCAATAAGCTATTGTGCAGTGTTTTGAATTACAGGAGTGGAACAATCTAGCTGCTGATTGTTCAGAATAAAGGAGATCAGGACAGCAAAATACATTTAGGAAATGTACTCATACTACATTTACTCATACTTTGAGTAGGTGTTTATGAGTTTATGGCTGATGAGGCAGTCAATGTACATGCTAGAACTAGTGAAATACTACCTGTGAAATACTGTCTAACTCTCTATTAAAAATGAAAATTGTTACAAGCAAACATAGACTGGTCTCAATGGGCTTTGCATCTTCAGTTTTACAAGTCTAATTAGTTTCCACATTTCTTAAGGTATATCCTGAGTCTTCTTTTTGTTTTGCATAATCTTGAATTAAACAGGAAAACACAAGGTTTTGAGCCAAAAATATTTTGCTTCTACTTGAAGAAAAATTAATTCTACTACTGCTTGAATTAGAGTAATAAGCACAAGTGTGTTTTCTGTTCTGTCTGGTCTATAACAACTAACATAATATGTTTTAATTATTATTCAAGTACTTCAGATAAATGCTAAACATGGGACATTTCCTATTCCCTTTCCCACCTCACAGTAAAGATTGAACGGGTTTAAGAAAACTAGAATTGTGTTCAGCTACTCTTTGTGTGCAATACTGTCTTTATGATATTTTTGATCTGTTGCTTCTCATTTGTATAGGTGAAATCACCCTTTAGATAAAACAACAACTTACTTTCAATCCTTTTTGAAACAGAATTGCTGAAGCTTGCCTAGACAGCAATGTGCTTAGTAGATATGGGAATCCATATTTGTGGATCGCATCCTGTCTAACTTCCAAAATGCGTACAGTAATATCCACTGAAGCAGTTCACTCCCTTGGACTTAACTTGGGTAGATTAGAGCTCATTATAATTATACAATGATAATTTGATTTGTTTCACAGAAATTGCATAGTACAGTTTCCATTCAGATCTTGGGTTTTTATAAGATGAAGTGCTTGAACTCTGTTAAGAGAGTTTTACTCAAAGTAGGGTATACAACATAAGCTATAAGTCTAGGCCTTCTCTAATCTCAGGATATCCAGATGAATCACAGTTTTTAATCTATGGCTCTCTAGATAGTTTTTAGATAGCTGAAGTTATAGAAATTAATTATATAACAATTTGTTCTGTAAAGCT
This sequence comes from Passer montanus, assembly GCF_014805655.1. Classification (NCBI taxonomy): domain Eukaryota; kingdom Metazoa; phylum Chordata; class Aves; order Passeriformes; family Passeridae; genus Passer; species Passer montanus. The sequence continues at coordinate 5,657,708 of NW_024357613.1, read as the reverse complement.
ACAGTTCACTGGGATGGAATTTTTAAAAAGCAGTGCACTTGGAAAATATTCATACGCAAAGGCATGTGTATTATGTACATCCAAATAATAGCTCTGAAATGTTCATAAATGTGTATGTAAACAGGTGTCCAGTCTCTAAGAGGTTTTTTCATATATTTACTGCTCTCTAAGGATAATTTGGTGGCTCAGTTTACTATTTTTTTCATCTTAAGAATGAAAAGCAGTCTCTCAGCAGATTTCTTGTGCCAGCCATGCACAAGAAAAAGAGACTGGAGTCTCAGCACATACTCCCTTCTTTAGCAGCAGTGATTAGATAGTCTCTTATGTAGTTTGCATCTTGAAAGATACTTCCATTTCATATTTTTTCCCTAATGTTAATCCTTTAAGAATAAAGAGCAGTGCACAACTGTCAGTTTTAGTGAGTTGGATTTGTTTGAGCAAGATAACAGTTCCCAGAGGAATGTGAGCATGTGGTGGAGTACTTTACAATCTTGCTTTTCTTCTCAGAGAGCTTTCTTGACTTGGCCTTGCTGCTGCTGTTTATTTCCCTGAGGAACATCTGTGAGAGGAACTGCATTTGTCTCTGAAGTGCAGAACTGCTTCCTGGTCTTGTTTTCCCACCTTTCATTTTTCAAACAAACATCTACTTTCCAAATTCTTTCAGTTGTGTTAATACTGTACAGTGCTTAATGGATTGTGGCAGAGAGAGCGACTTTCTCAGAATTTTAATACGTAGCTATTTATACAACAGTAGCTCATCCAAGGAGAATATAGTGATGATGTTTTCTGGTATTTTAATCTGATAATTTTGTTCAGATTTTAACAAACTGAAATAATGTTAATTTTTTTTTAATGTAGTTAAAAATAATTAATGCCACTTGCTTCTCAGATCTAAAGGTAATGTATTTAAGCTTCATGGATTTACATAAAGAAATTACTGGATTCATTCTAGAGGCAATTTTTATCATTTTCAAGGAAAGATAGTGGAGAAAAACATTTTGTCATGAAGAGCTGTACATAGAAACATTGTCCAAGGTCTAAGCTAAGAATATTGATGGAAAATATTTATAACTTACTGCTCTACTTAGAAGCAGCCTCTCTTTACAAGACTGCAGTTAGAATCAGTGTAATTAATGATATTATGTATTCCTTTAATGTTGCTCTAATTTCTCTTCTGCAATACTGTATCTTTTCTGACATTTGTTGATCCAGAAAATTCTGTCCCTTGTACAGTGGCATTAAAATGGAGCGTGTCTCTTTGCCTCGTTTCTGATGTATTGGTATCTTGTGAAATGATATTCTTTGTATTAAAGTAAGTAACTCCACAATTATTCCATGGCATGTTAAATAAGAATAATCATATATAACTGCTTTATTATTAGCTACAAATTAAATGTCATCTCTGGCAGTAGAGCTATGAATGAAGAGGTTTTTAACCACTCTAGAATGTATGTAGATTTTGATTATTCTTCATTAGTATAGTTGCCAATTCATTTACTACAGATTGGTGGGGTTTTCTCCCCCTCTCCTTTTCCTAAAAATGTAGAAGTGGCACAGATGGGATTACATGCTATACATATGACTGAAATGAATCCATCTGATTTTTAAATGCTAGATATGCAATTTTTCAGCTATTCATATTTTTTGAGTGTTTTTTTAAATGGAATCTTCCTTTTTGTTTATGAGCATGTTACTGATGCAGGAGTATCCCTGATACAGATACATCTAGATACAGACCAAGAAGCAATTAAACTTTTTGGGGGATCTAAATAATATTTTTTTACCTGATTTTTAACACTATTTATACAGAAATACTAATGTTATTCTAAGATAAAAAGTGAATTTCTGTCTCTGTTTCATTTCTCGATTCCCAGGCTGTTGCTGGGGGTCCCAAGAGCAATCATCTCACCCATTTACAATGTAGAGATTAACAAGATTAACAGTTTTCTCTGATAATGGGATGCAAGGATTCTCATGTAGAAGATGCATTATTCTCTCTCTAGGTGTACAGACTAAACATTTTTCTTTAACTTCTGTTATGAGCTTGTGTTTTACAAATTTTAAGACTTTGTTCTGAGTGACTTGCGTTCTGTCTTGTTTGTTTCTACTATTTAGCACAGGGGAAATGTGACATAGCACTCTAGAGCCTGAAGCATTTTCATTTTGGGTGTTAATACAACATCTTTATTTATTTACAAATATAATGTAAGTTCATGATTTCCATTACTATTTTCAGTTCTCTGACTTCCATTTTCTGTCATTGTGTTGCTCTGTAAGTTGTACCAGGCTTGTGGCTGTGATATCCTTACTGCCCATTGATTTAAAGATTCTTTAATTGAAAAATATTCAGCAAACACGCTTCTCGATTTACTGTTTTGCTCAACTAGGTTTAGATGCCAGAGGCTCATTTGCAGCAGTTGAAGGTTAAAGATTTGAAAGTAAAGCTGTATGTGACCTAGGCATACTGCAGTTATATGCGGGGTTTTCACCAAGGACTTGTCATACATCTTACATAGCCTGCAGGCTAAAAGTGTGTGTCTGTGCCTTTGTGTCTGCATGTGTAACCACAGGAAAGGAAAAGGCAAAAAAATCAATGATCTCAAAATTAATTAAAATCAGGAAGACTTCCTCCTGCTGACAGGATATTTAGGATGAAAATAATTAAATGAGCTATTGTGGCAAATGCAGTATTGATTGCTCACCAAGAGAAGCTCCTTGAAGACTTAGATGAAGATTGATAACTAGGTTTTTACAGTTAGAGCCAAAGGCAACCATTCCCATCTTCAATTCTTATGCATTTGTGCAGTCTGACAAATGAGTCCCAAACCATCCCTCTACTGACCACTATAAAAAGCTATTATCTTCTATAAATAAATTGCATATACACATTTCTTCTCCATTCTTCATATTTGTAGAGTTGAAAATGCTTTATTATCTTTCCTTTCTTCATACTTTAAATGAGTAGCCACCATCCTTTCAGAGCAGAATTTTGGATTTTCACACTTGAATTAGAGATGGTATGAAGATAAGACTAATATTTTCAGAGTAGTAACAAAAGAGAATATACCTGAAGATGGCACCAGATTTTCTCAAGTGATCACTGGAATTTAGTTATGACATGGCTACAATAACAAGTGAAAAGGCCCATTGGAGGCAGCCTCATAAAGCAAAGCTGTTGGTGCCAAAAACCTGACACTTCTTATTTCATACTCTTTTATTTCCAGCTACTTTGCTTCCAGACTCTTGCTAGTCCATTCCTTTGGACAAAGCCAATTAGCAGATGGAGCACATAAAGTACAGCCCTCAATCACATCTTTCAGTGAATTTTGTTTTAAGAGAGTCTACGCATTATGAGACCTCTTCATGATGTGCACCAGAGCACTGCTCTGCGGTGTCACACATCAGGAGAGTCACTTCAAAAGCTTACTGCTGTTCAAAAGTAAAATCTGTGGCAAGTATTTCACAGTAAGGAAGCCTTCAAAAATTATTGTGAGAATAAATCTTAATGAGAGGGAAATGAGTGGGCAAGTGTTGTCTTTGTTTTGGTGACAGACTAAAGCAAAAATAGACATAGAAAAAGCCATCTAGAGAAAGGAAAGTAAATAATATAGATTTAATACTTGTTTAAAATATCAAAACAAGCCTGTTAAAAGCATTTAGTTTCAATCAAATTAATTTAGCTAAATGTTTATGTATCCATCAACATACAACATTATACAAGCATTGTACATCAACTTCTTTGTGAAAACACACTTGCAAGAGGAAAGCTCTTCCACATAATTTTAAAGTTAGCAAAAAACATAATAAGAAGCTATGAGAATTGAGAAGAGATTAAAAGGTGCCTCCTACCTATGCTTTGGCAATCTCGTCCTACTAATGGCTCTGGTGCCAAATTTCACTGTTCCTGTGTCAGTTTTTGGTGAACTAGAGCTCTGCGACATTGAGGTTCTTAAGTTACGACACTGTATGGATGAACTGGTTCTTCTCAGATATTTCAATATAAAGAACTTGTGCAGAACTAATTCTGTGCAGAAATAATTCTCTGACATTGCTTTCTTTCTGACAAATTGGAAATAGTTGTACCTCCCTGAAACTCAAAGGCTTTTTGTGATTTTCATAACTGGATAATTTTTTGTTGCACTTTTAATTAAATATTAGATTAAAAATTGTAAAGAAATCAACTGCTATTAACTTTGAGACTTTAAAATAGCTGCCTTTTGAGTTTTAGATTACTCAGGCCTCCACAATTTCATTAGAATAGGAGAATAAATAGATAATCACATTAAAAGGAAGAAACTACTGTCATGCAGAAATCATTTGTGAGCTGCCTGCTGCCTTGACCTATTCATGACCAGTCAGGAAAGGTTTTTCTGAACAGCCATGACATTTACTGCACTCTATGATATCTGGAATTTTTTTATCAAGGGCAGAAGTTAACATTTCAGATTAACAGCTTCAGGAAAAACAATTTTTCTTCTATGAATATGCATCATTCCATTGTCCATGAAAATTTTTATAGGAACTACGAGATGAACAAAATGAGATGATAAAATTTTTAACCTGATTAGGTTTATTTCTGTGTAGGAGTCTTTGCACAACAGCCTGTTTGGATAAGATCATAACATTAGGCATCTAGGTGAAACATGATCCTTTGTGATTTTAATTTTGTGACACAATATTTTGAGTTTGTTCTTTATCCAGGGAGCATAAAAATATTATATTATTTCCTGCAAATTTTCCACACCTGATAAATACCTTATCAATCTCTTCCATTTAGTTTTAGAGACAAGATGAATGTATTGCTTTATCTGTCAAAGGCCATTTGGTTAGGAGAGTTGTTTGTGAGTATGAATGAGAAAACTAGGATTCCTTGTGATACTGAGGTTAAATACTTCTATATTTCCTTGATTTTCATTCTCTTCTCTCTTCTTTCTTGTTTCTTACAGTATTCAACTTCAGACATGGACAATGTTCTGAAAAATGGTGTGAAAAATATGTTTTTAAATCTTGCTTCAGCATAGTTAAGAGGTACATGTACATTTGAGGAAAAATAAATTCTCACCAGACTAGTCAGAGACATACTTAAAATTTCTGCATAAGCTTGGGCACATTTTTATTTTTAAATGTAGATTTAGATGCAGTGAAGTAATTTGACTGTTACCCTGATGGATGGAATCCTGATAGAGTATTGAACAAGCTGGAAGAATATTCAGTTTTTTCAATTCCTATTTTTAGTTTAGTAATTATGAAAATTATATACTATCAGTTGGCTTTACGATATAAATACCCTTTGAAAGTGAACTGTGCTTAGAGAGAGTTCCAAAATTTTAGGATGGATCACTGTGAATTTGAATTCTGCATATTGCCACAAATTTTGTTGAATGTACCAAATTTCAAGTATATATTGAAAAAAAAACTGATCACTATGAAGACTGTAGTTGGCTCTTATGTTCACCAAAAGAGCATCTATGTCTAACATGATAGCAATATCAGTTTGAGTTCTGATTAATGAGCTTGTATTCCTTCTAACACTGAATTACTACAAGTGAATTGTAAGTTTTGAGAAGTTCATGTACATAAACCCCACACAACAATTTTTCTGTATCTTACTTTGATTATCTGTATATCTTTATTTTTAATATACTTTTAATGTCTGTGTGCTTTGCTATTCAAGCATATCTAAGTACCTAAAATTTCAAATAAGCTTTCATTGTCAATGCACCTCCAGTCATGGAGGATCCCATTAAAAGTTACTCAGCTTTGCTTGAACCACCACAGTTTGAAGCTGTTCTTAAATTACATAAATTTTTGTCGGTTAAAATATTAGAATAATAGTCAATGATAGCTGCTTTTGTGAGGGCAATTTTAGAAGATAGCCCAGAAAAGTAGTGTCACAAATCAGAATGCAGCTTTTCAATCACTGAATAAACTGCTTTGCTGTAAGCAGATTTTAATTGAAACAAAATGTGTCTAATGCAAATATGTCAATGTATTTAATTCTGTGTCTACTCTGTGAAGATGGAATCAACAATTTATGAGAATCTGATTATTACAACTAGCACCATAACATGATAAAAATGGGTTTTTTTTCTAAAATAAATATTAATTAACAGAGAATTTCATTGAAATGAAAAAGTAATTACACAGTGAAAGGCAGTTGGTGGAGGCACATTGACAAAGAAAAAAAGAGTAATACTGCAAGATCAATTTGATTTTCTGTAAGCTGTCTAGACTATCATCTGCATATAACAGACAAGTTGATCAAAGATTTATGAAGAAGACAATGAAGAATCTAAAAATAGATATGCTTCTCAAATGAAACAGAACAAAACCAAAAATCTCCAAACCTCTAAACAATCTCAAAGACAAAAAAATCCCCACATAAAATATCTACTTTTAAAATCTAAAAAAAAGATTGATTTTGTAAGTCACAGGCCAGCAGTGTGTCTTTTAATATCTTTTGGTTTAGGTACTACTTATTTTAAGGAGATGTTAGTTCAAAAGAAAAAAACATAATTTATTTAGAACAGAGCCATAGGACATAAATTAATAAAAGAATTATAAAAGACTGGCATAAAGCAGAATTCTGTTTTGAAATAAATGAGTTTTCATGGGTTACTTATATTTTATTCTGCTTAACAATTTGTTTTCTCCTGCAAACCTGAACTTTGCAATGTTGTACATATAAAATTTTTTTTTCCTGAAGATATTAAAGTCTCTATCATTAGTCCTTTCTAAAAGAAGAGAAATTTAAAGCAAGAGAAGGAAATTTATTATGAATACTCACAACTCATTTATCTGCATTCAAAATCACCAATATACATTTATTTTTTGTCATTTTACCTACCAAATTTGAAGATGTGAAATGTCTGAAATCCTCAAAAACTGTACTATTTTTACGGGATATAAAAATAGAATACTGAGAGATAATTCTTTGGAATGTGTGGGGTTTTCTCTCTATTTTTGATCAGATTTACATTTAATCTCTGTGTTATACTAGCTCTATGCCTGCCATTTCCATTGCCAGGTGTACTTTCTTGCTGCATGTGGGTACAAAGGTATTCACTGTGCATGCTGAGTAAGATCTTTCTGTAATTAGTTATGAATTGCTCATGCAGAAGGACTTTTCATGTGGTGTGATAAGTCTTGAATGCTGAGCTAATATAATAGTAGCAGACAGGTCTTTATTGTGGATGTGGTTGATGGAGTTGCAGTGATCACAATCATATTGATTTTTTGAATTTGAGAAGAGATGAAAGGAAGTAGACTACCAAAGACTAAATAATGACCCATTGTTCCTTGTAATTAGATTTTTGCTATCTGTCCCTAAGGCATATAAGAGTGTAATGGGGTATTTTTTTGAATAAAAAATAAAAATTACAGCTGATACCATAATTCTTAAAGTTCAGAAGGAAGGTTGAGAAAGTACTTCAGAATATCTTTGATCTGGAAATGTTACATTCATTTTTAAGGATATGTAGAAACTTATATATATATATACACATATATACATATAAAACTATAGAACTTAAATAAAAACATCATAACATCTTCTTCCTAATTGTATATTATAAGCACATACTGCAAAGGTTTACTCAGTCAGGTGACTTTTGCTATTGCAAGCAATACACTGAAAGTAATTCTATTCTTGAATTAGTAGAGTTTATGACATGATGAGACATCTACAGGATCAAATCACAGAAAAAAGAATATCTAAGAAATAAATGTAAAAAAAAATATAATTAGAAAATATATATTTTTTTTTACCTCCCTCTCTTCCCCCCCTGCCCCAAATCACCATTCTGTTTGTGTTTATTCCATTATCCCAGATAAATGCAGATCACTATATAGGTTGAATGATTTATGGTGTGGCTGCAGAGGGACTTCTGTCCCAGCTCAGATGATGTGAGTGACTGGTCAGACAGAGAGGTTTCCTTAACATTTCTTATTCCCTTAAATTTTTTTTCATAATTAAGATTTAAGCTCTTGCTTCACAAGAATGACAAGGTGTCCTTGTCAGAAAAAAATAACTCAAAATTTTCCTATTCACTTCATGTTATATTCTAAATCTTTAACATTTTATTTGCTAAAATGAAATTCTAATCTTAATCAAAGATCAAGCAGATAGGAGAAATACTTCTGTTGTTGTTATTTCAGGGAGAAGTGTGTAAACGACTTGCTAAACAGATTTTCTGTGTCTATTTCTGACAAAATTTTAAGTTCTCTGAAAGTTTCACCTGCAATGAGTGAAAATCAAGTTGTAGTAAGTGGCTACCCACCTAACTAATTTTCATATACTTAAGACCTAAATATTCTATTAAATGACATTACTCTCTAAGAATGTTCTGAGACATGAAAAATGTTCTGCCACTTCAAACTTTTATAACAGGAAATATGTGCTTATTCTGTCAATAACAGAATGTATATTCTTTTCTATATAATGACAATGCAATTACAAGAAATGTGGAAACGATATCACTGTCATTTAGAATGCTTTTCCTGTTCCTTTCTTCTCTTGGCATTTTGTGAAAATTTGTCATTGTTCATGTTCCCCTTTGCTATTTCAATTCAAATTGTACATCAAACTAGGAGGCACTGAGGCAAAAGAGGAAATCCTTTCTTTTCTACTACTTTTTTGTGCAAGAAAAATTACACATTAAAACATAAGATTACCTGAGTAGTTCACTTTTTCTAAATTACAAAAAGAATCTTTTTAAAGAATTTTTGTTAATGTAAATTTTTTGTATAATATATGAAACAAATAATTGTCATTTTTGGATGTTAAATATTTTGGTGATGGGGAAAATAACTTGCATCTGTTTCGTCTCTACTTAAAATCACTGTAAACCAACACCCTGTTAAATTTCATTAGATCATAAAAAGTTAAAAAATAATTTAATCGGTTACGTATTATTTAAAATACTAGAGTATTTTGGAAAAAAATCTGATTTTTTTTAAAGTTAGATGAACATTGTTTATAGCTTCCTGGTGCTCATATCTTGTTCCCTATTGGAGTGCATTTTTGGGGTGGAAAAGCATATCTGTACTCTTTTCATGATTGTACCCTAGAGTGGAATTAGGGATGTGTCAAGAAGTAAGAAAACATGAGCATTAATAAGCATACAATGCAATTTAACAGTTCATAAAACAGTAAAATTTAATCCCAGGCTGAAAGATTTATTAAATCTCACTTAGCAAAATGGTTTTGTGGGATGTGTTAGCAAGTGAGAATTAAGTGAAATGATTTCAGGGGCAATAGATTTTATTAGCTGAGGAGGGGAGGAACTAGTTTTGCAAGCCATTTCTTCTTAATTTCAGTCACTTGTTATAATTGCCTTGAGTGTGGGAGAGCTTTCTGTGAGTAGTAGTAGTGTGTTTGGTCTCTGGAATTTGTGTGCACAGTGCTGCATTTGTCAGGCATCATCTAACTGAAATGTCTTTTGTTGATGGGCTTGTGCACAAGTTCTTCTCATGGTTGTTAAAGGTATTTAAATCTAATACAACTTACACATTTATCAGTAAGATAGAATGACTCCTATTGGGTTTATAAGAGGTTTTTTGTTTGTTTTGTAATATTTTTCATTCATGCTCCCTTTCTGTGTTCTTTAACACACCTGGGAAAGACAACGAAAAATTTCTTTCATCAATATTAATCTCTTGTTTTGGACCTTCTTGAAAAATCTCTTTGTAGGGTACATTTGAAAGTAGAGTTTGGAGGCATCTGATCAAGAATATGTAGTGAATTATGTAGAGTGATGTTAGCACCATTGGCACCACATTATGTGATAATTTGGGGGAAAAAGTTCTTCTGTTACTAGTTACTCTCTTTCATGGATTAAAATCATGTTGTCCTAACAAAATTCAAGATCTAGCCCTTAAAGTTTTCTAATCAAGCATTAGTAGACTCTAAAATAAAGGAACTACAGATTTTTACAAGCAAAAATAATCTTATTTTTATAGGTAACCTATCATTGTTTTTGTAGTTTATATCTAATAAACTACAGAACTACTATCCAATTTATATTAAATTCAACTTTTTAATTTTTTATCAAACAGGACATACTTTAAGGAAGGCAATAGTGCCAGTAATGAGGACCTCTCCTGCACTGTAGGTAGTCTTTGCTTCTTGACTTCTAAGTGTTATCAGACTTTTTGCACATAAAGTTTTTTTAGTTGTTCAAAAGAAAGGAAGCAGAGGAAGCTTCTATAAGAAAATCAGTCTTCAAAGGAAAATAATGATAATTTAAAAAACCCTTGGACAGAGGGCTACTTCTGTTCACTGTGCTCACAATGGAAATAACCTAAAATACAAGAGTAATATGGGGAAAAATGAAAGGCAGGTGGTAGAACAAAAAAATGCAAGTGTTTTTTTTTTTGTTTATGACATATCCCATTTATTCAAGGTTTTCTAAATAATAATTATATATTGGGTGTTAAATTGTCACTCAATATAAAAGAGAAGAGTAAGTAATTATCAAAGGAGAAGTACTGCTCATAGGCTAAGGTGATTATAGGACATTTTTGATGGTTTTGAAATGAGTATTACACTGCAAATCCTTACTGTGCAATGATGACTAAGTAATGTTCCTTTTCCCTAAAACAGTTATGCTGGGAAGGGAGGAGATTTGATTAAGCTGTCCTGCTCATTGTACCTGCAGCATCTACTATTTGCTCAGGCTCTTAGATTAAAGAACAGCTGCTGTTCTTACTCTCCAAATTGTACTACGTCATTTCTGTCCTTCATAAACCTGACTATGAATAGACTGGATATATTGGGAGTTAAAAACCCCCCTAATCCAACAACCTGACTTTGCATCTAGTGTTCTAACTCAGGAACTAATATTGTGTAAGAAATAAAATGCAGTTTTTAAGGGCTAATGGAAAATTCATTCCTTATGGAACATGCCCTGCCTTGTGTATTTAAACTCTTTTTGCGAAACAGGAATGCAACATTCTCATTCTGTTCTAAAGTCTTGGAAGGCCAAGTGCCATAAATACAAGTTTAGCAAGAAAAGCTTGTTGCAGTATGAAATGGACGTGTTAACACTTAAACCAGTGACCATAGACAGGCTGAATTAAGTTTGTTTCAGATGATACTATGATCTGAAATCCAGTCAGTAACAAGCTATTTATTTTATATGATGAAATAAGTTTCACAATGGATTAGAGACTTTATATAAATTGCTTTTATTGTGTTCACACCTTTTCAAGGACTATGTCAATAAAATGTGTAAGTGTTCTTTCACTTCTATGAATTTATTGAATACTATTGTCATGGTCACCTAGGAAACAAATGCAGGTATACATTTGTGAGCATTTGCAGTTTCTTTTCATTCTTGATGCAGCTAAAGAAGTCACACTTGAAAGAACATAAGAATCATTTTAATTAATGCACAGAATTTTTCAGAATACTTTAGTGACCATCAGACACTAAGCAAAATGCCATGAACAGTTTGACCTTTTAAATGTAGTTGGATTTATCTCACAAGGATAAAAGTTTACTGACTATAGATAGGAAGACAAAGATAATCTTGAAGAGAATAATGAGCTGCCTATGAAAATTATAAGCTATTCTACTTACTGTAGAAGTATTATTCAGATAATTTGCAGGTAAAGATAGCAGAAGAACTAAAATGTAATGAAGTCTATGCATACTTTACTAATCAACAAAATAATCTTGACTCATGCTGTGCATTAAGTGAACTGTACAGTATCTTCCATTGAAATTTTTAATGAACCAATTCAGTTTGATACAAAATTGATTAGAGAATAAGAATACTATGTATCAAGGTTAATTTTTTACTTCTGTTTTAGTTTGAGTAGGACATTTTCTTCTAGAATATTTTAAGAACTGTTCAGACTTTTAAAAAGAATTTTAGCAATATATTTGTCTTTGCAAGGAAATCTAGATATACTTAATTTGTGATGTGTTTGTAATTTTATATTGATGACAGTAATAGCTGGTAGATATGGGTTCATATTTATCCATCTGATAGGACAGGGCTTGTCAACCGAGTTATGGATATGACACTATTGCATTTTCTTCCTCATTTGCTTTGTCTTTGATGAATAGATGTTTTCAGAATCATAGAATGTTAAGAGGTAGGAATGAACCTTAAAGATCATCTAACCCCAACCCAGCCTGCCATGGACCAGATTGCTCAGAGCTCCATTCAAACTAGCTTTGAACACTCGCAGCAATGGGAACATCCACAACATCTCTGAGCACCCTGTTCCAGTGCCTCACAACGTGTATCTGCTGAAGCTTATCATGTGCCTTTGACATCTTTGGGTGTTTTTTGTCATCCTACAGATTTCCACTTCAGTGGCTTATGGAATTTAACTGAAAGCCATGTTGTTCTGCATCTGGCATAATGTCCATTTGATTCCTTCTGACTAGTCTTAACAGTTCTGCTTCCAAATTTGCATCTAATTAATCAGTTGGTGCTGGTGTTGAGTTTCTGATTGTTGTTTTGTGGGATATTTTTGCTAAAGTCTCAGAGCAATTTCTATTTTCCTTCATTGGTACAAGGACTACAGTTTTAGAAATTAAACTGATTTAAAAACCAGTTTGCATTTCTGAGTCAGATTTATGTGTTGTACTTATTAAAAGAGCTGTTGTCTAGACTTCAACTACTGCCAAGTCTTGCTTCTAGAATATTAAACCTTTCATGACGCTTACTCAGCATGTCATTCCAGCTTTCTGGTTTTTCACTGCCTCCTTGTCAAATATCAGCTTGCCTTAAAAGCACTTTAATGTCTTGAAGATAATGAACAATTTGGCAGCAAAAATATTTTCTGACTGATTTGGAGCCCCTACATAAACTGCTTGGAGCCTGAGATCATTGAAACCTCTTATGCTGGCTTTTTTGAAATTAGGATTTATTTCTGTTTGAATTCTGAAATCTCTCCTTGGGAGAGCCATTTAAATGTGAGTGTGTATTATTCTCTTTAACAGTAGCTTATGGGCTATAATGGTAGAATATTTTTGCATTTTTATGTTTAGTTTTATTGTAAAGAGCCTCAGGATGCCTTTGCATGAAAGGCACTATATAAGCTCATTTTGTATTGCATTGTATTGTATTGTGACAAGCGCAATAATCTCCAGGTTTCCTATCCATTAAAGAACTAATTTCACAGCTCACTAATTACGTGAATGAGAAGGGGAAATAGGTCCTTTTTCTCTAAGGTATGCTGAGCAGATGGCGGAGCACTCATTTCCACCACCTGAATCCAAGGTCCTCTCGTGCTTTTGGTTCTGAGACTTACTAGGCCTCTGTTTGTCAAGGAGAACAGGAGAGAGATATCACTTGTACTGCATGGCAGTGTGTACTGAGAGGCTGTCTCTGTCCTTTGCTAAGGAAATACAACATTTCTTAGCAAACACTATGTCTAAGTCTATTTATTTAGGATGGGACTTGAAAACTATTAAAATTAATGTGCATTTTGATGCAATTCTAATCTACCTCTGATTTATTGAAGATACTGATTAGTTCTGCCATAGGGATTTGAACTGGTGCGCATTAAAAATTATTAATGATTCAATTGAGTACTGTTGGGATGGAATCTCGTCTGTAATTTCAAAACAAAAAACGTTACTTCCTGAACCTGTACACTTTCCTTTATAGCTAAGGCTTTCTCAACTTGTTTCCTTTATTCTTTTGCATCACTCATGAAAATAACCACCTTGAATCAAACGTGCGCACAGTGATTTATATACCTCCCTAACGTACTGCTTTTTAAAGTAACTTAAGTCATCAGATACTAGTGTACTCCCATGATCCTGAAAAATAGCCATTTGAGCCTTTCTTACAGCATTAAAAAGAAGAAAGCTGAGGTTGCTTGAAGATCCTGACATAACTCATGTATGACATGGCAACAAGGCTACATTTTACAGTGCTGCACAAACAACTGGACCATTTTTGTCCCCTTTAGCAGAACGAGCAGTGCCAATTTATTGTTTCCCTCTCTCTCTGCTGGCCTGTCCCACGCGTTTGCCGTGCGCTGACGGTGCTGGTGCCGCTGTCGTTTCAGACGGACGCAGCGCTGATGTACGATGCGGTGCACGTGGTGTCAGTGGCGGTCCAGCAGTTCCCACAGATGACCGTCAGCTCCTTGCAGTGCAACCGCCACAAGCCGTGGCGCTTTGGGACACGCTTCATGAGCCTCATCAAGGAGGTGAGTCCGAGTCACTAATAACGGGTCCTGCTCCCCTGCCTTCTTTTCTCCCATTTCCCATTTTCTTTTTCTTTCACTCCATTTGGGGTTTTTTGGTCTTTTTCAGTAGATGGTCATCTGTCATCTTATTATGTATAAGGAGTTTAACAAGCAAGACAGCATTTTCATTTGAAGATGGGTTTTCCTGAAGTATTGCTTGGAACTAAAATATATGGAAAGGTGAAATAAAACTTATGTTTGTAGATAGTTTGGTCTGCGTGGAGCATTTGTGGCATAAAAACCCAAACACCTGAAACTCTAATACATAGACTGATTATGAGAAATCCAGCAACTAAATACTAGCATCAGTTTAAAGGGGCCAGGAATTAATTTAACTTCCTGGTTAAAACCAATATTTTTCTTCATTTTCTATAGTGAATTACTATATGCTTCTTTGATAACCCAAGATACTGCTTAGATACTGACAGATAGGGATAGTAGACCTAGGAGATTTAAGGTGCTAAAGGTGAACACTGTAGACTATTCAAATCTCCCATACTGTAACTCCTTATACAGTGTTTCTCAATCTAGACATACAAAATATTATTAAGAGAATAATTTGCAGAGAATGTATTTTTTTAATATTGCTTCCTTCTAGGATGATAATTTTATTTCCCACATTTTCTCTCCTACTTTGTATAGTTTCAGAACTAGGGTAGATTTTAAGTTATAAAAAAATGAGGCTATTGCACTTTATTAAAAATAAGGAATAAGCTTAGGAAGGCTGGCTCACTGACCTCAATTTTTGCTGTCTCAGTGTGGTTTCAGGGGAATCAGCATCTTCTAAAGTAAGCTTTTATTTGAATGAAATTTTCTGAGAAAAAAAAATAAGTCCAGCATTAATGAAACTGATTGAAGCTTGGGGACTCGGGCAGGGGAGGTATGGAGGGAAGGAGAAGGGGAAATGCATGCATGAATGATGGAGGAATGAAAAAAACTCCAGCCTTTTATCTTGTTCAGTTGAAGAGTCTATTGCCTGATATGGAAAGGTTAAAAATTCAGTCTATGAAGACTGAAAAAAGGTTTGATTTCATTAACAAAAAATAAATACAAAATATTTTAAAACAAAAAATCAGTCACAAGGTAAATTATTTACACAAAATGAAAAATTAATGATCCCATTTTGGCAGGAGTAGTTTGTCCCTTCTGAGAAAGAAAATAAAGGAAGAGGTATATATTTTTAGAATTTTTTTTTTTTCTTTCTTCACAGGCCCACTGGGAAGGCCTCACAGGCAGGATAACATTCAACAAAACAAATGGCTTAAGGACAGATTTTGATTTGGATGTCATCAGCCTCAAGGAAGAAGGTCTTGAAAAGGTGTGTAAGACATTACCTCCAAGGAAGTGGGAAAAAAAAAGAAAACAAAACTCATCCCCTAAAAATATTTACAGTAGTATGTCTTGTGTTATGTAAAACAGTGTACCTGCTCTCAACATAATATCTCTATAAGTGGTACTAAAAAGTTAAGAATTGCTACCCTGACCAGTTTAGCTGTCTTCTGACATTAATGTTTCTTGTATAGAAGTGGAGTGAGAGACCAAATAATTGGGAAATGCTCTTTCCATGTAGCTTAGTATTGTCTATATTTGAACTTAAGAGCTGAGGAAGCATGTACAGGTATTTGGCCTGCCTATATGATACCATCATGGTCTGAAATCAGATCATCTTCCCTCCAGCCACCTTACCATGAAGAGGCAATTGCAGGAAGGTACAGTGTCTCATATCATTGTGACCAGCAGGGAAAGGTTTTGCAACTGGCGTCTGCCTTGAAGGTTGCATTTAGATCTTATGTTCAGTGTTCTATAAGAACTATGTTTTCCTTCATTTTCAGATCAAGATCGATCAGCTATTATCCCAGTTGTGGGCACAAATAAAAACAGAAATTAAGGGAAGGGAACATACTGCAGATTCACATTTTCTTTCTTCTGTAAATGACTGAATGGAGATGCTAGCTTGAAAAAAAAAACTTTCTCAAAATTTTGTATCACAAGACTAGCTTTGGAATATTAATTTTCTCTTACTGGGAATATTAGTATAGGCTCAGAAACCATCAGCTTGTCTTGAAACACTTACATAGATAATAACATTTGTGTTGCCCAGAGGAAAACCTGTGATTCAAGAACTAAACTATATTTTAAATGTTCAGCAATACACTGACAGTAGATTTCTCCTATGAAGTGTCCCATGAAGTGAGCTCAGGCAACTTAGCCAGGGAAAAGAATTACTGGACTTGAAAGTAAATCAGTATTGTGTACAAGTAGAATAGGTACAGTGCAAGCTGTCTTTTTTACTGGAAACAGAAATGGAAGAATTAATGTCATGGTAATAGCTAAATAAGTCAGCAGTGGCTAAAGAGCTCGCATGTAAGTGACAAGTGTTGAAAATGAGGAATGGAAGGCTTTATAATTTAGGATGGCTTTAAGAACATTAGGTGGCATTTGGGAACCACAAAGCAGCATGAGATTTCTGGAAAATAAAATCTCAGTTGACAATACACTAGGAGATATATACATCAGTGAAAATATAGAGATAAAGCAAAAAAGGTCTACAGAGAAATATGAAAGACAATAAAATTCAATGGGAAATACAGTAGTACTCTAAAACACATAATAGAAAAAAGGATCTTGGGAAAGAGTTATATTGAAAATTAAATAAGAGACAAAACCAGAAATAATTTTTGAACTATATGGATATTTAAAAACACCCAGTATGTGCTTGAGCTGTATAGAAAGATTTTCATAGAAACGAAGATAATTTTGCTGCCTTCATGGTTTATTTTGGTCATGTGATAAATGGAAGTGATTATATTATTTTTTTACCAAAAAGTGTTGACAAACTTTGGAATGAGCAGAAAGAATCAGTTACTGTATATGAGCAAAACCAGAGCAGTTTCTCTGGGGTGCAAGGAGATGAGATTAGGAAAAGGAAAATTCCAGTGTATGCACATTCGATTGAATTGCTTACTAAACATATGAAACATATGGTGTATTTTACTGAAAAAGATAAATCAATGCCCACAGAGAAATGTTTTTCTTTGAACAAAACTTCATTATTCTGAAAGAATGCAAACCCTAGTCTTCATGAATCCAGAGTGAATGATTACATTTTGGAGCAATACACTTCCTAGTTGAAGGAGTATATTTTAACCAGTTCTTTAATTTAAATGAGCTGTCTCAAAGTTTTGAGGATTTTTTTCCTCCAAGACTTAGTTCTGTTAAAGTGGTGATGAGTCACACTTCTCTCAGTCCCCTAACTCCCTCCACATGTGCACTCCATCTTTCTGTCTCCTTCTTTCTGCTACTCCTTTTTTCCCTCTCCTCTCCCTCTCCCTCTCCCTCTCCCTCTCCCTGACCCTGCCTGTTTCCCTTTCTACCTAATCCCTCTCCCTTGTACCTGTTAATCTCTTTCCATGTCCTTTCTGTCTATTCTCTTTTCCCTTCAGGAGCCTTTTTACATCTTTGTCCTTATCTGGTATGTTTTTAATGTTCTTCCCAAACCATCCTGTCAGACATCTCTGTCTGTGTAGTAAGAGTTGCTGAACAGGTTTTTTTTTTCCTTTTCTTCTGTACATCCTCCCACTTGAGGGATGAGAAAAGGTGGGGAGATGCATATTATGGTGTACAGAATTCCTATGCCATCTTTCCGTACTGTAAACTGTTATTATTTCTTCTAACCCCTTTCCAAATAAGGGAGAAATATCTCTTTTGTCAAGGACAATAGTTTAACTCAACAATTTCAGCTGTAATCCCTGAAGAGAAAAATATTGATGGATGGCGAAAAAAAAAAAGAAAGAAATATTTATTGTGAAGAATTGCTATAAGACATTTTTCTTTGAAACTTAGATTTTGTACAAAAATGTCCTAGATAAATTACCTGTTAGTATAACCAGTGTAACTGGGAAATTGCCTAAATCATGTGTTATAAGTTCAATGACTGCTGAAGTCAGTGACAACAGAACAATTCCTCACTGATTTGAAAAAAATTCTATGTGTGATCTCAGCTTTTACATAAAATACTTGTTCCTCAAACTCTTGAATGAGAGGTGATAATCAGGCATCAGTCAATAAGAAGTATGTGTTTCCAAATAAAATTTCATATCTGCCAAAAATGATATCTCCTTGTAAGATGAACATGACAAAATTAAGAGATGATTGGAGTGCTGTTAATACAATACACCACAAAATTTTATTACAGCCACTTTGGACAGACTGAAACTATTCATGATTAAGCACAGTGAAAATCCAAAACTGTGACACTCCAGCATAATAAATTATAATTTGCAATCAATCAGTCTTTACACTGAGGCTGCATTGTGAGGAAAATTATTTTATACTTCAAGGAGATAACAAATACCTGAATTTAATATCGCTTTTGATATGAAAATTTGTCACTGAAGAAGAATCACAAATCCTGAATAAGAGATGTTACAACTGGCTTGAAACCTTGCTCAGAAAACTTTGCAGGGTTGTGAAGGGAGAAAAAATAGAGGGTAAAAAAAAAAGAAAGACATAGTAAATCTGTGGGATGCAGAAGTATTGAAGTATTGTTATTTATGTTATATTTGGCAAAGAAGGCATGATTATTAATATTACAGAAGAAAGGAAAATAAATTAAGCAATTTGCAAGTGGGAAATACAGAAATATGAGGAAACATTATTATTTCTAATGGAATATAATTATTTCCTTGATGTAATCACCACTACTACTAATTACTCCACAAAAGTAAAAAAGAAGGTATAGATAAATTTGACAAATCTTTGAGAGTTGATCATGGTTCTGGCTGCTTCGTCTGTGGGTAGCACTGCAGAAAGGCGATGATCCTTCCTAATACAATGCTTGTGGCACTTCACTGTGAGTCATATTCACAGTTTTGATTGACTCAGAGCAAAAATAATGTTAATTTTCTCAGGAGAACTTTGAAGAATAATATAAAAGAATAATACTTGAAAGTATACTTATCTATTCATGAAGATAAATGGCTTTTGAAACATGCTAAAGAAAGCTACTGAATTTTTGGGACTAACATCTCATGAGACTGAATCTCTGTAAAGTGCTCCAGAGCATATGTAAACTCAGCACATTTTAAGTTTCACAAGTGTACAATGATTCTTTTTTTGGGGGGATGGTGAAATATTTTGATGGTTTTGGCTAGGACACAGTTAATTTCCTTTATATCAGCTTGTATGGGCTGTGATTTGGTTTTGAATTGAAAACACCATTGATAACACAGGAATGTTTGAGCAAAATTGCTAAGCAGTTCTTATAGAGAGTCAAGACCTCTGTAGCCTGCAGAGCTACAAAGTGATGCTGGGTGGGCATGTCCAGCTGGGTGGGAATATCTGGTTTTGAGGGACTGTAGTAACCCTGATAGTTACCTGGAAGTGAACTATGTGGAAGCTTGGATGCAAGTTTTTAACACTTCACATGAATTTGAGAAATTGTATTCTGTGTTCTTGAGGACCACTGCCATTGCCATGTTACAGAATACTCTGTAATATTAATGATGAATGTAGCTCTTGGAATTGTTTCAACTTACATAAGCTGATTCTTGCCCAAGCTAATTCTTTCTATAATTTTTATTTGTCTCACTGTGGAGCACGTGTTCATGGGTACACCTGGCTTGGATCCTGTTCTTTGGAAAATAAGTGTTAAAGTATTCGGATTGTCATGGTCATTTCAGAGTAGTTTAGTCATTTAGAATAATAGGCTATAGAGGGCTTGACTATATAGTCAGTATAGTCAATATTTACAATATACTTACTGTGTGAAGATTCTCTCTAAAGTGTATATATGAATACCTGTTTCATTTTTTAGGAAAATTTGTAAGTTTGTTTGGAACAAATGTGATGCAATAAGTTAAATTGTAGCTTGTTTGAATTTCAGTTATAGACTACCTTGATGCACTTTTCCTACATTTTCGACATTTAAGCTTTTCTAGTAAAAACACACATCTATTCAGTTCAAAAAGCTGCTTAAAAATTAAAACAATGTGCTGAAACAAATAGAAAATAATTAACTTGCTGCATTGTTTTTGCATAACTTTTCTAGTAGAAGCAGCTTTGAAAATACATTTGTGTGATTTGGGGCCTAAATACATCAGTAACATATAAGAACCTGTGGTACAAATTGTTGGGTTTGAGCTCATCAACAAAGAAAATCCAAAGAAAGTCTAATTTTGAACCTCTGACTTTTGGTCCGTTTCTTAGATTTTTGGTTAACAAAGCAGCAGCAAAAGTACAATGAATTTAATTAGAAAAATAATAAATCAATTTATCAAGACAGAAGTTTCTTTTTAAAGTAATGCTGTTGATAATTCTTATAGTCTGCAGTAGATTAAGTCTGTAGTTAGATAAAATCCAAGTTCTAACAATTTATATTATTTTGCTTGTGGTTGTGACTATGTCAAAAAGTAGGAGATAATGTATTTTAGTCAGCAATGTCTTGCCTTTTGCCAATCTAAATTCGAATTATAAACATGAATTTGAACAAAGTAAATGATATAATGAATTTAGGATTTGAAACTGATCATAGAAGATGTTGATGTTTCCTTGGAAATTTTTGTGCTACTTGTGTACCTGAAGTTATATCTCATAGAGGAGACTAATTCAGCTTCAGTTATGTAGCCTCAGGCTCAAGTTCTGGTCTTTGTCATTCCTTGTTATTCTAGTCTAGTTTCATCTTTGCAGTAAAGCAAACACTGTGATTGTCATAATTAGCAGAACACTGCAATTAAATGTAAGCAACCCTTTTAAAATTTCTTGATTGTGGCCAAGCTGCAAGGCTGAACATTTTGTGTTTTCTGAAAGCCTTTCAATTCACTAAATGAAATTGTATTACAACAGTAAATGAAGGAGAGATTTTTTGGTAGCAAGGCTTGATTTCAATACTTTGAAATGATGTGTTAGATGTTATTTTCCAATTGTATTACTGAGACACACATATTCTTTCTTCCCTTCTTGATTTTTTGATCAGTTTATGAGGTACTGAATGGCCAAGTTCAAAAGAGTGACTTCTTGGAACTTAGTGCTACGCAAGGAAGACAGACAAAATATTGATTCTTGTGGAACAGAAAATTATAGAAAAAGAGATCAAATTTGTCTTTTCTTTATTACAGTATCCACTGATTCATGCTCTGCTGTAGTCTAGTTTTAGAAATGGAACTCTTTTTATCCACACCACATTGCATCCTAAACTTACTTTACAGCCCTGGGGCAACAAATCACGTAAAAGTATGCAAACAGTCTCTCAGGACCCAGTTGAAAAGATAATTTAAAAAATGGTGTATATTTATATACATACATACATATATTTGCAATGAATCCTTATAGAAATGTTTAATTTTTGTCTAGGTTTACTTTTAAAATATCTTTACCTTGTGTTATAGATATTACTTAGTATTTGAAATGGTGTTTAAAATCATGTCTAAAACAAAAATAAGACCAAAATAGTGCTTGTGGGGGCTTTCCTTGACAATGGAGTAATACAAACATTCTGATTTCTAAAATGGGTAGTTATATTTACCATTATAATTGTATCGGAATGAAAACGCAGGTAAGTTACAGATAAGCTTCATTACTTACTACTTAGTATGTAAGTCTGTCCTTGACCTGAACCTTAAAGCACAACCTTGGATGTTCTTACTTAGATAAAAATCCTATAGATTTTATTTTGAAGTATAAAATGTCAAAATACTCATGTGTTGAAGATTTATCTGTAAATAAATTAAATTATTGCCTGTTTCTGTCTTCTCCTTTACTTTTTCCCAAAAACATATTTTGTCCTGCTGTTCCCTCTGATCACAGAAAAGCATAAATCCTTTTGAAGAGACAATGCTCTCTTCTCTGCAAATGTATTTGTCCGTGTTATCTTGAGATGTGGTTTATATTGAGAAAAGGAAAACTAAGTATTAAGAGTAGCTTTAGATATTCTTTATATCATTTTTACACCTAATGTCACACTTCACAAAACATAATTTAAGGTATTGCTAAACATATTTTAAATAAGCAGACTTTAAATGTAATGACAGAAAAATGAAACAAAATTTAATAATAATTCGTAGCAATATTTTTTTTTCCCTGGTAACAATCTGTTTTTATCCTTAAAGTATTCTTTTCTAGGTGCTGAAATGTAAGTAATGGGTGATTTACACAGTAATTTACTTTTTTATAGGTTGGAACTTGGGATCCATTGAGCGGCCTTAACATGACAGAGAATCAAAAAGGAAAACCAGCAAACATCACAGATTCCCTGTCCAATCGCTCTTTAATTGTCACTACCATTTTGGTAAGCAATTGTATTAGCTTTCCCTGAAATAGAGTTATGCAGAAAAACTTTCAGAATGTGAGACACTAATTGCAATAGTTGTGAACAGTCTGCAGTATGTGTTACCATTGCTTGGAATTTACTTGGAAGTACTTGGAATTTTTGGTGTCATGAGTGAACACCAGTTGATAATGTAGTTATGGATGTTTACTCTTACCTTCATTGTGAGAAGGCTACCCTGATTTCAGAGTTATTTAATTGCTTAGTAATTTAACTTATTATTGACTGAAATGTTTTCTTCTTTACAAAGCTGATTTTTCAGTGTCATATGAGATCACAAAAGATAATTGGTTTTAAAATGTGTTTTGTCGGTTAGCCTGATGATTTTAGCCAGCAAAAATTTATTGCTTTTGTTTGCTATTCTAACATCTCAAAGGAAGGTACAAAGTATTTAACATTTATTTAGAATTGCTATTGCCCAATTATTGAGACAAAATTTTTAGGCATACAGATATTGAATTGATTTGATAGACCAGAAGAAACAATTTGAGTAACTTCTGTATTATTTTCACTGTTGACAAATTCACAGCAGTTAATGAAGTATTTTTTACTTATAAATAAACACATTTATTTATGTAAAAATAATTGTTCATTTATTTCCTCACAATAATTTTGAAACAATAATTTTCATTTCAATGCAAATTTAAAACTTTCCAGAAATTTGTCTGGTGTGTTTGTTTGCTGCCACCATTATCACGAATTTTCAGATATTAAAAACAAATCTGCTTCCTGGTGGTTGTATACTTTATTAAGAAGCTTTAACCTACTAACATATATTATGGCATTTCAAAGTAGAATGAATTTTTACAGGTGCATAGACACAAATGCCAGTGTGCTTTTAACATTTTATGTAATATAAGTCATATAATTTCATCCATTGGGTAACTTTTTCACTGCTTATAAGGTCTGTTTACAAGTGATAGAAAAATCTTCTGAAATCCTTCACTTCATTTCTTTTACTAATTGAAAAATACACACCAGATATATAAAATGGAACATGACTGACTCACTTTCACAAATAATTTCTTGTTATGCTAAGATAAACACAGATTTACCACAACTTCCTCTTGTACCATTAATTATAGGAATAGTACACTATAGTTATAATTTAGTTTATGAATTTATAATCCCTTGTTTCTTTTTTTTATGAAATGTAAATGAATGTCATATATTCCCTTATAGTAAAAGCGTATCTTCTAGAGTATTAATGTTTCAGTTTTCTCCCCACTGATTATCACGTTTTCTACATGTAAAACTACTGCGTACACTATAGTTATAATTTAGTTTATGAATTTATAATCCCTTGTTTCTTTTTTTTAAATGAAATGTAAATGAATGTCATATACTCTCTTATAGTAAAAGCATATCTTCTAGACTATTAATGTTTCAGTTTTCTCCCCACTATCACGTTTTCTACATGTAAAACTACTGAATTGTCCAGTAAATTTTATTAATAATTCCAGCTGACCTCCCAAACTCTCTATGCTGCTATTGCTTTGTATCAGATATCCTGCCTAGGATTCTTCTTGGCACTTTTCACTGATCTGTAGCTTTAATTCATGTGAACCTAGTGGCTGCTAGAATTCCTGCTTTACAGAATAAAGTCCTGTTTCTGCCAGTGACCTGCCCCCTTTGTTACTCAGTAATGAACCGGCCTTTGTGTCTGCAGTCTTCAATAGCCATCACTGTGTGCTTGATTCCAGATTGTGATAACAATACTGTGACAAGGATCAATTCCCAGAAGATTACATAAGAAACACTCAATAATTTAGGGTGTTTCAAGTTTGTTTGTGCTTTAACATCTGCCTGTTGATGAGGTTTGAGTTAATATACTCCAAGTATCATATTGCTCTTATATAGTGATACTGGTGTGATTTTGGTTGAAGTAATTAGCTGAAGAAATGGTAAATAGCACAAATGTAAATAGCAGTGCTGCCAATGGGCACTGATTTTAATCCGGTAAAGCTTGCAAAAGAAGACTCCTGAGATTTAAGAGAAAAGGTGCTTTCTATAATCAAGGATAACCTTTCTCTTAAGAGTTAACTTTTGGTTAGTGGTCTTTATAAGTATCCATCCTCTTTGCAGGTGTCTAAATAATGCATTTTAAAAAAAGGGCTTTAAATTGGTGTTACAAGTTGCTCACTTGTAGCTGCCTTTTTACTTCAGTTACTGTTCAGTAAAAGTTTTGGTAATTGCAGTTACTCTTTTCAGCAATGAAGAATGGTACTCAGAAGAAGTGGTACAAATTGGAAGAGCTGTACTTGGAATAGTAAAAAGAACCCAAACCATTTTTGGTGCAGAAACACATGTACTAACTTTATTTGCTAGTTTTGTCTTTTTCATACTTAAAAAAATCATTTCTGTTGAACAGAAAGTTGAATATTCATTTTTGTAGCAATGCAAAGGAACAATATAAAATACTAAAGCTCCTAAAAATATACCTACATCATCAGCCTTTCTCTCCTTTTTTGAGTCTGCAAAATCTTGCTAAAATGAAAAAAGAAAAGGCAATTTTAGCATTTAAGCTGTTCATATGGTTTTCCTATGATTTTTTTTCACTTTCAGAATTCCCTACAATAGTCTATAGTAGACTGCCATCTGGGGAGTCTTAATCATTTTTCTCTGTAGTTTGCCTTAATGCTCACTTTTCATTTAAATATCCCAGTCTTTCTTTTATTTTTAATTCTGTTTCTGAAATTCAGAGCAATATATTTTTCTTCCTATATTTTGCAATCGTTTAGATCTTTACATCTGTAAATACACCCTGCATTTCTACTGGTGGCTGAGACTTTAGAAGAAGAAAAGGATATTGATGGGAAAAATAATAAAGTATAAACTGCGATTCATAAATTCATCTACTTTAACTAAGGACAGAGCTATGTGCACCTTTTTGTCTTGAGTTCTTTGTAATGTATTTTACATGTAGCTAGCTGAAAGATTATTCCTTGGTTTGTCAACATTCAGTGCTTTATTCTGGACAGGGACAGTTCTCAGGACTTCAACCTGTCTCAGAAATCCACCTACATGTAGTTTTTGTGAAGAAACCTCTCTGGTTTCCAAGTTCTGAATTCATAGCAGCCCCAAGCACCAACTGAACATGTGCACTGGAGAAATAGTCAGGTCTTTTTAGGGAAGGGGGGCAACTTTTGAAAAATAATAGGTATGCTGTTTTTTATCTTTTATAATTATAGTTTTGGACACATCAATCCTTTTGGTACTGTTGCTTTGTTTTATTTTAAAACTATCTACATTGAAACTTCAGAATTTCTTTCTCATTTAAAAAGTCTACTTTTTGAATATTCTGCATTTAGAAAAACAATCCAAGCAAAAAAAAACTACAGAAAACAGATTTTCAACTTCAGTAATAAGGATTTATTATTATTTGATTTGCCTAAATTGACTCCGACCAGAACTCTGAAACATTTCTTCTCTTTAGACTTTATATGTAAGTTCTAAATATTTTTGCTTTTGTATATCTTCTACTTCCATTTTGAGAGAGTTTTAACTATGGACTTCAATTTCCATGTTTATAAAGGTATGTTCATGGTACTTAGAGCTTTTTTATGCTAATTTCATACCAGCCTGTAGATGTTATCATACTGGTTCATTTGCCCTGTTCTTCTGAAATAAATGCTTGTTTCCTTTCTTGTGTAGCTTTTATGTACTTTTCTGTATCTGCTTACATCAAAGCTCAGAAAAGCTCACAGTTGTCAAGTTTAATTTTTCCAAGGAATGTGTGAAAGTTATGAAAGGTGTATGATGTTCTCAAATTTAGTTTGTTTTGTTAGTTTGCATTTGAAAAGTGAAATTACCTTTTTTATTGTACTTCCTTTAAAAAGTTGGTTTGAAATAGGAACAGAATTAGAAGGAACTAGAAGGAATACTTATAATAAATTTTTAAACAATTTTACTTAGTTCAAAGTATAGCATTCCCACATTGTATTTTATTGATATATACTTCTTTCTCAAATGGATAGTACATAATTTCTCTCTCTTTTCTCTTGGATGCCCAAGCATGCATTTTCAATGGCCAAATTTTAAATTAATATATATTTAAAAATATTACAATTAAAAGAATAAATTTACCTGCTGTCTTTATAAAGATGGGTCACCCATCAATTTTTTTGACTGATAGTAACTAGTTGCTTCACCTCTCTCACTAGAATTTTGACTGCCTACTGTAAAAACCTGTTGTGTATTTCTTCTATCTGATATAAATGTTAAGAAGATGGGGCAGTCTTTTAACACTCCAGTATCTGACCTTCTGGTGAGCAGAAGCTAATAATTAAAATCTCTGCTCTAACAGTGGCAAATTTTCAAGTGGTTTTCATCTTTTCATCATTAGGCCTTCACTTTCTTTTTGTTGATTTATTAAAATTTCTTTGGTTTTTTTTGCTTTTCTCAATACTGATAGTAATAAATTTTAGATTCTTTTAAAAATATGTTATTCAATGTTGAAATTATGAAGGAAAAATTTATATGTTCGATTAATATTAATAAAAAAGAAAAGAACTTGAAATTTAAAACTTGTTGTAATTTCTAGTAATATCTTTGTAGTTGAAATACAATATGACTCACAGAAATAATTCAAGTAAATATTTATTGTTCAAATCTGACAACAAAAAGAGAAAATTGAAGAAATTTGTTTTAGAATAAATGTGCTTTTATTCAAGCATTAGCTGTACATTTTTAAAACTGAAACCAGTCTGCAAAGTTACAATATTAATTACTTTTCAAAGATTTATCTTCTAATAACCGTCACATGGTTTTTAATCTACCTGTGATTCCAGTGTTCCTTGTAGCCGTACCTTTATTTGCAGTATTTTAGCTAAGTTTACTTTTCAGTAAATTTTCTCAGAAAAATTATTTGTTGCATTTACAAGTTTATCTGCATTCTCACCTAGTGCTTATGTGGCTTGGGATGGGGCCCTTCTGCATCCCTCTTCACTAAAGATATTTTAGTCTTATGAGATATTAAATAATAACTTTGATCTTAAAATTTTGTAACAAGCTAACCTCTTGTTAATTTAGAGTAGCAATATTTCCTGGAAATGTTGTGTCTTCCTGAGGATTCATTCTGGAATCCACATTCAGTGTTTAATCAGTGACTTTTTGTTTCCAAGCTACTCATGTCATTCCAAGCTACTCATATAGTTCCAAGCAATAATAAAAGCACTAATGGAAGGTTTCTCTGATTTCCTGGGGAGATGTGTCCAGTTGAAAGACTTAATTTCAGCTGAAGATGTTTAGAAGATTTCAAGTGCTGGTTTTGTGATGTGGTCTAGTAATTTTTAAGGGTCATGTTTTCAGGAACTGAAGGAACAAAAATTGTGAAGAATGTTAAACTAAGTATAAACCAGCAGCCAATCTACCTATCACTCAGTTTAAAAACTCCATGTACCTAATCAATGATAATTGTCCTAGTGAACGATTTTGGTGGAAGTGATAATCCACCAAGAAGCTATGGTGATTGTACGTTTAATGAATAGAGACTTTCCTGAGAGTATGTTTAGCAACTAGTTTTATGTTAGCCCATTCTACAAGTTTAAAGCTTGAGCAAATGAAGCATGTAAAACCCTTTGCACGCACTCGTTCAGAATACCTGAATGCCATGTTCAGTATTTAGAATGTGTATTACTTGAGGAAGAAGCACACCAGAGAAAACATTGGGATTAATACGAGTTATTACAGATGAAGCTGACAACACCAACCCTGCTCAAGTTAAGTAAAAAATCACTTTACATAGCACGTGAAAGGTCTGAAGAGAAAAAAAACAAATGTTTTGTATAGTAGAAGACTATAAGAAAAAGTAGCAGTAAGAAATTACTTAATGTAGGATTGGAAAGCATTAAGAGAGTATTAATAACTTATTGATCAGTCTTCTCAGCAAAAGTTGAGAATCATTAAATAGTAGTACCGATACTATTGTAGGCCTTATCCAAGTTGGCCAGAGTAAAGAATATAAATGATATGGAGTTGGAGCTAAGAATTCCAGAAAGGTTTGCAGGATTTTTTAATTTTTCTTTAATAAAATGTAAAAACGCCTCAGCAGAACAGATAAAATGTCTGAGGATTTCTATAATGATCTGATAGAAAAATGTGTAGGAAGTATCAATGAGCTGAATTGCTCAATGAAGAAAATCCTGCTATGCTTATTAAGTAAAGCAGAATTAAAAGCACAAATTGACAAAAATATGTCCTCACTGATATTGCACATATTTAAATTCTGTCCCAGATAACTCAGGATTGCTTGGAATGGAAGACAGAGGCAAAAATGTTGTCAAGAATCTTGCCAGGATTCCAGAGACTGGGGGATGTGTAAGACTGTAAATATCAACTCTGAGAGCAAATGTCTCAGAACTGTGCATGTGAGCATTCCAAGCTACATTGGAATTCCTTCATGCCTACAGAACAGGCCGTGACACTGTGTAAGCACTGCTCAGCAGCAATGAAAATATTCCTGTGTTGTAACCCTGATATGAGCACAAATCCAAACCTTACTAGTTAATGTGAAGAAAATTGCTCCCCCAGAAAAAATAAAGCACACTATGTTTTGTCATAGCATAGCTTCTGCTTGGCCAGTGGTGTGATTTCTTTAAGGAATTGTAATTTAACCTGAAAAAATTGTTTTTTTGTAAAGTTGTTATCTTTGAGATATTTAATATCAACTTCCCAAGTTTATTAACAACTATTTTCACACATAGTTATTACTCTGATACCATCTCTGCTTCTCAGGAATTATTCGGTGATCCTTGTCCTTTAAATTGTTTTCAACTTCCACGTTTACTGCTAGGTCTTTGTTCTTGTCTGTACTACATCTTGAAGAGCTCTTCTGGAGTCATTTGTTTACCCGTTGTTTGAGAAATTTCTGTCAAAACATCCTAGTAGTTTTGCTGGACAATATATTTCATGTTTGTTCCTTGCTAATCGTATAAAGATCTGTGATGTACTTTCTGAAAATATGTCTGTAACCTTACTTATTTCAATAGGCGTATATAACAGCTCTTTAAAGAACAAGATTCTTCCCTGCATTCTCCTTTTCATTTCTTTGGGTAAAATCTTATGCATTAAAGTTCCATTTATATGTGGATATAATGTTTAAACCATGGGAAAACTCAAGGCAGAAGATTACATTAGGAGTGTTGACTTATTACAGCAGTCAGGTGCCTGTGGAGGCTGATGTGGGTATTTAGGACTGTAAGAATTTTCTTAAGCTGCCCTGAAGAGTTTATCTGAATATTCACTGAGTCTTGTGTTTGGTGCAATGATTGAATATACTATTACTTGTCTTACCTTACTTGGTTCTTTTTCCTTTTAATTATAAAAAAATGAAAAGGGTCTCTCCCAAAAGTGAGTGAAAACCAAGTTGCATGTTTAACCTAACAAATACAGCTTGAATATTAGTTCCATATTACAGTGGAAAACTACCAATTGTTTTTTGTATTTTTCCCTTTAATTTTCTGTTCGAGAAAGGCCACCCTATACTGAGAAACAGATGTAAAAATACTGTTTTGCAAATTGTAAATTTTCTTCCTCTAATCATGATATTTCTGCCAATCATTTTAATTTGTTTGCTGTCTGTTTGCACACCACTTAATGCAAAAAGTATTACATTGTAATTTGATTTAAACATTAGAAGATAAATGCTTAAAGAAATTTAATTCAGTTTTCATGGAATGTCTATCTTAGAACTTCTTGAGTAAAGGTTCTCAGGTTTTGCTGCAATCTTGTAAATGGCAGCCTATAACTTGAGGCAATAAAGTAGGTGCTTCCACTGAATTTTTCCTTCCCATGTGAGTTTTTTATACTTTGCCTAAGAAAGCATTGAGAAAACAGTTTAAATACTTATATAAATAAAAGTGTAAAATCTAATACCTAAAATATTTGATGGATTCTTGGAGTTTTAATGAAAGTTTTTGCACATTGTTTCTGCATTTTAAAAGGCTTACATTGTCCATCCAAACAGTACACTTTATGTTACTGTATAATGCAAATAGCTAAGGAGCACATTTAAATTTAGTGTGTATATGCATTCCTTGAAGACATGTCTACAGTGTTGAGAGTGTAATTTTTTTTTTTAAAAAAGGACAAAGTTAATCTTTGAAAATATATGAAGACTTCAGACACACACAGCCAAAGCCAAAAAGATTCTGGTTTTCATATTATTTTGTTGTACAGGGAGTGATGTCATGAGTGTATGCATATGTAAGCACATGAGTGTCTACTACTAAAGGCAAAAATGAGAAGAAAGTTGTGGGGGCACTCATTATCCATTCTGTCTTGATTCTTACAGGAAGAGCCATATGTTATGTTCAAGAAGTCTGACAAACCCTTGTATGGAAATGATCGTTTTGAAGGTTATTGCATTGACCTCCTCAGGGAGCTGTCTACTATCCTTGGATTTTCCTATGAGATTAGACTGGTGGAAGATGGAAAATATGGAGCCCAAGAAGATGCCAGTGGACAGTGGAATGGAATGGTTCGTGAATTAATTGATCACGTAAGTCAACTTTTACAGGCTTTCAAATATGCATTTAGATTTCAAACCTTTCTATAAAAATTGTAAAACTTTTACGATAATTCCATTTGAATACCACTGTTTTCAAAAGGCACATGTCTTAAGAATTGATGCAAGTAGATTGGTATCCATTATTTTTTTAGTGTAGAATTTTTAAAATAAAGCATCTCTGTTTTGCCCATTGGTAGTGTTTGTTTTGGTTTAGCTTTTCCATAGCGTATGTCTAAGTCAAGATATGAAATACAGAGTACTCAGAATTTATTTCTGAGAACATATATAAGAGGTCTTATAACAAAATTTTGTTTTATAACAAAATTTGCTACAGCAATACGAGTTAGGTCTCATTTTCTGATGGTGGATCTGAGATTTTGTCTTAGAGAAATTTCTCTGTGTGTAGTGCAAACACACACATCATTTGATATTCATCTTTCTTGAAATTTTAACAATAAAGTGCAGGAAGTAAGATGAAAATGTCAACATATACTGATATAATGATATGTCACACCAGGTACCATTACAATTGAATGTAAGTGATTAAGGAAGGTATTACTTCAGGTTCTTCAAAAAATGCTTTCTCAGTTGGTCATGCCAGTTGAATTCAGTCTCTTATAAAAAATTTCATAAATTTAAAAATGATGTCATTGTTCCTTTCTGCACTTATTTGGGTGAATTTCTTGATAGCATTTTCTCTATAGACATGAGGTCAAAGATTGAGATGAAACATGTTCTGCACATCACTGTCATTTCAAATAGATAGAAGACTAGTTACTTCAAGTGGAACCTCTTAATGATGGCAAAAAACTGCATGAATCACTTGAAAAAAATATTTACTTATCTTGTTTCAATTTGCTTTAAGATTTCAGCAGATGGGCTGAAACGTGGTAATCAAATTATTCATATTTACTAGGGTTGTGCTTCATGCTTTTCTAGTAAATGATAATCTGGTATTGGTGTTGCAACAGATGTTGAGTACGCCTGGCTTCACACATTTAAGAAGAATGTGTGGGAATATTATAGTTATGTTATCTTTAAATGTGTATATTTATAATGCCTAGTACACACACACACATAGAAAGCAAACTTATTTAGCTGGACTCTGTCCGTCTCTATAAATGTGCATTTTTACACATGAATAAGTGCATAGGCCTGTTAAACTATTAGATTTGATGCTTGTTAGGTAACATCCTCATCTGGAACTAATTTTCCATGATTGAGGTAGATATTGTGAAAGTATTTATTCAGAAGCAAATATAAATCACAGTTTTATACACCTTCTATTATTCAGCCTTAAAACATTCTTATGAAAACTCTAGTATGGCCTCCTAAGCTTTGCACTAAGACAATCTTGAAATAAAATGCATTTGAACAAGTTGCAGAAGTGTCAGAAACAGTAGCTCTCCCCATCTTTACTCTTCATAACACAGAATGAAACATGTTGTCTTTTCCCATAAATAATATACAACTAAACACAGATTAAAACTTATTTTATTTCTCTTTGTTCTATTCAAATTATTTTACTTAGGACTCAGAAAAGTTTAGAGACTGTGTTAGTACACGTGGAAAATGTAGTCCAGCTACCTAATCTGGACCATAATTTTCACTAGTCTCTCTCAATTTAAAAATTTTTGCTTTAAATTTTTCTCCAGTTTTATCAATTCTTACTTTATAATCTATTTGAATGCATGCAATCTATTTGAATATATGCAATTTATTTGTATACCTGTGCCCTTTATTTACATGTGTGTTATTAGTAAAATTAGGTGCATTTTACTAGCAAGCAACATTTCAGACCTCAAAAGTGAGGCCAAAGAATTTAGTGAGGAATTCCAGACAGATAGTTACCACACTGGGTGTTTCCATATGGTTAGTACTTCACATGTTCCATTTGCTTCCAAGCCCTTCTTTTCCCTTAGGGAATATTTTTAGATTGTTGTAAAGGTTTTCTTTCCCATAAAGTAATTTAATAAACTCAATTTGTTTATTTTTGAAAGGTTAAATGATTCTATATTTTTCAGCTAGAGTTTCTAATCAAAATAGACTACAGAATAAAGATGGCTCTTAAAGTTGCTGTAGCACTTAAATCTATTGAAAAATGGTTTTAGAATTTTTTTTTGTTTGTTTTATCTGTCAGTTAAGTTCAGAGAGAAAGGTCACTGTGTTGTAGTATATATGTTTACAAGGGTAACATGTAAAATGCATAATCAGTGAATAAATGAAATGGATAATTTTGGTATATTATATGTGTAGAAAGGAAAATGCACCATTTATATAAAAGATTAAAAGTACCAAATAAATCTAAGATTTAAGTAAACTGTTGGAATCAGGATTTAGTCACTTTGCATAATTGCTGGGCCTCAAAAATCTAAATAAAATAAAGATAATGCTATCTGAGTTAAACTTAACATATCATGTCAGTCTCAGGATTTAAATTTTATAGTATGAACAAAGACTGAAGTGTTTCCATCAGGCTCTGTTTGTTTTCAATCTCCTTTCTCAGAGCTTGCTCATGTTTCTTCTTTCCTTGACTGTTTTACTTAGAGTTCACACCTGCATTCTTATATCAGTCTCCAAGCAATAAGTAGTTTCTTTTTGAATTGTGGTAAATACTGTCAGTGAAAATTATATAGTGATTCCTTCCCTTTGAAAACTGACAATGAATTCTTGTTGGGAAAAACACAGTGGTGTCTAGAGTTGCAAATGTAAGACAAATATTTGCTAGGACAGCAAATACAGATGACATTTCTCTATGAATAAATTTGGAATTTAATTTCTCCATTTAAATACTCTGATATCTTTGCCACAAATTTTCATTGAGTATTTTACCCTCTTCTCAAGTTAGTTCAACATATGAGTGTCACTTAATTAAGGGAGGAGGAGCTAAGTTCCAGGTATCTCCACTCTTTATGAATGAATTCTTCATTAAAAAATATTCTTTCTTGCTACCTTTGGTCTAAAAAGTTTATGAAAGGACAGATTTATTGAATAGGTTTCAAACTGAATCATAAATTCTGGAGATTTTCAGATTGTTCTTAAGTGCTAAAAGTTGTCATGTCACTATGTTATATTGCATGTGACATGTAGTTTAAGCATGTAAGTTATATTTCAATATATCTAGCACAGACAGATATAATCAAAATATGTTATTTTATTTTTAGAAAATTACTCATTCTACTTTACAGATCCAAAAGTACTTAAAAAATTCTTAACATTGGGTTCCAAAACAGGAAAAAAATACTATTTTATACTTTGATAGAGCTATAAATGAAAAATCCAGAGGGAAATAATTTTTTATTACATGTACATGATTAAAAATAACTATTTTTGAAGGGTTCTTTGAATGATTCTTCTGCAGCACAAAGCTTATGCATTACAAATACACTTCAAGGCTTACAGATCTTTTATGATTCATATATAATTACAGAAAAGGTCTAATTTTTAGATCATGATCTTTGATCACATATAAGGATTAAATCAGATTTTTTTTGTCTCTAAGAATAGGATTTTCAGCTTGGAGAAATTTTACACAGTTGAATATTTAGAAAGAACTTTTGAGTTTGAGTTAACTTTAGACATAACAATTTTTGCTTCACTATATTTTAAATTTTTCATAATCAATATCAATTTTTCAAAATAAATACACATCAAATACTTATATTTGTAAAAATAATAGTAGTTTTCATTCATTTAATAATATCATAGATGTTTATATAATTGGTTTAAATATTTTTAGTGATTTTTTCCTCCAATAACCTCTTGGTTTCTTTCTCTTATTTTAAATTAAGGTCCTTATGATCTTGAACACCTATAGCCAAACCATTTGTATTATTGTGTAGAAGTGGAAAAAACCCCTTGTAATAACTGATTGTGTTGATGTTTAGTTCCTTTTTGAGACATTGAAATTTTACTTTCTTTCATCTTTTCTTTTTTCGCTTTCTTCTGTCACGAATGTCATTTCATCATGTTGTTTGGACTCTACCTCTTTTCTTAATACTTATAGGAAACCCTACCATATAGAGACTCCTAAGGAAAGGCTACAGAACATATTTTCCCTCTTTTTTGTAATTTTCATGCAAAAGGTCTGACAGTTGAGATTTTCAATAAAATGGAGGATAATTTAGCTGTGGCTTTTTTAATTAGTGAAAATCTCAGGAGACTTGATGTAATAGGTAATTAGAGAATCTTTAGAGGAGGGAGGAAGGGAGGAAGGGAGGAAGGGAGGAAGGGAGGAAGGGAGGAAGGGAGGAAGGGAGGAAGGGAGGAAGGGAGGAAGGGAGGAAGGGAGGAAGGGAGGAAGGGAGGAAGGGAGGAAGGGAGGAAGGGAGGAAGGGAGGAAGGGAGGAAGGGAGGAAGGGAGGAAGGAAGGAAGGAAGGGCAATGTTTCTCTTTTCACCATTATTAAATTGTCTCAACAGTAGCATTGGTTGACTGTTCGTGCTCTTTAGAGCACCATGTCAGCTTCATGGCTTCCTATTTTATTTGTGGAACTAGAATTTACAACTGCATCTCAGGTGTCATATGACGAAAATTTCACTCATGCTAAAGGTTTTCGATATATAAAAAAAAATTATCTCTGATGCTTGGATGGATAACAGACCATAAATAACAGTATTTTGCCAAGTCTGCAGCTCAGCTATTGATGCTTGAACCAGCAACTCTGGTGAATATACATAGATGGTAACCTGAATGACTACTGATTTCCACTAATCCTGTTTTAATGTTGTTTTTCTAGTATCTTGAAATTTTATTTTTATTTTCTCTCCTAAAAAAATGACACAATTCACTTTTTCCTGTTCTCTCTGTAAAACAAAATAAAATAATGTATAACAAAATAAATGCTGCTGTTTTGCTTCAGTTTTATTTTCCTTATTTGTTTGTATTTTCAGCTTTTTATGTTTTGCTTATAATTTATCTCTTTCCCCATTTTTATGTTTAGATATTTGAAAGCCATCTCTTACAAGTGCATTTTTATCCTTGGTATTTATTTATTTACCTTGTAGATCAAGCATTATTATTCCATGTTGAAGCTCTCTTCTCTGAATTTCCAGTAATCATTATTAGTTACATTTATGTAAATAATGTTGGAAGTCCAGCACAACTGTCTCTTTAAATAAAGCTGCTAATTTGCATTATTCAATATTCAAAAATATATTCCAACTTCTTTCAATTATTCTGTATTATGACATAGCACCCATGAATATTTAACTGTTAAGTGTCTGTAACATACCTTACATACATCCATATGTGATTTTGCTGTTTTAAGTATTCATACTGGCTTCCAGTTTTATTGTTTGCATGTTTTCTTTCCTCATTAAAGTAGCATTTCATTTCTGTGTGAAACATGTCCTGGGGTCATAGGATAATTTCTTATGATAATTTGTAATATGTCAGAAAATATCACTTGTCCTTTTAGTGCTTTTCAGTCTAATTGCTAATTCATTAATCCACAACTTCAAGTGCTCTGACCTTTTATTTCCAAAGTAATTTGTCTCACACTGGATAAGCATCAGTGTGTCCCTGACAAGCAACTAGTCATATCTCATCTGTTGCTTGAGATCCTGTTTTTCACTTAAAGCAAACTGCATATATTCATAGACTCACAAAACCTCTCTTCAAATATTTTTCATGTCTGAATTTATCAACGTAATTCAAATATGCAATACTATGCACCTTCTGTTTCTTTTGTGTTTATTTGTTTGTTTTAAAATACAGGATCAAAGAGATGGTTTTCTACATGACAACACAATTTAATTTCAAACCAACAGCTAAACATTCATCTCTATGCTCACAAGTCGACAGTTTTCATGGCTACTTTGTCACTCTCAAATAAAGGTTATATATGACATTCCATGAAAAAATGTCCAAACAGATCCTAACTCAGCAAAAGTTATGCAGAAAGTAAACTTCAAGTAAAGATGCATAAATCCACAAAAAATTCCAGAGAAATGTGAAAAAAACCCTCAAACCAGTAATCTAATATGCCAAAGAAATACTTATCCAGAAATTTAGATCAAGATGGCAAAATTATGTATTAATTCAGTAAGGAACATATGTATGCATATACGACTTTCCTATTACATTATTACTGATTTCAAGTACAGGACAGATGAAGATGCACTTTCCAATACAACAACAGTTTTAAGTGAGCAGTTTGTTTTCCAAAGAACAAAGAATTTTCAGACACTCTGCACTTAGTAAAGCAAGGCCCGGCAAAATTTCTAATAATGCAGTCAGGCATAGAGAATAACAAATTATTAACATTTTTTCTAGAGGATTCTAAATGTTAAATCAGTATTTTTTGAGCTAATAATATCCTATGCACCCTAAAGGAACTGGATGAGAAATTTTAACTACATTCTCAGTAGTTAAGGTGGCAGGGCCTTTGACAGTAGGGGTTTTGAAAGTGCTCTGAGATGTATGAATTTTTTTCTGGAGATCTGTACTCCAGGGATAGTTTATTTGAAATTTCTTGACACTAAGAGTAAGTGAATATTGTTTTCTTGTCTGTTTAGCTGCCATATGACTATGTATTGTTCTTTTACAGTTAGTATGTTATGGACATCCCTTGCTAATGCACTTGGGTTTATATAATGATTAGTTTTCAGTTACAGAGAAATATTGTACAGCAAATAGTTGTAATTAACTTTCACCATGCTGCCAGCAAAGTGAATCATACCCAATCAAGGAAGTGGCATTAAGTTTTTCAAATGAAATGCCAGACAATAATACTTTAGCTCAAGCATTATCTGTGCTTACAGTAATGATTATGAATTGATTTGATAGAGGGTTAGGGCTGAAAAAATTACATTTTTCATATCCTCATACCTTTATCTGATCTTTTACTTTTGTTGCTATAATGATAGTAAAGAATGGTAGAAAATAGCATTGGGATCTTTATTTTGATGTGTATGCCTGCTGAAGTGAAGTACATGAGAACAATAGAATTCTCTAATAGCAGAGTTGATTTCCATTGGGGCTTATCCATTTTATTAGGGATTATTAATAATGAGCCAATTTGTCTTTTATTCATCTCCAAAGAATTTCAACGTATCTCAAAGTGAACATTTCACGAAGGATAGGGAGGAGAGGCTGTGGAAAGCTTGAGTATGTCAATTTTCATGGAAACATCAATTTGGTAAAAGAATTTCAGGATATGCTTGTGGGAGATGTGTTTCTGGGAATGATGACTGAAAGAAGTCACCCATACTGTTTGGGAAACTGAAAAGTCATCAAGTCTGATCTGTTATTCTCAGGGCAACAGGATTATTCCAGGAAGGAGCAATGACGTTTCTGTGATGGCTTTTTCTAACTGAAGTATTTTCTTTGTTTACCCATACTGTTTGGGAAGCTGGAAAGTCATCAAGTCTGATCTGTTATTCTCAGGGCAACAGGATTATTCCAGGAAGGAGCAATGACATGTTTCTGTGATGGCTTTTTCTAACTCAAGTATTTTCTTTGTTATTACACTGTACCAATAATATAAGTGTAGATCTTGTTTTTAGTTTTTACATTTTGGAATTATGAAACACTACAATATTTCATTAGACCTTTTGAGGACCAGAAGGATTACTTTCAACCTAACGTGAAGATCATAAAACATGGGAGTGATAGGGCTGAAAGTTGCACATGATATTTGAAATAGCTCAATTATTTTTCTATCCAGAAAACCTAAGTTTAATTAGAGAGTTCCTGCTGGTTTAGTACTATCTTTCTCAGCACACTGAAAATAATTCAGTTGTTTACAAAAATTATACAAATATCAAATAGAGTTAAAAAAAGACAGTGGGCGCAGCCTTAAATAAGTCCAAAATACATGAAATGAAACTGATTATGTGTGTCTTTGGAAGAAAATCATGTTACTTCTGTTTTTCACTTGATATTTGATAGACTTTTCTAAAAGTACCTTTTTTATTATTGTTTATAATAATGACCAATTTTAGTTAAGTCTAAGACCGCATGGGAGTGACAGGGCTGAAAGTTGCACATGATATTTGAAATAGCTCAATTATTTTTCTATCCAGAAAACCTAAGTTTAATTAGAGAGTTCCTGCTGGTTTAGTACTATCTTTCTCAGCACACTGAAAATAATTCAGTTGTTTACAAAAATTATACAAATATCAAATAGAGTTAAAAAAAGACAGTGGGTGCAGCCTTAAATAAGTCCAAAATACATGAAATGAAACTGATTATATGTGTCTTTGGAAGAAAACCATGTTACTTCTGTTTTTCAAATGATATTTGATAGACTTTTCTAAAAGGACCTTTTTTTATTATTGTTTATAATAATGATCAATTTTAGTTAAGTCTAAGACCCTGGAACCTAATGATTAATTGAGAATTCCAAGAGGTTGATTTTGTCCATATTAATAAGTTTTATTCCATTAATTAATTAAACTGATGAAATTATAGCTTTCAAAAATTGTTAATTGAGAATTGGTAGTCAATAAGAGGTGGCTTATTCTGCAGTGATCTACTTCCATCCAAATTATGTGCAAAAAAGTTATTTGATTGCCTTTTGATAAATTGCAGATGACAATACACAAAAATGGGATTCAGTCAAATTTGAAACAAGTCAAAATTTATTGTGTGATGAAATGAGTGCACCTAAATAATTTGAAAAAACCCCATCCATGTAAGAACAGAAATTATGCAAAAAATAAAAGATCTAAGAATTTTTTTGTCCTGAGTGCAGTAACTGAAATTCTAGGTGGCAGCTGGTTAGCAGCTGGGAAAAATCCCAACACTTTCAGGAAGTTGCAGTAAATCTGGAAACGATACCAATAAAAATGTTTTCTACAAAAAAGGAATCAATGTTACCTGTGTACTTTATTTCAAGAAGGTGTATTTCAGCATGGTGTCTAATAAATTTAATGTTTCTTAAACATTTCTAGTAAAAAAATATAATGTTAGAAAGAGTGTGTAAAACAGCAAGGAAGAAATGAAACATTTTATTGTAACTACTCTTATTTTAATTTTTTTTTTCTTAATGGGGGAGTCTCCCTTTCCTGAATTCTGAGCCACAGTATTACGCAGTCTTGTAAATTTCTTTGACAATTTCCTCTTTCTGAGGGTATGTGAATCCCACTCTTCTAACAATTAGAAGAAACCTTTGCGCAACATTCCTGAAATGAAGTGCTAAAAACTTTTTTTTACTATTGAAATGAATAGTCACCCATCTTCCTGCTTAATATAGTTTCATGATCTACTGCCTCCTTTTACATATAGGTTGCTTACCTGTTGATTAGACTGAAGTAGGTTCAAAATACTTTAGTGAAAGTATTTTGATTATAAATGAACAGACAGAAACTATATCTGTTTTTAATGAGTACTCATATTATATCTATTCAGCTATTAAATCTATCCATACTGGCATAGGCAAATGGGAATTGACTAGCATAACCCTGAATAAGAGGAAATAATGTAAATTTACTAATTAGAGAGTTACTGCTGGTTTAGTACTATCATTTTTCCTCGACTAAACATTTATCTAATAACAAAGGAGCAAACAGAAAACAATACCAAAAGTCAGTTCTAGACAATGCTGTGTTGATCAAAACATATGCTTTATCTTATTTAAGTCACTGAAGGAAGGATCCATGCATTCCATACATTCCATTTTTGTCTAGTTGAATTCATATCGAAAGCTGTGTTTATGGTAGTGGACAGAATGCAAATTTCCTCTACAAAACCTTTTGCCTTAAAAAAAAATCTACCTCTAGGTGAATCATCCTGTTGGTTTCTAGATCAGGATCCTCTAAAAGGAGAGTAGATGAAAATGCCATTAGTTACCACTGCTGTTCAAGACTTTGCCAAGAAAAGAATTAACCACGCTGACACAAGAGGTTCTAAAGTAATGAAATCACTGTGTAATATTACTGTTAATGAAATGAATTTGAGTAAGCCTCCTGTCTTCCAGTGACTTCTTGTTGCTGAAAAAATTCTGAGAAGCATCTCAGCAGTTACAAACATATGTGTTAGGTGAGCCAGTATCTATTGAACTGTCTTCATATGTCACTTTCTTATGTTAAAGTACTTTATTATGTTAATAAAGTAGCAAATGCTACTGTTCCATCTATAAGGGATATTGTTAGCAATTTAGTTTAAATTATACCAATCAGGATCCCACAAATAAGAAGTTATGACATCTAAATTCAGCTATCAAATCTGGATTTTTTATTTTTTTTTTACTTGCTGGTATATAACTCACATTTGGCAAAGGTAATAATTTCTAGCAGCAGCTTTCCAGGACCTGTGAGGAGGTTATCAAGAAGTTCCATCTGGGCTTTTCACAAAGGAGCTTGGCAGGAAGACCAAAGGCAACAAGCGTAAACTGAAAACCTCCAAGGGTGGAAATTGCATAACCTCTCTAAACAGCCTGCTCCGCTGCTTGTCTGTAGAAACTTTTCACTATCTGGATAGACAAGCAGTGGACCAGCTTATCTGGAAATGTCATGTAGTTACCTTGCTTGGAGGTTTTCAACACTGACTGGGTAAAGTGCAGAGTAAACTGTCTCATCCATCTATGTAGATGTTTTGAACAGAAAATTGCACTAGACACCTCCTGATCTCTCCCCACTTGAATTGTACTATGATGCTATGAAAGGTAGTAGAGAAACAATTTCTGTCAAAGTAATTTAAGTGGCTAGTTATATAATAAAAATAGTGATAAAGCCCTAATAAGTTCCTAGTGGTTTCAGAGGAAATGAGGATCTTGTGATAAGACTAAAAATTTCTTGTGGGGTATAAAATTTTCTATAACATAGCAGCATGAACAAGGCAGTTTAGGATAGACTGTAAGCTTAAAAGCAAATTACAGATCTTATCTTTTCAAATCAGTGGCAGGGAAATGCACTTCTGTGAACAGGAATAATGCATAAGGTCTCTGTGCATTAGGAGTGTGTTAGACAGGTTTAAAGAATTGAAGCTGTGCTTTAGCCTTCCTCTTTTATCTTGGTGATGCATTTTCTCCAAAGGGAATGTAACTGAAATTCAACTCAGGTTAACAGTCTCAAAAATTTGGACTGAAGAAATTGACATATTGACTTAGGGTTTTAGGCTGAGGAAACATAGTGGATTAAACAAAAGCTTTATGAAGTTTTTCTTTTAAAAAAAAGGTAAGTTCCTTTATTTTCAAGAATAATTGCAGGCAATAAGTGCATTGCTACCTGTAGAGAAGTAAAACTACTTAAATGTCTTTTCAGTGTGTGTGTAGTTTTGTGTATATTATACAATTACAATATGATTGTACTGATTGACTGAATAAACAACTGAGAATCAATAGTGTATGATTCCCTTTGCATTTTTAGTATAAACACTAATGGTTGCTAAATAAATGCAAAATGTTAGGAGCAAAATTCTTACCAGAAGACTCTATTTACATTGTCTAAAATACTAAACTATTTTGGTGGAATATTGTGTAGTTGTAGTGCCTAATTAAAATTAGCTGTTAGCCATTTTATTGTTTCTGTGTCTAGATTGTATTTAAATTCTTCATTCTTTTGAACAAAATAGGTGAGACAAAAGCTTTTCATAAAACTATCAACAACAGAAAATTCAAGTTGTGTTTGTTTTACCTTTCCCTGGTGTTATTAGTAGAAGCTATGAAATCCTTTAAAAATTCTATTTCCCCCAAAATTATTGTGATTGTTTCTCCAGGTTTTATAGAGTTAATTTTCACAGAAAAAGCACCAATTTCTGCAAATACCAAATTTCTGTGCATGCTATGGCCATACACTACTCAACATT
This sequence comes from Passer montanus, assembly GCF_014805655.1. Classification (NCBI taxonomy): domain Eukaryota; kingdom Metazoa; phylum Chordata; class Aves; order Passeriformes; family Passeridae; genus Passer; species Passer montanus. The sequence goes on along the minus strand of NW_024357613.1, from coordinate 5,614,908 downwards.
AAAGTGCTGATTTCTTGCTAAAGTTATTTGTATCTGCAAGCATAGATTGAATTCAGTATAATTTTAAAATCTCTCATCTTAGAGGTTATGTGCTAAATTTCAGCCCTATACAAATTAAAAAAAAAAAAAGTCTTCCCTTTTTCTCTTTGAATATTACTCGATGTAAAACAGTCACTGAACGAACTGTTTGGAAGTAAAATGTAAGGTAAGAAACAAATCTTAGAGGTTATGTGCTAAATTTCAGCCCTGTACAAATTAAAAAAAAATGTCTTCCCTTTTTCTCTTTGAATACTACTCAATGTAAAACAGTCACTGAATGAACTGTTTGGAAGTAAAATGTACGGTAAGAAACACAGGAGGATGACTTCAGCCTACCTTAGGCACTTCTGTCTCAGAAATAAATCAGGGTTACCTTGAGTTGTTGGTGAATTAGCATCCTACAACTGCACATGGTATTGGAAGTAAAATGTAAGGTAAGAAACAAAGGAGGATGACTTCAGCCTACCTTAGGCACTTCTGTCTCAGAAATAAATCAGGGTTACCTTGAGTTGTTGAGCATCCTACAACTCATTCACCTCAACAACATCATCGTTGAGGTGAATGAGCATCCTACAACTGCACATGGTGGCAAGACAGGAAAGCTTTGTCCCCACCTTGATCAAGTAGGTGTTAGGGTCAGGGTTATTCCCACCCTAAGCATCCTACAACTGCACATGGTGGCAAGACAGGAAAGCTTTGTCCCCACCTTGATCAAGTAGGTGTTAGGGTCAGGGTTATTCCCACCTGTAGGTATGGATGAGCTTCTGGTACTTTGAAGGGATGCTTTGCTGACTTACTGTTATGATCAAGGGGGTGCTTCATTGCTTTGGTTTGGTCCAGGTTTATCAGGAGCTCCTGAGTTACTGAGGGGTGGTGTGGGACAGGAAGGGAGAGTATGCACAACTACAGCTTATTATCTGCAGTGCAGTCCTCTAGCACATCACAGACTGGGCTGCACAGCTCCTCCGTTTTGCTCAGGACCATGACTTTTGTTGGAATGTCCTTGTCAGACTGTTTCTAATCACTATTGTAATCTTTAGTTAGTGCAGAATTTTTCTTTGTGGCAACTAGCTTACCTCACCAATCCTTGGATGCTCTCATAAAAAATTTTTTCATCTCAAGAAAGAGTTAAGTGCTATTATAGATTATGTTTTCAGATAGATAGACCTTTTATTCATTTAAAGAATAGAAGCATGTATACCTTCATTATGAAAAATTGAATCATCGATCACTGCTGTGGAGACCCTGGCGGGTCATTCCCTGGTTTTGGGACACACAAGAAGCTTCCCTCAAAAAACTTTTAGACTGCATTGGCTCCTTCCCCAGTTCCTATGTCTGTTCCTATGTCCCTGAGCCACTCCTCCCTATTCCCTGATTGGCCCTTATTTTGCATGCCCTGAGACCAGGGTCAGCCCCCAGGCCCCTTGGCTTCCTATGTCCCTGAGCCACTCCTCCCTATTCCCTGATTGGCCCTTATTTTGCACTGCCCTGAGAGCAGGGTCAGCCCCCAGGCCCCTTGGTAGACAGAAGCTGAGACCCTCTGTGTGTGGGTTGAGACTCGATCATCTCACCATGTGGCTGAATAAAACATCTGTGGATATCATGCAAAGGTCCTTTTTGCTTCCTTACTCTGGACTTTACTAGCAATAATTCTGGCTTGCAACACACTTCCAAGTGAGTAAAATATTCTTTGTAATGGAACTTATCAAAAAGCCATGTTAGGATACACTAATTTGTTAATGTTGTTAAAAAAATACTAATTGATAAATACTTATTTTACACTCTTCCTCCCCTATTTGTCACTAGAAGTAATCTAAAGAGCATTCTCTTCCTCGTATGTCTTCATTATAGGTGAGTATAGGAGAAACTGGTACTGAACTTCTGGAAACTTGGCCCCTGATTTCTCATACTTACCAATAGTGCTCTTTTCAGAATGAAAGAATTGCCAGGAGAATTGAATTTTGCAGATAAAAGATATTAACAAAAGTTGCATGTGGTAGCATTGCATTTTGAAGTTAGTTATTTCCTCAGTTATTAAAGATTCCAGATATTTTTAATTTTTTTGTTGTTGTTGTTGTTAGATGCTTAATTTTTCTTATGGTGGTATTCTAGTTCAAAAATATTCAAACAGAGTTACTCAGCTCTGAAGAGAATCTTGAGATGTCAAGTTATGTACATAAATTTTATATGAGTCCTCCCAGGTAGGGATATCTATTCTATTCTATTCTATTCTATTCTATTCTATTCTATTCTATTCTATTCTATTCTATTCTATTCTATTCATCATATAAGACATACTATTTCTTGATCAGTTATTTTTCTAATTTCATCTGCAACTTGTCTCCACTAGAGATAGTTACAACCTATATCCATTTGTATATGTTTTGTTTCCATCTAATGACCAAGGGTTTGATTTTCCATGGTATTTATTAAAAGAAAATATTGTTTTTCATTAAGGTTCTGTTAATATAATAAGACCAAAATTCACATCTACCAATAGCCTTCCAAAAGATCTAATTTATCTGTCTTTGTGAAGCTGCCTTTTCTGATAATTTCTAGTCAGTTGCCTTCAGACTCTTCAGTTAAGGTCTGCTACTTGCCTCACAAACTAATATTGGGTTTTTATGTTTTTTAAACTTCTACGTGTTGACCTATAACTTTTAATTCAAATTATTTTAGTTTCTTACTTTACCATTTACTTTCTACACCAGCTGGAATATCATCAATAGTATGCAATCTATAAAAAGTCATCCACTGTGGAATTAAGCCTTGCTATTTTGATTAATATCTACAAGTTCTTAATACCAATGGAAATGAAGTGCATGTAATTTTTTTGACCAGTAAACCCTACAAAATAAAATGAACAGTGCCAACAGAGTTTCACATTGTAACTGACTAGAGCATATCTAATTATATAAATGCTCATAACAAGACTAGACCATAGAAGAACTTTGTGTAAGGTGAGAAAATAAAACTTAAAGAGAACACCAAAATGCTACATTGCATGGAAGTTTGAGTGTTACATGGTATACACAATATCAAATGAGTAAAAAGTACATAAGTGTATGAATTTATTTTAGTTAGAATCATATCTCTGTATTTTAAACAGGCATTCTGAAAATGATATAATTTGCAGCTATGTTACTTGGATATGTTACTTGGGTAACAGTACTCCATGGTAGCTATACCATTTCTGTCATTACATACCTATATTTTGGTATGGTTTATAAAGAATTCTTAGTTTACAGATTTCCAGGTCTCGTACTATAACCTTTCTCACTCTGAAATTTCCTCTTGTGTTTGTATGCGTGTATGGTGCACACATACACATTCATACATGCACAGAAGTATTTCAAGAGCTGTTGACAGAGATTAAGAAGTAGATTCTGTAGATTTTTGTTCACTCTGATTTCCATTAAATTTTGATTAAAAGAGTAACATAGGCCATTTGCTAATCTCCTATGAATTATCCCTATAATAACTGAACCTAAATGTTAATTGGCAAAATGCATTCAATTGATGTTTTCATTTTAAATAGTCCAGCTGATTAATAACTATCTGTAAGTTCTGCAGTGATTCCCACAAATGAATAAGGACAGTTGTACTTTGTTAGAACGTCCTCAGCAACCTTGCAGGTGTAGCACTTTCAATTTTATACTGATCTTCATTTTGTACCATTTTTATCCTAAAATATGAAGAACTGCTTCCTGGTCCTTTCCCTGCACTTGTACTAGCATATTCACATCTGCTTCACAAATATATTTGCTTCTAAAGAACACAGTGAGGGAGTGACAAGACAAGACATATGTTGAAATGCGCAATTAATACAGTTTTAAAGTATGTGATAATGGATGTTCATGTCTTCTGCAAGATGCAATATTTTTCTTGTATCCCTGTAGTAGTGCTTTTAATTTTTTATTTCTTAAATTTTTAAATTTTTTAATTTCAATTTTTCAAGTGCAATGTCAGTTTAGCAAAGAGGAAGCAGAATAAATCTGTTTCCTTACTTATGGGGAGAAGAATTTTAAATTTCAGGAAACTTGGTACAAGAACAAACATCATCCATACTAAGTTTGTGTTTTGCATTATCTGATTGTCTGCTTCAGCCTGTTTCTTCTGACTTATGGCCTTTTTCTCTTTTTGTATTTCTGTCAACAGAAAGCTGACCTTGCAGTTGCACCATTGGCAATTACCTATGTTCGTGAGAAGGTCATCGACTTTTCCAAGCCCTTTATGACTCTTGGAATAAGTATTTTGTACCGCAAGCCCAATGGTACAAACCCGGGCGTCTTCTCCTTCCTGAATCCTCTCTCCCCTGATATCTGGATGTATATTCTGCTGGCTTACTTGGGTGTCAGTTGTGTGCTCTTTGTCATAGCCAGGTAACATGTCAACTTTTGTGATTTTTTTGGCAATTGTTACCATTTTTTTCTTACTAATAATTGTCAAAAGTCACAAAACTTTTCTTACTTTCGTACTCATATATTTAAACTTCATGATTTACAGAAGAATAATGATGAGGGTTCTCACCATTAATATTCTCCACTGCCATACTAAGTCTCCAGTTTGTTACTGGACTTTTCCCCTAAGTCTTCAGTATGCTAGCTAGATTAGTTCCTTTATTTCCAAGTATAGAGACACTAGAAAGTTTTTAAAATAGCTTTTCCCAATAAGACTGCATTTATAAACCCAGGGTTTGCATGTTTTATTTTGTTACACTGATTTGTTTTTATGCTGTGGTGCTCAGTCTCAATTTGAGTACTTAGCTGCCCATGCTAATATGATTTACAGAAGAATAATGATGAGGGTTCTCACCATTAATATTCTCCACTGCCATACTAAGTCTCCAGTTTGTTACTGGACTTTTCCCCTAAGTCTTCAGTATGCTAGCTAGATTAGTTCCTTTATTTCCAAGTATAGAGACACTAGAAAGTTTTTAAAATAGCTTTTCCCAATAAGACTGCATTTATAAACCCAGGGTTTGCATGTTTTATTTTGTTACACTGATTTGTTTTATGCTGTGGTGCTCAGTCTCAAATAGAGTACTTAGCTGCCCATGCTAACTCTAGATGTCCAAACTGGACCTCTACCAGTTGTAACAGTTTGTGTATCTTTGAAATAGGATAACAATATTTATTTTTAATTTTCTGCTAGTTGAAATCCCTGAGATACAGAATTTAAAGTCTCTGAGTGGAATGTTTTTGGAAGCTTAGTTGAGCTTTTAGAATTAAAGAACTTGATACATCAATTGTTAAATTATAAATTGATTTTATGTATAGGGCTCACTTTTTTATCTGTTCTTTTTCAACCCAAATGAGCAGAAAACATCTTTTGTCAAAAAATCCCAATATATTTACCATTTTCGTCTTTACTCATTAGGGATGAATTCAGATGCTGGCATCAATGCAGACTTACATGTAGCTTTGGTGTTTGTCATGACAACAAAAGAAAAAGCTCAGAGCAGTGTATAAAATCTCTTTTCCCCTTCTAGTCACTTGCAATTTTTTTAAAAAAATCAAATGTACATTAAATATATTGCCTTTTATCTCTTTAATAAGTTGGGGTCTTTTTGTTTGAGTTGATAATGAAATCTCACTTCAGTCCTGAGATTTCTGTGATTTCATGCTGTGGTTCACAGTAGAATCTTCATATATTCCTTTTTCTATTGTGTTGTATTTAGTATCAGGATTCTCCATCTCCCTTTGATACTCTCTGTTTCATTTTGGAGAAGTTGAATCATTCCTATATTAGGAAGAAGCAATATTTTTAGAAAGCAGTTTAAAGGTAATTTAACACCTGTAGATGAAGTACCTGCAGTATTGAAGTAATATAGATAAAACTGAAACATATTTTGTAATGAAAAACTTTACTGTGTATGTTTTTGAAAAGTCTGCTTTAAAGAGCCAGAGTTATGATAAAAGTTTCTTGAAAGACCCCTATTTTAGTGGACTATATAACCAGAGTATACAATCTTTTCTGAGGTGTACCAGAGACTGCAATAGTTTCTGAAGTGCCGTACAGATACCTCTGAAAGCACAGCCGAGCATAAATCACAACTGTTATCTTGTGAAATGCCTCATGTGAAATATTTATGCATATGTCCGAAAGTTTTAACCCTACTGTTATCACTGAAGGACATATTCAGCATGATGCACAGTGCTCTTGACAGGTAACTCCCACTAATGTTAGTAGGATTGGTATGGCCGAGTTCCTACTTATGCTTTGAGAATGTGCTTTGACATGTTTTTTAGGAAAGATGGATTTTCTTGAAGACTTTCTTTCTTTTTTTAAAAATTAAGCTATTTGGCCATTTCAGCTCACTAGCAGAATAAGAAGGAATATTTATTTTCATATAGAAACCCCAGATAATATAGACCAATAATGCTGACATTTTTTTCACTTTTTTATTTTTGTGACAAGCACCATAAATTCCTTATGCAATTGAAGGCATTATCTTAATTGTAAAGCAATACAGAAGTGGTTTTTATACTGAGCAGAGAAGTTTTGTTTCTGTACAATTGTATAAGATGTCTTTTTTGCACATAAATTTATGCTAGCCTTCATATCTAGAGATTTTCAATACTTCTTAACTGATACAGACAAATATTGGTAAGGCATTTAGAAATAAAAGATGTAGGGTTATGTAAGACAATCTACAGATTTTATTCATAATGCAGAATGACTTAATAGTGTGCAATAGCCTTTTGTATCATTATTGCTAGTAAAAGGAAACAGGTTTAAATTAAAATTTGAATTTCCTGCTGAATACTAAGCAGAAACAAAGATCACTATTCAAAAGTTAAAGCCTGTTTGCAAATACAATTCAAAAATTTTATCTGTCATGTAAAGAGAGATACTTTAAAGTGTCTTAGTGAAGTCAATTTGGCAGCATAGTGGTATGTATTTTCAGTACAGATTATAGGTTAGGTATTGCACAGCTGATACCTTTTCCAGTCCTGGTGTCGTGAAACTCCTGGACTGCATGCCACTAGTTTAATAGGGTCTACCCAGAGTTTCTTATAAAGAAGATTTATATTCCATAACAATCCTTTCATAATGGATGTTTAAATTAGCAGTGTTTCATAATAATTACTTTGTGTTTCATAATAAGGTGTGCTTTTGTTTGGAGCAGTGCTTAGTATGTCTTTTGTGATATAATGTTTTGTAATTACAGCTCATCAGAATGTTCAGTATAGAATATTTATTTTAAAGTTGAAACCTCCCATTTTTGTGTCAAAGGTTTTGTGGTGTTATTGTTTCAACATGTCTTCCAAACAATGTTGACATGTAAGAGCTTGGTACATTGAAAATGGAAAGTACCATTTTATTGTGTCTCTTGGATCTCACTCATTAATTAGTGGTGTTGTGATATTAAAGGAAAGATTAAGAAATTAGCAAAAGCTTCAAGAATCTTTAAGAATGAATTGTTTAAAATACTCCCATAGACAGAGAAATGTAACATAAATCTATATCAGTCATTTTCTTAATTTGCAAGAGCACTGGCTTTTCCTTCCAATTTGAGAACGATATATAAAGTACTGTAATCTTCACACACACAACAAGACAAGAAACTAGGAAAGATTTATGTGTTAGCTGGAGGGCTTTTCTATTTCATTTTCCTCTTGTAGTTTCCCCCAAAAGACCGTTCTACTTTTGAACAGACAGATTCTGCATTGCACCTCTTAATCTTGTTTGTTGCTGTTGTTGAATCTCAACCGTCAGTAGTTAGGACGGTTAGTCTCTGGAAGTTCCTTGCTTTGTTGTACAGACTGATGAGTGATATATAAACCCGGTCTGCTTGACACTAAGCTTATTCATTTTCTGTGAACTGAGAATTTCATATAGTATTTTTTCCTGTTGTGGCAAAAGTAATAGATCTTTCTGGTGCTAGATAGCATTGTCTTTTTGAGTCTGCTAGCAGTGTCTTGTGTCATCTGAAATCCTGCTGCATTCAAATACCATATCTTTATGCCTCTGCCTTTACTAGTTTCTTTGATTGAGAATATCAGTTAAATTCACTTTAATTCAGTTTAGGTATGATTAGAAGGAAAACTAAAACCTCAGTAAAGCACACCAACTGTTTTTTGGACTTCTGTCAATTACACATTTTCTGATCTGTGTAATCAAAAATCTCAATTAGTGGAATTTCTTTTTATTTCTGTCTGTTGCTGCAAACCATTGTACCATTTCTAAGAAACATGCTGTTTTCTTACAGTGTTGTGTATCAACTTCATAGACACATGTTGTCCCTTCTTTTCCATCAGTCTATGTGCAAGAAAAAGATGCTTCCTATTTTTGGCCTGCAAAATCTAATATATTGGTTAGTGGAGGATCCTTTCTTTTCCATGTAGGCATTATGAAGAAAAGCAGTTTTATGCTTTGAAAAATGCTTAATGTGTTTTATTTACATAGGTCTTCCTATAAACTACTTTCAAAGTTAATCTTCAGCTGGGTTTTCTTATGATGATATTGCATTTTTGAGTCTCATGAATAATTTTAAACTTCCATGTTTCTTGTATCTTTTCTGAAAACATAGATTGGAGACTAAATTCCTTAAATATTTTTATCAAATAATTTTATGCCTAATTTACTGAATTTCAAGTTATTCCCTGAACACTGATGTATTTCTCTGTGTAGTAAGGTCTTTTTGTTGCTATGGACATATCAGTCTGCCATAAAGAAATTTACTCTTAAGTGACCTATCTTCAAAACTGGAAGAGATAGAGCTGCCTTAGTAAGGTACTTCCCTTTTACTGATCACATATGAAGCAGATAACCTGTCCTGGATAAAATTGTACACTATTGAGCTCTTGTGCTTTTCACACTGAGCTGTCCAAAGTATCAGTGACTATTGTGGAAATATACATTAAACTGCCATAAATATTAATTTTGAATCATGGGTTGTCAATTTAAAGGGCTTTTTTGCCTTTACTCGTAACACATTTTTATGCCAGGACTTCCTGCCTTATCCTCCTTTTGGAATTATGCTATTCTATGTCTTCTAAGTCAAGCCCTTGTGCTGCTCCCAGCTGCCAAAGCATTTGTTATCACCTATTTTTCCATTTCCTTGTAAGCACTGATTAGAGCACAATGAACATTGCCTCATCAACAGACTATATTTTTCTCTTACCAACTGGAATAAAGCATAATTAAATAAGACAAGTCCTAAAAAGTCCCCACACATTTATCTTACTATTTTCTCTGTGAAAAAGCTTGGGAATAGCCTGCTGCTTCAGAATGTAACAGATGCCTGGGCATTAAGTCTCTCTGGAGTGCATGTATATCCTTTTACATCTCATCTGTCTTCATTTTTATTTTATATTTTTGATCAGCTGATTTCTGTCCTTAACCTTGCTTGACTGATTTTGAAACTACTTCTTAAAACTATCTTGATGGAAAGGAATGAATGAGAGAATGCGAGAAAACTATCATTCCAGTTGCTATGGAGCTCTGGTTCCTAAATTACTATGTTGATAATTAACCAAGTTGGAACTTAACATATTTGGCCTTTACTCTAAAAAAACATTCTTTCTATGAGAATTTTATCTCCTCAAGTCTCCCTAGAGAACTACAGCATATGCTATGAGCTGTTTTCAGGAATAGGTTCATCATCCTATAGGGCAATGTCAACACTGAAATCTGCTTCTCTTATAGAGTTTTAAGATAGTTTTGGCTCAATTGCAATGCAAAGTATTAATTTTTCCTCTGTTGTAATGCAAGTATAATGCAGTTGTCACTCTGCTATAAAATGCTGTACTAGTAGACAAGGCTAAAAGTATGCCAAAAATTACACACTTACCAAAACTGTTCCACAACAATGATTTCAAAATCAGAAAATTTTATTTCTTTGAAATCAAGTTGCACCTCATGACCCTGATTGCTTCCAAAATATTCCATATAGTCTGCTTCTTTTAATATAATTTTGTTTCTGGTTGAAAAACAAATCCTTGCCAATGCCAAAGATCATCCTTACTGTGAAAAAAAAAAAAGAAATTAACTGTGCCAGCCTCTGGAACACTGAGATTTTTTTTTGTGAAGTGTACCTTGTCACACAGATTGCATAACAAGAATTTTTCTCTATCTTTGATGTCTTTTTAAGCTTTTCTTTATTAATTGATATATTTGTGTAGCTATACCAAGAAATCCTTTGTGAGAATGTTCTGGAAAACTTACTTGATGAACTAAATTTCTTCTCCTTTACATAAGAACTGAGAAATTTTAATTTTAGAATTCCAACATTTAAATTAATTTTCAATAAATGAGGTAATATAAAGACACAGCAGTTATATCTTAATTTATTGCACTCATAAGCAAATTATTAAGAACTTTTTTTTTTACTTAGTCTATCCCACTAAATGGTATAATGATGAAATTGTACAGTAGTCTTATCTGGACAGCAGTCACTGGAAATTTTGTGATCAAGACTTGTCCATGTTATTTTAAATATGCTCAGATACTTCTAAGTAAGATTTAAATTGGTTAAATAGTTTATTGTGCCATATGCCATTTATATTAGCATAAATCTATAATTAGTATCAGTATTTGAGTAATTAAGTAATTTTCTGTGGCTGGCACACAGAGCTGATGATTTGTCTTGTTTCTATATACAAACTGCAAAAAAAAATGGACTTATAGTTCATTCTCATAGTCATCATCTAGGTTTTGTAATCATTTTGAGAAATCATGATTTAGATCACCATCAGTGCTATAAAATCTAAATGTTTTGTATGAGGATACATGGCTTAAAGTAGGACATGTATAGCAATGAGTTAAGCAACAATCTCTCACTTTGCCTTTTGACACTTGGAAGAATGCTTTGATCTCTCTGACTCCTCCAGAAGAAATTTAATGTTAGTTTATGGAATTTATAGTTTATAAATAAGCAACCCAGTATGGATTCCTCATCCTAACCCCTCAAGGTTTGCTTGAACCACTTCTGAATGCTTCCAATCTCCTTCCACTGTTCAAGAAGAGACAAGATTTCCAGGAGTCTACACACAATGACAACATCTACATAATAACCTCTATTACGATACTGTTAGAGATCACAGTAAGAGAAAACTTTTTTTTTAAACTTCTTAGCATATATGTCTTCCGTACCTTTTAGGGGTAAAAATCCCCAGTTCTCTAATTCCTTGCTATATTGGTGGTAGGTTAATCTGAAATCCCAGTTACTACTTGCTGTGCATCAAAGCTATGAAGAAACCACTGCCAACAAAATAACTGAAAAGACTTTACTGAGGTTGGCTGAAAAAAAATCATAACCAACTGCTTTAGCAGTCCAACAGAAAATATATTACTCCTCATTGGCTAAATCTTTATATGCATGTTCAAGAAGAAAATGTATTCAATTGAGTAAATTCTGGATTTCTATGTGAAAAAACTGAGGTTTTTTTCTGCTCTCATGATGTAGGTATTTTAGGAAAGCAGTATGTTTGGTGACTTCTGCCTATGAAAGCACCTTGTAATATGTATTTTTTTTGTCCAGCTGCTTCACCAATATGTAAATTCTTGTTCCTTTGTAGATTACCCTAATCAGATTTTATTTTATTTGTTAAAGACGAGTATAGAAGTATCTTAATGATGCTGTCTAGAATTGAAGATGGCCTAGAAACTCCATCCTTTCTGTTATTTTTTTATTCTCACTATTCTGGAAGACATCACAAGGGTCTAGAATTCATTTCTAATTACCCAAGAACCCAGGTGTGTCTAGAATTGAAGATGGCCTAGAAACTCCATCCTTTCTGTTATTTTTTTTCTCATTATTCTGGAAGACATGACAAGGGTCTAGAATTCATTACTAATTACCCAAGAACCCAGGTGATTTTAATGGCTGCACTGAATTTTAGCTCTGCTCATTCTTAAGGAATTTTGGGTCTCTTACTACCAGCAACTCAATCTCTTAATTCTCAGACACACATTATTTAAGTACACATTCTAACTTAACTTTTACAACTCCCTGCATGGAGGTGTTGCATATTTTAAAACATATATTTCCTCTCCATATTGATAGAACATTGCTATGCAGTCTTTCATAGAACCTGAGTGTATTTATGGAAAGGTGTTTCAAACATCATGTCAAACTACTTTTCATTCTGTGATTTCTTCTTTCATTTCTTTGTTTGTTTCGGTTACTCATTTACATATTTCATGTAGTATTTGATTGCCCAAACATGTCACAATCCTAAATATACTTTTGAATCTCAACGTACCTTGAATCTTAAGATCTCAAGGGTGTTTACTAAAACTTTTGGAGAGAATTCAGTTCGATAAACAATCTTCACTAGTAAGATCTTCTAAGTTTTCATCAGTGAATAGCTGATGAAATGATGGGTGTACTTGGTGGCCTTCAATTTTGATTTTTGACTGACTAGAATTGTTCTGTTTGATTCATTGGGCTTCACAGAGTTCATTGCTAGACATCTGTCTGAATTCCATTCACTTTTTATCTAAATCATTATTTCTAACTGCCTGTGACATTTTAATAATTACATTTGCATTCCCTTCATCTTTAGAACAAGCTGGAAATGCTGAAAGATATTATGCCACACTGTGTTATCATTTCTTGTCAGACACACAAAATCTTGTCTTACACTCTCAGAGTTTACATGCCCAGTTCTCTGTAGCTTTATTTTTGCACATTCTATGGCCAAGCTGGAATGTTACAAAGATACATACTCTGGAAATTGTTTTTGAAAGTAGCTCTGCATTCAAAACAGTGTTATTTCTCATAAAAGACTTGTAATAATCTTTAAATAATTGGGTTTAAGTGAAAGCAAAGTAGATGTCCTCTATCTAATTTTATGTTTTCAAATGTCTTGGATAAACAATTTCCATAAGTGAGTCAAAATCTGAAGGCCGCTTTATCAAGAGTTCTATGGCATCACATAAAATAGTTCTTCACATCTACTATGGGCAGAGGTTTGTTAATTTCTTTGTACCATATTAACATCCATTAACAAATAATGCCATAGTCCATGCTTGCAAAAATCCATCTGAGGTACAATTTTTTTAGTTTTGAAAGATTCTTTATAGTGCAGGCATTCATCCTTTTTTTTATCAGCCCTTGCTAATTACCAGCATATATAGTACATGGGAAGAATATTGGCTTGCTTTTATGAAGTAGTTTGATTGAAAATAAGTTGAGTCTCCAGAAAAAGTGCTTCAAATTCAGTTTTTTTGAAATTGGATAATTTAATTCTGTTTTGTCAAAAGTTTCTTCCTCTATATGTAGCAAGTTTAGACTTGGCACTTTGTATATTTATTTAGAAGATGATAGCATGGAACATTAAATGTGCCTAAAGAGAAGGGTTCCTCTATAATGAAACGGAATCTTTTTAAAGTTAAAATGATCTTTTTCAGAAAGGTCAGTAACTCATGTTTTTGGAGTTAGAGGACAGAAGGTTTATTTTCTTTAATTGAGGTTTTGTTTATTTTATGTGTTTTACTCTGGCATGTATAGTATTTGTGGGGAGAAGGAAACTGTAACTCACCATAATGCACAGCAGCAGTTTTCTCATGAGATAGGCAAAACCTCATTCTGATGAGAAGTGTAGTCCCCCTACCTAAAGAACAGAACACAAGGATCTACTGGAATGGAAATAGAGTCAAGGATCCAAGAAGGTACCATAGTGTTTTCAAAAGATTTTGTTAATATTTGGTGTGAGTGCTAATTTGATCATGTGCAAGTTAGTTGATTGACTGATTCCTTTTCCCTTAGCACCAGTGTGTGAATTTACAGATTGCCTGATATATTAGAAAATAAATTCAACCAACAGCTGAACTGTTGGTGGTATTTTGTTTGGTTGTTTCTTTTGATTTGGTTTGTTCTTGTTTGGCATTGTTTGTTTGTTTGTTTTTTTGGTTTTTTTTTCCCAAAGTCAAACAGAAAACTGATGTAGGAGACATTTTATTTGTTGAAGTAATTTCATGTATGCATCCTACTTGGAATGCTTTACTAACAGTGAACACTCTCCTCATAAAAAAAGTAAAGGTTATGGTGAAGGGATGGAAAATTGAATGTTAGGAATCATAGTTTCTATTTACCCTTCGTCTGGAAGATCCAGAAGAATAAAATAATATTAAACAAAAATGGCTGAAGGATTGAAAAGCACTTTTCATGCTGAATAAGCCAAACATGAAAATGATCATTATATTTTGCAAAATATGTGGACCCATATGCAATAAATTTCTTTATTTAATCTAAATTAAGAGGGAGAGGTAAACCATTGGAAGAAAAGTCAAGATGATACAATGGTTATTAACTCTGTAGAAAATTGTAGGAATAGATGTTCAGTGGAATGAAATAGCTTATGTAGGATAGTATTTCAGAGTTCTCTGTTGGATTATTTAATTTCAGGATTACTTGAAGGAAAGGAAAACTTGGGTAACAAAAGTATTTTCTGAATTTTACTCCATTATTTTCTAAAATAGACCTTGTCCCGTTACATAAAGTTAAAAATGCAGATGCAATTCTCAAGTACTTTTAGATATTTGTCACTGAAGAGTCAATTTTCAAATTGTTTGGAGTGGTGGAATACGCCTGTCAGAATCTAAGAGGTTTGTTTGTTTAGGTTTTTTCTTTCTTTTTTAAAAATAAGCATAGGTTTCTGATTTCTGAACCAGGAGTAATTTAGTTTTTGCAAATTTAGTTAATGAAAATTTTCTAAATCTCTTTTCTCTCAATCATCACAATCCATTATATTCTGAGACATAAATTGAAATAGATTTTTAAATACGGCTAAATTGAAGGGAAAGCAAACAGAAATAGAAAGCCAACCCCCAAACCAAAATAAACTTGACAGAATTTTTATCTTTTTGAAAGATGGAGCATTTGTTTCTTGGAGGAAAAACTTACTAGACATCGGTCATGGTTAAACATTGGACTTCAAACTAGAAGCATATCTTTAAAAGAAGTAAGGAATTAAAAAGTAAATGTTTCTTGACTTTAAGTATTCTGAGTGTTAGAAAAATATGATTGTTCATGACAAGTGCCTGTAGACAGGCATATGGGAATTATTTATCTCTAGATCTTTCTGATTTAGCTGTTTGCAGTTTACCTTTCTTATGCAAGACTTCCGCCTCTAACTCATTAGAGAGTATTAGTCATTTAAGCACTGAAATAGCTTGATCAGAAGTCAGTCTGAAACAATAATGATAATTGGTTTTGATACTGAAATGAAATCTGTAGTGTGTCTGTCAAGCATTTCTGTTTTATGTATGGAAGTCACTCAGTGTTAACTCAAATGATGGTGAAATTGTGTTGTGTAAATCCAGTCACACATTTTCAAGCTTAAGAATAGTGGGTGCCTTTTTGTTGTGTTGTTTAGTTTGTTTGTTTGGTTAGTTTTTGTAATTTTTTACAGTATTATGAAAAAATTTGTCTTAGGCAACAAAGGTATCCTTCTTACAGGAAAATTATTCAATATTAAAAATTTTGAGCACCATGGTTAAAAATCCCACATCAGCTAAGGGATATAGGTTATTTTATTATAAAATAGTAGGTGTTTAAAATATCAAAACGTTTTTCATTAATAATTCTTAGAGCACATCAGAGACAAGTTTAAATATAAGCAATTTTTTAATAAAGAGGGTTGTTCTGGCACATCATTCTCATTATACTGTTTGTTTTGTATTGTGTGGCCATTAGACATGCGGCACCTTCACTTGCCATTTAGGATTTTGCTAAACCCTTTACAACAGATAGCCACTAGCTGTGAGAAAGAAACAAAAGACAATTTTATTTCAGCTTGATGAGATAATACAATTTCAGAAGACTAAAGATAGCAAACCACCCAGATCTACTGCCTCTTTCTATTTTGTTTTTTTCTTTCCTCAGCTATGTGGGGCAGGAGTGCTATATGGAAAACTTCTTATGGGGTGAATAATGAAGTGGTAGACAGCAAAAGAAGGTTATATAATTTCTGTCCATTCTTCCAGATATTCTTGTTCTTTCTTAGGAGAAATGGCTTTAGCTTTACACAGAACAGGATGCCAATTTGCTTTTAACTTATTTTGTTTGTGGAAGTAAAGGTATAGTGTTCTGTACTAGAGAACCATCACCAGGGATATCAAACAGTTTTCAGCTGACAGTACCACAATTAGTTCCTGTTCTGGAGAAATTTTCTTGGTAGATATTTTGGAGGGGAAATCAAAAGGCTTATAGTGTAATGAATGTTCAGACAAATTCTTTTGGAAGGAATTTCACTGCTTAGAAAATTCTCTGGTTTTGTGGCTGACACAATGTAACCAATGAGCCCAGTCCGGAAGAAAAATGGAAGCAGGCTGCAGAAATGTTTGCATTGCACTGCTTTGCTGTGCTCACAAAGCATGGCAAATTTAATGTCAAATTGCAAAAATACCTGAAAAAGGCTTCAAATTTGTCATATTTATCCTCCACACACTTCTCTCTCTTACTTTCTCTCTCTTTCTCTCCTCTTCTTCTAAACGAGCATGCTAGAGGAGAGTCAGTACTTAATCTTGTCAAATCTGGTCAGTGTGCCCTTAATTTATGGCAATGAAAGGAATTTTCACCTTGCTTCAAATGTAACTGTAATTGGATAAGTTAGTAGGTAGACACATACCAGAGACTCCTCATAACTTTCTGCACAGCTGCTGCTAGAAGCTCAGCTCTGATTTAAGCTTAAAGGTCGATGGGGATTTTTAATGTTCATAACACCTTCCTCATCATCCTGCCCTCTATGCTGTGTAGGCATTTGTGCCTGACCAAAAGCAAATGTCACCAGGAGTAAGAATGATGGTGTTGTGCCTCTATGCACAAATCTATATGACTCCACAAGAGAAAGCAGTGAAGGTTTCTGGATGGTAGGGGAGGCTTGATTCGGCTTTCCTGTAACACAGGACAGCTTTCAGAGCATCACTAAACAGGGTCATGTCATGTTGTTACATAGCCAACACCAAATACTTGCTTTAAACAATTCACAGTTCAAAACGAGTATTTAAATAGTTAAATAGGAGGAAAATTTCTATAAATTATGAAGAAAATGCAGTGAAAAATGAGTAAATTTCTTAAGAAGTTAGGTTCAGCAGTTATTGTTCTTCAGCTATGTAGGCAGGAGAATATTTCAGTTTGCTGTTTACATTATAAAGCAATAGAATTTGGAGGAGGATTTTGAAAGAGAGCTATTGCTCTTTGCCTTGAGGCTATTCTCAGTCTGGAGTCTGAATAAGATTCAACTGGCGCTGGTGGAATAGCTACACAGGTTATCCTATGGCAGTGACATTAAAATCACTTCGAAGTTTGTTTTTTTATTGGAGAAGAGCAGTGGATATAAGAAAGAGAAAAAAAAAGAAAAAAAAATCTGAAAAGTTACACTTCAGATTAATTTATGTGGAAAGGAATGTATTTGGAACTTGATGGAAAGATCTGCAGATATGTAGGACAAGAGTATGCATTTATTGCCTTTGCAGAAATAAATTGCCTTAGTGCCTTTATCTCTAAGACACTGGTATTACAGCAGCTGAATCCCTCCCATGTTCTTTAACTCACATATGTTTATTTTGACAGTTTGGTCAGAGGGAAGATAAGAGATTAAATTCAGGTAGGCCATGTGGTATTAGTAGCAGTAGGTTTTGAGTCCAATGATTGGGCTATACAGAATACAGAATGAAGTCACATGAGTGATCCTTGGTAATAAAAAGTTGATGTAATTGACCTTCCTCAAAAAAGAAGATAAAGTCCTATGCATGGTCTGTTTCTGTTGAAAAGAATGTTGCTTCATATGGCCAGGAACAGTTTGGATCTAGTCTCGACATTGAAATATTACTTCTAGAATCACAGTTTCTTGAAAAAAATCTAAAAGAAATATTCTGCTGAGTCAAGACTTGAAATACTTAGTGTCCTAACAGAGTTTTATTAAATTGGAGAGTTGGAGGGGTGAATTCCAGCTGACTGATAGCTCTGTGAAGGAGGCATCTTGGTGGTGGTCATGTGAGGATGTGTTTCTGACTATCAGAGCTGTCAATCAAAGAAGCACTGGTATTTCATTAATATTGAGCTGAATATATTATAGCTAGCTCATATCCAGGCCTCAGGGTGCTATTTGAAGGTGAGAAAAAGGTTTCTAGATAATGAAAAAAACCCAAACCAACTTCAAATATTTATTCATGATCAGGATATGGAGCTGCAATTCAATAGGGTCCCTGAAGAAAACCCTTGTGGTTCAGCTGCAGTTATCATCAAATTTAAAATGTGCCTTGTGTTGAATTCCTTTAACCATGATTGTTCCCAGAGAAAGCCTGTGTGTTCCATTAACAGTAACTGCTATATTTGTACAATTATTAGTACAAATTGCACAAGTTTAAAATCATAATGGTATAATCAGAAAGGAGGAAACATTTTGTAATCAACTTCCAGTATACAAGATTGTCCTGTCATGTTCCTGCAGTGTCCAGCACACAAGCTCTCCATGGTTTGACAGTGGCACAGTGGATTCTAAAGACCATGTATGTACATTGCAAGGGTTGGAGGTCAGGGCTTGCTTCTGGCACAGAGGACCAGAAAGTTCCATGATTAAGGGCTCCATCATCCCAGTTATCCCACCCACAATTCTTACCAGGATTTCCTGCCTCTTTAAACCTCATCTGGCTGTAGCATGGGCCAAAACTGTGGACAGGAATGCTCTAACAAATAAATTGTATGGATGATCATATGCCACTGCTGAAGTCAGTCCTTCCCTTCACTTACTGATACAGATATAACCATGGCAGTTCATAGAATATATGTATTCCTATTTATTGTAAATTTTTGATGAGAAATTAATCAAGCATTTTAAATGAACAATTATTGATATGTTTATATTATGTAGAAATATTAAATAAAAATATTATGCTTTTTTGGAGAGGGTGGAAAACCAAGGAACAATACACCATAAAAAAGGCAACCAACCAAACTCCAAACCATAAAACAACAATTTTCTGGTCTTAATTTGAGACAATAAGACTTTTGAAATCAGAGTGACATGTAAGTGCACAAAATACTTACTATAAATTAATTACTCCAAAATATTCCACATGGCCCCAATATATCACAATTAAAGTTTTCATTTACTGGTTTTATTTAAAGGATGTTCTATTTTGACAATTTTAAAAGCAGATGGAAACATAATATTGGTCTTGAAAATGTTTTAATGGTTTATTCTATATGTAAAAATCACATTCAATGTGCTTATATTAACAGATATCCTATTATGAAGTGACCCTAGTGTAAAAATTTTTTTTAATTCATGTCATTCTGATGGGTGACATTTAATGTATGGTGAAGGGCAACACTGAATTGTTATGCACTCTAAACTAGATATTTCCTTGGCTGTGATGCTAAATGTTTGTCAGGAAGGTAGTTACAAATTTAATAGAAAGGCTAGATTTGTTATACAACCTTTGAATGACCAAACTTTTTTAAAGAAATCCATATAGTTTACATTGCAAAACATGATTGCACACTTTATTATGTGCCTGTAGGGGGTCCTCTGCAGTATCTACCCCTTCCCTGCAACTTGTGACAAACTCTTGAGTAAGCTGAAGAAATCACTGAGTGCCTCACTTTTAAAAGAGGGAGTATTTGAATTTCTCAAGTACATTTCTCTCTTATACTGTGTTTTATTCTGTTAAAGATAAATAATTACCAGTTTATTATTTTATGTTAGTAGTATAGAATAGACTATCACTGTTTAATGTTGTAATCCTTCAGAGGCAGTGGTTGGTATGTGTTTTTATTTAAAAATAATTAAATGTAGAATGAATGCAATGCGTTTGCAGCTCCTATCCTTTATGTAGGATGTCGAGATTTCTTAAGTTAGGAACAGACTAAATATAATCTTTGAAGATGTGTCAGCTTGATAAGTATTCATGTAAGGCAGTTTCTGAGAACTCAGCCCACCCTTGCAGTTTAGGAACATTACAAAACCTAGTGAAGTCTATGACAGTGATAGTACATGATAGTTTTAGACTATCACAAATACAAGGAGTAACATTCTCCACATAAAATGAAGAAATCCTTTGTAAAGGTATATGTAATCATTGCATAGATCTATTATTTCTTATGTAACATAGACGATTTCTTCCCTGGAAGCATGAAAGCATTTATTTTCCCGATTGTGTTGAGTATGGGCTAAATATCAATGTATGTTATTTCAAAAAGTTGATCTAAGATATTTCTAACATTCTGCTAATGAACATTGTGCATATTCTTTGTATATTCTTTGAATATTAACAGACCAGATCTGCTGATTTTCTTTGACAATAACTTATGAGTTCCAGATCAGATCTTCAGTTTTTTCAGTTTTAGTAAATCGCTTTAGTGATTTACTAAAATCTTCTTGAAGGTGTGTTTTGGGGAATATAAAGGAGAATCCATGCTAAAATTGCTTTTCTTTAGATTTAACAGTCTATGCTCTAGGAGCAGGTCAATGAATTTACTTGGAAGGAGTCAAGTTATTTTACATATTAAACTTAGCAGAATTGTATTTTTTTACAATCATTTTAGGGTTGCTTAATGAGTCATTCTTAACTCAGGAACAATTTAAAGGCAATGGAGATAATTGATACTTCTTGGAACAAATATAAACAATGTGTTATTCAAATATTTAACATATATTAAAATAATATAAAAATGGGGAAAAAGATATACATTTTATTTTAAAAACATTACAGTACTGTTTCATGGTCTCAGGATGTCAAAGGCTTTACTTTGACGTAGACATGGCAATTTTAAAGATAATTCTCTTCATAATACACAGCAGCATTATATTTTTTGTTGCCACATGATAGATTGCTTTAGTTAAAATGTGTGCAGTTTTACTAGAATTAAAAAATCCAAGTATTCTTTATTCTGGGCTAAACAAAAAAGAAAATTATTCTATATAAAATAAGTCATTTTAAAACAGGAAAAGCTTTCAATTAGAGAACAGGAACACAAAGGAGAAATGATGGAATTATAGTGAAGAGAGAATTATGTGGAGAAGATAAATTATACTTTACTATTTGCCTTTTTTCAGAATACAGAAAAGGAAAGAATGTTAAATCAAATTGAAAATAACAAATTTAAAACATAAAAGATAATTTAATTACTTTTATTCTTGTAGATTGTTAATTAACGTCTAAAACTTTTCTTAGGCTAAAATAAAAAATGAGTGCTTTGCAATAAAACTATAGTGATTAATCATACAGATACATCTGAGATAGTGCTTCATGTGTGAAGCAAGTGGTGGAGTTTATAAAGAAACTTTCTCAGTAGCATGTGGGCAATTTCAATTTTCATGCTTTTCAACTTTTTTTCATCTTCATAAGAAATGCTAGAACTAATACCAGTCAGAAACAGAATATGTTTTTGTTGCAACTTTTCATTATCTCTTTTCAGAGAGCAGTAGTATTGCGGAAAAAAAAAATCACCAGTGTGGTAAATAGCAGGCATTTTCATTTTCTCATGTTAATATTTGCTATGATAACAGTCATATCTATTGTGAAAATCTGAGTGAAATAGTAAACCTACTTCATAGATGGTGCTGTGTGATGTCATTTTATTTCATGTTCTGTGCATTTCATTAACCTGTTTTCACTGTCTGTTGTGAAAATTTTTTGTGCGTCAGATAAATCCACTGGTCAATGCATAGATTTGGGAAATTTTATTCTAGACTGTAGGTCTGTTACAGCATCCCCAGAGATCGTGGAAAATATTTCCATCAACTTGTGTAGGTGTTAGTTAAGGTCCATTTGAAAATATAAACCAGTAAGCAACATAGAATACAATTAAGTACAAAAAGATATTTCAGTGAGGTGAACACATATAAGATAAAATATAGGATATATAGGATAAACTATTCTCCTGAGTTTCTTGAGTTAGTATTTGAAGCAATGGTGAAAAATATGGCCTTAAATTTGGCCTCTATGAATGTTACTGGCATCATGACCATTATGAAACAAAAGCTGCAACTGTCATCTAAGTTGGTTCAGAATATGCACCTGAATATTTATTTTACTATAGTAAGTGACAATTAGGTAAGTTTTTCCCTACTTCCCTTTTAATAATTCCTGATTTATGAATTTATGTCTAGCAGTTCAATTAGGTTAAATGATGTGTTGAGACTGAAAGTTGTTGTTGATTAAAATATCTATAAATCATGCCAGACAGAGTGGTAAACAGGTAGGCTTTTATTCTTGTGAAAATTTTAAGAATAATGAAAATATTACTTAATGCATTGTTCAGTTGAAGACAAGAATGTGGGGGAAAAAAAAAGACAAAATTTGATTCTTAATGATCTACAGATAATTTTCAGTTTAGGTAATGGTTGTTGTTTGGGGTTTTTTCTAGGCGTGTTTAATAACTGCTGATGTTTAAGCAGTTCTATCTGTAATAATAAATGTCAGCTTCTGTATTTAAGGTCAGAGGCTTAAAAAAATTTTGTACATAGGTATTTTTAAAAGTGTCTCTACCTGTTTACTGCGCTGTCATTATTAAAGACCTCACAGACAACTAGTACTTCACTTTTATTTATTGCATGTAATTTTGATATCCATTTTTAAAAAGGCATAAAAATGCACATAAATAATTCATGCATATAACTAATCATAAAATTTAATGTGAATGTATATATTTTATAATGACAATTAGTATTTTTCAGTAAATTAAAAATATATTTATCTGTATATTATATTTCATTATGTAGATTCAGTAAAAGATAGTGTATACAAATTAAAAACATTGCTAGGGGCATATGAATTTGCTGTGTCTCATGCAGTCTTACATTATATTAAATCATGACATAAAAGCAAATATGTTTAGTTAAATTGTTAGTGACATCCTTTCCTTTGAGAATACTTCATAAAAACAACATGTGGCTTAGTTGTTTGATGCTTACAGTAATCCTGCTTGCATTTTCACCTAATTAACCCTAGAAAATTCATTGGAATATTTAGCTCTTTGCATTATTTTTTAATATATTTTTTCATTTGATTAAAATTGAACCTTTTTTTTCAGGTAAAAAAAAAATCAGTACAATAATTTAACCACTGATTTTTGGTTTTGTTTTAAAGAACAGCAAGAAAAAAGGGTTTGTGGTCAGGTGAAAATATTTTTGCTGAGTTGCCTAATATATTACTGCTGTTTCATTTACAGAAAACAATACTGTTATTTTGCATGAACTTTTTCCTTCTTCATTCTCAAATTTAAAGCCACTCTGCCATCAACAATGTATGTATTAAAAATTGCCTTATAGCAGCAAAAAAGAAAATTCAGGCATAATATAAAGCAATTTTAACTTGGATGGATTAATTGTACTGTTATATTCAAATGAGCTAAAGCAAGTGTTGGGTCCATTCTGTCAGTCCTTAATCAAAGAAGCATGGATAAAATAATAGAAGTTTCTCCATAATTATTATCTGTTTATTGTTTAATGAATGTTTGAGGGTTTTATTTTGTTTTGGGTTTTTTTTTTAAGAATAAACCAGAATTAATTGCATGTGTATTTCTACAGGGACGATATAACTTGGAGATTACATTATTGCACTTGAACTTGGCTGAAAGTGCAGTATGTTGAACTCTACATTATAAGTTTGTTCAAGGAGGTGTGCCCTTAAATAATGTATCCAAAACAGCACGTATTTGATTTTTGGTCTTTTTCTTCAACTTTCAGAAGCATTAATATTTTGCACATGAGAATGAGCAAGAAAGAAATATTATCCATCTCTTTAGCATTTATCTTTTGCTTACTGTCTGAGTTAATTTTGTGGCTAAAACTGAAAGCAGGTTGAATCTCGTGAGAAGTGCTTGTGACAATATAGTGCCCTTTATATTTTATCATTCTTAACATTTTTTTCCTTGTTTGTAGTGAAAAGAAAATGTTTTATTTGAAGTTTTACAGTGCAGAGTCACACTAAACATTTTTAAAGTATTTGAAAGTATATACTTTTAAAGTTGCAAGCTTCCCCTTACTGGATTGTAAAATATGGAAAACTAGTACTGTTTCATGTAGTTAGACAGTTATTGCCCAGGCAAATTTGAAAGGACTAGGCAGTATTTCTGGAACTGCTTGATTTCACTGATGTGATCAGATAAATATAACAGAAAAGAGAAATCTTATGTTGCCTGA
The DNA here is from genome assembly GCF_014805655.1 of Passer montanus. Classification (NCBI taxonomy): domain Eukaryota; kingdom Metazoa; phylum Chordata; class Aves; order Passeriformes; family Passeridae; genus Passer; species Passer montanus. Next base: position 5,590,765 of record NW_024357613.1, on the reverse strand, counting down.
GAATGTGAGGAATTTCATAGTCGAATGAGTGTTTAGATATGACAAAACAGGATTCTTAAAAGCATGAACCTGACTTTATGACCTGGTTTATAAACCTGTGATTTTTTTTTTTGTTTACTCTAGAGATCTAGTGATTATGCATTACTGATGACCTGGTTTATAAACCTGTGATTTTTTTTTTTTTTGTTTACTCAAGAGATCTAGTGATTATGCATTACTGGTATTGATTGTTGCTTAACTTAATAATAGAACTGATTATGTCCTGTTTCACTTTCTGTCTGCTTTTTATAACTGGAAAGGATCATTGCCATTTGTAGTAGCTTGAGATTAGATCACCCCAGTTGAATAAATGTAACTGGGTCAGAACAAATTGCCAAATATATTCACCTCTTCAGGATGAGTGGCTACATGAGCTGCACTGTAATTTCCTTTTATTTTTTGCATTGTGAACAAAACTAGTAGACATTGTGAGCACAACTACTAGTAAAATGAAGGCAATATGAGTTTGGCATGATAACAATGTTATTGCTAATGATTTTCACAACTTCAGAAACTGAATTAAATTGAAATAAACAGTGCCAACAATTCCAATGCTTTGAAACCAGAACATTCTGAATGGATATATGTGCAATCCTTGGCTCTTCCAAGTCTGTGGTAATTTTAATTGAAATTCTTATTTGCATATAACTGAGCCACCCAGACAGAACCTACAGCAATATTTCCTAAGCTCCAGTGTATTCCTGCTGGTGTTTCCTTTTTCTTATGACTGAGCTGATATTTGTTCTGCAGTCTGTTGATTTCTGGAGTAACAATCCATTACAGAGTCCATCCATCAAGAGTATTCCTTCTACACTCTAAGATGCGTCAATACCAAAAAATGTCTTTTAAGGAATCTATACATTGCCAGACAATACAGTGAGTCTGCTCTGGAAAGTAACAGATAAACATATCCACACCCATAACCCCATTATTCTCTTCCCACTGCAGCAAGGGCCTATGCTACCTTTTTTTTTTATTTTTTTGGAACTCTTCCATGATGCAGATAATATTCTTTTGTCTTTGTTCCATAAGGAATTCTTATATTCGGTTTTCTTATCAAGTCATTTCAGAACCAATTTTTTATATTTTGTATGGGTCAGTTTGGTAGTAATAGTTGTTAAACATGCTTATATACTAAAGAAACACATATATAAATTTAAATAATATCTAATCATGTGAAATACACAATCATAAATGCCCTACTTTTCTGAGGAAAATGAGTTAATTTACCATGTCTCTTATCCCAAAGGGATTAAAACCGAACCCTAGATTTTATTAGAAATCTCTTTTAAGGGCAGATCACAGTTTTCTACTGAAACAGCTCTCATTTGCTTTTCAGCAGCAAGTGGTGATGATTTCGAATGCCTCATCTTTCTCTATAATCCTGTGATAATTGCATCCATTTAGTCCACCATGTAAGGCATCCATGCATTTTAATCTTTTGTTTACAGATACCTTAGCACTTCTCATGCTTTCCTGTTGAATGCTAATGGAGAGTGCAAGTCTAAGCCTATTCAGGATAAATAAGCAGTTAAGTAAGAGCTTTCAAACCTATAGCCTCACTAAACTATGTAATGCATTGATCAAGTGTCATTTTTACACATAATTCTCAGAGATTGCTTCCAAATGTTTAATTTCAAGAGAGAGACGTTTAATGAATATGCATTCATTAAAGTGATAGATTTTGAGTTTGAGTGCATTTCTGCATTTTGCCATTGTTTTGTGGCTTACATTGCCATTAAATGAAAAAATATGTCCAACCTGCATAACAAAGTTCTCTAAAACCCTACAAAGCAATTAATGGAGATTCACTATCTTTTAACTGATTGCAGTAAAGACAGAACCTGGTAGATGTAGAATAGCTGACATTTTTTCCTTCTAATTTACTTTCAGGAAATACATATGAAAAGATACAACAAAATTAACTTACTGGCAGACACAAAAAAGATTATTAGGGAATGATAAAAAAGTGAGATTGTTCAAAAGGTTACAGTATGCACTAGAACTCAAATCCTGCTTCATCTGATTAGGAGTGACTTCTGTGGTAGGCTCAGACTCAGATGCAGGGCCCTGCTTTTTTCCCAATCTTTCCCCAGAAATATGCATTAGGAAATTATAGCCTAGAAAAACAACAACAGTGAGTATTGTTAAACTAAAAAATTTTTATAGGTAACAAAGGCAAACAAACAACTTCAGCATGATAATAAAACATCCAGCCTTTATATTTGCTTTTTGCAATAGGCTTGTCCCTGTTGATTCCTTCCACTTACTGAGAGGAGCTGTGGCATCCTCTGTGACTTTAGAAATCTGAAAGCAAGTAGGACCAGGTTCTTTCTTGCACAGAGCATAGACTACCTCGTGGAAAAAAAACATAAATAAAGTGCACTTTTCTGTGTTGTTTTGATGGTCTTCTTATCAAGCATTCTTTGATATCCATTTAGATAGAAGTACACCATTTTTGGTCAGTGTTTGTTTATGTTATAAAATTTAAAAATTAGACAAAGGAAAATAATTCCAGCAACCAAAAAAAAAAAAAAAAAAAGGAAAAAAGGAAAAAGTAGAGATCTTTAATGAGTAAGGGACAAGGCTTCCCCATAAATTCTTAACATATTTACGAGCAGTTTTGCAGATTGAATGAAGGGAGGGAAGTTTTGATGCAGCAGATAGAATTCAAGAAGGCAATTCAGCCTGACAGTAACTCATTCCCCTGTTTCTGACAGCTACACCTAACAATAGTATGTGGCCTTCTTACATTTTTCATTTACACTCATAGCAAGAGATCAAGAGCAAAGAAGCAAATAATAAGAGATCAGACACTTTCTTGACTGAATTAGTAGTGTGTTATGAAATAAAAATAAAACTGAAAACAAAAAGAATGTTTTTTGGAATGTTTTTCATTTGCATTCAAGTACATATAGCAATTTAAATTAGAGACAAAACTTATTTATTGTGCAATATGTGCCAAAACTCAATACTCAAACTTCCATAAATGCAGTAATTTGTTCTGCTTTACTGCCCCTTCCAAAGAAAACTATTTTGGTATTTCTAGAACTAGAACTTTGGAAATTTTGGTATTTCTAGAACTCTGCATATCATCCATTTTCATATTACTTATAGAACTGAGGTACAGAGTCCAACTACAGGACTGTGTTTGAGAAGAGAATGTAGAATTTTTTGGTAACTTACCTTTGCTTAAAGCATATTTCATCTATTTAAAAAACTCTTTTAGGTTTTCCTTCTGTTTACTTCCAGTTAACACTTTTAAATTATATTTATAGCTTACATTTGTTTATATGAATTGTTTTTCCAGTTCAACTTTGAATATGACTCATGGTGTTTATGTAATGTGGTAGAAAATGAATTTTCAGCTGAAGTTTAGGAGATCTAAAATGGGGTCTGGGTTTGAGGCAATACTCTGTTTTTGTCATAATGGAACTAAAATTGTGTACTGGACAATTGTAGAATTATTAATCTGAAAACCTGAATTCCAGTTTAGGAAACATTTGCCCAGGCAGCAATTGAAATGCACTTACAGCAGCTAGTTTTTGTTCATATGTAACCTATATTTGTATATTTATATCTACATATGTGTATATATGTAGGTGATGGCTGTGTGAGTTATTTGTATTCATGTATCTTGATTTTTTTTTACAAATCCTACTGTCAGACGGCTTTTTCTTGAGGCCTCAAGGATTGTTTCTTTCCACAGGTGTAGTGGTGGTTAAGTCTGAATACTCTGTACACATGCCAGCTGATCTAAAACCTGAGGAGGACAGAGCAGTTTACAGGGCAAACTTACAATTTGCCTGTTACCATTCCAATTTACATGGACAGAGAAGATCCTCTGGGATCTCTTGCCAGTGTTAAGATGACTACTATTACTGTTCCCCTGGCAAGCATTGTAACAGGGAATGATTGAAGCCAGGCTCTGGGGAATGAGCTACAGCTATCTTCTATTGACCTCAAAGCATTTGGTAAATTAATCTCAAAATCAGTCCTTGTGTTTCTTCTGAAAGAAGTGCATTATATATTTAAAGAATCATTTTAACCCTTTGAAACGCATTTTTAAGCGTTGAAGTGGATGTGAATATCTGTCTCCCTACTCCTATCTCCCTGATCCCAATTGTGGGATCACAGTCAATGAAATATCCTCTCTCCTTCTTTCTTATTTCTCAGTTAAGGCATGATATTCTCTATAAGCCTCTTAGGCAAATAATTTCTTATATAGGCTGTAAATTTATACTTGTTGTAGTACGTCAGAGCCATCCAATTGTCCTTAGTATTTGTTTTACTAACAGTGGTTGTCTAGCATTGACTTTGAAGGTTTCTGTAGTGTCATCTCTTAAAATCATTTGTTCAAACCTCAGGAGACAATTAGTGATGAATAAAGCTAAAAATAATTTGAGATTCAGCTTAGCAGTTCAAATGTTCACTGAAGCCATATGGTCTTTTCTTTTTACACTCTTAAAAATACATTTAGAATTATATCATATCATGCAGTTATATTTTGCATTTTGATATCATGCATTTCATTTATTGATTAAAAATAGTTAGAGAATTCCATAAAAATAAAAGAGACTGGAAAATTTTGAATGTAAATTGGTGAAATGTACTCCGAGTAGAATACTGGGGAGAAATGTCATTGTTAGGGAGTCAATCTTTTGACTTGGTGGAAACTAGCTAATGTATTTCTAAATATGGCTGGAAAGCAATTGATTCTCCTATCAGGAATATAAAACTTGGATTATTTTATCCCCAAAGAATATAATAATGTAAAAATGTTGTTTGGTGCAAAATATCATATCACCTTATACTGAAACCCACTTTTCTGGAAGTAAAATATATTACTTAAATTATAATAATTTTCATGGACACATCCCTCAGCATCCCTCAGTATCCTCTAAGTGTTCAGTAAATTACCCTCAAAATTTATCCTTGTGGTTTTACATGAAGAGGTACTTTGTATGTGTAAATCCTACCTTCATAAAATCTGATGAAACACAATTGTGAGTAACTGCTACCATTCTGGACAGCTATAACTGTTCAGGATATTTAGCCTCCACATCAATTATAAACTGAGTGAGAATTATTAAGAATGTAATTTAAATTAATAATAAAAAGTCATTATTTATTTATTATTATTTCTTTTTAAGAGGATTAGACTTTGTTTTATGCTGTAAGACTCCCACCTGATATATGAAGGTATGCAATTTTGAAACAAAAGAATGGTTGATTTTAAAAAAATTTCTGAATTTTCATATTGTAGCTAAAACTTCTGCCCCAAATTAATCTATCTTTACTGCTAAAATAAAATAATAATGCTCATTACAGTGATGACATTTATGTCTCAGCTGTACTTATCTTTTGAGCAGAGAGCTTAAAAGGATTCTGTAAGCATTAGAAAGATAAAATAACACTCTTTTTGTATGTCTGAAACAGCTCACTTTTTTAAAACAGCTCACTTTCTTAATTATAGAAAAAATACCTGATTTATAATTTAATCTTAGTGAAGTATGTTGGTATTCAGTTTATATAGTAAAGGAATTGACTATAATTATTGTAAATTTTATATTATATCAAGAATGAAAGAGGGAAAGAATGCTCAAGAAATGTTGGACAAATTGCTATTATAACAATCATATAGTTATAAAATGATTTCTTAAATCATAAAAAATATTCTACCTTGCTTTGGGATTTTAATTATTGCTATTACACACTACCAAGAAAACCCTAATGGACAAAATGAATCAGAGATGTGTCTTTTTGAAGCAATATAGTATTAGCTGGCTTAGAAGATTATAGTGTGTGAAAAAAAGTAAAGAGCATTGTTTTTTTAAGAAATAGAGTAGGTACCACCGTAATCTGTTTTCCCCTCAGTATAGTAGTGAATAACCAGGTGCTTCCCTGCAGCTCCATATGACAGGAAAAAATCTCTTTGCATGTAGTAATTAGTTTATAGCACTCCTATAGCCCGGAGCCCAGCAGGAATTATTTGCAAGCATGTAAAATATAAACAAAAAGATAGTTCTTGCTGTAAATTAGCTGAATTGCTTCTTTGATCATCCAGCAGTTTTTCTGATGGGAAATATTTATCTTATTTTAGAAATGAATATGGATGGAAAGCTAAATCAGCAGGTCATAAGAAAGCTATTTTGTTTCAAGTTGTGATTGTGAGACAAGTGATAAACTTGGTGAATTTGGACTATTCTAAACACAAAATGAAAATAGTGCAAGTTTATTTAAAGATAATGGATTGAATGAAGCAAACAAAAATTTCTTGTAAAAGAAATATAAGAAAGAAACAAGTTTAACTACCTTTCATGATTTTTCATAAATCTCTTAGAGAATTTTTGAATATTTATTACTAAGACACACTTTGAATGAACCTAGATTCAAACAGAATATCTTAATTTGGTATCTATACTGTATCAGTGGCCTATCTATTTTACATTTATACAATGTATCATTCAATGCACAGAGCATTGCATGCTCACAGCAAGAAGAATAACTCTCTCACTATATTAAAGGAAGAAAATAAAAATACCATGGTCTGAAAATACAGCTGCACGAAAAGTTAAAAGAACTACTGATATCAATGGCAAAATTCACATAATGTATTCCAGACTATAGTAAGGATAAGGGCATACAATTACAAACAAACATTTAATGTTTGTTTGTTTCTTAAGTTGTCCCCTGCAACCAATACTAATATGATTATGAATATTCTTAAATTATCCTTATGACACAATATTATGTCTTAGCTTAAATTCAGTGAAGGTAGCTTAAACAGATGGATTTGACCTTACAGTCAATTGGACAGACAAAAGGAGGATATACAAATTAATGTAGTTACCTGCCTGGAATTAATAAGTGATTATTTATTTGGTTTGATTAGGGTCTGTATTCTTAACTTCACATCTGGAAGAAAAGTCACTGCACAGCTGATAAACGAAAACCAAGTCAGATAGTCCAGAGGTATAGTGGGCAAGTACGCTGGACATTACAATGATTACTACTCAAAAAGGAAAAGTGGTGTATCAGGACCTGTAGCAATTGCTAGGCTGCTTGCAATGCATGCTTGCAACATTGCCCATTTAGCCTAAGTAAAAGCTGCCTTGGGATGTTAAGTATCTGCTTGCTGTGTCACAGATTGAAATGCTGTGTTTTACTGCCTGCTTACCTTTTACAAAATCATTATCTTCAAAATTCTTAGTAGAAAAGTGGTTTCTTGTTATAGACTACTGAAAATAAACAGAATTCGAAATAAAAAAGTAAAAAGAAACAGGAGAAGAAATAGTCTTGAGCAAGAAATAATTTTGGCTTTGGGATGGCAAATTTAATAAGCATTAAAGGATAATGCTGGAAATGCTTTGAAATAGAGAAAGAAAGGACTTTGATTCAAGCTGCTGACAGATATATTTAGGTTACTGGATAATCTGTGAAAGGGCCTAATGTTTATTACTGAGACCATACTTGTTAATTTTACAAATTCAGATGTTAGAAACTTGTAGTGTTTTCGTCAAAATGTGTTTTTTATCTTGCACATGAACTGTTTTGCTCAAAACAGAACAGTGCTCCTGAGAGATTACTTTCTCTGTAAATAAATATTAGCAATAATTGTTTGGTTGAATGAACAATAAGCTTTATTTTTCCCTCTCACACACATATAATAAAATATTAGTTTCTCATGTATAAACTTGCAAAATTTTTTCTTAGTATAATTAATTTTTATAATATTTTTGCATGTGCTAAGCAATACATATTCATGTATATATTGAGATATTAAGTAACATATATTTCTATGCAAAAAATAATTATGTTCCTGATTTCTAAGATGCCTGCCTTAATATGCAAAAAAGTCCTATATTAAAAACTTTAAAAATATTACCTAATCCTTTGGAAATATCTCAAGCTTCTGGAAAATGAAAGCTGTAAATCTTTTAATATTTTAGGGATCAAACCTGTTAAAGAGGCCAGGCTTTTGTAGTTTTCTTGGCTATGTCTGTTCCATTACAAAGCCCACAGTTACAGCTCATGCTTAAAACTAGAATATACACATACTGTGTATATTCTACACCCTTGTACACAAGGAAAATGTGTATTAACTTCTTCAGACAAGTTAAATAGCAACTTTTAGTCCCACTGGAGCAGTACTGGCAAAGACTGCTCAGCTAGGTTTTATCCTCTTGTGGAAATGTATTTCTCCTAGAGAACACGATAGAATTATAGAATAGACTGATTTGGAAGAGACCCTTTGTTGTCATGCGTGTGAATTCCCAACACTCCATAACAGAAAGCAGGGGGAACTTTGAAGGTGTCCCAATGCTGTGCCCAAGTCAAGCCTTTGAGATCACCAAAGACAGAGGTGGCATAGCTTCTCTGTAATGTGTTTCTGTGCTTAAGTACTGTCACTGTGGAAAACTCTTGTACAGAGAGAGCTCCTTTTTCTGCCTTTTGTCTTTTCTCTATACATCTTCACGAAGGATATGAGTCCATCCACTCTTCAGATAGCTGAACATAGAAAGTAGATTTTACCCTAATATTATTTCTGCAGATCTCTCATTCTGCTGGACTCTGAGATTTTATTTTTATGGCACAGGTGGCCCAGAACTGGACACGGTACTCCAGATGTAGCCTCATGACTGTTCAATGGGCAGGAAAAATCACCTGACACTCAGGCTTAAAGTTGCTGAGGTGTATAGTCCATTCCACTATCCAGGTTGCTAATGAAGCTTTTTGACAGCTTTGCCTCCTATATCAACCCAATGAGAAATACTTTCTATTACTGGATGTCAGCTAAATTTTGAAGTATTTTCACTCTTCTCCAAAAATGGAAATACAGTGAATTTTTTCTTCACCTTGCAATCTTCTGGCATCCAGGCATTACCTTCCCAATTTGGCAATAGATTTACTATATTACACTCTGATAAACAGTTAAAATCAAGTTCATATCTCCTGCTCTTTCTATAATCACAAAGTTAATCTTTTTATCACTGAAAATACTTGAGCTCGTTAGATATGATTGTCCTTGTAAACCTCATTTTGCTGTTCTGAAGTACCTTGGTTTTCCTACTTGGTAGTGGTTTCAAGGAGGATTTCCCCCATTATCTTCCCAGAGTCTGAGGTGGGATTTACTGATCTGTAATTCTATGAATCTTTCTCCCTGACCTTCTTTGAAGTGAAGTGACATTTTCCTTTTCTAGACATCAAAGATTTCCTTTGAATGTGGCCTGATGAAGAGACTGTCTCTACAAACTTTCTCTATCCATTTACTAAAACTAAATTTAGAATGAGGTACTGCTTTTTTTTTTTTGAAGGAATTACTGAGTATTATCTATGCTATAATAGTCAGTTTGTAAAGGAAACAATGAATAAAGAGTTTTGCTTAATGAAATTGTCACAACTAATCAGTATCAAATGGAGTTACCCTCATGGACCCTCTTACTATAAATCTCCTAGTTTATGTTAGATGAGCATCACTCAAACAATATTCAACAGTCAATACCAAAAAGAGTAGCATTCTCCAAGTGGAGAGAAATGGTGTTCTTACATGCAATAATGTTGACATGTCCATTAATATTTTCATCACAGTATTGTTTGTATTATCCTGTTTACAGGAAGTTCCTGGACTGTCGAAGAGCAAATTCTAATGTGCCAAACTAAGATATCTGTCAACAGTAATTTTACTTCATTGATAGGTACCCGGCAGGAATGAGTATACATCATGTCTTATTATAAAGGTCAGCCTTGATTCATTGCAAATCACTCCTCACTTCAGAGAGGGAGTGCAATAGACTTCTGTAGGTGGGCATACTACCCTAAGTGAAACCAGTTCATTAACTTATGCAAAAGCTTAGAGACGTGACATAGTCTTTTATAAATAAATTCAGTTGCAGGAATGTGTAAAGTACTTGGTGATAGCTTTTCTGGACTTCTACAAGCATTGATTGAGTTGTTATATCTCTATCAGACAGGTATTTCTCTGTTTGAATCTGAGAGCCCTGGTGAAACGAGAAACATAACAGAGCACTGTTGTGGTCTTCAGGTCTGTAGAATTCCCTAGCATGTCTGCCTGCTAACTGAGCTAACACTATTAGCTGTAAATTTTATATGTAAATTTATATTTTTTTCTCTTTTTTTACATTAATTAAAAGTTATCAGAAGAGGGTTTTGCAACAGCTAATTCCATTACTCTTGTATCTCTTTTCCCTTGTTATGTTTAACTGGAAGAATAGTAGAATTCTGGTATTAACTATTTCTGGTATAAGTATGGGTTTCTTTACTATGAAAAATGGGTAAAATTTTAAGTTAATATGAATTGCATCAGGTATAGAAACAGTTGCTGTTAGGTGGATGGTACTTTTTAAGATAGAATGAAGACTGAATTAATTAGGATTGTCCTCTCTATCTGCTTTGATAAAATTTTTGTGTCAGATAAATCAGTTAGGGATGCACTCTGTATCCCACATCCTCTAAGATTCTTTTGGTTTTTAATCTTGTATGCAGTTGATGTACAGTCTACATTCAAAATTTCATTTTCCTTTGCCCATTTTGCTTCTTTTTCAATTTTATTCTACTTTTCATCAAATGGTCCTCCTGTTTATTTATTTATATATCATTGTATAAATTTCTGTAGCTTGGGAAACTGCAGACTTATCTCTGCAGTTGGTCTAATCCACAACATGCTTTGGATTCCTTTAAAAATACAACAGCATCCTTACAAATTCTTGTATGCAAGACTCATAGAGACATTGGTTTGCAGGGGTTTGTCTTTCTTGTTAATATTCTTTCCATATTAAGAGTGGCCTAAAGACTGCTAGTTACCCTGTCAGGTAACCTAAACAGTTGGAGTTCATTCAAATGTGTTCAGAACTGGTTTTAAATTCTATTCATATCTTCTAGTTTCATATTGAATATCTGACTTTTTTAAAATGTTGGTCATTTGTTTAGTATTTCCATGAGATGTAGTGGTGAGAATGCAAAGTTTTTTCAATTGTTTTCTAGTTCTACAGTATGCTAAGAAACAAATATCTATTTGTACTCAAACTTTTGGAGCACTACAGCTCAGTGAATTATTTACTCAGTCTGTTTGCAGATACAGAGTGTTAAGGTAAGCATGAGCAAAAAAAGATATAGCTAGAAAATTCAACACCCTCTTTTTTTTTTGAGTCTGTGCCATCTCAGATGAGGAAATCATACCTTTCAGATTATTTCTCTTAATACAATTTCCTCCTTAAAAGGGTAAAGGAAATAAATCTCAGCAAAGATAACTGTGTTATCTATTGACCGTTAAAGACATATTACCTTGCCAGGACTCACCTGAGTATGTTTGTACCTGTGTAACTTTGAGTTCATCCATACTTGACAGGGTTCTTGTATAGATTACTATAGGTTGATTAGTCAGGAGAGTGCAAAGTCTACATATTTTAATAGTTCATAGCGCACAACTTTAGTGGATGTAAAATCCCTGCTGATCAAATCCTGATTTTTTATCTGTAAGGTGGGCAAGGAAATACGAGAAGAGCTACTGAGGTAAACAGGAGTATGGATTTTTCATCTTTGAAAGTTATGGTATGCTTTTGTCATTTTTTTTTCTTAGTTCTCAAAATAGTAATAATTTTATCAAAGATAATGCTCTTCAAAGGGAATATAGTGGAAAGGTGTGATCCCTCCAGTTCTGATGTACGGATTATTATTTTGTAGTAGGATATCACTTGGAAAATTTGAAGCACAGTTTTTAAGAATGACCATGCTTTCTGTGTATTCAAGCGTACCTTTAGGACAGCTACACCTTGCAATATTTCAGAAACAAAGAAATCAGGAATTGTGATTGTTTTTTACAGTTCACAAAAAGTTCCTCACACTGTATGAAAGAACATATTCTCTGTGGTTTTTGCTGAAGTTGCTCAGACCCACTTAGATATATTTGAATAATTTTCCAGAGATATGTTTAAGATACCCATTAATTTTTTTTTTTAATTATAGTCTTTTCAAAAATAGATCTTCCACTGGCAGATTTTCTATTATAAATTTGACATTATAGTCATTAAATTAATTTGAAAGTTATGAAACTAACTCATAAAATCAGCAGGGAAGTAATTGTTATAATATAGAAACAGCATAGACAAACTGTGAGATTAGAGTAAAATCCTAACATAAAAGATGAAACTTTTCTGGCTGGTACCTACTGTAATTGATATAATTAGAAAGACGAGCTTTTAGAATGTTTCACACCAGAATACAGCATACCTGAAATTTTATCTACTGTGCCCAATTAGAAAGAATTAAAGAAGAAAAAAAAATTTAAATGGTATTCTTCAGTCATGAGTATTGATAGAACATAAATTGTACCTTAATGTACTATATTGTACCCATATATAAGCACAGGTACGTTGCAGAAAGATTTATTAACTCCTGCATTAAGAGCACTTCATTTGGTGCATATTTTTAGACATATGATGCAGAAGAATGTTCTTAGCTACACTGCCTTATCCTCTCCTGAGATCAGGCTTGTAACAAAATCATTATCTTTTTTGCATGATCAGGTCACAAACAGAACAATATATGATTAGCTTTATGATTTAACTATGCAGTTATGAAAAAGATTGATTTAATTTTACTACTGATTTTAATTTCACATTAAAATAGAGTAATTTATGTTTCTTCTAAAAATACCAAAATATTCAGTACTCAGAATCATCAAGGTTGGAAGAGACGTTCAAGATCATCTAATCCAACCATCAACCCAGAACTAACAAAATCATCCCAAAACTCTATCTCCAAATGACACATCTAGATGTCTCTTAAACACTTTCACTTCAAGGGATGATGAGTCCACCACATCTGGGGACAGCTTATTTCAGTGGCTAAGCACCCTTAAAGTGAAAAAAATTCTAATATCTAACCTGCAGCTGCACTGGTACAACTTGAGGCTCTTCCCTCTTGTTCTTTCACTTGAGATATGGCAGAAGAGACTACAACTCCTACAGCCTCACTACAACCTCATTTCAGGTAATTCCAGGGAGAAATGAGGTTTTCCCCTTGCTCCCTCTCATTCCTAAACAGAGGTCACCATTTATTTCAAATTGCCAAATAAACCAATTACCACATTTTCTTTGAACTGAGTCTTGTAAAATTTGAGTCTGGTTTTGACAGTTACACACAGGTTGTTGTAAAATGCCTTCTTTTTCTCTGAGAAGGAAAAAGATACTTAAACATTTTCTTCCTTTGGCAAACACCTTCTAAAATGCTTTATTAATTACATTCAGTAGCAATGATACTGTACAGTGCTACTGAATGCAGAGAATGGAGGCCTTGTATAATGTATAGCATTAATCACCTTTGAAGATAAATAAGTAAATTTTCTCTCCAGTGTGACCCTTTAGGGAAATTGAAATTGCTTCTCTGTGTAACATCACCTTGGGCCTGCAAAGCTGTCTAAAGTATTTCAATCAAAAGACATGTGCTTGTCAATACTTGGCAGGAAGATCTCTAAAAACACCTAATGTACTGTAGGCATAGTTTAGGGTGGTCATTAATGTTTTTGTTAAGAGTTTGAATTGATCAATAAAGACACTGTGATACAGGAGCATATCTCCTGTCTTTTTGGCAAAAAGTAAATAAGAGTATTTTACAAACAATGATCCTTAGAGATACTTCTGAGTTTATTGTAGTGTGATCCAAGCAAGGAATGGTGTTCTATCTAGTTTACATTTTATAAGTGGATAAGGCTGATAACAATTTTATGATCCTGCACAGCCTTAAGTAAAAATTTATGTAAAGCTTCAGTTCTATTACAGGATGTACAGCAGGACTATTGAATAAGGAAGGAAATATTTGGCACTTTTTGTGTTAAGCTGTGATGCAAGTATTTTTAGAGAGAAGAAAAACTGAAATGTCTCATTCTAGGATACAGAAAGCTGCAACTACTCTGAACGAAAAGTGGTTTGAATAAATAAAAAGGCAATACAGGCAATACTGTGTCTGAAAACACCCTCCTTCTATAATTTTTTTTCTGCTCTTTATGGCTGTCTTCACACGTCAGCCATGAGCTGGTAAGGTTTCATTTGTATGTAGGAGAATTTATTACTACATTCATAAAAATAAAAGGGCAATGGAATGAGAAAGAGGTGCCCCTTGAAAGGGAGGAGAATTTTTTGTCCTGTTTGTGTCAATTACTGACTGAAGAAAAAAAAGAACTTGAATTTTGCCTTTCTCTACTCCCTGGTAAATACTAACGTGCAATAGATATTTAATTCATTTAGCTAAGTACTTATCTCTGAGTGTGGGCAGAAGCACATGGGTACAGAAGAGTTAAAAGCTAAGAAAGTCTACATGAGTACTTCTCTGGAGTACACTCCTACAAACACAACAGGTTGTGACTCTCAACCTGAAAGATTTTATTTTTCTTTATTCAGATTAAGCTTTATTTGAGAACATAAAAAGTATCATGAACTGAAGTAGAGATTTCCTATCCAGGACTAGATATGGTACAGACTTCACAAAGCAAATACATATTTTCTCCTGGAGAAGCAGGCAAGTCTAATTTTAGACATGACAAAACAAGTGAGCACAAGAAATAGTGTGGAAGTGTGGAAGCTGAAGAGGGTCGCACCGAGATTACAGGGTTACTTAGGTTCATTTCATGCATATCTTCATGACTATTCCATTTGTGTATGACATTTTTTAAGCTTCTGTAAGTATCCCAGAAGTATCTGAAGAGGCAGCTCAAAGATGAAGAGTTGTGTCTAAGATTTAGCAGAAGTAAAAGCGGTGATAAAGGGAACTAATTGTGTATAGAAAATAAGAATCTATATTTGTGTGAATGCTCTTTTGTTTTTCTTTGTGACCTTCTAGCTATCAAAAGATATTCAGATGATGACTAATCTGTGTAATATGTGGAGGCACATTTTAGATTTTCTCTTTTGCTGGATAGGTAAATATTGCTTTGTAGCATGACTTCAGGGAAATGGTTAGTTAGCATTTAAGCCTTATTGTAGCTCCTGGATGGGGCATGGGCATTTTGTGTGAGGGTAGGTCCTCAAACTGTTGACCAGAACTCAAATCTTATCTCCAAAAGGTGGATTCTTAATATAGGAAGTAAGTAAATTCTGTTTTGGGGGGTTAACCTTGACTGAGGTCCAAATGTTTGCTTAGACTCTCAATCCCTTCTGCAGCAGAATAAGGAGAGAAAATAGGATGAGCATGCTCATGGGATGAGATAATAAAGGCAGAGAGTTGCTTATCAGTTGTTGACATGGGCTGAAAAAAAATTCAGAAGGTGAGAAATACAGATACTGATACATCTTTCTTCCTCCCTTTTCCAAGTTTTACTTTACTACTTCACTCCATGTTCCTCTGCCCACCCCCAGACAGAGAATGGAGCTTGAGGGGCAGTTTGTAGTCAGTACATAATGGTTTCTCTCTTGCTTCTTTACCAGATATAAGTCTTTGCAATTTATATCCAATAAAATTCCCCCAGCTTCCCCTTTCCATCTTCCTTAGCTGCCCTTTTTATGACTACTGGCCAATATTTTAACCTCTGAGAGAAGTCCTCTTCATGTCAGAAGCCAAGTTCAGAACTACTCAGGCTGAGGAGGGCCTGTAATCCAAAAGTCACTTAGTTGGCTGGTTAGTCTGATTAGAAGAGGTTTTCTGTTCTGTGAGGCACAGGACTCACTAGACGGCTCAGCACTCTTAATCAGAGACACACAGAATGCATCCTTGGATAAGACATATCCTTAAGATGCTCAGGCCTCTGCTTCTAAATGCTTTCTAAATGTATGGTTGTAGGCCTGGGACTGTCACCCCTCAAGATGAGCTTAAAAATCATGAGGAAAGGGTGTGCAAGACCAGGGAACTCCTGAAGGCAGAAAAAGATGAAGTTGTGTAAATAAGACTTAGCCACCCCTAAAAACAGAAGTGTATTGTCAACACTGCTACCATACTGCATCCAAAACTGAACTTCATACCAGCTTATACGAGCTGCTAGGAAGAAAAATGACTCTATCCCAGTGAAAAAGAATTTACAGATTGTTTGAAATTAAAGTATTTCTTAAAATAGGGATGAGGATTTTCCAAAGTAGTCAATATTTTATTTCTTCCATTTTTTTTCAATATACTTAGGGAGGACATTTATGGGTAAACAATAATAATGTTTCCTAGTAAAGATGTAAGAATGTTGTATGAAACGGCTAAATGTAGGCTATTTGGAAGGAAAATGCAAATTAAAAATATTAGAAGTATTATGAATAACCTGTTTATTTAAATAGCACCCAATTATTATTATTGAGTCAGAAGAATGAAGGAATACAAGTGAAGACTCAAAGATTCTCAGGTATGATAAGAGCCTAAAGAGCAAAGCACACAAAGGGGAAAATCATGTTGGAGACACCATTTTTCATACATTGCCAAAAAGGGGGCAAAATGACACAAAAAATACTCTAGTTTTCTGAACTCTAACACAAAAAATACTCTAGTTTTCTGAATTCTGACTCAAAACTCAGGAAATGTTGTGAATCTTGTGAAAACTAAAATGGAAGCAACTCTTTTAACATTTCCCCTACCATACCATACTTGAGATAGCTCAGAATATCTCCTAGAATATTTTTTGTAAGACTTCAATGTATTTAGCAGCAGACAGGACACATTGATTGTGGGAGAAGCCTATAATCATTGTGAAGTTCACATTCATTACATGTTAGTAATTTTAAAAAAGTTTTCTTCAGATTCTTAACTGTCATTTACTATTTAACTCTATCCACAATTCTTCCGTTCAAGAAATGGATGGACTAATATTCAGGAAACTGAAAAGTTATGTAAAAACTGAAACCAGCATATATAATAAATTAAGCAATAGGAACTTGACTATTGCTTCAAAAATTAAGTTGTATGTATATCTTTTACATTTATTGCCATCATACATTAGTCTGTAATTATGACTGTGATATACTGTGTCTTTAATCCAGAATAGTAATGGATTTTAATAAACTCTTAATTCACGTCTGTAAAAACAAGTGTTTCAGTTATGATAAAGTTATTCTAATTATCAAATAATAGCCAAGGATTTTTATATAATTTATTTATTTTAAAAATATTTATTTTAATTAATTTTCGTAAAACAGAACAGCCTTTATAATTTTGGTTCTGATTTGACCTATGACATATCTATGCACTTCTGTAGCTCCTTAGCCTATATTTCTTTGGATTTTAGAGCAGGAATAGTAGCTAATACAGCAGTATTGGCTGTATTGACAAGTTGAAAAAATAAATCACCAAGTATTCCCTGTTTCTGGGTTTTATTACTCCTGAATGGTTCATGTTGCTTATAGTAGAAGTTTATGAAACAATTTTTATATTATTTGCTTATAAGCTAATTGTGTTTGGTCTTTTTTTTTTCTTTTTTTTCCCTTCATTTAGCCAGGAAGCATAACTTGTATAAAAATGGGACAAGATATATTAATTCATATAATGAAGATTTTGGTTCTGATCCTGCAGTAGCTTATGTATTTGTATTTTATCTCTGACTTAATGGGATTTAACAGGATCCTATCAATGTCTAAAATTAATATTTAAAGTTAATAGTGCCTATAAGCAATTTAAAGATGTATGGCGTAAACATATAAAAAATTCTGTAAAGTGTATATCGAACTTCCACATGAATCTTGTGCCTTTCTAGACTTTAGATTGAATTATATCACCCAAATTTAGAAGATTTATAGATATCTTTTACGTTGAATTTCTAGTCAATGGAGAAGTGATGATTCAATGCAACTGCTTTTAGATTGAGATTCTTTTAATATATAAAAGAGGTGTTAGATGATTAGTTCTTTTCAGGAAACAGCAAAAACATGGCAGCTATATGAGGGAAGGTGATGTGGAAGACGACCACAGTGCAAGGAAGGCAATCACTGTACTGAGAAATGTATCTGAGCAGGGCAGGGGCCTTGGTAATTATGATCTCTGTTTTATCAGATGTGACAATGACTGTCACTTGGTGAGACAATGAAGGAGCTAAACAAAAATCTCAGTTTTCTAAAAGCCATAAAAAAAGAAATGGAATCTGTAATAAAGAGAAGCAGTAACATGTTTTATTCTTAAGTGATGGTAATGTAGTGGTAGTGTAGTATGTTATGATAAAGCATCCTGGATATACTTGAAAAATTTTCAAAATATTGTAATTTGTCAGTTTTCATGCAGTAAGATATGGGTTGAGGGTGCAGTCCTGCACGGAAACCCTGTAAAACAGTGACTAGAAGGATCACTCTCACACTCTGCTCCAGTGAATGGGAGAATGTGTAATTTGCTAGAGTTGAGATTAGAGCTGATATTTTGTTGTGTTCAGTGATATGCAGCACTGGATCAGTGTGCTTACAGCTCATGAAGAAGATGGGGTAAGATTCTTTTGATTTATCAATTTCTGGTCATTAGATGAAGATTTACAGCTTCTGAAATCTTTGTGCTAATGGTTTTGCAGTAAAACCTGTTGTCTGCTCACTTCTTGGTCTGACTGCAAAAGAGATGTCTATGTGCATGTAAGTGGGTAATCATATTTTCTTTACTTTTCTTCATAGCTGATGCAGAGAAAAGTGAGGAAATTTGACGGGTTTGAAATAATGCTGGAATAGTATGCAGAGTGTATTTTTTTGCTGTCTGTGGCATATATTGCTGGCTGTGAGGAATGTGTTGATCACATCATGCTCTAGATAATATTTTTGTAATACTGTTTGGTCCTAATTTATTTACATGTTCATTTAAAAAAAGACAATAGTTGCATGGTGTTTGAAATACCATGCAAAATAATGTAATTTAAATAAACTAAGCACAGCTACCAGTAAATAATCTCATCAGTCCTTTAAATTATACTTGCCTGATACTTTGCAATTTTGTTTTCTTTATTTCCTTTGCCTATATTCATAATTCCATGAGTATAGGGAAGTATTCTATCTGACTGCATCAGACCATGAATTAAGTTTATTGTGTTTGATTGTTGTCTTGTAATTTCAGACTATCTTGTAGAACACAGATTTTTCTTAGCCTTTCCATAGTTGTTACGTAACTTCTGCTTGGGTCAGAACAGAAAGCAGTATCATGTCAGAGATAAGGATGAAAAATTTTGTCAGTATGGATTTTTAAATAATAATTGAAATCCAAGTGCTATACTGGTAGCTGATAACTCTTATGGATTTTTAGCTAAATATTCAGTATCAACCTGTGTTTTAGAAATACTTTGTGTTTTGGTTTTTTCATCCCGAGGCACAAAAGAAAAATAACAAATAATAATAAATTAATTTTAAAAAAAAGAAAAATAAAAAAGCTGGTTCAGACCATCTGGAAAAGTTCTCTACAAAAATTTAACAGGTATCATGCTGAATATGATTGAATGACAATACCTGATACCTGTTTAGCAAATATCTGAAAGCAACACCTAGAACTTGAATGGCCTGTATATATTATTAATGGGTTCAAGACACCTTTTTCCCACAAGGAATAGCCCTACTGGTTTAAATTGAGTTCTGTGTAATATTCCTAGGTGGATGTGTTTTGGTATAATGAAAATTCAATTAAAAATATACTCCACTAGTCCATTTTCTCTTCTCTCTAAATTGCAGTTTGGGGTTTTCTGCTCTTTTTAACAAGTTGCATTGCTCTCCAGAAGATACAGCTTAAATTAAAAATATCTTTACCTCCAGATATTACAGTCTGTATTAAGAATATCTATTAATTTGCTTTCAAAACAGAACACTATTTTCATACTATCATCAGAGATGAACTGACAGATTTTGATTTGACAATTATTGAAATTGGTAGAGAGTACCCTTTACACATTTTCAACAGCTTTTAATTGAGGTGATTTATATAGAACATGCTGGACCACACCCTTTAGGAAAGCAACTGAAAGCAGCAGTCAGTGTGTGACAGTACTGCAGTGTGTACTGCTCTGAGTGTAGTGGGTACACAAATACACATCTAAGCTCATCTAGGCTGAGTCCCATGGCTCTCTAGGAGACTGTTTTATTTACAGAGCAAAACTGTAGGAACTGTTCTAGTATATCCAGAATAAGTCATGTGTCTGAGTTTGTCTCAAACTGGACACTGGAAGGGAAGAGTGGGTGCCTGCAGGTCAAGAATTAACAGAATCTTGTCACACCATCACAAGACTCCCTGTGCCAAGAGTGCACAAAATCAAGCTCCTAAATAAAAAGAGAAGCAGAAGTGCTAGCAGTAGATCACAATTAATGTTATGACAGGTTCTGAAGTAAACAGGCTCGAGGAGCCTAAAAAGATCACTAGTCCTGGCTCCAGCACTGATCCAGCTGCTGGGGTGTCCAGGGTCCTGTGGGCACCATCTGGGCTTCATGGAGGTACCTTTTTATAGCTATATTTCCCCACCCTGGAAAGAAGTTTCTTGCTTTCTATACAAATTAGTAATCAGATGCAGATTGTTCTTCCAGACCTTGCTGAAAATAGGTTTGAGGGCTTTGGAGGACTTTGGTAGTCTTGATCCATCTGTACTGGGTCAGCCTTTGATCAGTAGTCCATGGCTCCTTTTATACCTCTGTCCTGTGCTTGAGCTGTACTGTGTTGTGCTTATTTCCAGGAGCCAGAACAAAAAAATTCGTCTGTGCTTGAGCTGTACTGTGTTGTGCTTATTTCCAGGAGCCAGAACGAAAAAATTTGTCAAAAAAATAAAAAAATAAAAAAAATTGCAGCTATATCTCCAATGTTCTCCTTCTCCAGCCACGTTCTTTACCACAACATAACATGTTCTTACCTTGGTTGGCTCCATGGCTATTCAGCTATAGGTGTTTGAGAGACACACATAAGATCCCTTGGCTTCTGGGCTTCTACACTATTATTTCAAATGCTATGTGAATACAGAGTATAATAAATTATAGTCTGTCTCAAATAATTTGCAGTTCTGAAGTAAGTCTGTCTGATCATTGAGAATACTAATTTTAATTTCTAATATCATAATATATTCCTAAAGTGGAATTAAATTTAACACAAATCTTTTCTGCCTGTGGATTGCTGAGATAGCTGACTTTTAAATATTACCTGCACTAGCCAATAATTTCTGGAGAGTACTTGTACCTTTTTGGTGGGTAACAGCAATTAGGAAAACTGAAACTCAGGTCTTGTAAATTTCATTTATAGTCTAATTTTTCCAAGTATTTTAGATACCTGAAGGTGTTAGAGATTAAGAGACTGTATCTGAAATGTTAGAATAAACAGTAATAGAAATGGGTAAGTGGAAAGAGTACCTGTTATCAGTGGTCAGAAAAATCAATCTTCAAAATTGCATCTGTTCACTAAAATTCTCTTTTTGCTTTATGCTTGTTCTTGATTGAGCAAGTGTTATGCATTTAAATTAGTAGGAAGGTAGTCCATTAATCAAGGAAAGTGATTATTCTCATAATATCATTTACTATACCACATTTAAATACTGCGAGCAGTTCTGGGATCAGGCAGAAGGAATTTTCCTAACAGTCACTTTATAATAAGAGAAGCTGATAAAAAGGTGGTGTTCTTTATACTTGGAATCAAGGGAGTTTCTAGCCTGACTTAAAGAAAAAAAAATAGTTGTTATGGTAACTAAACATGGGAATCATTTTCCCAAGAATTTGTGGAATTCTTGTCTTTGTGTGTTTTTGAGACCTGACTGAACAGTCCCTTTTGAAATAACGGACATTGCCCTGAGCGGGATCCTGGCTTATAAAACCTGCTAGGTGAACCTATAACTCTGTGATTTGTGAATATTTATTGCAATAGGCTAAACAGCATGAAACTTATACACATATATAGTACATACAAAAGATTGTTTAAAGGATCCATACCTTAAGATTCTTACACTGGACAACCTAATATCATAGATCATCCTTAAAATGAGGAATAACCGTATTTATCCATAATAAACCAGTATTAATTTTCCTTACTTCATAAGTAGAGAATTCTAAAACTATATGACTCAGATTGCATTGTTTCATTTTCCTAAAGCCATCTTGTATATCTTGTAGGTTGTTTCCTCCTTTTTTTTGCAGCTATGGACAATTCTTCTGTGCTTCAAAATAATATAAAATTCTTAAATAACATAAACCATCAGAACAAAAAGGTAAAACTACCAAGTTATGTTTTCAATTGTTCAGTAATGTCACAATCACTGTAAATAACACTTGAAAATATATATTTAAATAAAAAATATATTTGCTTTGTCTAGGAAACATTATCCTCACATGAAAAAGGTGTTTTCCAATTTAATCTTCAAATAAGCATCTCTCAGCAAGAGAGTGTAAATACCTGCTTCAGTTTCACTGGGTGCTTGGTTTCCAGGTTTTGTTGGATTGACGAAAACATGACATGAAAGATACTTAGATTTTTAATGAGACAGTAAACTTCTGATCTAGTTTTACTGTTAAGTAATAGAAGAATTCAGGTCACAATGTTTAATTAGAAGCCAATCAACATTTTTACACAGCATTATCAGTATTACTTTGGAGATCCAAATGAAACAGTTCTTTGTCAAGTAGACACTTTTAAGATGAGAGGTGCTTTAACATTACATTAAGAGCTTCAAAGTGGAACATTTGATTTTCTGTATTATAATGTGTTTGAAATATTATTGTGAAGAAAATTCTATTTTTCAAAGTGACAGATGAGTTATTCAGATAGCTTTGATTATAAAATGCATCAAAAAGTTCTTTCATAAAGGCTGCCTATCCAAGGGTTTTTAACAGAGTGGCTTTAATGATTTGAGAAATTATGAAAATATGTTAATATTAATTTAATAATTAAAATCTGTAATTTAAAAAATTATTGTGCTGGATTCTTGTGCTAGTTCCATTCTACTGTGTTTTGATTTTCATTTTTTTCACTCAAATGTACATGCATATATTGCCCTTGTATTCATTATCCAAGATTTGAAGACATGATTTAAGCATAAAAGTCCCTCTCAACAGTGTGACTCCAAGTCCAGGCATGGTGATTAAAACTCTTAAATTATTAGAATAACCCTGCACATTGCAATTAAAATTTAAAGTTCTCCAAAAGTACCTTGAGGAAGAGAGAACTGAAAATATTATTTTTTACAAAAGAAATTGTAACAGAGAATAATTTATCTAGACATATTTGCTTGTTTTAGCTACAATTGATAAAATAGCATTTAGGTATGAACTCGTCATAATGCACAGCAATTGCAAAGCCATGAATTAAAACAGATTGATTGTATATAATCTGCTTGTAATCTATTGCCAGACTCAGGCATCTTTCTACTATCTCTGTTCTATCTGTTTTTGAGATAATTAATTAAACTGTCTTTTCCCTTGTGTTTATCTTTTTCTTTTTCTTTTTTTTTTTTTTTTTCTCAGAGCCTGGCCCTGCAAGGTGCTTGTGAGTGTCCCCAGCTTCTTTTGGAAAACCTTTCCAGGGATGCTACTGTGCACCTCACAGGACAGGATGCAATTAGTTTAATTTGCTACAGTACTTTTTTTTCTGTGAATTGTAATGTTTGGTGATTAAAAATGTCACTTTTACTTCTAACTATTTATTTTATGTTATATTCATTATTTGTAATTTTGGTGAGAAAAAAGCATTTTGCCTGTTGTATTTTTTCCTAGTTAATTTCTGTGATTTAACACAAATTAATTTTCTTTCAAGATGCAAAATACTGACAGAGTGGTTATAAGAACCTAATCCTAAACGGAACCAATTGTCTGGAATTCTGTTGGTGTCAATAGAAGAGCAAGTGCTTTGATGTTTGCAGGTGGCACTTGGAAACTTTCAGAGCCAATCTGTATGCAACTTTATCAGTATCAGCAACAGTTAAGAATGTTAATCTTCAGTATTGCTCTTTCTTTTTATATTGTTGTTAAGTAAAATGCAATCACACTGTAAAAACTTTCAATCACTATTTTCTTTATAACCTCTCTTGTTTTTCTTTTTCTTTTGCAGCAGATTTGCTGGATAGACTTTGTAATGACTGCATTTTAAATCTGTTCTCTTTTTTCTGTCAATTACCACAGGTTTAGCCCCTATGAGTGGTATAATCCACATCCTTGCAACCCTGATTCAGACGTGGTGGAAAACAATTTTACCTTACTAAATAGTTTCTGGTTTGGAGTTGGAGCTCTCATGCAGCAAGGTATACGACTCAGTCTGCTCTTTCTGTTGGGCACCATGTCCCACTTTTTGCTGGGGGTAACAGTTCTTGGTGCAAGTCACTTGCATGGGTGCCTCTGTGCATGTAGCCATAAACCAGCTTTTTTATGACTATCCAGTCATTCCCAACACTTTACATATTAGTCTGAACACAGATAAAGAATTTAAGACTTAAGAAAAGTACAGCATAGCCATACAGTTTATTTCCTAAAGAGGAAACCTTAACTGCATAATTAAATGAGTTAATATGTCAATTACCTAAAAACCCTCAATTTAAACAACCTAAAAATGGGTATAGCTTCATCACATAAGACTGTAATGTAAAAATCTATATTTTTTTAAGTTTTGGTCTAGAAACCTTTCAACTACAGAAAGATTTTATCTAGTAGCTAGAACTTATAAAATAAGATAATATAGGAGATTTAATCCTGTCCAGCCATAATTTATATTTTAAAAATCAGAATGACCATTCTTAAAGATTTAAATAAAATATCTATATTCAACAATCCATGCACTGAGAAACTGATGCCATTGCTGACAATAAAATTGGCAGCTGTGTAGTCATATTGCTCAGAGTAAAACCAACATCCAGTTTTAACTATAACTGTCTTAGTAAAATGCTTAAGCACACTCTTAAAATATGTAATTTTCTTGCCATATTCCTCTTATTTTGAAAGCATACCAAATATATAGATCCATAAAAATATATCACCATTTTATTGCCCTTTTCCTTAAGGATTTGAACACAGTCATATAATATCAGACACAGGTGAATAGCACAGGTTCATTTTTTGCTCTGACATTTCACTGGGCTGCATAGTGTAATACAGAAGATTGTTAGTCCTATTAAAGAGCCATTAAAAGGAATGGCTTTTCTTTCTGGAAAAATAACCATTACATATCCCCCCCCAAAAATCATAGAAAATGTTGGCAGGAACAATTACATATTGGTAGAGTTGTTTTAATAGATATACTTGAGCTTGATTTAATGAAGCTTTCCTGTAACAGCAGTAAATATTCTGTCATATATCAGGTTGTAGGCTTAAAAAGCCTCTAATGCCTCAGACAAACATGAATTAATGGGTAAAAAGAAATCAGGATTTCAAATCAGAAATAAAAAATACATCTATAGTTGGCTAAGTGTTTACTATCAACTCAGTTGTCAATATATATATCAAGGAGTTATATAGTTGAAACACAATTACCAAATACATGTTTGTAAGATAATGATTGCTTTTAAGGAAGCTATAAAAAAAATGGATGCTGAATGAAATAAGGTATTTTGAATTCCATTCACAGTTCTCAGGAT
The DNA here is from genome assembly GCF_014805655.1 of Passer montanus. Lineage (NCBI taxonomy): Eukaryota > Metazoa > Chordata > Aves > Passeriformes > Passeridae > Passer > Passer montanus. Next base: position 5,565,264 of record NW_024357613.1, on the reverse strand, counting down.
TGTCAGAACCTCTATCAGTGCTGAGTTTTATGTGTCTTTATGCTTCTATGATGGAAAAAGCAATTTAGATTTTTGTATCATCTTTTTGCGAGAAAAAGGTATTTTAGTCCGTAACATCTAAACATTGTTTTTGAGAATCAAAATAAGAAAAAAACCCCTTCGTTTAAAAAGATGTACTTGGAGGATAATAGTTTTCCTTGAAGGAAAACTAGTTTTTCAGAATTAAGACTGACCCTCTGTCCTTGCCTTCTATTGTTTTACCTTTACTCAGTTCATCCTTTAATAAACCTTAAAGGCACCATTTTAAGGATGCAGTATCAGTCTTGATTTTGATGATTGCTTTAAAAAAAATCTCAAAAACCTAAAGTCATCTAAAAGTAGGGTTTCAGACAATCATGGAAGTTCTCACCTAATAGCAATAACTTTCCTTTAGAAATAATATAGAAACTCTCTTAATACTCATATCAACGTATTAAGTGCTGCTTCTTTACAAAAGATTTGCTTAGTGCTGGAGGATACATGATAGAGGAAACTCATCCATGTCTTGCTGGCACCTCTCACTCCCAGGAAACTGTGGGATATAGTGCTGGACATGACGTTACCTTGGGTACATGACAGTCAGCCCCTGACCAGGCTCTGTTTCATGGGCCCAGGTGGCACTCGCTTTCAGTCCTTGGTAAGGTCCGAGCTCGTGGGAACTGGGGTAACTGCGGCGAATGTCTCCACTCTCCTCTTCTTTCCAGTCCTGTCTGACTTTACTGGTGTTGGTTTTTAAAATTAAATGAGAGCAATTAAAAAGAGTTAATGGTAGTGGGCTTGTTGGGAAATCTCTTAGTGTTATGGTGTCTAAGTGTCTGACTAACAGGGCCTAGGAGCAACTCCATCAGACAGGTACTTTTTTACTTTTTCCCTTGCAGAATTCTAGGCAGAGTCTGGCGCTGGAGTTGGCTGTCATGTCCAAGTCTGTCAGCCTTTTTTGTTTGAAACAGCAAGGGTAAGATGAACTGCAGGGTAAGATGGGCTGTTTTTGAATACAGTAGTCCAGTTACGATACCACTTCTTTTTTTCCTTTTCTTTTGTTTTCTTCCTCCCTCCCTCCCTAGCCTTTCTGTTCTTTTTTTCACATTGAGTTTGGAAGTTTGACATAATCTTTCACCTATATGAAGATGTGTTACCTTGCTGGACCAGTTCCTTAATTAATTCAATATAAGCAAAAATTTAACAGGAATAAAATAGTCCATCTTGCCTTCATTCCATTTTACCCAGGAGATATAAGAGCAAACACAGTAAGCGATTAACAAAAAGGGGTTGTTTCGGTACAATGGTGTAGTGGATATGATGAAACTGTTTCCTTGAAAACAAGTTTCCAGATACTTCTAAAAGACCTTACATAAAGTTCTTAAAATGAAGCTTGAAATTGTTTATTTGACATCATTAGAAATTTTATTTCATTCAATTATAACATTATGGAAAAAAATCCATATATGCTCATTTATAATAAATATTTGTAATTGTATATTACAGTGAATTTAATTTATTCCTATTTTTTGTAATTAGTCACAAGAGGAGTTTATGTGCTTCAATTTGTCTCATTAGGCTCTAAATTTGCATTAAAAATTATGAAAATTACTATACAGTGTCTGTCTCTCCCTCCATTCTTTAGTGCCATGAGCAGGCAACTCCAGCAATGCATTATAATCTATCTTTATCTAGTTTATGCATAGAAGTCCAATATTTTTATTGCTATTCTATTAAATTGAAGTGTGTAGCATAGCCACTCATATTTATATGAAATTGTGGGGCTAAACATAGGGATGGGAGATGTTAATTTTTTTATTTCAACATTTAATAAACTATCCTTTGCAGCAATGCAAATGACAAAACTTAAAAGCATATTTATAATAGATTTAAAATTTTGTTTTTCAGATATGAAATCCTCTATTTCACACCTGGTACCTTCATCAACTGCTTATTTTTTCTGGAAAGCAAGTTGAAGTAACTGCTTTTTTAGTATTTGTATTTTTATATATATGTTTAGAAATTTTAAAATTGCACTGATCACTGAATCTCCCGTTACTATATTTTGATTCCCACAGCTCCAAAAAGCTATGTCTTTATAAATTTAACCAGTTATTTTGCATTTCAGTTGTGACTGTTTGTACAAGCAGTACATCTAAACCTGTAGCTTAAAGATTTTTTTGCACAGTGATTCCATTTCCCCACTGTGGCAAAAAGTGCTGAACACTTATTAATTGTTTTCTGTGCATCCGTTTCACCTTTCTCCCCTGGTTTTCGTTAGGTTCTGAGCTCATGCCTAAAGCCCTCTCCACCAGGATAGTGGGAGGCATTTGGTGGTTTTTCACACTTATCATCATTTCCTCGTACACTGCTAACCTAGCCGCCTTTCTGACAGTGGAACGTATGGAATCCCCTATTGATTCTGCTGACGACTTGGCCAAGCAGACAAAGATAGAGTATGGGGCAGTTGAAGATGGAGCAACCATGACTTTTTTCAAGGTAAGTTTTATATTCTGTTTGAGAAGATGTTATAACCTGATTTTGCGGGGGGGGAAGTTTTGCACCTTGCTGAAGGGCAACTACTACGATTTCTGATGCTGTGAAAAACAAGTGGAAACATTTTTGTTTTGTTTTGTTTTGTTTTGTTTTTTTATTAAAAAGATAGCAAAGGAATCAAATGAAAAATCTCTCACAGAAAAGAAAAAGTCTTTTTGATTATTTTCTATTAATAAATTGAATTTATAATAGTGAAGTACGTGAAGAAAGCTGAGTACTTTCCTCAGATCTGCTATAGCTGTTTACAAGATTAAAATTTGTCATATTAAAACTTAGTTTAATTCGACAGCATTATACCTAAGTGTAGTCTTTACTCAAGAAACACTAAGGATATTAATGGCTGTACTGAGGAAAACTTTTTGGACTTCATAATTTTGAAAAACTTTTGAATGAAATTTTGGGTTCATGTAAAAAGCTCAGATTATCCCAGTTTTTCTGTTCCTCTTAACCTGCTACTAAGATAATTAAATTTGAAATATAGTGAAGTGAGATACTGAATTAGAGGAAAATATTTCTTGTCTTGATTCATCAGGCATTTAAGCAGACTCAAATTAGTGATAAATATTTATGAAAGGAGAGAAGATGGTTTGTTCTCTAACTCCTGATGTTGGATAGCACAGTATCTCAGATCTTCTGGAGAGGTATTTAACAATATTTGCCTGATCTTTGGTAATTTCTGAAGACTTTTTTGGATAGTACAGTCTAGTTTTAAGAATTATTGTGCTATCACCAAAAGCTCTGCTTTGGCTGTCACATTGGCATTTTTAAACAGCAAACTAAGTTCCAAGATAGCTTTTAAACTGGTTCAGAAATTTAAGACTGTGTGCTCAGTTTCTCTCATGAAATTTAAAGAGCACTAGATTTGTTTACATATCAAGGCTAAATAATCTCTATTTCATCTTATGACCATAGACCTTGTACCTAATCAAAGTGTACAAATAGTTTTAATTTAAAAAATAAATAATTTCTAAGGTTTTCTGATTCTGCTTGGAAATAAAAATCATTCAACTCCATTATCTCAGAATGCTTCAGGCTGTTTAACTTAAACCACGCATTGGGAATGTTCTGATCAGAATACTCATTGGAAAAGGAACTGATTAAATTGATAGAAGTAACTAATCAATCAGAGATCTCTTTGTGTCTGGAAATATGTGAAGTAGTTAAAAGTAACAACATTGAAAGTTTAAAGACTGAGTATTTTAAAAGAGTCAAAATTATTTTTGTCTCAAGACATAAAGAATAGAAGGTATTTATTGAACCACCAGAAAACACTATAGGGATTTAACTTAATTTTAGTATGGCAGAAAATTTTGATCTAATTATATTTTACATTCAAACTGTGGACACTGTGGAAATATTAGGAAGCAACTTTAAATTTTTAGTTTTCCTTCTCATCCTTAATTTTCTGATTCACTTTTTTTTTTTTTAATACTTCTAATGTGGGTGTTCTAAATTTCTAAGTACACAGAGACTATTCCTCTTTTTGTGCATTTCTTCCCTCTGCATGTTAATTTAGTACTCCCTTTTCTGCAGAATTATTCCTTTCTGTTCTCTTTTTTCTTCTGTTTATGTTTGTCCAGATATATTTTGTAATTTTCTAATGTATTGTATCCAAGATCTAAAGAGGCATTACGTCTAATGAAGTAACATTTTCACATCCTTCATTGAAGATTTTTAGCTGCAGTTGAATGACCATAGACTTAAAACCTAGACACACAACAGATTTAGGATGTCAGAGCACATAATTTAACATTACTTTTTTTTACATTAATGAATTTTCCTCCTTCACTATGAGTGAAAAAGAGAAACCATAAGAAGACATAGGATTTATTTATTCAAATTAGGGTCAAATTAAAGTTTTGTCTATTGAACACATATATTTTCTGGATTATTGTCATTATTAGCAAGTGTTTTATGACATGAAACTGAACCAATAATTAAGAACTGTTCCAACTTGGAACCAACTGATTTGAAATATTTTTCTGTTTTTTATTATCTCGTCTGGTAGAAAATTGGTTTATATTATTTGCTACTACTTTTAATATTTTTTATTATTAATGGTTATTATTTACCTAATGAAATTATTTTAAACTTAAGCATTAGATGTAGCTACATCCATTCTTGCAGATTATCAATAAGTGAAAATCATGCTCAAACAGGAAAGTAAATGAAAACTATACAATCCCATTTGATTCATTCAGTGTCTGAAGCAATCTCCAGGAGAACATTAGGGTTTTCCTAATATAAATGCTATTCACTAGAGCTGCCTGTGTAAGGAATGTAGTTAATTACATGTGTATTCCATGGAAGATAAACCAAAACATATATGTATATATACAGTCTTTAATCATGAACTTCCTGGCAAAATTAGGTATTTTTGCCTAATGATGTAGAGTTATCAGAAAATAAAGTACTATAATTTTGGTCAACTTAGTATATCTGCATTTGAGTGTTTTTAAAACATACTTCTAGTCAGCAAAAGCTATTACTTCAGGAATGTAATTTTGTTACAAAAAAAAGGATAAATATGCAAGAAAATATTTTAAAATAACACTTTAAGTGGAACTGCATTACAAGGTTCTGCTAGAATTTAATATCTCATAGAGAATGCTAAAAAATACAAAAAGCACTTAAACACACAACTCTGATAAAACAGTTTTAAATTATATATATTATATTCTCTTATATACAGATAACTGAATATCAAGTAGGAAGTGCCATTTTGTATGGCATTAAGGAAAATAATGATGAACTTTTGTGTCCTGTTCTGGTCATCACACTTTGAAAATATGCTTAAAATTGGAAAGGGTTCATTAAAGGTGAAAGAATGACTGTAGGTCTGAAAATAACCATTGCAGTTAGAGACTAAAGATCTGTCTGTTTAATCTGCTGAAGAGAAGGTTAAGAGGTGACTTGATCATGGTTTGCAAGTGCCTTAATGGGAATGAGACTTTTGACAGTAGATGACTCACTAATCTAGCAGAAAAAGGCATAATGAGATCCAATGTTTCATAGCTGAAGTTAGGGAAATTCAGACTAGAAATAAGGTGCATATTTTTAAGAGTGAGAGTCATTAACCACTGGTATAACTTATCTGTGAGTGGGTTGGATTCATCCATCAAAGGCAGCCCTTATGAGGAAGATAGATGCAGCATAGCACAAGCATCTTGTTCTTTTGATTTGGAGGTTACTCAGTGAAAGAGATAGCCTTCATTATACAGGAGATCAGATTAGATTTAAGTAGTACTCTTATACTTCAAAAATCTAAGAGGGTATGAGTTCTGGGGATAGGGGTTGCACAAAGATAATTGAGAGGATAAATTTATCATCTGTGTGTATGTTTATCCTTAGCTACTTTTGTCTTGTTTTAATGAGAGTGGATTGAGTAAAACTATGACACTGTGTTACAACAAGATATAAAGACACCAGATGGTTTGCTAATTTTAAATGAAATTATCATATCTTGGTAATAGTTATTAGTTCCAATCACAGTGAGGCTTGGTAGCTGCCCACATGATTGACAGTAATTTCTGCATACATTTACTATATAGCAGTCCATTGAATTCTTAAAAAATCTTTGGAGCATGGCCAAAGCTGTGTGGTGCTAAAAAAAAGAACCTATTACGAAGTGGAACCTAAATGGACATCAGACAAAAAATCTAACTGCTGGATTAAAATCTCCTGAAGGTAAAATCTTGGATAGTACATGGGATATATGTTGAAAATGCTGTTTCTCTTGTGAGTCAAATATCCTTGTGAAATAGCTTTGATGAAAAAGGAGAATATTATCTTCAGGCTCTTACTAGGTCCTTCATGTCATGCCTCCTCATTCTCTGAGAAACATGAAGTACAACTCTTTCAGAAGCTAGAAAGCATAGGAAAATTTCAGTGTTCTCTCCTCTTAAGATCTGCTTATCTGAGCATGGAAAGGAAATAATTTTACAAGTCCATTATGTGCCTGGAGGGTCTGCTCAGCTAATTCATTCTGAATAATAAAGAAAACTTCACTATTGTCCAAGAATTGGAAGGAAAGATATGCAAAAGTAAGTTCTAAGCCTTAAAGATATGCGAAAGTAAGTTCTTAGCTTTTAGGCTGGGAGTGTCCATTAGCGATACATACTTTGATGTTTCTGAAATTATGGATGTTTTCTTAGTTATGAAATTCTCTTCCTTTCTCTTGGCTGCTATTGTCCCTATTGACTACTTTTAAATTTCAGAAACCTGTTTTTTTTTTCCTGTTTGGAATAAAATAAAAAGCATTTATTATTTTTATGGAAGGTAGTGATCTCACATTAACTGTTCTTGGATTAAAAAACCCAGATTTTTCATTGCCTTTAATTTCTGTGATCTCTCAGGTTGTGTTTCTCACTCGGTTTTTTTGCTGGATAACAATTCTGAAATTAAGAACAATGTTAATTCTACCCAGCTTCTATTTGCACCACACTTCACCCTCACACCCAAAAAACCCTAGTTCAATACATGTATGAGGTCTACAATGTTGAGATATTTATTGTGATGCTGTCAAATGCTTTTGTTTCTCCCATAATTTTTCATATCTGTAACGTTCAATGTCAGAATTTCTTTTTAGGTTTTTGTACAGTACTGGGTACAATGGAATTTTTCTTACTTGTGGTTACTAGGCATCTGCATACCAAATAGTAAAAACCAAACTACTTTTTCATTCTCTAATAGCAGTAAATTAGTGCCCTTACTCCTTTATCACAAATAAAAGGTCTTCTCAGCTCTCTGTGAGATGTATTTTATATTCTAGTTTTGTTGATAAGGAAGCTGAGGCACTAAATAGGATTGCATCTTTTTCAAGATCACTTGGTGAAGGGTAGATAGGAAACTAATTCTGGTGAAAGGTAGACATGGGACTAATTCAGGAAAGCTGACTCACATACCTTAGAATTATCTGGTAGACTGACTATTCTGTTTACCAATTATATTTGCATTTTATTCTTTAGGATCAAGTTTTATACTCCAGCTCTGCTTTTCTACAATATATTTCATTTCTTCCTACGATGCTTTCTCTCTATAATAAAGAGCCATGTTACTCATCTTTTTTAGTAATTTTCTTTTTCCCCATGCCCTCACATTTTACCCTAGCCTCACATTTGTTGCCACCTCTCTGAGGAAATTTAGAGAAGCAAAAATTCAGCACTTTTTGTCTGTCTTCCCCTTCCACATTCTCAGCCTATTTACAGAAATGACATTAAGCTCTACCTATACATAACAAAGTACTAGAAACAATCTCTTAAAGCTGAAGGAAGGAGTTATAGGGGAATTTTCCCACTGCTTGCAACTGGAGTACAAATGACAGATTCTCTGACATAAACAGAGGAAACAGCAGCAAGAATAAAGGTTTTAATGTCATTCATTTGTTGTGTGTGAGGTTGGCATTGATGTGCTCAAAGCCAGTACAAATCCTGTGGGAATTTCAAGTCTGGGTTTGAACACTAATAATTTGTAATAAACAAATGATATTTGTTTAACAAGTAAAGATGCAGTACAAACACATGGGTGTATACACACAGAGGACCTTTAGTTTAATGCTTCAAATAAAACACCATGAAGTTTGGCAGTGTGTATTAATTATTTGGTGCAATTATTGCAAGTCAAAGATGAGAGAAGTACCACTTATGAGTTTCTCAAATATCCAGTGACTGACAGCGACTAATGGAAAATAATCTTTTCAGTCACAGCTTCCATGTACTAATTTTGATAAGCATGAAAAAAAAGTGTAGCAGATGCAACAGATACATGTTCAGTTTGATTTAATAATATTTCACGTTATAGAAAAGTTGCATTTTGATGTAACAAATACGGACTTGTCCTTGCCTGAAAAAACATGTGGTACATGTCACTAAAAAGGGACTTGAATATAAATGCTATACAAACATTTTTTTTTTCTTTTTGATCATGCTGGTTTGGACCTAACTGCTAGAAAAACCTACAGCTGAAATGCATCATTTCCTCTTTGCCATGATTCCCTCTTTGCAAGAACACTACTTAGTAAACCATTGCTTCTTTTAATGTAAAAAAAAAACCAAACCAAACAAACCCAAAAAAACTCAAACAAACAAAAAACCCAACAAACAAACCAAAGCAGATATAGTTGTAAATCTCTGAAACAAGGTCTGTGGTCACTTCACACACCCAAAAAAACTCAAACAAACAAAAAAACCCAACAAACAAACAAAAGCAGATATAGTTGTAAATCTCTAAAACAAGGTCTGTGATCACTTCACACAGTTACAAGAACTAAATCTGCAATAGCAGAGCCTGTGAGAGTGAGATAAAGGCTTTGTCCACATATCTTAAAGCATCTCTGCCTCACTGAGTTCTACTTATTTTTGTAAAAGATCAGGGAAGTTAGGCAATGGTAGGTAGGTTCTATGATACATTAACACAGACTATAACAAGAAGAGCAGTTCATTTGAATTCTATGTAGAAGAAATTACAATAAATTTGGTACCATTAAGTTCTATGGGGTGAACTGTTTTTCTTTTGAATTTGAAGGCAGAAAGCAGAACAAATTCACAGAAAGTGCTTCATTCTAAGTAACTTTCTAGTTATGGGGACAATGGTTTAATGCTGTCTTGACCCTTACAGTGATTATTATTCCTACAGTAAATAAGAGCAGATGTTTGGCTTTGTGTTGCATTTCAGTGCTGTGTCATGAAACTAAAAATAGATGGAATGCAACAGAAATTCACTATCTTTTCACTCTCATATTTGCTCCCCCACCCATGACTTTTCCCTTCCCTTTCTCCTTTCCCTGTTTCTCATTTCTTATACCCTTCAGTAAGGACTGAAAAAGATAAGCATGACTAATCAACTTTTCATTTCTACAAAGATTATTCTATGTATCCAGATAGTAAGTACTCTTAATAAACTGCTGGATTATGCTTGGTTATACTTAAAAACTATAGGATTCATATTTATCATTTACATTTGTCTCAGGCTACAGCTCTTAGAAATAGATGAAATGTGTAGAAATGCCATTTGATGTCCTCTCAAGGAAAAAAAAAATAACCTTCCAGTGAAAACAAAAGTAGACATTCACAATAATTAAAATATTGAAAGAAACCATTAAGATATAAATTGGGTCCCCACTAGTTATTTTTGAAATTATGTCTAAGAGAGACATCAAAAATAAATGAAAAGTTGGCATTATGAAAATTCTAGTTTCTCTTTGAATCAATTAAACATTTCCATAACTCAGTTTCTGCCTTACCAAAAGTCTAGAGAAGGGAAGAAGTGTTGTGTTGATGTCCCCATTGAACTCTCAGATGGTCTACCTTGTGGTCCTATAAGTATTTCAGAGTATTATTATTATACAGAGGCACAATTAACATACAAACAAGAAGCTGGCATTTGCATCATTTTTCAAAATTGCATCCAACAATATGCATTAATTAGTGTGTATGCATTAATGACTCATACTGTAGGTACACGGTGGAGGTGATCTGAATAAAATCGATCATTCTCAGTGTATAAGGTATGATAAAATATAGCAAGATCAAATTCCCAGTTGGATAGAAATATGGGATACAAGAAATCGGAGCCCAGACTGGGTAAAAAATAACAACTTTATGTTTTTTTTAGAAAGTCAAACCTGATATGCATATGTTACCCAAACCACAGTTTGAGTCTGAAATTGTGTCAGGATTATTTATCAGCAAAAGACAAGAATTTTTATTAAATGTAGATAATTCAGAGGGGTGTAATAATCTAGACATTTGAAAAATAACTTTGTAGTTAAGAGAAACCCACTCTGCCTCTTTTTTTGGAGAATATACAGATATGCCACAGCAGACAACAATCACAGAATCGCAAATTAGGGATGGTTAGAAGGGACCATAGTGGGTCACCTGGTGCAACCTCCCTGCCTAAAACAGAGTCATCCTAGAGCACATTGCATGGAATTGTGTCCAAACAGTTCTTGAACGTCTCCAGTGAGAGAAACTCCTACAACCTCTCTGGACAACCTGTTCCAGTGCTTACTCATTCACACAGTACATAATTTTTTCCTCATATTCAGATGGAACTTTCTGTGCATCTGTGTCTGCCCATTGCCTGTTGTGCTGCTGCTGGGCAGCACTGAGCAAAACCTGGCTCCATCCTCCTGACATCCCCCTTCAGATAGACACTTACTTACATGGATGTTGTACCATCTCCTTCATCTCTTCACGAGGCCGAACAGGCCCAGCTCCCTCAGCCACTCCTCATAAGAGAGATACTCCAGACCGTTGCTGATCTTTGTAGCTCTCCTCTGGATTTGTTCCAGCAGCATCCTGTCTCTCTTATACTGAGGAGGCCAGAACTGGTCACAGCACTCCAGATTTGGCCTCACTAAGGTTGAGTAGAGGGCCAGGATCACCTCCTTCAACCTGCTGGCAGTGCTTTACCTAATACATCCCAAAATACCATTTGCTTTCCTTTAAAGTCAGATGGAGCTTAATCACCACTAATTGATGCAAATTGCTTTTCTCAATAGCTTTTTTATTTTGTTTTGTTTTGTTTTAAGCCAGTTCAACTCCAAGTTGTCCAACCTCTTCTCCTACCTTCAGCCTCAAGCACTGTTGACTTAGGTCTGTGGCAAGTCAACCCAGCTATCTCATCCAGCTGCAAATGAACATTTTTTGTTGTTGCATTTTTATTTTTCAGTTGTGAAGAAAACTGTTCTAGCTGCTAGATAGGGCAGAGTGTCATTACATGGCAGGGCAGTCTCATATCATCCTGCTAAATGTGAAATAGGAATCCACACCCTTTGGGAAGTGAGTTATGTCGCCTAGACAATTTAAAGTGTGACAATGAGAAAAATCAACAACACTGAAATTTCTGATGCTTACAATATACGTTTTCTTTATGTACTAATGTAGGTTTTGTCTTAACCGGTAACCCATTTTGCTTCCTTTCCCTTACCTGATGGTCTTCACTTTCTGGCCCCTTCAGGGCCTGTAATGGCTGCTGACAGGATCAGTTGTAAGAGAATTACTGATCTCTGAGTTCTCATCACAAGTTTAGTTGCAAGGCTTTTTCCTCAGAAATGCATAACCTAATTGCTCTCTCTCCTTATCACCTTTCTCTCCTCCTGCTGTTTTCCTCAGGAGGTAGGGTGAGAACACTTCTCTTTTTTTCTTCTCTTTTCAGCTTTTTTCCCCTTTATGTTTGTCTTCAGATCTTGAGCAAGGTGAGAAAGCGACCTGAACCAGATCATAAAGAAACCTTTAACTGCAAACAGCATTCTGTATGAAAGACATAATTCAGAGACAGGGTTTGTTTAGGAAATTCAGAGTACATCTGAACATTTTTAACTATCAGAGTCTAAAAAAAATTGCCTTGCTCTTCAAAGCAAATAGATCTGTCACCAAGTAGCCATGTAAAGTTTGCCAGATTTGATCTATGACTCATCCTGGGAATGCTATTCAGAAGCAATTCTCTGGAGTGAACGGGCCCTTGGTTCAGCTATTTTTTTTTGTGAGCTCCTGCCATATGAGTAACCTTCAGTGTTGAATTTCTGCCCACTAAAACATCCTGAGATCCTCTGTTCATTAGCAGAGGTGAGCTCTTAGTTCTGCCTGTCAATTTACATATCATAGCACTGAGGTGTTGCCCAACTACATTAGCATTGCTTTGTGTACAAAAATATTTTCAGTGCCAAAATTGCCCCAGACATCACCTAAAGTCTTATTATGCTGATGAATTTCTTCTCCAGATTTATTAATTCTCCAAACAGAGTGCCTGTTGAGATTGATTAAACCATCCCTTTTGCAATAGATCTATGGTAATAATTATGTAATTATGCAAGCTTTTTGCCTCTTAGGCATTTTTCTTTATCCATGCATTAATTGAACTTGTATTTAATGTATTAAAGATCCTTAATCTGCACAATATACTTGACTAGTTTATAAAAAAAAACATACTAAAGTACGCTTTAGAATCACAGAATAACAGAGTTGTTTAGGTTGGAGAAGAGCTCTGAGTCCAACCATTAACCTAACACTACCAAGTCCACCACAAATCCATGTCCTTAAGAACCTCATGTGCATGTCTTTTAAATACCTCCAGGGATTATAACATAATCACTGCCTTGGGCAGCCTGTTCCAATTATTGACAGTCCTTTCCAGGAAGAAATTTTTACTAATATCCTGTCTTACTGTGACAAAATTTGAGGTAATTTCCTCTCATCCTGTTGCATGTTACTTTGAGAAGAGACTACTTACCTTGCTACAACCTCTTTTCAGGTAGTTGTAGTGAATTTACACAAAAGTGTCCCCTGTGGCTCCTGTTCTTCAGGATAAATACCCCCTCTCCCTCAGCTGATCCTTACAAGACCTGTGCTCCAGACCCTTCACCAACTCTGTTGTCCTTCTCTGGATATCCCGGCACCTTCATTTTCTTTATGGTAATAAAGGGGTTCAGAACTGGATACTGGTTTCGAGGTGTGGGCTCATCAGTGCCAATTACAGGAGGACAATTACTGTCCTGGTCCTGCTGAACACACTGTTGCTGATGCAGGTTGGGATGCCATTGGCCTTCTTGGCCCCCTGGACAAGCCACTGCTGGCTCGTATACAGCCAGTTTCCAACCAACATCCCCATGTCCTTTTCTGCTGGGAAGCTTTCTGGAGTAGTAGTGGCTGCTCTGCCCACAGCCTGTAGCTTTGCATGGGGTTGTGATCCAAGTGCAAGATCCAGCAACTGGCCTTGCTGAACATCATGCACTTGGCTTCAGCCCATCAATCCATCCTGTTCTTATCCCTCTCTGGAGCCTTTCTATCCTCCAGCAGTTCAACACTCCCGAGCAACTTGGTGTCCTCTGCAAACTGACTGAGGTTGCATTTGATCTCCTAATCCACATAATTGATAAAAATGTTTAACAGGACTCGGGCCAGTACTGAGCCCTGGAGAGTACCAGTAGTGACAAGCTGCCAAAGGATAGTATATTACTCTATTCATCAGTCTTTAGGCTCAGCCATCCAGACATTTTTTTATCCAGCAAAGAGTATACCTGTCCAAGCCATGAGCAGCCAGTAATCTGAAAGAGATATTGAAAAGCAATTTGCAAGCAAAATTCAGATAAGTTATCATGTGAGCTATTCAGATAAGTTATCATGTGGTTTGAAGGAAATGTGATAATTTTTACTATATATACTATTAGCAAACTATTATTTATTATCAAAGGATATAACTAACCTTAAAATATTTTTTTGCAGATCTTTGCATTTGAAAACTGAAATCTGTTACCTCTCAACAAACTGTAAAAAATGGCAAATATTATGGAGGCCTTTGAACACTTGAATTTCTGGGTGTTTCATTGAAAAAACTCTTACTTTCCTTTGCTGCAGGCCAATGGCAAGACAGAAACAGTTCTGTTACTCTTTTTTCAGCTCTCACTGCCTTTCTGTGTCTTTCATTTTTATTTTTTTTTAATACTAGTGATACCTCCCTCAAGTTATGAGGATTCTTCCAGAACTGTTTAGAAGCTTCTATTTGACATTTCTGATAGAAGTTTCATGAACTCTTACATACATTTCCACCTACTGAAAAAGGAATATGCTCCCTAAAGGAACTTTCTGTGAGGAAGGAATACTAGCACCAAAAATTTTCTGTGATTTGATAGGAATGCTCTCTACCTCTTTCTTCACCTTATTACCTTGTCTGGCAAAGAAGCTTTGAGGATAGTTTCTTTGATTCTAAGACTTTTATCTAAGCCTATCCAGGTAGTTATCATTCAAGTGTACTTTTATTCCGGCTGAATTACTAAGGAACTTACTTGAATTAAATAAAAACAACAGCTTGGTTTCTTAATTTATTTTATGGTTACATCTTGTATTCCTGATGCAGTTTTTGTTCCTTGAAGAGCAGAGATGTTTATCATAGTTCGTTATAGATGTGCTATCCAACAATGCCATTCTAGTCAAGGGTTTTGCTACCCCTACAATCAGAAATTAATGGAGGAAACACTGATCTTTCAGTTTTCTCTTCCAGTCACAGACTGCTCATAATGAAGAAGATTCAGCAGTTTCATTTGCTGTCTTTTCAAATCAGATCATCAAAGATGAAAGGAGGTTTGAAAGGGAACTATGGGCCTCATTTCACAGAAAAGTACTGAGGCCAATTATTTTTTACATTCTTATTCATCTTGTAAACTATTTCTAGATTTCTTTCCAAGAGCTTGATTTCTAAATACTTCAAATAAATGTCTTAACATTTACAAAAAACCATTGAGACTTGTTGTCTTCCTCTTTAGGTTTTCAATTTTCATTTCCAAAATGTAGAATTACTTTGGTAAATTGAATCTCTAACCTTTGGGGGAATAAATATAACAGCAAAACCACTAGCACTGACAAAGGCTGTAGTTGCAATAACTTGTGATTTCCACTTTTTCTTTTATTTTTTTCATTTGTTGACATTAGTGATGGAATCAAGTCATTAAAAACCTCCTGTTATTATGTATTTGTCAACCAAATTTTTAATATTTTATTTTCCTACACTGTATTGCATTACACAATCCCTATATTAATGTTATCAGCTGCTACTCTAGTTAGTTTTGCCTCATGGGCAAAAAGTTTAGTGAAGGTAATTTATTATTCTTTGTATATATAGGAACTGTAAAAGAAAGTTTGTCATCCCTAAAATAATAATGAGTAAATGGCAGGAATACGCTGTATTCCTGAAGTTTCTCCAAATGTTTAGGGTAGGACTGTACTAAAAGTAGATGGGTGAATTAGTACATTGGTATAGAAAGGATATCAATTGTTGATTGAGAGAATTTCATAGGAAGGCATAATAATATCCTGTGTTTTGGTGTCAAAGCCATGAAAACACACACACACACACACACACACGCTTGATTTGTTTCAATAGGAAAGATGTAGGTTTTAAAACATGTAAGGCAGGTTTTTCCTCTCTCCAAAATGTAGATACCTGCTTTCCCCTTCAGTAGTCTTCTAGGTGCCCCTGACTGACACCGGAAAGAAACTGAAAGGCACCAGAAAGTAATCCCTCTGTATTAAGCAAATGTCCTGGAAGGACAGCATTCTCCAGAGCTACAGGAATTAACCTGTATTGTGAGAAGAGAAACTTAGGTTCGTACTTGGGTGTAGATACTTAATGTATAGGTGGCTAAAAGTATTTAAGAAGAATCCCATAAAATTTATGGTCACTTTTTAAGCATGAAACACTTTTCATATATGTATAAACTACAGTTTGACCGTAGAGAGAGGTGGTGATTAAATAATATATGTATTCAAATTAATTAATTTTACAAGGAATAATATACACAATTCCTGTTCTGTAGTAAAACTGACTGACTTAACTATCACAGTGGGAATATTTCTTTTAGATTAATGGTTTAAAAACTACAAAGAAATTATTTTCTAACAAGTTGGCACTGAAATGAACACACACACACACAAAGGAAATATCTCTCATAGAAAATCATATAAAAAGTTCATATTTTGGCTTATTGCCTGAGTTGAAATACTGGCAAAATTATGATCTGTGTATGTAAACGTTTCATTCAGAAATATTGTGCTGGTCACAATGAGTAAACCACCGATTACAAGGGCCTGTATTTCAAAAAAGAAAACAAAAGAAGTAAAAATAAAGGATAAATGCTATGCAACATTTTGATTTGTTTATATGGCTCCACGTGCTTGATTACATTAGAGGTTCAGTACATTTATCTTCCAGCAGCAGGGCAGGTGTTGCTTTGTCATCCGCTGTATAACTTGTCATTTTTGTTACATTTATAAGTTCAATTTTTTAAAAAATTAAATTAGTGTGACAGGTGCAGGCTTTTGATATGTACACCAGTAATGTGTTTGCATTGTTTGCATATTTTGTAGGAAGTGTGTGGTGGTCTTGACATATTCTTTGTCAGAATTTTCATGGAAATCTGAAATTAAAGGTTACAGTTCAGCTTGCATATGAGAGATTAGTAGGATGACACAGCAAAATTAACAACCTTGTTTACAGGAAAAATAAAATAAAATTAGACATCCGGAACAAACTACACCCTCTAATATATTCTGAATAATTAATAATGTTTTGCAAATTTTATTTTTCTATAACTTTGGATTTCTTAGAAATTAGAACAGGTAAATTATTATAGCTAGAATAGAATATTTCAGATGGAAGACATCTAGAGTAATCACCCAATCCAACTGCCTGAGAAATCCAGAGCTGATCAAAAGTTAAAGCAAATTATTAAGGGTGTTAACCAAAGGCTTTTTAAGCACTGTCAGGCTTGGGTCATTGACCACCTCTCTAGCATGCTTGTTCGAGTGCCCAAAAGCTGTTTTAAAAATTATTGCTAAAAAAATCATGATTTCTCACCCCTGATTTTGAAGTAAAACTTTGAAGTGGATTCTTTAAAGTAAAATGTATAATGAAATCTTTATGTGGAGTTCCACATATTTTTTTTAATGCATTCTATATCTCTGTCTTGTACACATTCAGACTATATTTTCAGTAGTAAGCAAAATAGGACAGGATCATTTTTAAAATCAAGGTCACTGTGCTAAACTTTCTTTCCCATCAAAATTAGGCAATCATGTACATACACACCATTAGGAGCAGTCTTTGGTGTGTATTTGACATCTCCTGAACTGTTATCTTTTTTTTGTTTCTGTCCTGCTCACAAAAGAAAATTTGTTTCTTAGTTGTACTGGTTCAACTTAGATCAAATTAACTGTTGTGTGAATAATTTACGTTATAAGTACAACCTGAAAATCCTAAAATAGAACTAAATCTTTAATTCTTTTATGTTTACTTTTTATACATAAGTTCCCATTGATTCCAGTATGTATTAGGTATTTCAATACCTTTGCGAATCTATTTCTAAAGACGTACCTAAAATATAAATGAAAAGAAAGGACCTAATTCCAAGTAAATCTAAACACAGAATTAATTGTGGCCTCTAAAGCTTAATGACTCTGAAGTTTCACAAAACAAATAAACAAACAAACCAAAAATAGTGGAGTCCAGGGGCTAGAGAAAAACCAGGGTAAAATGCAACTATAGCACCAATCATTTCCTAGTTTCAATCCATGAAACCATGGTGTTATGTTTGATCTTGCATTTAAAAATTACTTTTCTTTTTGTCATGCTGGTGTTTTCCTCAACATTATAATGGAACTATTATGCAGTTGATATTGCTTACCATTTTAATTTTAAATTAAATATTTCATTATGTAATATGAGTCAAAAATAAATTATTTCATTTGATCTGAAAATAGGAACTGATTTGTTCATATTCAAGGCTAGCAAAACAAACACATTCTTAGTTCTGATGTTGTCTAATGCACATTACTGATTTGTAAACATATATTTGGAATGTATTTTAAGTGATGACTAATTCCAAGCTTATTTCCATAGCGAACATGATGTATTTTGAGATGGATTTTTTAAGTGGGACCCAGAATGGCTCCTCATTTGCTTAAAAAATTCAAACCCAGATCTACTTTGCATAATTTTACATAGACAACAGTTCAGTCTAAAAGAACAAATGCTCTTCTTCTCCACATACACACACATAAATGATGACTACAAGTTTGTGTGCATAATTTGCAAACAGTCTTTCCCCTGAAGGTATAGGAAACACACTGTTATTTTACTGCACTTCTTTTGTTAAAGAGGAAGTGGTGTCATTGAATAGAATTGCCTCATCAGACACTCTACAAAAGTGCCAAGTTGTAGCAATCAATAGGGAAATAGCAGATGTGAAGGTTAGTTGGCATCAAAGAATATGAGTGGGAAAGCTTTCCTATGGGAAAGAAAGTGCTTCATTTCTCTTTATCTGTACCCAGAATATTGGTTCTATCAAGCTTTCAGAAAATTAGAGTATGATGGCTTTCATGACTCCAGCTCTGAAAGAGTCACTTTAAAAACAATTAAAAAGTTAGATAGCTATTCATCATGGAAGTTTTGAGCAGAATTTTGTTAGTTTTTAGACTTAAATGCTGCAATTTGTTCTCTTTCTGAAGAAAGCTGTTCCAGTGCAATGGCCCTGGGTCAAGGACTGTCTCCATAGGTAATCATTGTAGATAAGTATAAATGTTGCTTTCAGAGCTGTTAATAGGAAACAAGCATGTTATCATTTCTCTAGAGTATAAGTATTTTAAAAACTTTAGTTCAGAAAGTTTCTTTTTTTGGAACTGTCTGGAATATTCATATTTGTTTCTTTTTCTGGACAGTATAAAAACTGTTGGTCCACACAAGAACTACTGAAGAAAAACTGAGTTTCAATACATCAGTCAGGTTCATTCTATTTAAAAAGATTGTCCTGCCAGGAATGGTAAAACTGGAGAGCCAGTGAATCATAGTATTTGTCAGTGTAAGAGCTTGAAGTTTTCAGAAAAGCAGTTGAATGCTTTTCTGAGGAATTGTAAAAAGGAGCAGGTGTTAAGGAGGAAATACTGCAGGTGCTGCAGGGAAATACTCATTGATGGATGGTTTTGTTCATCCACTTTGCAAACTTGTAAAACAGTTTGTTTTTGAGAAGGTGAATTAGAGATTTTGTGGAGTTGAGACTGATTATGCAGGGTTTTTTCTTCTTTAAAAAAAGAGCTCAATTTTTAATCACGTATTTTTCTTTAAGAATATCTCTAGTTAAAGGGATGGATACATATTTCTTCTAAATATTGAAGCAACTTTCTCTTCTCATTGAACTTTAAATCAAAATACTGCTTAATGGAAGTTACACTTCTAATATGATTGATTAATATTTAGAGAAAATATATTTATTGGCAATATAAAGAAGGAGTCAGCATTAATTATCTAAAAGCACCTTTGTCACTGAAATCCAGCATGTATTGAAAACTAATTGTCCCTTGTCCTTGGGATCATAAAGAAATAAATGCAGTATGACACACACTGAATCTATGTGCAGTTATCAAAAGATCTTTCCTATAAATTTTTTCTTAAATTAGTACGCACAGAAATCCACTTTGCCAGAATGTGTTCTACTAAATTGGTCAACAGAAAATACATGAAAATTTGCTGCAGGATGTTCACAGATTACTGATGCAGAAATGTACAGAATACACAGAGCAATGCTGTTACCAGTGACATCAAATGCATTACATTAATCAGTTTGGGGTACTATTAAATTCACAGTGTTTTAATGAAGCAAGGAACTAACTGCACCTAGGATTTGAAAGATCTTCAAGAATATATAGATTTTTAAAAATGCTTATTTATTCTTAGCAGGCATAGAATATTGTTAGAATATCTGCTAATATCTTTTTCCTACCTTTTTTGTGTCAACTACTGAATCGTACTACTCCTTTGAGATTAATAACATTCATCTCTGATCTCTGGTTGTCTTCATGGTCTTCATTGCTTCAGGTCAGTTTGATCTCTTGGGATAATCTAAAAAATTATTTCTTACATTAGAGCTAATGCTTTTGAGTAATTGTGTTTTAAATTCTACCTATACAAAAGATTGTTTTAGTTCTAGTGTACAATCAGAAAAAAAATCATACACTTGTGCACTCTATCATGAAAAAAAATCATACACCTGTGCACTCTATCACAAAAAAAAAACATACACCTGTGCACTCTATCACGAAAACACTCTATTTTTCTCTCTTTTTTTTACAAGAAAGTTATGCCATGCTTATTCCTATGTCAGCTTCAGAGACTTGCAACTCAATTACCAGCTAATTATTGTATTAGTGATAATGGCTCGTGTTGTGGGTTGGTTTTTTGATGGTTTTTAATTATCTGTTGGTTTGTTTTGGTTTTACTGTCTTACTTTTGTTTGTCTAGAATATCCTAGACACTATATTATTGTAGATTTACATTAAAGACCTGATGTGAATTCAAATAATTAAAATTCAAGTGAAATTAGCAATGTAGTGCCATTCATAAAAGGCCCAAACCCATGAATGGATTTGCATCAGTGATTTAATTTTCATGTTGTGACAAGAATTTCCCTTTGCTGTGCATTAGCGTGATGATCTGGTCACCACTCTCTGCAGTAAACAAAGTGATTCAGCTTTCGCATGTCCAAACATCTTCCAGTCATGGAAAGCTTTTCCCTGCGTTGGCCATCTGGATTCTTACCAGCTTGCTTGCCTCCAGATGTCCTAGTACTTCCTCAGCCCTCAGCATTGTATTAATGCAGTGAAGTTTATACATTACATACTTTGTATACTCCAAGTACAGAGCTGTTTTATTAGAGAGACAGCTGAACAGAAAAAAACCCTCATAAAAAAAACAAAACAAAACAAAAAAAACCCAAAACAAAACAAAAGGTAAAAGAATCAGCAACGACCCACCTAAAACCCCCAACAACTCCCAAACCAGGAAAAAACAAACAAAAAAGTAACATTAATTAAACTAAGATTAACACTTAACTGTTGTGTGGCACCCTGAACCTGTAACTGTTTATCCAGTAACTTAATTAAAACCAACTGTGACCAGAAAATCTGAAATTTGGATCTTGGTTTTGAAGTTCATAGTACAAGATCTGTCTACAAAAGTGTTTGACAGAGTTACACTTACCATAGATTTAACATAATCTCTGTATGTAAATATTAATAGTACTGTGGATTTGGAAATTTTCTGAGATTATTGTATTATAAAAAAATTATTACTTTCCTAAAATCTTTATACTTTAACATTTTCTCTTTATAATTTTTTTATACATGGATATAGCTGATTATATAAGTTTGAAAAAAAATAAGCCTATCACTTTAAAATCACAGCTGGTGATTTAAAGACAACAGGCCTTTAGTGTTGATTCCTCCCCAACAGCAGGGCTCCTCTGTCATTGGACATTATTGTGAAGATGTAACATCTATTTTATATCTTTCTGTCTACCTAGCATTGATACTTATCACAGACAGCAGAGAAATAAGTGCTTATTATGTGGCCTGGGATCAGAACACTAAAACCCCTTTTAAAGTTCAGAAAGGATGAACAAATCTCTGTGATTATTTGGTTGCAGGTCTGAGGTATAGGAGGGGGTTTTTTATTCCTGAGAAAATTTATTTTTAAATTAGGTTCTCTGAAAATACATACAGTGTTTTTTCTTCATTCTATTCCTAATCTCTGTAATGCCTTTGTGATGTCAATTCTGCACTACAATGACATTGTTCAATACAGCTAGATCTAGCCCCAAGTCCTCTGCCATTAGTGTTATGGTCCTTTTAAGTTCTTTTATTATGGTATAGAGCCATGGTTGTAAGCCATTATTTGGATTAATCTTATGACATGAATTTACCAAGATATTGATGCTTAACTTGGCATGCACTCTGGCTGCCCAACTCTCTCATAGCCTAATCTGGTACTTCTTTTCCTTCCAGACAACAGAATGGCAGGTTGTTGTTCTCCTTTAGATCCTGATAAATAACATATGCCTAGTGGTATTCCACAACATGCTATGCTTTAGCTCTCAGGTGACTTCATTTAAATCCATCCACTGAAAATGGTTGACAATATCTAAAATTCAAGCAACAAGAAAAAGCTACTGTAAATTGAGGTGAAAAATAAAATAAATTTATTCTTAATCTCTCCCTTTTCAGTGGAGAGCATGGAGAGGGGTGTGAGAAGATCCCATAAAAAAAAAAAAATTCAGGTCCTGTGACATATTTTCCTGAAGGATTTTTCAGAAGGTCAGGTAAAAGTGGAAGGTGCAAGTCTTTCCTCACTTCTGTCTTCATTTTCTGAGCCCACCAAAAGTCTGGAGGTGTATGGACAGGAAAGTGCTTGGGTAGGTTTCCTAATTTTATCATCCTGTTCCAGTCATGCTATCTAATGGAATATCTTGTCCTTGCAATTAAAAGGTCTTTCAAAAATTTTATACATTCAGAAAAGCAGTTTCTAAAAAAACCCAGAAAAAAGTAATTGTAAAAATCTCCTCAGCTTAAGTAGGTATTGCTATCAAATTCCTCTAAACGAATTTACCTGAATTCACTTTCCCTATCTTCAGAGCAAAACCAGACGGAGTTTTTGATTTCACTTCTATAGGTAAGATAAGATTGGCACAGCTAGAGAATTGTTCTGTGGAGATATCCTCTTCTTCCTTTTCTGTTAACTAAAAAGTGAACCACTAGGAATAACTTAGCTTTTAACAGGTGAATAACTTTTGAAGGTCTAAATAAAGCACTATAATTTTCTCTCTAACTGTATTCTTATTTAATTTTCAGTGTTATTTTCATTCAGGAATTTTGTAGCTACTTTTTTTAAGTTTTGAAATTTTATAAACAGTCTTTTGCCCCTTGGAGTTTATATCCAAGTTGGATAGCTCACCCATTTACTTGAAGAAATTGGTTATTCTGGTTATTTCTTTTCCTCCCTTCTAGTTGACTAAAATTGTATCTTTAGTTTGATGGGCAAAAACTCCTTCTACTAAATCACTAAAGAAATGCTATGCCATTTTAATCTCTGTTTTTTAAATACACTGTCCGAGTGCTGGTCATAGCCACACATTTTTCTTATATTAGAAACTGGTGAAGGAAGCAATTATGAATTTAATAAGTGTCCTCATTTTAAAATAAACTGCAATGCTAATATATTGATTAAAGAGTATTATTATTGCATTAAATTTTTGTTGTACTCCTCCCAAGTTTACCTATCTAAATTACACAAATAAAATTGTACATCCATCATTTCTTCTCCTAAGATGCCATCTGTTCCACAGATAAGTTAGGTAACTAATTGCTGCTTTAGTTGAAGCACAGCATTTAAATCCTCAATGACCACCTGTCCCTGCAGTCAGCAATTTCATTAGTTTCCTGAGAAAGTTTGCTTCTGATGTGATGCAGAATAAGTCTGCCTGTTCTGAACAGCTAAGTGTCTACTTCTAAATCTCACTGGGGAACTAACACTCCTCGAGGGACTGGTCTGGAAACAGGATGACTGGATCTTCCTTGATTCCAACAGTGAGAGCAGTGTTATTATAACTCGGTTTTAGCTGGTCATTCTGTTTCTATAAAATAGATTAGAAAGAATAACTGGATTTTTTAATGCTAAGACATTTGGAGGGGAGAAGTCTTTGAGTCCATACGATTTAAGATGTCCAAGTTTTGTGTATAATTGTGAACAGAAGAGTAAATAGATATATAGATTAACATTCTAAGATAAGAAAAGGAAGAAGGCATTTAACACATCTGAAAATTCAGGGTTGGTATCACTGCAATGTTAAAGTGTCTCATACCAAACAACCCTTTGCTACTTAGTTTACTCAGAGGTAATGTAACTTTTCTGTCTTTTTGCTGATGTTATGCATACAGGATGGAAGAAATATTCTGTATAACTTATATTTCCATCTTATTTGTGCTGTTTAAAGTGTAAATTTTGTTTCTAGATAGTATATTTTAATTAAGTTTGTTTCTGTTTATTAATTTCAATAGACATGTGTCCTCTCCTTCTGGGTATGATGTCAATGATAGAAAGGCGCAGAAAGCTAAGGCCATTCTACTTAGAACATTGAGCATGAATGTTTGTTGCTGCTTTTTCAAAAATAAAGCAGAAAGAAAAATGTGGGAAATAAAAGAAAAAATTGCTGCTTCGTAGCAAGCTATGGATTTCAGACAAACTAGGATAGCTTTAATTTGTACTCTGCCTATTTGAATAAGGTATTTAACATAGTAATTACTTGAGTATTCATGTTCAATAATTGCTATAGCACATCTGCAAAGAATCTAATTTCCTTGCCTTAATATCTGCAAAATACAGTATATTTTCTAATTATAATGTTTAATCTTCAATTTAGTAAAAGTAAACATTAAAACTGAAAAACAAAGTAAAAAAAAGCAATTAAAAATGTATATATTAAAATACAAAACAGTAATTTTTCTTATTGCTGTGACTTATTACATTTTGCATATTACTGTGATAATGCTGAAGTGCTCACATCACTATGCAGTCATAAGTACCCAGTTAGTTAAGGCAAGAAAATTAGGAAGCCTCCCAGCTGGAACTGATTATTGCTTCCATCAATTGTATCCCTAAAAATGAAGTAAAGTGAGGGAAAATACCATACTGGTAGAAACTAATCTGACCTCTGCCAGAGAGACTGTTTAATGTTTTCTACATTCTCAGGGAATATTTTTCCTGATTAATTAAATCAATTAATAACTGAGGTTAAGATCTGAAGGAAGCCTATTCTGAGGTGTTAAAAGTTAGTCATACAATGTAGCTAAAATAGTTTTGGTTAACTCTTCCAATAAGAAGAAATAAACCTAGCCAAGCAACTGTCATTTCTGTGGTGAGTGGCTCATGAATACGTTTAATGTGAGTAACAAAACAGCACTTTCTTAACGTTTCTTTGGAACTTCTTTTTTGTCTTTTTACAGTATAGCACATACATAGCACATATAGCACTTCCATTCTTGTTTACATCTTTCTCAACTTGTCATTTATGCTTCAGAGATGAGGAATTCCTTTTACACTCCAGAGCCTGATCTTGCACTTCTTACACGTGACATTAAAGGACATCAACAGTCCTTACGACTACACCTCACTTGTTATCTCTCTGTTGATGTTCCAATTGTTTAGATATCCAGGCTGCTAAAGGATGGTGTTAATGAGTAGAGTGTGTTTTCTGAGCACTGGGTTGTCATTTGGCTGTGCCTTATGTTTGCAGTGTTTCTTGCCATTCATTAGCTTTCTCATGAATGTGATCCCAGAAAAATGAGCTCCATAATCCCTGTGACATTTAATGACATAATGGAAATGCCAAAAAAAAAAAAATTGTAGCAATAACTTACTATAAAATATGGTAAAAATCATTAGAATTTAAATCTGTACTGCTTTCTATTTACTGTTAATTACTGTCAAGAAACAGTCTGTTCATCATGAATCTTAAATTTCTGTTTTATAGCTATTTTCTGTAACATGGTATAGTCTGTCCATAAGGAGTATTTTGAAAATGAGTTCAATTATGACAAACTGTCAGATAAGATTATATATATGCACATTTTTAATATATATATGCAATATATATATATAGAATGTATACAGACATATATATGTGTTGTATATATTTGTATTGTATATATATATGCATTGTATATATATATGTACGTATGCATGTATATATGCATTATATATACATACAAATGATGAAGATGAATGATATGAGGGGAATACTTTAAGGGAAAATAGCTTCTCATTCCCCAGATCTTAATATAGAGAAAAATACAGTGTTTGACGCAGTCTCTTTCTGTCTCCCTGCCTGAACTGATCATCGTGATATGTGGGAGATTATCCCCACTTACTTGCCTTTTCAGATAGATACACTGTTTGATGTCTGTGCATTCTTTGAGATGTCTCTGAATTCTGTATCCCAGCAGACATAATAACCTTATTTGGATCACTTTCTTTGTGCACAATAAAATAATCAAGTGAGAGAGCCTTTTGCTACTCAGTGGAAAGCACACACATTAGCAAGTATTTGCAGGGGTCATAGGTAAACTCCAGAGTGGAACTGCATGTGGCAGAAAATGCAGCCAAATGACAAAGATGGACATGATCAGTTAGAAATTACTCTACGGTAAAAAAAAAAAAATTAAAAAAAATTAGTATTTTAAATTTAAAAATAAAGAATAAATCCCTCAAATGGTACTCCCCCCCCCGCCCCAGACAAATTTCTGCCTACAATATTTTAAGCTTCTGAAACTTTAGAACTCACCTGGTACCCTTGTCATTTTGAGGAAAATGCAATTTTCAGTAACTATGATGAGTCACCATATATATCAATTGAAATACTTTGTAAGGAAAATAATATACATGAGAGAGATATGTTGAAGCATTTTTTTTAAATGCTTTGTAAAAATCAATTACTTCCAATGAGCAGGTGAGGCACTGGATTTAATTTATGTATGGGTTGTTCTTTAATTGTCATTAATGACAGAGATTAGTTCTGTAGAGACACGAAGAAGTTGCACAAAGGAACATTGGCTTTCTGTCCCTGAGGTTGATCCTATTTCAAACATAGTCTAAATCATGACAGCTGGTTGGTTATGGCTCCCAACAGCACTTTCCTAGCAAGAAATTTCCTGAGCACCCCAGTACTCCAGCCATGCCGAGTGACCATATGGAAGTTTAGAATTTGGCTTGTGGTCACTATCACCATCATGGTATGCCACTTGTGAATTTTGTTTCAACACTGTGAATCCACATTAATTATTTCTTGGGGTTTTAACAGATTATATTTTTCTTTTCTATTTATGATTATTTCACTACTCTAGGAGAATATGATTGATGTTAGTTTAGAGTTATTTCTAGCTAAATGAAATCTATGGGATTCTATATTGCCTATTTAGACATGGTTGCTATAACACGTATATCTTGTAACTTTGTCTAGAAAGGCATCAACTGAGCTGAAATAATATAAATAATAATATAAATATAAGAATATGCTCTATGCTTTTGCAGTTGCGAGACTAGAACAAGAAAAATTGCCTCTATATGGACCCCTCTAATTTAAACAAATCATAGCAAGGGTTAAAATATAATAATCCAAGCATGGCTACCATTGAATCTCTTAGCTCAGCATGTTGTTTATGACAGCAGTCAGTCTAGGGTGAAATATGAGAAAGTGAAATGCACATAGTGATACTTGTCTGAACTGGCAGTGATTCGTATCCTTCTTGAGATAAAAGTAGCACCATTTATGTTTAGTAACCATGTTGCCAAAATAAAAGGCAGATGTGGAGATTGCTGCTTTACAGTGACATTACAGAATCAAAGATTGCCTTCCAAACTGTCTTGCAAATCACCTAAGTCCACTTTTATTTTTTTGTAGTAGAAATGCTTGTCAACGTAGTCACGATTTTTCAAGATGTTTCAGGAATAGTAGAAGCAGGTCTATAAAATACTTAATAGACTTGCAGGTTTCTGTTTTCAGATGCAAAAAGCCAAGAATATTTGGTAGTGGAATAAAAGCTGGGAGGCTAGTTGGCAGTGGAAGTAAGATCTGGAAGAATTATGAAGGGTCAGACAGATTGTTCCTCCAGTGAAGACTTGGCAAACGGAATAGGATCACTCCTGACATGAAAGGGAACTGCATGGCTTGTCACATAAGGTCAAGCTTTGGACATTGCTCACCTGCTGCCTTCATTCTGCAAATGGTGCGTTGAATCTATCCTAGTCATCATTCTGCAGCCAACCCTGTCTGTGGCCTTGTAAAGGGCTCCAAGAATGCAGTTGTGTCTCATCACTTCTGTTGGCTTCCTCCAAATGTTCAATAGATCCAGTCAAATGTATACTAGCAAGCTAATTTCATGATGTTAGAGGTTAGACCTGTATTTTCCCCCATATCTTGCTTGGAGAGTTTTGGTTCTAAGCGAAAGGATTTGCTCATCTGTCCTGTTCTATAAGTATGGTGTTAAAAAATGTGTTGAGTGAAAAACTGATATGCATTGCAGCAAAAGTACCTATAATGTGTGAAGCTTAAAAGTGAAAAGCACCACCACATTCTGTATATTTAACTGCATCTTTATATTTTATCCTATAATCACAGCCTACTGACAGTTAGACTTTGTGTAAACTGTTTACGATATACTTCATTAAGGATTGTTTTATGAAGTTATTTGTGGATTTCACTTTAAAGATATGACTGTATATAGATTCTTGAAAAAGTCCTGTAACTTTTACACATATATAGCTGTCAGGTGCTGATTTTTAGACTTACCTTATGGCAAGAGGGCAGAATAAGTTTCAGTTCTCTTTGCTGCAGGAACAGTGAGTGGCAGTGATACTGTAGGGACCAGTCATTATTACCTGCTCCCCTGAGTAGCTCTTTACTAACAGGATATGAAAAGGGTTGCTCGGGTTTTGTTCTGAAAGACCCATGCCTGTGAATCAACATGTACATAATTGGTCCTCTATCAGCATTTATTTGGTTTTGCTAACTGGGTGGGCTCTGCTAATGATGTGAAAACTGTATTAGCCATTACAGCAGCTTACCCTGTTTTATCATTTCCTTTTTAGACCTATCAAACTTTCACACCTGAGTTCAGTGTCTATTTATCAAGTGATGTTATTACAAATCAGGACACACTTAATGTGTCCTTTTTCTTCAGTTTCTGTATTGAAAAAAGGAAGTTGTATTTACATAATTCAGTGGCTAATGTTAGGAATGGTTTATATTTGATTAGCACTTTGAAAATGAAAGGTTTAATTCTGTATTGTTTTCTGCATAACCCTTCTCATCCAAGACTATGAGAGGGTTGTTTTTTGCATTGTCTTCTCCAATCTCCTTTCCCCACATTTTTTCTTCTAAACAAAATGTCTTCATAATTTATCTGTAAAGACCTGCAAGGAATCAAAGGACCAAAGAGAGAGAAACTGAAATCCTACTCTTTTCCCCTATATGTGCAGGAGGAGAAAAGACTGAAGGATGTAAGGAAGTTTTCACTGAACAATTCTAAGCCAGGAATTATCTCCCGTTCCTACAGCCACAAGAAAATAAAAATACATGTCCGATCTTTAGGCTGAGAAGGTAGTATTGTGCACATTGTCATACATAGCAGCCATTTCTTTTCAGAAATTCTGGCAACAAAATATATCATTTTCCCCAAAAAAAATCTGTAAACTGGGGAGAGTTTACAAATTTTTGTCCATATTTTGGTGGACCATTTAATATACTTGTCAGTAAAATTAAAACCCAAAACAATGAGGTGAAATAAAAACATTTTCAAAATCAAGGACCATAGTCATGTGAGGATATCTCATACTTAGTTTGTGCCATTGGAGGGAACAATGCCTTAATTTTCTGCATAATTTTAATAGAAATCACATAACACCAAATTACAGGAAAGAGAGAAAAAACCCACAGAGATGTATATGGAAATATCTTATTTCAGACTACTGTAAAATTAGATTAGACAGTGAAAATGGAATCCTCCCACAGTCGTAGAAACTCAACAAATCCTAGAAATGTTATCCCAAGGAGATCACGTGGTGATATCATAGCTCCTCTTTTCACTTAGGTCTCCACAAAATTTCTTTATTCTTTGGTATAGTATAAAGTCATTCATATTAATATACAATACCTCCTCACAATAGGCTGACTGTAGGGATTACTCTAGAAATTAAAAGTAATGCAGGAACACATGACAGAGAAAAGAATTAAAAACCATGGTAGGTTGTCATCAGATTTTATCATAATTCTAGCAGAGATGAAAAAGTTGTTTTAAGATGGGTCATGAGAGCATTTATTGCTGATTTCCTGGAATTTACCTGACTCCTACTAACAGGAGTAATAGTGTGTGCTATTTGTCTCCAGTCAAGATTTTCCTCCCAGTTTCACTGGGGAAAAAAACATCAGACACAACATAAAAAATACTTGAAGATCGTTATAAATTTAATAAATTGAAACAGCAAGTCTAACAATGAATGAGAGTGTGCAAACCCCATCATATAATTATCTTAAAATAATTCTATGAAATCATAAGGCATTTGGAGAAAAAGGAATCTTCAGTAATAATATGTTAACTTTTATATTTTGAACAATATTTTTTTAATACAATTTATATACAGAAGTGTAGATTGACAAGTTGTACAGACCTGCTAAATTTTCATTCATCAACTGTTGGGGAAGTATCCTCATAGTAAAATTTAATTGTGACTGGCAGCTGTTAGGTGTTCACCTCATCATGTTTCTTCCCTTAGAAAATTGCTCACTTTCAGGTTATTATCTCTCCATACTCTCTGTATCTTTGTACTACTAAGGCAATCTGGCAATGTCTGACAGAAGGAAAATTGGTAGCCTGCAGAGAATGTCTTCACTCAATCTTTCTTACTCTCTTGCTGCTCCTGCCACTAGAGCTCCTATTTGAAGAATGGGATGAAATCTTGATCACAAAGACTTCTATCAAGTCTTTGACCTCTCATTAGCTACTGATTTCTCATTAGTTAAACTTTCTCTCTCCCTAAATGAATTGTGAACATTTGCTTTGTTTTCAATATATGAGCTTTGTTTTCCCATTGTTGTGGGGCTCATTTATTTTGATTAGGCACCTTATCTGTGCTTGGGCCTGCATGGCAGACAAATTACAACAGCTTTTAGAGGCTTTTTGACAGCTGCCTGTATTTAGCATTGCAAGTGTATTTCTTATACTTCTCTACTTCTCTCTCTCTTCCTGTCCTTGCCATCTCTCTCAGCCCCCATTCAGGTTCTGATAAACACTATGTCAGGAGTAATAGGAGGTTTATTTTTTGATAGCTGTAAGGAGAAGCAAGCAGGAAAATCCCCAGGATGCCCTCCCTGCACAATGGTCTTGATTTCACCATGCAAGATCTGATGCAACAGTCAGGACTATGTGTCTCATAGTGGTCTTTAGAGAGGAGCTAGTATTAAAATGCAACAGAAGTTAAGAAATTAAGGAGGTTACTTTGTTTTAAAGTCTGTTTGTCACAGAATGAAAATTATACATTATTAAGTCCTCAGAGGTTAAATTCTGTTAAATTTTCTTTTTCCTAAAAGACAGACAGTGATTATTTCATAGGCTGTAAGTATTCTCAGGTTGCACAATGATAAAAAAATATCATATCAAAGATTCATCAATTTGTTTTCCAAGATTCAAGCCATGCAATAACAGAAAACTTGCAGTGTCAAACCCCCTTGCTTGAATGACTCTCTACAATCCATTTATTTTCACTGCATTAAGTTCATGGTAAAAGCAATGAAAGCTGAAATCTGATTAAACTGCTATATTTCATCTTTATTTCCTGCATAAATCTTAGAGACTCAGTAAGATCGGAGAAGAGTCAATAACAAAAAAAAAATGCATACATTATGCTCTTGATTTATGTCCTTCTGGCTTTTTGGATGTTTGTAATTAATCTTCTGCTGGGAATCATATTTTCCTCAATATGTTGCTTTTTGCTAGTGTAGAAAGTTACAGTAGGAACAAGATCATGCAACTAAGTTCTCTGGGCGCATGTAAGAATACACAAAAATTTAATTGAAATATTATGTTAATTGAAAAGATCAAGTGTTTTGAAAATGATCATATATGAATTGGGCTACTTCTCTTCCTCCTGGAGATTATTAGAGCAAGATTTCTAAGTTTTTTAGTCATAGGTTGTCCATACCATCTTCTAAACAGCTGTCTGCCCCCTTTAAATGTTAGAAGAATTAGTTATGAAAAAAAATATATGTTTGGTTTCTATGTTAGATTTTTCTAAGTTTTTTAGTCATAGGTTGTCCATACCATCTTCTAAACAGCTGTCTGTCCCCTTTAAACGTTAGAAGAATTAGTTATGAAAAAACAATATATGTTTGGTTTCTGTGTTAGATTCTGTGTCCTGGAATGGAATGCCTAAAGTCTGCTTGTTCTATTTGTTCTTCTCACTGCATGTTCACACCTGCTGACCTACTGGCTGAATTTAGTATAACACAACAGCTTTCTTCACCAAGACCCCTGTTACCTCAAATTCCGTAGGCAGAAACCCATAATGACATAAATACATCCTCTATGTTATAATATGTGATTAAAATGCTCTTCTAAACATTCTAGGAAGAGCAGTGAACTTTAGTGCAATATCTACCTATGAAAATACCTAAGTATCTGAATCTTCCTGTATGTATTATGTATTCAAACAACAAACACCTGATGCTCCTGCACTTTCTGCAAACTTTTACCTCTGTGATCATGTCAAGTGACAGAAGTGATGCCCTATCATGCTTCAAAACTTTGAACATAAAAAAGAGACTGCTCCTGCACTTTCTGCAAACTTTTACCTCTGTGATCATGTCATCTTCAAGTGACAGAAGTGATGCCCTATTATGCTTCAAAACTTTGAACATAAAAAAAGAGATGTAAGAAATTCTTATGGAACTGTACTGTTTATAGTAGTCAAGAAGTTGATTATTTACTTTTGCCTTTTGATATCATTCTGTGCACTGTCTTTGCTCCTACAGGAACAGGGAGTTTCCCTCCTCCATGTTTATTCTGAGCACTGTATACCTGAAAGTTTAAAATGTGTCTAAACAATAATAGCAGAGCAAAATATCCCTTACCCAAAACAAACTGAGAGCCATAATATTTATCAAATGGACTTCTGTGAAAAAATAATCTTTAACAAAAATCTGAAATACTCATAGTTATTGGCAGTAAAGACATAAGTTTTGTCTTTTTGAGGTGAGAAAAGTGTCTTGGCTTGATTGAGGAATTTTATTATTCACTTAAATATTTTTAAATTAAAAAAAAATAAATTATGACATAAAGATGAACTTCCAGGGAAATTTTCAAAGTAGTACTCTACCATTTGTTTTGAATGAAAATTTTCATTTCTCCATAGATCTATGCCCATATTATTATTTATACTCATTTACTCGCCTTCACCATAGTGTGACCTCATAACCTAGCAGGAGTTCAGGATTTCAGGCAGCTAATCCATGCCCATATTATTATTTATACTCATTTACTCGCCTTCACCATGGTGTGACCTCATAACCCAGCAGGAGTTCAGGATTTCAGGCAGCCGGATTCCAGCAGTCTGAAGTATTTTGATGCAACAGTCAGTTTTACACCATGCCTCTTTAAAAGGATGAATTTGGTTTTATGGAACAAAGTTTATCCTGTTTTTTGGAACAAATATCTTGGGATGATGCAACATGTATATTTGGCCTAAGGTGGCTGATATATTCTCAGCTGGTTTTTTTGGGAATAAAAAAAAGAGAATAATTCTTATTCTTTAAGTGTTAGAGCTAGGCAAACCCACAGGTTTCACTTGCTTTTCTTTTACAACGTGCATTTTTCTAGTAATTTGTATTTCACAGAGCTCACCTATGAGCTGGTTCGTATCATTGTTTGCAACACCATTTGGTGTTAAAATCAGAAGTGTCTGAAAGGAAATCTTGATTTTAGAACTTATTTCTTCTCCTTTTCCTTTCCTTCTATTCTTTCCTGTCTATTCTGTTAAATGCATCAGAAAACTGTCACTCTTGAAAACTTAAATCTTTAAATGGTATCAAACACCAATTTTTCAAGTTTGTTTCAGTTTCTTCAACTTGCCTGCACACATTAGGCTCATGTGGATAGCACACATACACAAAATCCTCCTTAATAATTTTTAATCTTTTGAATTATCTCTGCAACTTATAATTTTGGGAAGTTTGTCAAATCTGTTTTGGCTCAAAGGTGCTTGTATTTACATGACAATCTAGCTGTTGCTCTGTATTTTTTTATTACCTTTGGGAAAAATCCTTTTGCTGTAACATCAAAAGTAGTCATGTTGAAGTAGATATTGGCCCACAATCAGCAAGCTTTATTTCAGTTATATCATAAGGGAAAAACTAATGCAGTCTTTGGAAAGGCATATTTTAAAATAAAGAGTCAGTAAAAATAATATTCAGAATCTAAGAGAATGTTTATGTGATAAATTCATAGCCCAGATTAAAAATATTTTCTTGATTAAACTCATATATCAACTCTCTGACAAATTTGATCTCTTGCGCTTCTACCAATATCAGATAACCAAGGCAGAGTGTGTGTATGTGTACATGCGTGTATATACAGTCTATATAAATCAGATGTGCACAAACACGCGCATCCAATTTGCTTATAAAGTCGTATAGTTTTGTTCCAAATACTCCTGTGGTAGACAATTTTATATTCTTTGTTAATGCTTTTCAGGCCACTGTGAATATACTACTGACACCACTCATTTGCAGCAATTTTTTTAGTACTATTCTTTTACTATGGTTTACTATGGAAATGAAACATAATTTCCATATTCTTTCATTCAACCTTCCACTCTTTGAATTATTTATTTTCCTTTGCATATTTGATTGTCTTCAATATCATAGTTAAGACTCTGTTTGTACCTCTATTTATAGATTCCAGCCACAGAGGTAGTTACCTTGGAAACTGTTTAAAGTGCACCTTCTTCAATATTTGCTCTATCGAATCACTGAACTACCTTTCCTCTTCCATCTTTTGCTCCACAAAGCTTGGTATTGTTGAGCAGACTTGTCCAGCTTATTTCTAACTATAACTCCCTTTCTTAGTGACTCAAGGTCACACTGTACAGTAGGTTTCTTCTCATTTTTGGATAGTCATTAAATGTCTACTATATATATTTTTCTGCTATCAACTGCTATTAGCAACAAAGTTGTACAGCAATAACAGGTCTAATGAAAAAATTTCTTCAGAGACCAGAAATGGTTACTGCGTTCCTTTTCCATACAATCCCCTTTACTGGAATGAGGAAAAAACCAAAGGGAGATGGTGAAGAAAATTATTTACTTAATAACAATTATTATTTTGAGAATGAAAGAATAGTGTAAATTAAGTCGTTTGACATTTCTCAGGATCAGAATTCTAGTAATACAGTACAAGGTTGTAGTTTCTTGTCCTTATCTGGTCTTGAATTAAATAGCTCTATTGAAATTATTAGTATCTCAAGATTAGTGTATTGGTTCTGTCTTGATGTCTATCTGCTTTTTTGTAATATTTGACCTGTCTAAAAAATCCTGAGAAAAACAGAGAAGCTAAGAACTTTTATACTGAGAGTGGTAGGCAACTGGGAAGATGTTTATTAACACAGATAAACGAAGAGAATTACTTTTTTTTTTGTTAGAGTAAGGCTCAAATTGAATATGCAAATGAGAACTTCACCTGTGTAACCTTACTTTTACAACCAAATTAAATTTATAGCATTCTATAAATATTTATACATTATTTATAAGAAATAAAATAGGGTCTTAAGCATCATCAAGAACATAAGAAATGTCCTCTTTATTTTAATACAAGTAAATTGGTCCTGAGTGCTTGCTGTTGTGGAGGATCATCATATTCCTTATTGGCTATCCCTTTCCACCACTTAGCTCATCATGTTAACTTAGGATAAAGGGGTAATTTAAATTCTCTTCCTTGAAGAACAAATTGTGCTATGTCAGTATTTTTTCCAGAATAGATTGCATCTTGATCTAGTCAGAACACCTATAGCTTTCTAGCACAGGTCGGGTATTTGAAAGGATAATGAGGAGTTTACTTCTAAAGGCTTTTCAAAGGAGACAGTTTCAGCACTTCCATATGACCTCTCTCTTGCAGATCACTGCAGATGTATAAGGAGATACTAATTCCTACATACTTTTGAGAAGTGGGCAGAAATATAAATGGAAAAAAAGTGATTTGGCTAATTTGATATAGCAGACAGAATATTTCTGGTAATCTTTGAATGTAAGGGTCAATATTGTAGAGATTCACTGGAATTAGTATCCATCAAATTTTAAGAATTATATTACATGGCTGCAGTATCTTCTACTAAAAGTTTTTGTTATGCTTTTCAAGGTCCAAAATACCAAACTTTCCTTAACTCTTTCCTAAAATATAGAAGGCTTTAGAGAAGCTGTGACATAGACTATTTGTTAAACCCAATTATCTAGTCTACTTAAATTCACTATCTAGTTACTTAAATTCATTTAAATCTACTATCTGTAAGAAATACATTATAAAAATAAAACCATGCAAAAATATGGTATTTTTATGTATAAACACACAAAAACACAGAGCAAGAGGTGCATCTATATCTCTGTATAAAGATACATGGACTGATATACTGCTCTAAAGGGTTAAGGATTGGCTAAATTCAGGATTTGGGAGCTGGCAGGACTAATGCAATGAAGGAAGGAATGCCATCATAAAGAAAAGTACTTAATATCCAAATTCAGTGAGTTTGTCTATGATTTTATGCTCTCTTTAAAACTATTTTTAGACTTTACCTCTTCTTTAATAAGAAGAAATAGTGAATATGGTGGTCAAGTACCTCTTGTTACTAGTGACTATAAAGTTGGAGTGTTGGCAGGGTAACATAAAGAAAGGGAAAATGAGGATTTTCAGTTAATGTCAATGACATTCTGAAAATAAGTAATGTTTTAAAGATAGGACTAAAGCTTTGTCTTGGATCATCAGAAAGGATTTTAGAGACTATGTATGAAAACATCATATTGATTGTCACTTTAATCTGTTCTTTTTTGTTCCCTGAAGAAATATTTTTGATTTTAAAAAATGTTCCTCACACTGGATTTCTGACAGAGGCAAAATCTTAATTGTCATCGATAGAATATTTAGGAGAAAATGCAAGCCAAACAAAATATTCTGTTCAGGCAAATTGAAACACGACACAAATATAGCTTCATAGCATCTATTTATTTATTTATTTATCTACTTATTTATTTATTAGTTTATTAGTTTTTTATAGAAATAAATTTTGGTTTAAAATATTAAGCTTACATTTATTTTAAAAATTATTGAGCTACATCTCACCCTTCAAATCAAACAAGCAAAAAAAAAAAGCAAACAAAAATATATCATTAAGATATCTTTAGACAAGTAATATATTTTTCAGTTCAGGGTGTTTTAACAGAAATGTTGACCAGATTGATTTTTCTCTAAGAACCTTTGAGAGTTCAAATACTACAGAAAAAAATCCATTAAGTGCTATCCAAGCTGAAGACATCAACTCAATAACTTAGAAAGCATTTTCCATTTGTAGACATTAACACCAAGGATGCTTCAGAAAAAATGTGGTAGATGACTCTTTAAAAAAAACCCACTTTCCAAATCCATATGAACTTAGGCAGATGGACACTACTACTTCAGATTAGTCTTCGATTGTTCAGGTAGCATAAGTTGTTACATTGCTTAGAAGAGAGTAGCAGTGAGTTCAAAGACCTTTGAGCAGACAGACCTTTGAGCAACTTGATCTAGTGAAAGGAATCCCTATCCAGGGCAGAAGGTTTTACTAGACATTCTTGGAAGGTCCCTTCCAACCTAAGCTTTTCCACGAGTCAATATGAAGCCTTTTATCAACCCATTATAAAGTTTTAACCAATTTGCACCATGGAGTCATGAATTTCAAGCTAGTCGTATAATTTAGTTGTAGAACGGGAAGCGTTACAGTCATGGTTGAACTAGATGTGGCCTTCGAATATATATATTTTTCAACCTAAATGATTCTATAATTCTCTGATTCTATAAAATAATTTACTAATATCAGTTTGCTAAAACTAATTATTTTCTTTATTCAATAAGACTTTTTAATGAATTAATGAAACATTTAGTATAGTATAGAAATATACTGAATGCCATTAATCAAGTAGGATAAGCATATTCCAGAAGGACTAGTAGAAATTTTACCTTTGAGCGTGATCTCATAGGGTTCATAATATTTATATTTGAGTGTTCACAAAAAATAGGTCTTCTTTTCCCAGTGTTTCTCACGGATGTTTATTTGTGACGATTGTTTGGACTTCATTCCAAACTGGTCAGCTCAGTCTGGACTTCTGTTAAAGATCTCTGACATAGTTGTATGTTTTTCATGTTCCATAATTTGAAAATAAAATTGTCCGTCATATACAATTCACCACGGATTTAGAATACTTATAGAAATTTCATTTTTGAGTGCCTACACAAACTTTTCACATTGCGTGTATTATATACAATGTTTGAAATATGTAACATGTATTCCTCTTTTTTTTGGACAGTAATTTTAAGGCAAAACATTTCTGGAAATGTCTAGAAGTTTAATTTTCTCTCGGAAAATCAAGATCCTGAGACATCAGAATAACAAGTATAAATTAATTTATTTCGACACAAGTATTAAAAGGACAATAGCTTTAATTTCAGTTTCTGAGGGAATATTAAAATCCAGAGAAGTAAATAAAAATGAAGTATAAACTTGCACAATGCTTAGGCAGGATTTTTGAAAAATAAGATAGTTTCAGTGAGCTGGTGTATTTTATATCCATTGATGTGTGTGCTTTGCTGGCTTTATTATCTTTCCAAGCATTAAGTATTTGTTCTAATGGATGATAAAAGTGAAGAAGTAGCCTAACTTATAACCCGTAAATTGGTCTAGGAGAGTTGGGTAGACAGTAAGAAATAGCTTAATCATTGTCTTCAAGTAGTTCAAAAGGTTGATCCCAAAGACAAATAAATGTGTGCATGAGCTTGTATTAGTTCCTTCTCCATCATTTGAAATTTCAAGTAAATGGGCTGCTCTGCAATCAGGAAGAAAAGGTACTGCACCGCAGCTATGGCATTTGGTATTGCTTAGATAAAGCCTGTTTAAAGGGAGAGAAAATAAGATTGCCTTAAGCCTCTTGTCAGCTTCCAGTCTGAAGTAAATTCATACATAACAAAAAAAGACTCAAAGGGAATAAAAAAACTGAAAGTGAAAATATAAGCTGGTCAAAGCAAACATTTAACATATCTCTTCTCTAGGCATTAATCATACTATACAGCAGTGAGGGTCAAAAGAGTTGAGGCGAACAAGGAGCATTTTGGTGCAGGCAAATGGAAAAAAAGCCAGCTAAGCTAGTGATTTAAAACTGATTGAAAATTTTAAAGTGAGGCATAAAGGTCACAAAATCAGGTTCAGATTGATAAGGCACAGTGGGAAAGTTTTAATGAATTCTCAGTAAATGTTTTTAAGACAAGCACTCTAGAGTTGAATATTGAGATAACAATGAGGTTTTTTTGTCTTATCAGTTGGAAGGGAGTTAAGAAAAATTATAGTAAAAGATCAAACAGAGTTATGAAAACTGAGTTTTGAACAAAGGAACTGAACTAAGACTGATTTTACTACTACAGAAAAATAAAAGGTTTTTTAATTATTTACTTTTATTCCTGTATTGGAGACAGCAGGGTTGCTGTTTTGTCTTTTCAAAATGTTAGCAATATAACATCTGTAAATAGCAGAGGAGGTGAGTTAAAATAAGAAGTAAAGTCTAAATCCAAGTCATTGTACCTAGCAGAGAAAACAGTGGAATAACAGAGGAAAATGGAGATAAAATTTAACTTTTTGTACTTGAAGATATAGACAAAATGGTTATATAAAAAAGATGGGATCAGGAGGGACTGAGATAATTTGGCTTGTGCAGCCTGAAAAAGAGGAGACTGAGAGTAAACCTCATTTCAGTTCCAATTTCTTCATGAAGGGACATTGAGAGCCAGGCACTGATGTCTCCTCTTTGGTCACCAGTGACAGACCCAAAGGAATGTCCTGAAGCTGTGTGAGGGGAGGTTTAGGATGGATATTAGGTAAATCTTCTTCACCCAAAGGGTGGTTGGGCACTGGAAGTGGTTTCCTAGGGGAGTGGTCACAACACCAAACCTGAAAGAGTTCAAGAAGTATTTGGACAATGCTCTTAGGCAAATGGTGTGTCTCATGGCAATCTTGAGCAAGACCAGGAGCTGGACTTCAATGATCTTTGTAGTCCCTTCCAATGCATCATATTCTATGATTTTATGATTCTAGGACCCTTCAGCGAAGCAGAAATCCACTTTGTCTACAAAACATCATGATAAATAAGTAGTATAAAGGGACTCTTACAGGCTATCTGAATACCTTTACTAGACTTTAAAAGGGAGATCAAGACCAGGAGGAGAGTTCAACACCAAGAAAACACCAGGACAACTTTTCTAGTCTATCGTTGTTTAAAGATAAATTAAACTTTAAAGATAAATTATACTATCTAATTTAGTATGGACCATATCAAGTGGACAGTGAGTAGGACTAATATCTGGTTGAACTGGCAGGCTCAAAGGGTTGTTATGAAGAGCTTGAAGTCCAACTAGAGGTCAGTTATAGACAGTTATGCTCTCATGGGGGTATCAGGTCCCATACTTATCGTCTGGATGGTAATATTTTACAAGTTTACAGATTATACAAAATTGAGAAGAGTAGTTTACAGGCCAGTGCTTGTGCTGACTTTTAGAGGAATCTTAACAGTCTGGTGAAATGGGCAGGCAGGAACCTCATGTAGGTCAAAAAAAGGAAAATGTCAAACACCTCGTGAATTAAAATATCCATCATTAGAAGAGAGGCTAAGAGAGAAGAGTTTGTTTAGCCTGGAACAAATAAAAGCTGCATGTGGGGAATGTAAACCGATATTTATAAATATGTGATAGGAGGAAGTAAAAAAGATGGAGCCAGACTTTGCTTGGTGGTTTCCAGTGAAAGAAGACAAGACAGTGGGCAAAAATTGAAATATGAGCACCTTCATTTAAGCAGTTTACTGTGAGGGTAAAGCACTGGAGCATGTTGTCCAGAGGAACTCTGGGGTATTCATCCTCAGAAATTTTTGAACCCTAGACAATGTCCTAGACAAGCTGCTCTACCAGACTTTCCTTGGAACTGGATTTTGGGATAAATTAGCTCCAGAGATTCCTTCCAACCTCAACAGTTCTGTGATTCGAGGACTCCTGTGGTAATCAGGGACACTGGTACATGGGCCATTCTCTCACAGAACAGGTGTGAGCCTCCATAGTTTTATTTTCCCTGAATGTTCTATGTCCATTTGATAGAATGGCCTTTCTTGAAAGAAATTTGCCAAACTGTATTAAGGAAGGAAACAATGATTGCATTAATAAAACATAACAATTTGGGTCTCCCTTCCCTTACCAGCTTCAGTGCCAGCACTACTCCTGTTGGGATAGATGAGCCATTTCAAATTTTTAGCTGTCTTTAACACATGCTATACATTTTTTAAAAGGCTATGGCTTTGTGCTGGTTTTGGTTGGGGTAGTGTTATTTTTTTTTTGCAGTAGCTGGTATGGGACTATGTTTTGGGTTTGAGATGAAAATAGTGTTGATAACACAGGAATGATTTTGTTACTGCTGAGCAGTGCTGGCCCAGAGCAAAAGCCTTTTCTGCTTTTCATCCTACGCCACCAGTGAATAGGCTGAAGGTGCAGAAACATCTGGGAGGGGACAGAGAAAGGACAGCTGACCCCAACAGACTAAACGGATATTCCACAGCATATGGCATTGTGCTCTGCATAAGAAGCTGGGGCAGAAGAAGGGAAGCAGGGGCAGGGTATTTGGAGTGATGGTGTTTGTCATCCCAAGTAATGGGAATTCCACATGATGGAACTCTGTTTTCTTGGGGATGGCCGAACATCTGCCTGCCCGTTGGGAGTGGTGAATGAGTTCCTTGTTCTTTGTTTGTGCACACAGCTTCTGCTTTACCTGCTAAACTGTTTTTGTCTCAACTCATGAATTTTCTCACTCCTATAAGTCCCATAAGTGTAATAGCTGATAACAAACAAACTCAGAAATATCATGCTGTATGGTTTGGCATCCCTAGAGTAGGTAGAGCAAATAAGCAAGTTACTGAGATTTCTTTATTCTTACAAATATTCTTAGAAATATTTTACAAATATTCTTACAAATTTCCTCAAAATGAGGAGATCAAATAGAGAGTAATTAGAATGTAAAGAAATTATAATTATGTGATTGTGGTTTGCATATAATTTCTTTTGTTTGGTGTTTCTTTAGACGTAGTAATTGCCTTCTTACATTTTCTACTTAAAGTAAAAACACTGCAAGGGATAAAGTTAGCTGTAGAATATATTTTCTAGAAAAAAGCAATCATAGCATAATGGCAAATACTGTCATGATCTGAATAGAAA
The DNA here is from genome assembly GCF_014805655.1 of Passer montanus. Taxonomy (NCBI): domain Eukaryota; kingdom Metazoa; phylum Chordata; class Aves; order Passeriformes; family Passeridae; genus Passer; species Passer montanus. The sequence goes on along the minus strand of NW_024357613.1, from coordinate 5,523,289 downwards.
GCATGGGCTAATTGACACATGCTATCATATCTGTCATGATGAACATGAATAAACTTTTCCCAGAGATCTTCAGTAAGTTGTCACCTTCCAAAAAGGTTCAATGCAACTATGTCATATAAACAAAAACAAGAATCAAATTATAAGAATACACATGGAAATTAATAATATTAAAATACCTGTCCCTTTGAGAAATGACATTGATTGCTCAGTGTTGATATATTCTACTGAAGTTAGCTATTGCTAAGATGAAATCATAAAAGTTGATTCAGGTTTTAGGACATTCAAAATTGTTTATAGAGCTTTACACCTTAAAGCAAGTAATTTTTCCTTATTAATTTAGTCATTGACAGAAAATATCTTTAACTTATCTGGAGCTATTTATTTATTTTAAAATGAACCAATGGTATATCTGTCCAACTGCTGGTCCAGGTGCTCATTAAAAAAATCTTTCATGTTAATTAGAACATTTTAAACAAACTCAACAGATAACTGATATTCAATATAAATATGAATCTATTTCCTTACTTGCTCAAGCAATTTCATCCATTTTGTTTTGTTTGAAATTGTTTGTATTATTTTTGTTTCACTGCTTTTTCTGCTTTTCTTCATGGTATGTGCAAGGAAATCATATTTGTGGTGTTGCTAAACACACAATGGCTTTCAAACTCATAGGTGATCTCTTTAACCCTATCTGTGAGTAGTGAAGGGGTCAACCATAGGGTCATACAAAATAATATAGTCATGATAACACATTCACAGTGGAATCAGTTGTGTACTAAAATACAATCACAAACACTAGCTGTGAAGCTGTTAATTTTTGTCAAATTGTGTGGGATCTAGATGTAGTGGGGTAAGTACTATGGTGTAGAATGCAGAAAGAATTAAATTAGTTTTCTGTGCTTTCACTCTATTTTTGTTTTCCTTGCCATTTTTTTCAGTCTTATATAATACATATGAACAGCAAATCATTAAGTCAGTCACCACTAAAGTTGTTAGCTCTTAAAATTGAAATTTAATACATATTTACTTATTGTTTATTGGAATTTTCTAAAAGGTTGCACATAAATTAGTTTCCATAAAATTCCCTAGAATGGAATTTTCTCAAATATTTCAATTAAAACAAAATAAGGAACACTGTACTCCCAGTTGTTGTTATTATTGGAAACTGCTCAGCAAGATAATTTAGTAGCATCCTGAAAAGGCTGGCTTGTTTTCGTAAACAGATTAGCAGAGATAATAATATAAATTTAGCTAAATTCAACTTAATGGATTCTCAAACTACATCAGAAATTGTGTTTCCCATTAGCTGCTTACTAGATGAATAGCAGAATTACTTTTCTGTCCAATTGATCAATTTACTGAACAGTTTGACAGGGGAAACAGAATGAGGCGCAGCTATACCCAGCGATTCCATGAAGGAAATGTCTAGAACCCTTGGCCACTGGATCGTCATAGAATTATTGCATGATTTGAGCTAGAAGAACATTAAAGATTATCTAGTTCCAATTCCCTTATGATCATTAACAGTACATTTTCTAGGAGTTGTCACATACCAGCCCACATAACTTTTTTCTGATGACACATTGATTTCCACTGTCCACATCAGTACCTTTCAAATATCTATTTCTTCTCTTGACTGAGTTTCAGAACTTGGATGTCAGAGGCTGTAGAGTAATTATTTCAAGCCATGTTTGAAATGCTACATTATTGATAAAAAATTCTGCTCTGTCCCCAAAATGCATAGATTATAAAGTGTTATTGCTTTTACAATGTGCAACTATAAATACATCAATATTCGGTGAAGATCACACATGAGACTGCTACTCAAAATGATGGGTTTTTTTCCCCCAAGACTGGATCTACACATTTCAGTTATATATTCAGGCATCGGTATGAGCAATAATTAAGTAATTGGCACAGGATTAGCTGGAGAAATCTTAGAATAATCTATGGCTGAGTGTTGGTGTATTATTTAACATTAACATGACTGATTTAAATCACTGGGTGGTCAAACAAGCCGGTAATTTGTTTTCACATTTTCATTCATTGGAAATTTTCAGTTACTTTATTGCTGCTAATTTTGAACAATTCTTCTGAAAATAATTCAAATAGAGAAGTTAATAATGCTGGAAAGTGATTTCCACCCCCCCTCCTCTTCTGCTGTACACTTGTTCTGCCTCTTCCCAGTTATAAATAAAGTAGAGCTTTTGTAGAACTTAGTGTTCTAAAGCTATACTATGTCCCTTTCTCTGTTGTACTACATTTATGCTGCCTGGACTCACTTATTAGAGTTGTCCAAATTGCAGGATGCAAGTAAACACATTAAATGTATTTTAATCTAAGTTTTGATATGTTGTATGGTTTTATCAGCAATGCAATTTTCTCCATCAATTTCTGGTAAACTGGGTAGAGGCTCTATATATCAGTACTAAAAAGTATTCAAAACTACATCTTATATCTCTGCTATTGTCTGTGTTTTCTTTACAGATCATTAAACAGTAAACATGTAAATTCATTTAGGTGTGTAGATGAATTCTTGATGATGTATTCATCAGGAACTAGTCTGGCTGAAAAGTTCCTCTGTCTTTTATTATATCTTTTAATTCCAGATATTTTAGATTATTTTTTAAAAGTTATTTTTATTGTTGGAGAAAAGCAGCTCCTTAAGTGTTATGTTGCATATCTTCTCAAGTATGTTGTTTAGGAAACTAAAGGTGTTTAAAGATAAAACTGCCAGAATTATTCTAAGATCTGACAGATTTGCTAACAAAAAATTCTTCTGATCAGTAATCCACCACTCCTCTACACCTCTGATAAAAACTACATATGGCATCAATCCTGTTTGCCTGAATTAACTCCAATTTTCTAGTCACCAAGGTCAGAAAAGTACAGAGAAAGACTCAGCTGTTAGCACATATGGTCCAGTGTGGTTGGTAATTTACTTTGTGTAATAAGAAACTACAGAATGCTAAACCTAAATCCCACTGCAAAATACCTCAGTGGTAGCTTATGCTAATGTATAGAATGCAAATATTTTACATGAGCTATTTTGTGAAGAAATACTGACAGTTATTGTCCATTTTGGATGTCAAAATTTTTTTTTATGTTTATCAACAGAACTGATAGGTGAACATATTGGGAGAAAAAACCCTGGCAATCTGTCTGTGCAACAAGGCTCATTTTGATGACTATCATTACAAACAATAGTTAATGCTAATTCTACTGCTTGAGTGGTGTCGTTAGGAAAAAAATGACAGTGGGAATTTCATTAAGTTTTTGAAACCTGTGAAGACAATGAAATAGTATTTATTTTTAATATGTTTTTTTCTGGGAGAAAAACCCCAACCAATAACAATTAATGGGTTTTCTATCTATTCTGCTCATTCGGAGAGATCTTTGACCAATTAAATGCTGAGTTTGGCTTCTAATGTTGCCAAATAAGTTTATATCAAATCTCAACAGCAACAGTGTTTTGAGCATAGCACATATTAATTGTGCTTTGGATATTGCATAAATATCTCTCATACAGGTATTGATGCTGTGAGAATACATTTGTTAAAATGTGGCATTGTGACAATTCTTGCTCTATTAGAGGTAATATTTAAAGTAATATTTGTGACCTTCATGCACAGTTCCAAAGATAAAACTATGCAGGCAGTGCTTTTGGAAAATGAGATTGTTTTCAGATACAGTGCAAATGAAGTGTGGAGTTCTGTACATGCAGTTTGTATCTCAGAACAGGCAGAGTGAGCAGAAATAAGTTTATCTTTACAAACATGGAGAGTATAGGATATGCTTTAGAAACCGACTAAGTTTATTAAATTCTTATTCCTACTTGTAAAGGTAGAAACCTGCAGAAGTGTGAGATATATGACACTTGTCATCTTCCACAGTATTTTACAAGAAGAACTCTTGTGATAGTTATTATTCAGTAGAGAACTATATATCATTCTGGTATAAAAGGCAAGAAAGTCTTCTGAAGTCTATTAGTAATTTTGGAGCTATGAAGTCTTTATTTATTTCCAGGTCAAAGCTGATAGCAAAAACTTATTTCAATAGCATTAAAGTTTGGGATTTTTTAACCATAGGTTACTTGAAATATTTAACATTTGTTCAAAATCTTTGTTTTAAAACAAAAAAGTCAGCACAATCAGGGCAAGAGTGAAAATGTCTTTCTCTGAGCACTACATTTTTCATTCCTTGCAGCTCTATTCTTGGCAGAAACACCTTTCCTCTTTTCATTTGTGCTCTATGGACCATAAAAACTGCCGTTATGGAGGAGAGCATACAGCAATGCTGTATGCATTGCTTTTATTGTTTTTATGCTGACACAACAAAATCTAAATTGTCTGGTTCACTTAGGGGTTTTCAGGCCTCAGTGGTTCTGAAAAAATAGGGGGGAAAAAAAATAGAAAAATAGTACTCTGGGGTTATAGCGAATGAGACCAGGAAGAAAAAAGAGTTTCTTTAGCCTTTTTCTGTGATGACTTAGAAGAAGCTAGTCTAATACTTCTTGGAGACAGTCAAATAAAGAATATTGTGTTAAAGAGACTGATATTTATAACTACTTGCTAAACTGTTCAGAAAATTAGATGGTACACAGAAGCCCACTTGAATTAAGTTTATCTGTTTGGTGATAGAGGACAGCTAAGCTGATTTAAGTCTGGACTGTGCATGGCATCGTATTATCCTGTGGAGACCTCAGGTGCAGACATGCAATTAAGACCAAATTGCATTTTACACATAACTCAGCTATGTCAAAATCAGTAATTATAATGCTTTAGTTGCCTCAAAAAGTACTTTTGGAGTGTAGAATTAGTTAAGACTTATGAGAAACTAGAAATTGTTTTGGACATTAAAACAAAATTAAATGTACTATTTAAAACCAAGTATCTTCAACAAGATATGATAGTGGTTAGTGAAAGCTAAAAATTAAGTGTGTAAAGCTAAAAATTAATAATAAGCGTCATCCTTTATTCTGATTCCTTTATATATCATTATTTCCTTATATTACTTATATCCTTGTGTTACTGTTTAGTTCAGAAGTCCCAGTAATGCATTGTTGTTGTCCACTTCAGAAACACTGAGTTGTTTGGAGAAAACAGTACCTCTTCCAAAGAATTCAGTTACCTATTAAGAACTGGGAAAGGTGGGTCAGTGTACACAGATATGCATTACAGAAAAAATAAAGTATATGAAGTACACAATGGAGGAAACACATCACCATTGATAGGTATTTGAACAGTAGCAATCAGCCTTTACAAATTTTCATTTGGTGAGACTACAGATGAACACTGTATTTATGTCTCTGTACAATTTATTTTCATTTCTTCTACTGTTCACATTTTTTGGATAGCCTTGTCTTTGAGTTTTGCTGTATTTGTAATTCTTCAGGAGAATTACAGGATACCTTAGGCTGTTTGTTCTCTCAGTTTTAAGCTTGTCACATTATGATTTGAAATGAATTCCATTAATTAACTTTGTTGATCTCTCTATTAATGGTACTAATCTTCTGTGGCCGAAAATACTGGAGACATATCCCAGATGTTTTAGAATGTCTATAAACAGTAAGAGGATTGACTATAACATTTGTTTTACCTAAATTTGACGTCTAACCTTCTTATGTTCAGAAAAAAAATCTTGAGCTACATTAGTGCTTTTGCCATTATTAAGAACATCAGAACTGCATTTTCTAGTTTATTTCACAGCTATGTAGATTTAGGTCATATGTCAAAACAAAATGTCAAACCTACAAAGAAGAATAAGGAATGAATAAAATAGCTTACTATACGAACAGTTAAGGTTGGATTCCTATACTTTTGTTCAGGATTTTCAAAATGTCATGTATGAAACAATTGGGATGAGTCCACTAGAATTTCAGGGGAATGAAGAGGAAAAAAAAAGACAGGAAAACACACTCCTCTGGATAATGATGTGTTTGCCTTGGGCTTGGTGTATGAGCCAGATAAAGTCACAATGCTTTTGGGGTTTGTTTGTTTTTTTTCTTTTGTTTCCACCTCCCCCCCTGCTTCCCCCCCACCTCCCCCCCAAAACAGGAAATTATATATTTTGTTTTGTTTTCTTGAAAGTGCTCAAGGTCAAAATTTGAAGTCTCCAGAAACTCATTAATTACTGTACATAAGGTCATGCTGATAAAGAATCAAAGAAATCAATGAGAAAAAGTTGGAAGGGATCTCTAGAGGTCCCTTACTCTTGTTAGAGGAGATCTGCTTTTCTAGTTGAAACCATAGTGTCAAATTAACTTGTTCAGGGGGCTTGGTGCAAGATTTGTTTATTCAGAGTTACATTAAGCTGTCTCAAATATTTCCAGTAGGATGATTCTTTGACTTGTCTGAGCCACATGTTCCAGTACTTAGTTTTTTTCATCATGAAGAATTTTTTTCTTAAATTCTCAGAGAATTTCCCATTAGCAGCACTGTGTATTGCCTCTTATGCTGTCCCCACACATCCTAATGAAGAGAGTACCTTCAGCTTTTCTCTAACATTCTCTTTAGGTAATGGAAGAAGGTGATTAGATTCTCCGTAAGCCTTCCATTCTAGGAAAAACACCATTTAATATAAATCTTTCTTTAAGAAAGATTTATATAAGTTAAGATATCTAATCTTCTGATCACTTTGGCAGGCCCTGTCTAATTTTACAATTTCTTTGAACTCAGAGAACAAGAACTGAGCAGAGCAGTCTTTGTGTGGCTTGAAAAATGCCAAGTATTGTGGTTTAATTACTTCCCTTGTTCTGGGTTTGGCTATAGTCTGCTGATATTATCTGCAGTCTGCTTTCCTGCTGCAGAGATGGTCTGCTTAGTTATGTTCTGCTGGCTGTCTTGGCACCATAAATCCTTTTCAGCCAAGATTCACTCCTACCAGCCAATTCCCAGCCAGTATGGATGCTTGGGATTACTTTTTCCCAGCATAGACTTTGAATTTATCTTTCTTAAATCTCATACATTTCTTGTTATACTAATTTCCAAACCTTTTGTGACCTATCTGCATGGTAGCTCTTTCTTTCAGTATTTTTACCTCTCCTCTCTGTTTCATGTCATCCACAAACTTGATGAGGATGCTTTCAGTACCATTTTCCCAACTGCTTATAAAGATACTGAGTAGCATCAGGTCTAGGACTGATCTTTGAGGTAGTCAAATCTTGACAAAATGCTAATCTGGCTTGAGATGTTAGCCATGACTTTTTTTGCCATTTCTCTACCTGTAGCTGCTCCATCTGTCCAGTGCTTATCCTTCCAGGCTGTCATCAGAGATGTTTTGAGAGACCATGTTCGACACCTTGATAAGGCTCATACGTATTGGTTTTTTTGGAATCTCTCTTCATATGCCATTCTTTTTGTCAGTGCAAATGTGTAAGTGATGAGCTTGGTGAAGTCATTCAGAACTGATATTTCATAGTTTGCCCATTAAATAAGGTCAGCATGAATGGGCATAGTTCCTTTAGCTTTAAAAAAATCCATGAATCAACTTTAAGAAAAGTGACTTGTGTCCACTAAGCATACAGTAAGCATACAATGCTCAAGAAAACAAAAGTCACAAAGCTGTTATGCTCAGACTCTTAAATAGAAAATATTGCAGTAGCATTGGAAATCTGTGGGGATTTTTCCCTCATATAATGATTGTGATGATTTAATTCTCATGTGGTGGAGAATGCTTTCATAAAATATATCAGTACTGGGTTGCTGACTTTTTTTTTTCTCAAAATTTAATCTTAATTACCTTCAATCTTTCCTTAGTTACTACAGACTCTTTTGAGTTGAAATATTGCATGTGTGAAAGCAAAGTTGAAGCATTTTCTGTGGCACCTAAATGCTTTTAGAAGCCAGGAAAGAAGTTGTAAGCTATCATTAAAATAAAAATCTCCATTAATGGATCTGTAATTTTTCCTTCATAGAGAAATGTCAGAATTAGCCTGGCACATTTTTACTATGCATTTATTCACTCTTGACTTGTATTATGAAGTCTGCTTCCATGTACTTTGATCCTTGTTTATTCTGTCATATTTTCAACATTCTGATATTTTTCTAACCTTGTGGTCCAGAGTCCTGCTGCTCAGATATTTCTTTCCAAGCCAGTGCTCCAGGATGGAGCAGTAAGTAACACATTACTGACAATGACTCATTCTGTTTCCAGACTCATATTTATACATAGCATTAGACTATGACTAACTTAGAGCCTTTGCCATGGTTCCATTTGTGGTCCCTGACAAGCACAGTTATCTTCCAATGATGTTTAATTCATGAATGCTGAGTATGACACTGACAGTATCCTCTGAATGTCATTGTGAGAGCTAACTTTTATGCATCAGTTCGATGCTGAAATGAGTTTCGAGATTTGCTTAATCTTTTCATTTCCAGCTTTCCTATTAGATAGTTCTCCTTTTTCTTCCAGTGAAATTCAAGGCATAGGCAGATTCTTATGTCTTCAGTATTCCTGAGGGAGCACAAGCATGGTAAATCATGTCATCACAAGTTATCTTATGCAAATATCATTTCTGGTTGATTTCAAGTTAGGTTGGATTTCCCGACAGGGATTTCCAGTTAGATGAAACAATATGGTGAACTAACCCAGATAAAGTAATACACTTCATTGATGGAATATATTGGTTGATTAACCAGATTGATTTGCACACAGTGAAAGAAGGTGGAAAGATAATATAAATTGTAGCATCTGCTTCTAACAGTATGAATGATACAGTCATAACCACAGGAAACATGTTGGAGTGTCATTATCTTTAATTCAATGTCAAATGGGCCCCTGATGCTTTTCACTGTTCTCACTTCTTGATTTTCATCAATGAGTCTACTGAGTATTTTGGCAAACACAGGATAACTATTTGTGGTTATATTTTCCTAAATCAAACGAAGAAGGTTTTTTAATTTAAGATTGGAAAAAAAGAAGTGCATTAAAAAAACCCCCAAACATAAAGTTCAAAATTAGAATGGCCTTATTCCCTGGCATAATTTCAGCTTCTAGAGGTGGAAGAAAGTAGTGCAAAAGCATTCACTTTTTGTGCACTTTCTATCACCCTTGACAACTTTACAGTGGTGAATCATGTGCACTGGTAGAGTAGGTTTTGTGTTCTCTTTATTAATCATGTGTAGACTGTTTTAATGTTTTCATTCATTTTAATCATTCCAGTAAATGAGCTCTCCTGTGCAGGAGCTTTCTCTGATTTTGTTGACAACTTTTTTTCTTTTCTTTTCAATAGTAGCAGTGGCTTCATCCTAGCTGATTAAATCAGTCATCATAATATAAACACTCTGTCCTTTAAAGGATATTGTATTTTTTTGTCATGTTCTAATGGTTGAGTAGAAAACAACCATTCCCCTTGCTAATATTTTTTCATCCTGGAGCTTATTTTTTTCTTAACAAAAATAGAAAAAAAAACATATGCATTACAGTTCTTTTTTTTTTTTTTGTTGTATCTCATTTGGCTTTTCCTTCCTGCCCCCCAAAATGTGTCAGCAATGTGCATCTAACCAATTGCTAAAATTGTTTTCTCTGCCAATGCTTTGTATTGCTCAGATTATTTATAGTAGTTAAAAAATTTACTGGGGTTAAGACTGTATGATAAGATAATTAAATAAGGGTTCTTGGTAAAATTTTACAAATATTGAAAAACATTTATTTCCACCCTATCTGCGTTATACATTAGCTTTGATTCCTACAGAGGTGATATGCATTTCTTGAAGTGTATTATGCTACAATGCAATATTAAATGCTTGCAAGAGTTGTTTGATTAAAAAAAAAACCAAAACCAACATTATGAGAGAGAGACCCTGTCTGTTTGGTTGTCTCTATTCTATGTGTTCACAGAATATTCTGAAGAGACATTCTTTCCTTTTTCATTGTTACTAAAATCTTTTGCAATCAGGCCAAGATTATGTTCAGTACAATAACAGTGCAAAAGTCAGAGCCCTAAAAGTCCTCAGTTTTGTTAGCATTGACACTAGACTTAGTTCAAATGCTTGATTTAAGTCCCCAGGCATAGTGAAAGAACTCTTGGATTGTATTTCAGAAGGGGGACAAAGTAATCTCTTTTTCTATATAAATGTTCTTTTCATTCCATATACACTGCTAATTCTCTTTTGGGTCAGAATTGCTGGATGTCAATCATCTGAACTTCAGAAATGGTTGTAGTGTCAATTTCTTCCAGACCTAATGGCAGAAATATGTTTAAGGGTGACATCAAAAGAGGAAAGACATCTTAAAAAGTTTGATAGTACTAGTGTTTATATGGTATTTCTGATTTTTTTTTTTTACAAGGCAAAATTTAATATTACAGAACGTTTTCTGATACATCTTGAGTTTGCAGTGTTATTAAACAGATGGGAAAAATGCGGTATATAATGTTCAGTATTTCTAGTAACTTCAGTTTTTCCAGTCATTATAATCTCTTAAGCACTGTGTTTTACAGAAATGAGAGAAGGTAATTACCTTCTTTTTAAACCAGCTCAGGTGAAAAAAGGAAGCAACTCCTCTGTAGTTTCACAGCATCAATTTCTTCCAAACTACTGACTCCTTTGTCCCAAATTACTGACTCCTTCCTACCACAACAGTTCTTTGTATTCTGAAAATATTATATCAGAAAACACATATTAATTTTTAGGACTTCCAGTAGTCCATTTCTGTAAGGCAAGCTAGCCTTACTATGACCTGACAGTGATATTATCTTTCACCTAAAGTCTTTCTCCAAGTATTTTTCTCATGTATGTTAGATAAAATGTTATCTGCCTCTCATTCATAAGTGTTTTCTCCATATACTGCCATCAGTGAGCACTTTGAGTACTTCAGATTGCCATGCTATGCATTAGGTTTTCAGAACTGTTCAGCTCAGTGATTGAAATAAGAGCGAAATTTCACTTGTGCCAGAATCCCAGATTCTCCTACAAAACTTAACAACATAGTTTATTATCATTGCTAGAGTGAAATACTTAACAGTTTTCCACTGACCTGAAGTACTTGTATGCCTTCTTCCAACATAAAAACATATAAGCAATAAAAACCAGATCAACAATAGATATTTCCCATTGGACAATCTGTCCAGTTGTTTATTTTTAAATGAAGATGAGAAGTAAAAGTGAGATGAAAGACACAGATATCCTTAGAAAATTGCCTTGGTAAAACCTGATGTGATAAAGTCCGAGAGGAGAGCAATGTGCAGATTGAGAGCTTGCTTTCACTCGTATAAGCATGTTATTCTTACTCATATTGCATTTAATATTTGTCTTTCAGAAATCCAAAATCTCCACTTATGACAAGATGTGGGCCTTCATGAGCAGCAGGAGGCAGTCAGTACTTGTCAAAAGTAATGAAGAAGGTATCCAACGCGTGCTTACCTCTGATTATGCATTTCTAATGGAGTCGACAACCATTGAGTTTGTCACACAGAGGAACTGTAACCTAACACAGATTGGAGGCCTGATAGACTCCAAAGGTTACGGCGTTGGAACTCCCATGGGTAGGTGATACGTCAACCACTTGTTCTCTGTTCATTAATCTTAGTTGCTGCTGCAGCATAGGAAACATTCCATACACTGTTTCTTTCTCTACATTGCTAGCCCTTCCTTTATTTTAATTTGTCAACCAGGTACAATACATATTCTGTCAAAGTTTATGGATTTTATTGTATTTTCCAAAAAGAAAACAGTTTTTACTTTATAAATAGTTGTATATTTTCATATGATAAATTTGTCTTAAGTGGTGCATTCTATATGTTCAACAACAACAGTACTGTTCACAGTACTTTATTTTATTGGAAAAGGTTTTAAATATGTTTAAAATCTCTGTGTTTAAAAACAAAGTCCTAGTAGCAGAAGGCTTGTACTAGAAAGTGAGGCTGATTCTTTTAAAGTGAGAGGGCTAATTGCTGAGATTGCTAAAAGAGGAGGAAAAGATTCCAAACCATGCCACGGACAAAACAAATATTGATTTACCCTTGTGTAATATAGGTTTTCGTATTGGCTTAGAAATTCCAATCGTTCAAGTATTTTCCAGGTCAGCTGCTTTTTACTAAGTACAAAACTTTAGTTGCAAGACTAAAAGCCAACTACAGGTATTAGCTTGGTTGTAGCTTGGCTCCTAGAATCCACAGAAGGGGATTCAGCAAGAAGTGAGTACCCACTGAGTGCAGTGATTTTTTCCAAGGAAATGAGGTGAAGATCCAGCATTAGATTTCAGGATAGATGGGAATGAAAATGGTGTCACACAAAGACTGTGAGTACCACACAATAATTCTATTTAATATTGTAAGGTGGTTCTGCTGACTTATTTCTCAGGGACATATTTATTTAAACTTAATTTTGAACATTGATGTGGATATATTTTTATTTTTTCTCAGGTAGGTCTTAAGTTTAATGCTGTTTTTATCTGTGTTGATAAGATATGTTAAATCATTGCACTGGGAAAGTTGTGTCCAGTGCTATAATTCAAGCACATGAAAAGGAATTTTAAGAAATAAAGTTTAGTGGAATATCTTGGATAAAGAGGTACTTAGTATTATCAAATACAGATTCACCTATGTATTGGATCTATTTACTGCTACTTCAATAACATCTCTGAAATTTTCATTATTTCAGTAATTTTTTATGCAATGCACACCTGCTGAAGAAATTATGATTCTGTTCACTCTGTCTTTGAACAGTTAGTTGTTAGGAATCTAGTAGTGATTCATACCAATTTTTCCACTCTGTTCTATTGTGGCTCTTGCATTGCTGAATATATTCTATAGATGTGCGAGTGACAGAATAGGCTGCTGGTCTCTTTGGCATCTTATGTTTCTTATTTATAAACCTTTTTGTTATTTTGATGATAAAACCCACCTTCCATTTAGGTTTAGTATGGAAAAAGTCAAATCTTAGGAATATTTTATAATCTTTAAATAATCTGCGTGCAAACTTGTGAAACATCTGAGGTATGCCCCAGAAATTTAAGTGAACATTGAAATGCCAAACTGATAGGAATCAGAGAGACCAAAACAGTCTAGAAATTGTTCTGTTTATGTGTAAGTCAGAGAAGCATCATAAACACCAGAGAAAACAGCTTTAAAACAATGATAAATCCAGGAAGAGAATTCTGGAGTTTAAGTTTAGGGGAAGAAATGTTGAATGTAAAGAGCCAAGGCAGTTAAGTAAACTTTGTGTTGGTCTTTGTTCCCTTCTTTATATGGGGACAGAAGGCACTATTCCTTCACTAATTTTGAGTCATATCAGAGACATAATTTAGCTCTTATTCATCTGCAAGACTCCAAGTAACAACAAATTATCTGCGTCAAGAGAAATACTAGTGTTGTACAAGGGGATATGTGAGCTAACCGTTGTCTTGAATGAAGATGAAACAAATAGAGGACATACCTGCAGGAATCAGCAGTAACCAAAGGAGGTAAAATAAGAGTTAAAAGAAGTTTTAAACTTAACAAAAACAGTTGAAGAAAGATCTGAAAAAAAAGATGACAGCTTCATAAGGGGAAATAGAACAGAATGTAAAACAGGATGTAATGTAAAATTTTTCGCAAAAAAAATGAAGGTAGAACAAAACAGCATCTGGGGCTTTCCCAGAACAGCTAGGAATAAGAGATTAATCCAATATTTCGGCAGTATCTATGAAATGCTGTTGAGAGAGCTGACATTTATAATGGGTTTATATCCTCTGTATTAGGTGCACAGTCTCAGAGGAAAGGGATTGTGCAAACTCTGCTAGAATGATGCATAGTTTTCACATACATTTGAAAGGAATCCTTATGAAGAAGCACTTCCATTATGTCTGTCAGAATAGTTTTTTAAATATTTTGCTTTATTGGAGCTAAAAAGTATTACAGAGCAGTGGATAATGCAAAATATTCTCAGGCATTATAGCTAATCTCATTTCTACAGGAAAAAATAATTCTGGAGACTTTAAAAGAACTAAAGACATGGTTCTATCTATAGAAGTAGATTACATCATTATTTAATGACTATGAAGAAGTTTATAGACATGTAACTGCGTAATATCTTTTTAGAGTTAATAATCCTACAAGTAACTTGTCAAGTGCTTGGAAAACTGCAGTGTGATGGCTTCACATACAAAATATATGCTACTGCTTTTGCCTATTTGAGAGGCCACTTGTCTCCAAGAACAGTACAGAACGACTTGTGTTTATAGAATCATAGAATCGCAGAATATGCTGTGTTGGAAGGGACCTGTCAGGATCATTGAGTCCAACTCATGACGCTGAACAGGGCACTCTAAAAATCACACCATGTACCTGACAGCATTGTCCCAGCACTTGAACTCAGACAGGCTAGATGCTATGGCCACTTCCTTGGGAAACCTGTTCCAGGGCCCAACCACCCTCTGGGTAAAGAACCATTTCCTAATATCAAACCTAAATATCCCCTGACTCAGCTTCGTGCTGTTTCTAGTCTTGTCACTGCTCACCACAGTGAAGTGATCTGTACCTGCTCTGTCTCTTCTCCTCATGAGGAATCTGTAACTGCAATGGGGTCTCCCCTTTGTCTCCTCCGGGCTGAACAGACCAAGTGACCTCAGCTGCTCCTCATAAAGCTTCTCCTCCAGACTCTTCACCACCTTTGTGGCCCTCATTTTGATGCTCTCTAGTAGTTTAATGTCTTATATTGTGGTGCCCAAAGCTGCCCTCAGCACTCGAGGTGAGGCTGCCCCAGTGTGGAGCAGAGCAGGACAATCCCCTCCCTTGCCCAGCTGTGATGCTGAGCCTGATGCACCCAGGACACCACTGGCCCTCCTAGCTGCCAGGGCACTGCTGGCTCGTGTTTGACTCATCATTGACCAGGACTCCCAGGTCCCTTTCCACAGCCCTGCTGTCCAGCCTCTCTTTCCCTAGTCTCTACACACAACCAGGGTGGTCCTGTCCCAGGTGCAGAATCCGGCACTTGCCCTCTTTAAACTTCATATGGTGTTACAGGCATGGTGTTGGGAAGATATAGATGTCATCTGCAAAATTTACAAAAAATCCAGTTCATCATCAGGAACAGTGGCTTGAAATTGCAGAAGTCTTTGCACATAAGGTTAAACTTGCAAGAAGCAGTTGTTACAGATCTTATGTTGGCTGCAGTAGAAAGGATATGGTTACTTTTGGAGAGCAGCACCAAAGGAAGTAGGTGCAACATATCTTGATCATTTTGAAGACAATATGATAACAATTAGTGAGAAAATAAGTTGCTTGAGTTTAAGCAGCTACAAGAAAAAAATCTAAAAGCTTTCCTAGCAGAAAAATATTCTATCAGTTTATGACAATCACTTGGAAAATGCAACCAAGCAAATGTAGCACCAGTTTAGAGTACTGCAATAAAGGTTCTCTGCTCATGGTGTTAATATTTTAAATTTAGAGGAAGAAAGCTACACAAGATTAGGAAGAAAAGAAAAAAAAGTCCAAAAACCAGTGAGTGGATCAGGAAGTACATGGGTATCAATTCTTACCCCAAAAAATTGGAGAAGCAAATTATGAGTTTACATGATTATTTTATTTCCTCTAAAAGCATGAATGAAGTAAAGAAAGTTTAGATTGCTAAAATGCAACTTTGAGGAAGCAAATTGGAAACAATGTACTTTTTTCTCAAAATAGGATTGTCAGAATCAGAACACATCTTTAAAATCAACAAGATACAGTGATACTTGAGATGCAAAGCAGAATTCTTTATGGTATATTTGCAGCAGTGAAATATAAACTAGGGAGAGTCAATTTGGCAAATTATGCATACAATGACTGGTTCTCATGATATAAGTTTTTAAATTAAAGTTTTGTATGCACCAGAATGCATTTTCAGTCAGTCTCTTCTGATGCTAAGCTAAAAAAACCTTGATTTATAAGGAAAAGAGAACAGACCTGGGATGAAATGTCTTATAGCAACTGATATTTTGGAGCAGATAAGGGGGAACCTTGTAAAGCAGTTTTGTATGCACCAGAATGCATTTTCAGTCAGTCTCTTCTGATGCTAGGCTAAAAAACACTTGATTTATAAGGAAAAGAGAACAACAGACCTGGGATGAAATGTCTTATGGCAACTGAAATTTTGGAGCAGAAAAAGGAGAACCTTGTAAAGGGTGGTGTTTGCTTTGTTGTCTATCTTTATTGTTTATAGCTTTGTAACAAAGAGTATAATTGTTGCTCTGCTAAAGAACATTTTTAAATTTTTTTTTTAATCTTCCAGTTTGAAGATCCACATGCAATGGGTTTTTATTTGCTTCATTCTGGCATGTTTTATCAGGAGGCAGATATTTTGCCAGGTGTGTGTTCTTCATTGGTGAATCTGAGAGAGAGGAAAATTATTTGCATATTTTTGTCAACATGGTGTATAGTTGCTTTCTAATTTCTATCATATTATAGTAATATGTATTGATATTACCCACAGTTATCTATTAGAAATGCACATGAGTGTCTTTTAGTGGTTGGAATTTGTCTTTGTGGGGGCATTCACCTCATCATCCAATATTGATGTTCAAGGGAGGAATGAGGGGTGGGAAGGAGGGAAAAAGAGTAAAAGGACACAAAAAGACAATTAACAAAGCGGATGTGGGAGAGGAGGATTGAGGGAGAACAAACACTTTGGGTATGCAGGGTAACTTATGCTTTCCGTTACAGATAATCTGAAGTGTTTATTATAATTTCCAGTAGTTTCAATTTCCCATTTCATCATCATGTCTATTTAAAATTTGGGTTCTTGAATATAGCCTTGTTGGGCCTAAATTTACAATTGCAGTGAGCTCCTAAATGTTTATGATACATCCAAATGCTTATGGTCATCCTATCAAACATATTTTAGCATAATTTTCAATACAATCTAGACTGTCCAGCAATCTATTTTTTAGGTCATACTGAAACACTGTTAATGTGAATTTCCTACAGTCAACATGCTGCAAAACACAATAATATTAAGTGATAAATGCTATGTTATAATGAATATTTATTAACATATTTGCTAATGTGAGCCACATGGAAGGTTAGAAATGTAGTTTTTATACACTTTATGTTAAAGCCTTAATGCTCTGTGAAGCTACTTTCTCCTTTTCTTGGGTATTTTTTTGTTTGGGTTTTTTTTGTTTTTTTGTTTGGGGTTTTTAAAATTTTTTTTCCTTTCAGTTTTCTACTTTCCAGTTGAAAGGAACATAGTTGAAATCATCTTTTGGAAAAATCATACTTCATCTCTCTGGGATGGTGTTTCAGGTTCTTATTTCTTTTCTAAATTCCTCTTTCTCTTCAGCATGTTTGACAGCAGGCTACTTCCCATCTGGCTTGGGCAGATTTTCTTCTGAAATGCCATTTGCTTCAGTGTTGAACCTGGAGCACATAGATGGCTGACAAGTGAATATTTGGAACTGATTCCACATGAATAGATCTACTGAGCATGCACCTTTCAGATCATCTGCCTTTACGTGGCAGATGAGGAGTATCCTGTCGGTATATGCCAGATGAACTCTGTGTGTGTGGAGATATATGCAAAGTAATGCCTTTGACATTTTGAAAATGACAAATGGTGTGTGTAAGTAATCTTAAAAATTGCATAAATTTCTTCTAGCTCTTAAGAAATATGAAATGGAAAGCAGTATGTAGATATGGTTCACAGAAGAAATTAGAGCTAGTCATTTCTCTAATGTTTTTCTGTTGCTGAGCTACAGAAAATTTCAGAATTAGATTAAGAGGGGGCTTTAGTGGCGTAGCAGCGATGTTCCTAAAACACCTGATAATTGTAAGGCAAAAAAAATTTGAGAAAATGGTGAAATACCCACTTCTTTATCCTTTATTCCTTTGTAGTTAATACAATCAAATTCTGCTATTAATATCAATAATGCCTCACTTGCAAAATATTATAAGAAGAATCTTTGAATATATGACATGATTTTCTTAACTTTTGCAAGGTTTTTTGAGTAACTCTTCACTAGCTGTGGTCAAGCAGATCAAACTATGACTCTTCTAGACCATATCGCTCTTTGTGTCCCTGGCACTTCCATATTGATCGACTACCAAGACACCCTGAGAAATGCTGGAAAGGGTTTAACATTTAGATCTTTGAAGGTTAATTGTTAACTCAAAAATTGTTTTAAAAAACCCCTAAAAACTTCGCTCCCCTGGTTATATAGAGACTCTTCACTGTGCATGGGCAGAAAATACATCTCTCAGGACACAAATGATGTAAAGTGATGTGTTTTGGGGTCAACATTTCCCACATTTCATTGCAAAGATTAGTCTTACATAAACACCCATTACAAAAAGTTACAATAACTTGCATAGTAACATGGATACAGTTATGAAAATTACTTTGTATAAGTGCATAAAATAGATCTGCATGGTGGATATTTATAAATTCACAATAGAAAGTTGGCAACTAGTATGATGCAAGCCAGTTATACCTCACATGTCAAAAAGAAAAATGTATGAGTAAAATCAAGAGTATTCCAGCAGAAATGCATTGGCTGCAGACCCCAGATATCAGCACAATCACTTAAGTCCAAAGCATGACACAAAACTTCAAGGTTCTCATGTTCTATTGATTCACAGGTACCTTTTTCAGTGAAGTTTTCTTTTCTGTGAATTCAAAAGAAATATCAAATAAAATGTCCTTTTTTACAGACATTTTTACCTCTCACCAAAAAAGCCATAGTTTTCACAGTACATTGTTCTAAGAGATTCTCAAAATTGTGCCCACTCACATATGAATACCAAAAAATCTCTTTGGCCAACTAATGTAATATGCACAACAGTTATGTGTAGAAATTTTTTTATGGATTTTTGCATAATGTAACCAATCTTAACATTTAAAAAATTTATTTTTGTAAAATCAGACCCAAGAGTGAGGTTAGTTCCCTTTCTTTTGTAATTTTTTCAAATTTCAGTCAGCTGTGTAGCTTGTAATTAAACTGCTGTTTGAAGATAGTGTAATTCATATAATTTCATCAGTCACAGAATCTAGAAAGAGTATTTCACACTCCATTCACTTAAATTAAGGATTCCACTGCATAAAAAAAAGAATTTCAGACAATAATTTATGGTCTGCTACTTGATATCTTCTCTAGGAGTATGGCTTAATTAATTATTTATATTTATCTAAGACATTAATAAATTAAATAAAGTAGCATTATTCCTACCTCAGTGATAGGCTGCTGGATTCAAAGAGAATTTAAACAAATAAATTGTTTAATCAGTGAATGTGTAATAGTTGACTCTCATGTTGTGTCCTGTAACTATGTATAGATTCAGCTGATTTGTATTACCTGTTCTGTCTCTAGGGAGTGACCTATAAGAAGTATTCACAATAAAAGTGTTTATATTACAATATGGAATTTTTTAGCTGACCTGACCATGTTCTTAATGCAGGTATTTTACAAAATATTTCACTATCTGCCTTTTTTTAAGGTCATGTTTCCAAATGTAGAAAATTTTAAAATGGGCACAGTAGGGCATATAAATTACTCAAGACAGATCTTTTAACAGATGCTTATAATTTAAAATACTTAATGTATTAAAATGCTTAATGTATTAAAAAAAATCAATTATTCATTTCCTAAATATGCAACAGCAAGTGAAAAGAATTGTTTTAACTCTCCCTTTAGAGTTTAGCCAGCCTCCTTCCCTGCTGCATTTATTATTTCAGATTGATTTTTCAGCCTGTTTGTTTGTTTGTTTTTTGTTTTTGTTTTGTTTTTGTTGGGGGTTTTTTTTTGTTTTTTTTTTTGGGGGGGGGTTTGTTTGTTTTTGGGGTTTTTTTGTTTGGTTGGTTGGTTTTGGGTTTTTTTTTGGTTTTGGTTTTCTTTTGGGTTTTTTTTGTAAATGTCTAAAAATTAGTTTACTTTTGGGGCTTGCCTGCAAAATAAAAAGTAGGTAAAATAAGAGTAAATGCCCTGTAAATGTATCACTAGCACTTCATCATCCTATAGATGTGTGGGATGTTGTCCCCTATGTTTTTTCTAGCTTTTAAAAGACCAGATGAATAGCATATTTGAACAGGATGTGTGGGAATGGTTTAAAGCTGCACCAGGAGAGTTTTAGACTGGACATTAAGAAGCAGTTCTTTATCCAGACGGGGGTCAAACACTGGAATGTAGTTTCTAGAGAGATGGTTGATACCCCAAGCCTATCATTGTCCAAAAGACATTTGGACAATGCCCTTACCAATGTGCTTTTACTTGGTCAGTCCTGGATTGGTCAGGTAGTTGGACAAAATTATTGTTGTAGGTCCTTTTAAACTGAAATGTTCTGTTTTGTTCTGTTCTGTTTTATTCCTTTGATGCCATTTTTATACCGTTCATTTCTTTTTCTTTTTTTTCTTTCCCTTTTTTCCCATGTCCTTTTTTTTTTCCTCATTTTCTTTCTCTTTGCTTTTACACTTAGAGAAGGTTACTAGATACACCAAAAAGATTGGGTTGGAGTGTTAGGTTTTAATCACTAAGTGCTTTCAACTTACTTTAGTATTCCCAGTATGATTTAATGTAGCTAATCAGACCAATTACTTTACTTCAATTCTTACAATGTTCAGTTCTGACAAAGTGTTTTCTTCTTGGTAAGAGGATGAAGTTCTTTGTTGCTTTTCCAACTGCTTTTTGAGGACAGATTTGAAGGAAAGACTTTTTTACCTAGAGAAGTGTTTGACAAGAGACTTTTACATGCCTACTGCTTCCATTCTGTGGTGCTTTTCTCTGTTCCAGCACATTTGCACAAACATTCCTGCACATTTTCAGCCTGTTCCTCTAATTTTAATATACTTCTGTTAGAAACAACAGGGATAGGAAGGATTTAAAGATTGATTTTGTGAACCACATTATTTATTAAATTTAAAAAAATAAACTAAAAAGAAAACCTAAAGCCAACCAACCAACCAACCAAACAAAACAAATCTCCCCAGGCATAACATTTCTATCTCTAATATATGTGAATACAAAAGTAAGACTGAAGTTTCACTGTCATGTCAAACTGCCATAGGGCTGCTGCACTTTGTAAAAACTGACAGCTATTTTTGCTGCTTTTGTGAACTAATCCAGCAGAATAATGCTCATCTTTTTTTTTCATGAAATTCTTTTGCTTCATATTTGTCTACACAGCTGCTAATGAGGCCAGAAGTTTTCATAGTATGAAGGAAACAGTGATAGTAGGCAAACAGGGATGTGGAAGAGAAAATGGGATTTCTCCACAGGCAGCTGTGAGGCCAAGTCTGAAGACATCCTGAGAGACTTCCCTGCTTTCTTGTAGTTTCAAAAAGGTCTAATGTATCTCTCAGTAGCAGAAACAAAACAGTTGTGATTTAACTGATGTGAGTGGATACAGTGAAGAAGAGAGCTGTCTAAGTGACTTTTCCATATGTTTAAAATTGTTATTTTCTCAATACTCTGCATTCATTCTGTCTCAAAGTTTGCAGAACTTGAGCATCATGCCCTTCACATTGGTACTTCTTTTTTTATCTTTTTTTTTTTCTCCTGGAGGTCTAGGCTAAGAATCAAAGAACATTATGGAAGTAAGAGAGCCACAAGAAATACTGGCTAATAGTAAAAACAGAAGGAAAAAAAAAAAAAGGATCCCATGGACCCTTTCAAAAGTAACTGTTTGGAGTTTATAAATATTCCTTACTCTTTGAAGTTAAGTCCTAACTGTAGCTAAGGCTGCTTTCCATATCCTGACATAATTCTCTTTTCACACCTCCACCAAACTCAATTTTGAAGAGTTGTTTTGAAAACTTTCCTTAAGTCTCAGGCAAGACTAGAAAACAATGCTAGTGAGCACAATGACTGGCACTGAGCATTACTGGCACATTTATTTCCACTAATGCATACATTTGACAGTCAGTGATCAATGCAGAACTTAATTTTAGATTTTTTTTTTCCAGAAGACACAGGCAGGATTTTTTTTCCTTAAATATATTTTTTTTACTTTTCTTAAACATTAAACAATTTTCTAAAATCAGAATTCTATGCTGCCTTGTTTGAAAAAAATAAAAGAAAAACAGGCTCCACAGAGACAGAGTTAGTGAGATTTGCTTCTACTCTTCCAGTAACTCTGTTGTGTCTGACACTGGTGGGTAAACAGAAGGTCTATTATTTTTACACATCTGTGATCAAATATATTTATGTAAAACCAGCAGAGCCACAGATATGAATGATACAGAAACCTTTCAAAAAGCAGTTTCAAAACTGAAAGGAATAACAGGTAAATTATGTATCAATTTAGTCCCCAAAATTGTTAAAAATACACTTGGTTGATGTAACTGAAACAAAATTCTGCATATCTGAAAATAGTGAACAGTTTGGAAGTTTAAAATTTTCATTTTTACTAACGTATTCCCAGATTTTTTCAGTAAAGTATGAAATCCAATCAACATTGGCTGTCGATTTAATCATTGTTGTGATTTCAGAATCTGTAGCTATTTCCTTCTGATACTGTGTGGGACACAAGATATCTGAGCCACCTTTGTTAGTTGTTGTAAAGTACTGCTCCTGGAGAAAAGTTTCCATCTCATAGTCCAGAAATCTACTTAAAAACTGTGCATATTTTCTTATGTATACATATACCCTTAGTTAATAAAAAAATCACTTTGAATACAAATACATGACATGCAAACATCTTCCCACTGCCTATGATTTCCAAGATCAAAAGTAGTAGTAGTAGTAATAATAATAATAATAATAATAATTCTAAGCAATAATTTATTTTCATGGTTAAGACACCCTAGATCTTTTGAAGCTACTTGTTACCATCAGAGCACATATATTACATAATATGAGAATTTTTTACTGGTCCTTGGAGATGAGACTTATAAACAAATTCGTCTCTGTAGAAATAAATAGGAAACCATGTACCAAGACAAAATGCCTTTTTCCTATGCTCTCCTGCACTTAGTCTGTAATCCTTCATACAATATGAACTGTAATATTCATCACTTATACATGTATAAAAGTGCTGAGCTTCAGTTCTCTTATAACTAAAACAAATTAATACATTTGTCTTCATTAGTTGAACATAGTGAGAAAAAAGATGCAAATTATTTATTTTTATGCAGGTCAATCCATGTATTGAAACTAATTTCAACTGCCTGAGCAGTTAATTTATCATTTCTGAAATGTAAGAATGTGTAAATGTTTTTCATAGTTGCCTCAGGATTACGAGCATATTGAATCACCTTCTGGGAGGCATGCTGAGACTGAGCTTTGTATCAACAAGGAATTGCCAAAACACTTAACATCCTGTAGTGTTTGTGAGCTGACTCTGCCTTAGAGAAGGGGCTTCTAGTAGGAACTTACCAAACAGATATAACCAAAGCAAAGACATTATTCAAACTTCATGTTGATGTTATTGTGACTAGGACCATAATGTATGGTATTCACATATATTAGGTAAATGGTCTAGGAGTAAGTAATACGAGAAGCAACTGAGGCAGTTGGGGTTGTTTAGCCTGGAGAAAATGAGGCTTAGGGGAGACCTTCAAGAAGGTCAGCCTTTTCTCCCAGGCAACTAACAGGACAAGGGGAAATGGCCTCAAGCTTCTCCAAGAGAGGTTCAGGTTGGACACGAGGAAGAATTTCTTTGCTGAAAGTAGTGGCAAGTACTGGAATGGGGTGTCCAGGGAAGTTGTGGAATCACCATCCCTGCAAGTGTTCACAGAACAACAGGATGTTGTACTTTATGCCATGTTTTAGTTGACAAGGTGGTGTTTGGTCAAACTCTGGACTTGATGATCTCGGAGATCTTTCCCAAAACTAATGATTCTATGATTCCATGAGTCTATGGATTGGGTTGACAAAGACTCATCTACAAATTTAAAATTTCTCTGGCCTGATACATTGCCCTTAATTTAAAAAAATTGGTATATAACATCCCAGCACATGGTGTTTCCATGGTTTGCACGCAAACCATGTTAGATGCACGCAAGTTCACTTCACACCTCAGTTCATACCCATCATGAAACAGTTAATAGCAAGATATTAATTGTTTACAGAATTTCTCTTATAGCTTGCCAAAGGATTGGGGTGTTCTGCAAATGTATGAAATGAGTTTTCAGGTGGGACAGTTTCATTATGACCTTACACTTGTCTTTCAACATACTCTTATCTGCCTAACCAAAATCTTCACATATTCCAGAAACACTTGTAGAATTTCATTTTGTTAATTCATCTGTTTATTGTTGGATAGTGTAAGACAAATATTTCTTTCAAAAGAGGATATATTTGCAAACCATTCATATGTGAGTGTCACAGATTTTCAAGGTGAATTGAAAAAAGAAAACACTGTACAAATATCAAATACTATTATCTGTGGCAAAAAATAATATCATTGATTTTCTCACTAGAGGTTTCAACAAAGATATCTTCCCATTCTGCAGCTGTGCAATTCAACAGGGGTAGAGAGATAATAGTGTATTATGATAATGACATTTTCAAATTTTTTGTGATGTTAAAAAGCATGAAGAGTCTATGAAAAATGTTACTGTCACTCATTTGTTTAATCTAAGAGATGCACTTTAGAGCAGTTTATGATAGCTTGAGGAGTGACTGAAAAAAACTAAACTGTGTCAAAAAAAAGATATAACTGAAAGGCTAATAAAATAATTTAATAATTATCTGAGTATTTAAAACAGTAAAAAAATCCATAAGCATCTTCATTTTGTTCAGGTTATCTTGGTACTACAAAAAGAAACTGTGTATTTAGTATTAAAGCTGTTATTTTCTTGTCTTATTTAAATTATTCATTATAGGCAACCATTATCTTGTTTTGTTTTATAATATACTCACTATGGAGGATAGATATGTTTTAATCTAGTTGCAAATTAATATTTTTAAGTATGTTCTTTTCCCTGTCCTAAAACAATAAGTACCTATGATCATGAGAATTACTTAATGGCTACTGTACTTCCAACTCTCAAATATTCATCTAAATTTGATATCAATTATTTTGCATATTTATGTCTGGGAAATTAATATGTAATAAATCTCAGCTACATCATCCATCTTGGTTATATTTCAGCTTTATATACCTACAGGAACTTTAAAACAATGGTTCCATAAAGAAATGACCAGAAAGTAGCCTCACCTGGGAATACTTATGAGTGGGAAGAAGTGAAAACAATTAGATAACACATCAACTGAGAAAGTGTCTTGATTATATATATATATGTATGTATGTATGTAAAGATATAGTAAGCAAGTTTGTTTTGGATTTTGTTTTCAATGTTTGTAGTTTTAATTTAGATATGAGGTAGTTTAGACTGCTAAACATCTAGTTAGACAGTAAACATCTGCTGAGGAGATTCCATTATAATAACTGCAACTTAATGAATATTTTCTGTTTACTCCATGTCTACTATTAAAATATTATAATCCTAATGTAACAGAAAATGTCTGGGTTAAAAATAAAAACCTACAAACAATTATT
This sequence comes from Passer montanus, assembly GCF_014805655.1. Lineage (NCBI taxonomy): Eukaryota > Metazoa > Chordata > Aves > Passeriformes > Passeridae > Passer > Passer montanus. Next base: position 5,497,899 of record NW_024357613.1, on the reverse strand, counting down.
TTCTTTCATTGAAAAGTTGATTTTGAAAATAGAGCCAGGGAATGGGAACTGATAGGATTCCTTTTCTTTCTTCATATATTTCTTGGAGTTTTTAGAACCCACAGATTGACCCTTCTTTCTGTTGCCTCCTCCCCATCCTGTTTAGAGAAGGTAGAGAGGGTTAGGGAACTCAGGTGACTGTAACTTTTAAAACAAAAACATTTCTGTGGTGATAAAATAAGTGCTTCTCCTATAGCCCGCACCTCATACTTTCCTACAGCATGTAATAACTGTGACTGTCAGTCTTTATTACTGAGTGCTGACTATACTCTAGATTCCTGGAAGGTTTTTCAGTCCCTGTGATGTATGAGGCTGTAGGAAATAGTTTTCCATGGTTCCTCATAATCTGAACATCTACTCCACAGTTAGGTGTAAACCTTCCATGCTGTTTCTGTCATGCCCATGCCTGCAGTATGCATGACACTTGTGAGAAACTGAACTCCACAGAGTGTGTGACAGCTATCTCCTAGGAAGGAATGTCTGTTCCAAAGGACTGAGCTGAATTTTGTCTTGTAAAAGTAAAAGGAAACCTTTGGCATAGTCACAAATGGGCAGGGATAATAGAACAATACAAACCTCACAACTTTCAAGCATGATATCACTAAGCATGCAAGCAGTTTGGTGGCAGAACATTTAGATTGTGGTTCTTGACAGAGCTAAGTGACTGGATAAGAGAGATGTTGTTATGCTAAAACTTAAATTATTCACCCATTCCCAGTAGTATAAATGATGTTAATCAGCATTCTTATGGAAATTTCAGGCATGCTTACACTGAAGTGAGATTGTGATTGCAGTATATTGCATTTACACACAAACTACCTTTAGGATAGATGGATCAAGGTGGCATAATCACAATAGGAATGGGTTCATGCTGAAAAACAAACTCAAAACAAGTAAGACAGAATGCACCCATTCTGAGTTTAGTGATTTTCCTTTCAACTGGTAAAACTAGAACTTGAACTGGTTGTTTTGTTCATTGTGTACTAGTCAGATACAGCCTCAAACCTAGATATCTTTCCTGTTATATGTGGCTTTCTCCTTCCAATAAATATTCTGCTACTGAAAGAAGTTCTAAATTATCTCAATTTTGTACCTAGGTTTTGAATATGATGGTGTATTCCTAACAATCTTTGTCTTTTGCTTAGGCCAAGTACACAGAATATGAAATAATGTTGCCAGATAAATAGAACTGTCTTGGGATTATTAATAGCAAAAGAAAAAAAACCAAAAAAAAACAGAAATAAAAGATGGTATCCATGGTCGCTGTGTATTCAGACTGTATTTTTCCTATCTAGAAAATCAAAAGTAACATAGAAGATTATTAATAGCAAAAGAAAAAAAAAAAAACCAGAAAAAAAAGATGGTATCCAAGGTCGCTGTGTATTCAGACTGTATTTTTCCTATCTAGAAAATCAAAAGTAACATAGAAGTATGTCCTGTGGGCATATTTAAAAACACTAGGCAATTCATAGTCATTCCTTTTGGTAAAATGCCCCTGGCATGATGGAGCAAAAAATTTCCTGGCTCAAAATTTTCTTATCAAAGGAGTTATCAGAATGCTCCTCTTCCTTTTGATTTACTTAAAGTCAAAATCAGTTCTATATGTCCCAATATGTTCTAACTGCTTTCATATGTAGAATGAGTAAAACAGACTAAAAGTAACCAGGCAGGAGATTTTACTAAGTTAAAATCTAGTAGGAAGCATTTTCAAGACCAGTTAGATCAGCAGAATTCCAAAATACTAATCTGTATGCAGTGAAGCCTCAATATAAAAAGCTTATGTGTTCATAATTTATGTTTAAACATATCATTATGTGCATAAATCTTTACATACTGAGACTTCAAGGCAGAAAACATATCTATGTATAGATTCTGCAGTAACTCTGGGAGACTGTTAATTTTGTATAGATCCTTTAGAAAAAGGTGTTTTATGCAAATATTCATTTTTATTTTAAACTTTTGTAAGCAGGTAACTGCAATTAGAAATTATTGCTTCCCCTCTTGAGGTTGTTGAACTTGTGCAGAAAGGAAGAAACATCTCTATAATCTATAACAGAAGGGTTTAAAATTATTCTGGCAGAATTTCTCATTCCTGTAAACAGAAGTTAGGATAGGATCAACAAGTAATTTATAGATTATATTCTGTAGATCCTCCAGTCTCAGTTTGTAATAAATAATCAGTTGATAGAGAAAAAAAAGAGGTAGAAACCAACAAAAAAGAGGGGAGAAAAATTCAGATATTTCCATACTGGTCTTTTGCCTTTCTCTCCACTCCCTGGAATACTATGCACTCAGTTTTTGCTTCTCATTTTGGAAGAACATGTTAAAAATCACTCTGTTCCCTCCCTGTTTTCCCCCATGCACAGACTTGTAAGATTGGGGTTTTTTTCCAAGTGCTTTGCCTTTGTATTGAAGGCTGAGATGCGAAGTTTCTATTTCCTCATGTTTCAGAACTTTATTCTCTCTTTCTTTTATTTTTATTTCTTTTTTCCTTATGCTTTATTGCTTCACTCTTATTCATACTAGGTATGAATTTTGCAAATTCATATATAGGTAGGTATTTTGCAAATTCATATATATTGTCTGTGAGTGTTAGAGTTTCTATTTCACTTTTATGGCTTTTTGCTTTTGTTTTGAACAATAAATTCTCTTTAATGAGGATTTAAACAAAATTATATTAAACACTTTAGATTTAAAAATGTAAAAAGAGGACAGGGGCTTCTTACAACACCTCATTGTAGGGCTTGAGTCATCTGTCAGTCATGTGATGACAATGATAGAGAAAATTACCTGAAAATGTCAGAAATCTTTTGCATTTACTTGCTAACATTTTTTAGTTCTGCAGGGAAAACAGCTGTTACATCCAGAGTGTAATCTGGGTGCCTTCATCACATTCTCTATTTATTGCTTCTTACTTTTTATGCTACCTTTGTCATTCACAGTATCAGTGATACTTTTAGCCACTTCAGGTGCTCCTGGGTGGATTTTCCATTGCTGGGACTTGCAGTCCTGTTTGTAAGAAAAAAAAAGCTAGGAGAAAATCTAGACAGAAGAAAGAATATTGTTCATATGCTTCCTTTGTTCTCTTAAGTCAGTATAAACAGAATTGTCAGAATTGTCTACTTGAGTCAGTATAAACAGAATTAAAAATTCCTTGTCTCAAAGTATCAGATTATTAGGTGTACTCAATATTTGTTGCAAAATGAAAACCAATGAATTTAGAACATTCTAAGTCCTTCAGAATTGGAATAAAACTACAGTATTCAATGCTAGCTTTTACATGGGTATAAATTTTTAAATGATTGATTTAACAGCAGCAATATATAATACTTGTCATCCCACATCGATCCTTACTTGTGACAGGATCACTTCTTAAACAGTATAAGGTATAACAAATATAAACATTGCATTAGAAAGGCCCTGTAATCCATTCCAGAATTATTTGTGCAAAATTTTGCAAACCACCAACAGTAATACAAATACTATTGAACTTAAACACTATTAGCTGTGTGTTTCTAATGCAACCTTCATAAACTTAAGCAATTGTAGCCTGTATTAGGCCATGCTTTATTGCTTCTGTCTATGAATTCTTCAGTTAATTAATTTTTTAACTGCTTCAAATAGACTAGAATTGTAAGTGTAAAAATCTGATCCCCAGAAAATATAAATAATACATGAAGAATAGATGGTACTCACTATATTTAGACCAACAGAGACTGTAGAAACAAAATGCAAATCAGTTTAATTAGGAAGCAGCCTGTCAGATCAGAAGACAGCTTAAACTGAGTCCAAGATTATTTCTCTGAATCTAATGTTATTTAAGTTGTTGTTGTTGTTAAATATTTATATGCAGTGTAATGTTTAAAATATTCCCAAAAGATTACAGAATGCGCTTATATTTCCCCAGGCTCTTGTGGACTAATCACTTCCTTCTTCTATCTGACTGAAGCAACATGTCAAGTATGGGGTTTTGCAGAATTCCAGCATAATCAGGATGGTCTGAAATGGTCTGACTTAGGCCCCCGAATACACAAGAGAGTAGAAAATAGTATGCTTTCCTTTCTTTATGCTTCCTGTACAGTCAGTGCAAACACAGTTTACCTCCTAGCACAAAACATCATCCTTTTCTAAGCACAGATGATAAATGCACAAGTCCTTGCAATTTAAATACTTTGAGGATGTCTCTTCTCACTTTTTATTCATGAATGAAGGAAAAGGTGCTTCTGTATTTTGTAATTAGCAGTTCTTTCTATGTTCTATACTGGAATAGCAGCTCTTTATTATAAGTTTTCTTCTCAGGATAAGTTCTAAATATGTAAAAAGAATTTCAAGAAATACAGACTAAGTTAAAAGAAATAATAATAAAATATATACATGTGTTCCAAAGTTTTAAGACTATAAAACATCCATGCATCTCTTCAGCTCCTCACAGCTGATCACAGTGCATTAAATAGTTAAACAGGCAGCATCTCTCTAGCAGATACAGGGGATTTTTTCCAAAGGTAAAAAGTTAATGAAAATGTATTTTATTACTCAGCTGAAAGAAACCCTAAAATCTATAGCCAGTAAGTAGCATTATTATGATAGAGAGAAAAAGAGGAGGGATGCATTATAGAATTGCATTCATATCAACAAAAAGAGGGGATGCCATACCTTTTCATCTATTCTTTTTCTTCCTTTCCTGAGATTTCTTAACCACTTTGATGAAGAGTCTTTTGTTCCTGTTTTCAAAGGACAAGAAAAATTATGGCTTTGTTCTCTACTTAAACATTGCACAAGTCTTAACAGAGAAGGCACTTCTAACTGACATGATTTAATCTCTAACATTCAGAAAATAAGAGCTTACTTCATTGCCATTATTCAATTATCAATGTACATTTAAAAATACCCATTGACAAGCCCTTATGCACAATGTAAAGAAAAAAAAGATTACATAAATGATATGACACCAGCCTTTGAAATATTGAAATGTTCAAAAGCTACAAAATAATAATGTCATTTTAAAATAATGAATTATGATAAAGAAATATATCAAAATATGAGAATTTACATGCTTGTTATCCAAATACACTGAATCTTATCCTTCTGAATTTCTTCATACCTGGTACTGTTAATATATAAGTGCTTGCTGAAAGGGGTTTTAAGTGCCTGAAAATCTATCAAATAAGGACTTTTGTGGGTTGGTCCTGAAGCATAAATTGTTTCTCCCTTGTTTAATAAAGTGGAAGGAAGAAGTGTTAATTAAATATCAGAACTTTTATTAGCTTTATTGTAGCAAGCTATGAAGCAACAGCCTGTAGATTTATGTATATTAGACTAAATCTAATGAAGCTCATTTAAAAACTTATTGGGAAAACATTTCAAAAAATGAAAGAAGAATACTCTTCGACTGAGTATAATATTTGGGCATGAAGAATTTTGAGACCATGGGACTAAATGTGATAGGAATTGTTGCATCAAGTGGCCTGGCTTACTGACAACTCCAGCTGCATCAAGTTTTCTGGATATATAATTGTGTGAGCAAACAGGTTTGTATTTATGTGACCAGTGTGATTGTGTCAAGAAGCAAATGGCTTTTTGACTATTATGGCTGTGAAAGATATAGTTTTTTATGAGCTATTATTTATTCTTATTTGGAATACCTAACATTTCATGTAATAAATTCCATGCTATATTTCTCCTCTGTATTCTCTTCAGGTTCTCCATATAGAGATAAGATCACTATAGCAATTCTTCAGCTGCAGGAAGAAGGCAAGCTCCACATGATGAAAGAGAAATGGTGGAGAGGCAATGGTTGCCCAGAAGAGGAAAGCAAAGAGGCCAGTGCTTTGGGAGTTCAGAATATTGGAGGAATCTTCATCGTGCTGGCAGCAGGATTGGTGCTTTCTGTCTTTGTGGCAGTTGGGGAGTTTTTGTATAAATCAAAAAAAAATGCCCAGTTGGAAAAGGTAAATATTGTCATTACCTGTTTATTTTATATTTATGATCTATTTATATAATACTTTAAGCATTTTGTGATGTTTAGTGAAATGTAGGTGATGCATACTTGTCGTTTATTTTTATAGTAAAGTATTTGTGTAACAAAGGATGACAACAAAATATCCAAAGTTTTACATTTACAGCTTTTAATTTTTCTTCAATGTGTTTAATTGTAGCCAGATTTCAGGACAAGTGACTATTTCTCCTCTTATTCAAGCCTGAAAAAAGACAGCTTTTTACTCCTGGAAGTTCACTGCAGTTAATTTTATGGATGAAGAAGAAATCTGAAACTGTAATGGGAAACAAATTAATCTCCTACAGATAATTCTGATTTGCAAAAGACAAACTCTCTGTAGCTCAAAGTCAAAGTCTAAAAATGTCTCTATAGAAATGTTCTTTATAGGAGTTTATACTTGCAAAGTTGTCCTGGTAACATCTGGAAAAGATTACATCAGCATGATTCTTCTTTTGGTGGGTTTACTACTGATATGATGTCCTGTAATTTCAAACTGACCCAATATTGAAAATCCTCTTGTTAACTTGTTGTGTACTTGCAGTTTTTACAAGCAGAATACTGTAAATGTGCTAAGACTAATAATATATTGGAAAAATTTGTAGCTGAAATTATAATTTTTTGCATAATAATTAAATAAATCTTTCTATATGTATGTGCCCATGTCTAAACCTAAAATAAAATAGTTTATTTTTTGACTATGGCAAAATCTGAATTTTAAACATTAAGGAAACTGTTAGATTTTGCTACGTCTTTTTGATTTTTACTTTTGAGGAGATTGTGACCTATGACAATTTTAAAATTCATGTTTAGAAATGTAATTTAATACAATCAGTAGTAAATCCAAAAGGCATATTTCTATTGGTATTTTTCCAGATGATGCTAGTGAGCTTTTGTAACTTGAATCATTACTCAGAAAATTTACTATTTGTTTTTGCTTCTTTTGAGGCAACTTTTTGGTACTCAAGTTTCCTGTTATAAATATATTGTTAAGAATTTATTTTCTAACACACACTAAGGCAGTGTGAGGTTTCAAGGTCCTAAACACTGTTTGAACATGGGTACATTCATTTAATTGTTGAAGGACTCTTAAGGTCCTCTTCTTTACAATACTGCAGGCTAATTCCTTTTGTTAACATACTATTGGAATGTTATGTTTCTGAAATGAATTTGTAAGGAAAAATAATACTGGTTACTTAAGAAACCCTTGTAAATATAAATAATTTTTCATCCATTCCTAAAATGGATATGAATCTCATATTATCATCAGTAAAATTTGGTTTACCTTTTCTGGACTTTTAGCACACACTCAATTAGAAAAATAGGACTGCTTTGATAATAATTTTGTTACATGAGTCCAGTATTTTACAGGCTATAGATACTTATGTGACAATGGCAGCATGTTGGAAGTTGTGAGGGGAAGCAAACAGAAATTTTCTAATTAAGGATTTGTTTCCTTTAAGTCCTTTAGCTTTGTGGGGGGCGCCAGGGGGAGAAGACTTTGTTTATTTTTGTGCGGTTTGGGTTTCATATTTTTTTTTTAATTTTTCCTTTGTGTTTGGTTTTTTTCATTTGTTTGTTAATTAGTGTTGGATAGAGATAGCAGTCACTGGAGGAATGTGACCTTTCAAAAGCATTTGTATCAGAAATGTTTCATCATCAAGTATTTAGATACTTTTAAAAGTTAGGAATAAATTTGAAGCAGCTGAGTTGAGTTGAGTCAGGCTTCTCTCCTTTCTCTCCTCCTTGCCTCCAAGCACTTACCTTCCATCTCCTCCCTGCTGCTCCCACATACCCTGATATCAGCAGACCACTGAAATTTCACTGCAGTTTTATTTACAGAATGAACTTAAGAGGAAGATGATGCTTGCATCCCTACACATGGCCTACCCCAGCATCCCCTCACCCACCCTTCTTGCAGCACCTGAAGACTTTCAGAAAACATTTTCTTTCAACCTCTCCCGGTATAGCAGATCCCCTTTGCCTAGAAGAGGGAGCAACAGCAGCCTAGGGTGAGATGAGGAATCCTGTCATTTCTCACCACTCTGTACAAGTCCCTGCTGAGATGAGTAAACAGTGCAAATAGTGCTGCTCTAGATATCCTGTGGGGACAGAAGAGGCACCTGTTTTTGGTGGTTTTATCCCTTAGGAATCAAAGTATCATTCTGGCGTAGTGTTTGTCAGTATTTGGAAAGAGGGAAGATCAAAGGTCATATTAAAAGCCAAGGAAAAAAAATTAATCAGATAACTTCAGCTGCTGAGTATATGGAGTATCCTGAGATATAAGTGGACATGCGTGTTTGCTTTTTAATGTGTATCAAATATTCATTTATACTTCCAGCAGGGAGGCAATGCAGATTGAAATTGTATAATATAGATATGGGGGTTTATAATTTTTTATGGCACCCTGCTCTTGGAGCTTACACATATACAGAGATATTGTCTTGTGTGATCTATTTGGAGAAGTGAAATTTTGAAAGGAATCAAGCTCAGAAAAACAGCAGATAAAATGGTGTTATTCACTAAAATAAAAAATGTTGCATCTTGTAAGAAAAGATGGCTCAAAACATCTATGCCCCTGACGTGTTTAAAAGTCAGAAGAAAATGTACGACACTCCTGAGACTTTCTGTGAAACAGATGATTTTATGCCACCACAACACTTTCCAGACAGAGGGAAATTCCACTCTTATTGACACCTATCAAAAGCAAAGATAAGCCTGGATGTTATCACAGTTAGACTGCCAGTCACTGGCACTTAAAGCTAGCTTGCTTGAAAAATACGTATCCTAAATTGCTAACTATTTTCCAGAAAATCCAGTCATTATGAATGTGAATACAGCTATATGTGGATTAAATTCTGCTATCATTTCTAGCCATTCAAAACTCATTGAGCCTTCAGCAGGATGGAACTAGGTATGCTTGTGTAAAAATAGCAGTTGCAAATTTTATTAATTTTGAATGGTTATGTACTTCAAACAATGTGAATCAAGACTCATACCTTAACTATTGTTAGGAGATGAGGTCATACACTTCCTATAGTAAAAATATAGATTCAGTCTCAACATGTACTGAAACAGTAATGTCAACAAAGTATATCTGGAGTTACACAATCAAATCACAGCATAAACATCAATTAAATTAATGTCTCTGAAACAGTTATTTATAATTTATTATAAAAGCAATAAATACAATAAGTACATTAATACTTGTTTATATTTCACATACATTTACAAGGAAGACAAAAACTGTTGAACATTCCATGTTAAATAATTCAATGCTCAGCTGCACAATTGAGTTGAGAAAGATCAGTGTGGATAATTTATCTCACAAGACACAATGATGAGCTCTTGGAAGAACTGTGCCCAAAGCAGAGATCAGTAGCTAGGAATATACATGTGTTAGATACAGAACTGTTTTACTTACAACTGCAGATTCCAAGAACAAGAAATTCTGAATGCTGAGCTGTGACCTGTATATGAGACTAACTATGTCTTTGGAGATGGCACAAATTAATCTGGATGACTCTTGCCTGAAATGAATTGAATACAATAACTTAAAACGCTTTCTGCAAAATGCTCAAAACATGTTTTTATAATGTATGGATAGCAGGAACAAGAATTTATGATCGTAACTGGCTCGAAAATTGATGCAGCTTTAATGAACTGCAGAGTCTTTAGGTTATGGTACAATTTGATCTTACTAGAAATTAAAAGTGGTTTTGCTGTGATTTCTAATAATTCTGAATTTTCTACCTCACACATATGTTTTAGTAATGCCATAACCTGGTGTGTGTTTTGGACTGGATAACTCTTCTAGTTTTGCCTAATACATAGTCTCACTGTTTCCTTCAGAGAAAGTGCTGGGAATGGCAGGGCACATATTCTTGTCTATGGCAGACTGTTGATATTCCAGTTAGTGCCATGGGAAAGGGTAGGAGGAGATGGTAGGTCAGAGGTTGACCTGACTGCATTCCTGCAGAGCAACCACAAGATGGTGCCTTCTAATTTCTGAGAGGGAAATTTAATTGTCACTTTTAAATAAAATTTACGTTGCAATGCTTACCTGTTGTTTAATTGCAGCCTTTCTGAAAATGCTAAAGGCTTGGATTATTTCCCATTGTTTATGATACAAACATCTAATTATGTCATCTACTTGGAAACATGTTATTATCAGACCTTTTTTATCTAGCCAATCTTGACAATAAATGCTCCGTCATTTGCATTTTATAATTGCTTTTGCTGCTGAATGACCTGCTCCTTTATTTTAACAGGCACTCAGAGGGCAGTGAGTAAGCAAGGTTAGAAACAGAAGCCATTTAAAACAATTACTTGTCTTTCCTCCTTTTTTTTTTTTTTTTTAATTGATGTGCATCAATGCATTATGGGTTTATGTCCATTTCACATATTTAGTTTTGTATAGCTCATATTATTATCGGAAATACCAGGGAAAACATTGACCTTGTGAAGACCACTAATACTTAGCATTGATGATTCTCAGTTTGAGAATTTATTGACCTTTCCTTTGATTTTGTGTGTACAGGTTTTTTTTTAAATTATCCTCTGACATTATTTCCATTTTCATACCACCCTTACACAGTGAGTAGATACTACTGTAAGAGTCAGCTGTGTGACAGAAACTACACGTGCACGGCTGAAAACATTAGGATGAAATTCACAATATTGATGAAGGCAGTGCCATGGATATATAGACCATTGCTTGTTGTAAATTGTTGTCCTTGTGCCTATCCTGGTCTGGGTTTCTTTGGAGAGGGTGACATTGGCTGGAGAAGTTATCTGCAAACCTGGTTTTATTGATGTAGTTGTCCCACACCCTTCTCAAGAGGCAAGGAGGGGCCAAGAGCTGATAGGTTGAAACAGCTGCTGCACTGTGCCCATATGCAGTTACTCATCATCCTGATTTTGCTTCTCTCAAAAACTTCTGGTTCTCAGTTTGTTTACATGGAGTCAGTGTAAATGCTAACAAGAGTTAATTTTCCAAAGTCCCTTTATGAGCTGTTTGTACTAGGATAAGTTTCATTCATTATGTCTTACAATGCTGCTTTAGAATTCATTTCAGCCTAGTGTTAATATATAGCTTTTTCTATAAGAAAAGGACTTACAGGAAGAATTTAATAATTACTGAAATATTGTGATGCTTCTTTGTCAGCAGGATGTATAGAAAGTCAGTATTTTAATATTTGTTTAAATTATCTCACCAACAGTGCAAAATCAAATTTCAGTTATTTTATATAAAAAAACTGAAAAGGTTTTAGAATCCTTCTTATTTTACCATAATATTTTATGGTGTGGTGATTTGGGTTATTTTTTAAAATTTTACTAAATTAGTTCTCACTAAATTAATTTTCTTTGCTTTAAAAAAAAAATGCAGTTTTGCCAGTTTTGCTGGAGTTCAAAAACATTCCTAATAGTTTCATATCAAAAGCCTTTGAATTTGGGACAGTAATTTATAATAGTTTTGGAACAGCACCAAAGTAAATCTCAGCCTAGTGATTTTTTTCCAGTGGGAGAGAAGTTCAAAAGATTTTAAAGTTGAAAAGCCTGTTCCTCAGGCTACAAGAAACAAAAGAATGTGGACATTCTTGGTAAATTGAAGTAAAAGTATTGAGAGTTGTATCCCAAGTAGCTGTTATATGAACTACAGTCAGTAATGTAGTTCTGTATTTTTGTGTCACATTTTTTAATGGAGTAACCTCAGAAATTGTAATTTTGTCTGCAAAAAGCAGCAGTTGGGACAGGTCATGGAAGAAAATGTTTTTCCAGCATTAGCACACTGCATTCTACAGATATGCCATTGGAAAATTAGGAACTTTTATCATCCTGTAGTCCCCTGAGCACTGTATGAGTATGTACAAACTTGTATGGTTAATTTGTAAGTGGAGAGATACGTGAATTTCAAGTATTAATTTTAATTAAACACCCTCTTGGAAAACATGCAACTATAGATTAGAGAATATTTTCTAAGGGGTTTCAAAACCCAACAAATCAAAACAAATTCTGCCCAAAACCAAAATCCAATCCACACCCTCAAACATCTTAACAGAAGAAAAAAAAAAGAAAAAAACAAGTTACCAACTGTGGCATTTTAAAGTAATTTGCAAACAATAAAATGCTAAAACCAATAACTCTATTTTTGAGTTTTGATTGCATCTCAACCAGTATCTTTTCGGTAATGGACCTTTTTTCTGAGTTATTTTTAATGTCTTAATTATGTCTTTCAAAAAACAACGGAAAATATAGGAGTGTATGTAAAGTTGACCAATACATAAGTACACAAGTGCACAAGTTCCATATTCCTTCAGTCAAAGATCAGAATTAAATTATAGATATGAGTTATGGAAGTGTTGCTTCCTTCATAGCAAATATGGTTCACTTTCACTCATCAGTAGAAAGAAGAAACACATTAGATGATTATTTTCTCCTCTAAAAGCATTTTTGCATTCCAGTGGAAAAAATGTCAGATCATAAAGCATTCATGTCTTTCTAATAATTTTTCATTGTCTTCCTCTAAATATTACTTTCGCATATAATATTTTAATATTATACATTAAACTTCTGATTTTTAATTGATCAGCTATGCTTTAATTAAATGTAGTGCAAATACAGTTTAGTTCAGCTTATTTATTTACTTTGATTTTTGTATGGTCAGCAAAATAACAACAAGCATTTCTTACTACCTTTTAGATTGAGAAAATATCCTTGACTGTCAGATGAAACCATATAATTGCAGAGAAATGGGTGCTAAAATTTTGATATTATGTACTGCCACATGGCTGTAACAGTGTTTCCATAACAGTAGAAAACCTTGGCATTAAGTTAATACTAACAGTCTCTCTCTGTTCAATATGATTTGAGGCCATGTCAAATTTCTCACTGAATTCATACTATCACACTGGACTATAAAACTAGATTTTTACAGTGAATAAAGTACAGAGGACTTAATGTGAGCAAACTTTAAAAAAAAAGGCTGTTTAGAATTCAGGTAAGAAAGGTTATATTTATTTCCTAAAACATCTCTGTAAAATTAACTATTTATTTTCAAATCATGTTATACAAAGCATTTTAATCCAGATAGATTGGTATCACACAGCATTAATTACATATCATCACCACTTCCTTTCACCATGCTTGGTGATCAACAAACCTGACATTCCTTTGACAAGGATGATGATGGATCAAAGATGATTCAACAGGTGAATGACTCTTCACATCCTGTGGCTGAGAATGCCAGATCTCTGGGGACTGACTCAGTGCAACCAGGATCACCTCTGCTGAAAGGCAGAGAAATATCTGCACAGATGTGATTGCAAAATACACACCCATTAACATTGCAATGGTTATTGTTCTAAACCAGTTAGGCAATGCCATCTATTCTGCTATTTATTTTCTCAGTGACAGCTACATGGCTGAAGTACTATTAATTGATCTCAGTCCTTATTAAACACCTGCTAGTCTTGTGTAGCCATTGTCCAGGGACACGAGACAGCAGTACCATGTTCTGGAAGAAGATCTGGACTGGTGTCACAAGGTTTACATGAGTGGAAATTATTGCCTCTGACTGAAACACTAATGAGAAATTAGTGTCATATAGCACTTATTGCCACTCTGAGTTTGAAAACACAGACCCTAATCTAGAGAAATGTGGGACTGTCAGCCTTTTCCCGAAGAGGTTGAGCTGAAAAATGAGATAGAAGATATCTTCTGAGTGCTTGCCTTTGCCTGTCCACCACAGCACGTGTCTCCCTGGGACTAAATTGCCATCACTCCCCTATTTCAGCCAGGCACTGGAAGCTCAAAATGACTGCACGGTCCTGGTCTGACAATAGAGTAGGACTGTGTATCATCTGCGTGTCGATGACACCACAGCCCAAATTATTTCATTATCTCCTCAGTGGCCTCATATACATGTTGAAAGGAGAGATGACAGGATGAAACCTTGTGGAATCCTGCATGAGAGAGAGCCCTCGGGGCTGATGAGCAATTGCCCTATGACATCCTCTGGGATTTCTCTGAGAGGAAAGAGTGGAACCACACAAGTGCAATCCCTTCTGCCCCAGCCTAGGTCCACAGGTGAGTCAGAAAAACATCATGGTCAGTGCGATGGCCAGAAAGGCTGCTGGCAGAGCCAAACAAAACCACTTTAAAAAAGCTTTCTGCACTAATAGAAGCTCCCCATCAACCACAGGAAGAAGGGTAGTTGTCAGGCTGGAAACAAGGAAAATAGTTTCAGAAGACTTTAAATGAACTCAAGTGTTTCTTTTCTGGAAGTCTCTGTCATCCACCAGAGTGCATTTTGTTTCGTTAGGAAATAAATTTTAGAATTTGAGAGTGGCGGAATTGTTCTTTGGTGGTTTTTTTTTTGTTTGTTTCTTTTATATGGGTTTTTTTTTGACACCAGTTGATAATTTATTTAAGGCAAGCTGGAGTTTTATTGTCCCACTGGGAGACACTTACAATAAACACAAGAAGTGGCCTGCAGTGAGGTCCTGTATGTCATCTAAGTTCATCTCATAACTCTAAAACTCAGCAAGAAAGAAACTCAGCCTGCAGAAAATTGTTTCAGTGTTGTTTTGTTATAGGAAGGGTCAGTCCCATCAGACTTTTGTTGATCTTCTCTGTCAAATAGCTACTAAAAAGTCCTTGAAACAACCAGCATTCACTTACAGGGTAAAGCACCTCACGCTTCATCAAGCTGTCTGGAACTACTCTGCTGGTGGTGATTTTGTAGATACTACGGTGAACACAAAGCTTTATCTGTGGAATTCAAATTTTCACTTTGCTTGATATTATTGTCTTCATTTGAGTGGGCAATGAAATTTCTGTTTCATATAAGTAACATATATTTTGGTCTATAATATATTTTAGTCTTTAAATAACTTCCTAAAATGTTTGCTTGTTCTATTTCTACCAAAATGCCAAATAATTGCTTAATCGAAAATTGAGAATATACTGGTGATGTGTTCAGGTAATTGGTGTGAATTTAGTCTGGAGTGACCTTGTGCGTTATACTTGCTATGAATTTAAACTGTACTGCATCAGAAAAGTCACTGGCAAAATATTTGTAATGTAATTATATACATATATAGAAATGTTTAGTATGCACATATGCAACTTTCAATCTACTGTCATGTTTAAGAATAGATATATAACTAAACAACCTAAAAATTGGATCATTACAAGTACACTTCAACTTCAAAATGCTTGTACTCCAATTACTGTGATATATGATTTCACTTTTTCTGAGGGTATTTTCTCTTTATTTGTTCATCTCTTTGTGATCCTAAGCCAACATTTTGATAGAATTTGTTTTTCTGTCTAGAAGGTTTATGATTGACAGGTTTTCCACACACATATTTAAAATCCCCGAAGGAGAGGCATAGGAATCAGAAAGTGGTTAGGGAGGAGAGTCAGGGTAGGACTGTGCATTCATTCTCAGCTAACTTCAAGACAAAAAGCAGTTTGATTGCTGTGTCCTCCTAGATGGTAGAACAATTACCCATAACACAACAAGACAGTACAGGATTACTGCTGTTACTGGTTTAAGATAATTAAACAAATTTTCAAGTAATGTCTGATAGACAAAACTGGAAGTAATGAAATTCTCAGTAAATCTTAGATCCTCCTATTGAATGCTGATAGTGATCTTTATATTATTTCCATCAAAGAAGGGAAAAATATAAACCAGCAATTAGAGATTTTTTAAAATTTAAAGCACGCTGACTATTAATCACTTAAATCAGAACATTTAGAGAGGTGCAAGCATGCTGTTGTCTCCTCCTGTTGCTCTTTTTACGCTGTTAAAATAAAAATCTATGGTGATAGTCTCATAATTATGTGTCTAACAAATGCTATTATGATTTCTAATTACCTTTCTGAATTCCCATAAAGCGAAATAATGAAAGCAGTGTAAGTATTATCTACCTTTCTTATTAATACACGTGTGCAGAACCACATTTTTTTTTCTCATGCAGTAAAGCCATGCATAAGCTGCCTAACCAGCTTATAAGCAGTGGTAACATTTTTCAAAATTCTCATCTTGATTTTCCATGACTTGTGAGATGTCAGTTGTGGCAAAGACTGTCAGAGGTGTCAGCTACTTCTTTATTCGTCTTAAGGAGATGAACTTTTTTCAGAATTGTTTTGTGTTTGAAGGTTTAGAACTACAGTTCTGATTAAAATGATCTTTTGTACACTTTTTTGTAATGTTTTATCATGATATGCTGCAACAAACCAGAAACACTTATGTGTACTATGTTTTAGAGAGCTGTATGATGTCCTTAAATTCTTCTAGCATTTGATTATATCTAAGATGGCTTGGAGGCAGCATTTACTTTCTGGTAGCATTTAAGAAGACAACTTAAGATTTTGTAAGGGTTAGTGAAAAATCGATAGTAACTGATGTTCTTGTAACATGCCTGCAGTGTGGAAGGTAAGTTGGGAGCAAGAGGTTATTTTCTTTGAATTAAGTGGAGAGTCTTGTAATATGTACTAAAGTGCTCAATTCCATGATGGACAACAGTTTTGAAATGTAGCCTTTCAGTTCTGTAAACATTATGCTGTTTTCCTTTAGCAATTGAATAGAAAGGATCAAGACATTGGATTATCTTTTCTAAAATCACATCTGAAAATGTCTTCTGTTACAAAAAAAAAAAAGAAGTTCTAGTTTTCATGTCTTATTATTCAAAAAATTGTATCCTAACATTGAAAGAAAACAAAGTTTAGCTGTATAGAAAATAAAGACTACAGAGATCAGCATTGAAATTAGACAATTTTTTTTTAATTTCAATTAAAAAAGTAAACCATAAATATTTTCTAAAATTTATTGAATATTACTTTATTAATATGTGTGAAAACTCTTCCTTATATTTCTCAGGTAGAGAACCCAAAGAAAAAAGGTCTGAATCATAAAATCTTACATAACCTTAAAATTATATTTTTAAAATACATTACTATTTCAGTGAGTGAAATTTGAAACCAGCAAACAAACAAACAGAAGATATGTAACAATAGTCTTAATCAGAACCAATACTTTTATTCCCATATGTGCATACTAGATCACATAAAAAATATAAAAAAATAATTTGAAAACATAAAATGGAAGAATATATAAAATAACCTTCTCAAAGTTATGGTATCTGCTTTATTAAGACTGTCACTCATTAAAACATTTCCCTTTGAATAAGTTTTCATATCCACGTAAAATTATCAGATAAAATGTGTTGTCAAGTTTACTGAGATATCATTTTCAGAGAATTTCAGAATGTTGACATGTATCTTCTCACCTCTTGGATGTTGGTTGTAATCCATTTCCTGCTGATATTACTTAAAAATTAATACCCTTTGCAGATTTTTGCAAAGGTTTTGGTGGATTGATTCTATTTGAAAAGGATTTGTTCTAATTTGGCACTCTTCTTAGATGCTTTGGCAAAAAAAAGAAAAGAACACAATCTTTAAAGTTTTAAGAGCTAATGCATCATTGTAAAATTTAGAGGGATTTTGTTCCTCAGAAAGCTAGGTCTTTAATTCCAGAGATGTGAGCCATATCATGGCTACCAGTGGTGTAGCGCTGAGTTGCACCATTTACTTCTTAATGTATTCTCTATGAAATTCCTGAGCTATGTGCTAGGTTCCTCACATAGTGGAAATGCCAAGATCTTCAAGCCTTAGCAATTTAGCCTGTAAGCTATTAGGGAATACTAAATTAAGTCTTGCCCTTTTAAAAAATTTCAGGGTTAATTTCAATTTCAGAATCATAATGGCAGTTTTGATCTTAAGCAACAGCACTTTATTAGAAAAAAGGGAAAGTCTAAGGGAATTGAATATTTTCTTTCAAAGTATATCAGGACAAGGAGGTACAGTTTTCTACTTTCTACACAACGATCAGCAAAAATACCTTATGCATTAAGATCTGACATATTACATTGAGACCATTCAATCAGGAATTTTAGCCACCTCATTCACACACAAAAAAAAAAGCTGTCTTGGATGTCAACCCAGGGCATATTGCAGAGCTCACTTCAGCCAGAAATGCCAAACTTTAGCCTCTGAAGGACACGTACTTGACTCTGAACCAGAGAAATATACCTTCCCTTTGGATTCACAGCTTAAACTTTTCTTAGTTGTAGGTGGTAAAATCATTTCTGCTGTAAGTTGAGTAGGAATTATTCCTTTATTTCAAACTCAGCAGGAGAAAGAAATGCTTCAAAGGAAGTGTATCACACCCAGAGCAAGATTATAGTTTCCTTCACTTTCTACCTGCCCATTTCCTTATTCATGCAAAGGGTTAAGGAAGAGGGCATTTGTTCAGGCTTTGTTGGATTCATGCTCAGTTCTAATTCCTAATTAAGATAACTCATATTTGCACTCTGGAATGGAATTTTATGTAAAACTATTCTCAGTGAATAGTTTTATGTAAATAATAACTTTATGTAAAGTTCTCAGTGAAACAGGAGCTACTACTGAAGCCTTTCCTCTGCTGCTGTGTGGTCTCACACCTAATCTACAGAACAGCTCAAGTTTCCCCTGTCTCCCTTTCTCTCTCTATGCCTCTGTTAACTGCTACCATGCCAAGTGGAACAGGATTAGTAAGCAGCAACTGCAAATGACTTTACCTTGGAATGGTCTAATGCCTGTAGGTTATTTATAGCTGTTTACTGAGACACAAGCTTAAATCTCTCTGGCAGAAGATGTTATTATATCGACATTCTTAAATGTGACTCATGTTCAGCCCTAATTCTCCAGCTGAATGCTTGCTGCACTGAAGAAAAGGGTATCTGCCACATATTCTTCTTTAGCAGTTGCCACACTTTTTAAGGAACTTGGCTTGTTAGGTTCCTTTCAGAGCATACCTATTGGATTGATAACCATGCATGGAGAACTGGAATGTGAATTCTAATAGGATCCACAACTAAGCCAAGCGCCAATGTGTTTCACAGAATTTCTACTATCGCCAAATGACAAAGCTGTAAAATTTAATGGGAAAAGCTGAGTGCCTTCCTGTTTTCAGCCCAGGAGGTTGGAAGCTGAATGCAGATTTCATGAATGAAGCTTCAATCTAGGTTCTCAGTGAACTAGGTAGGGTGAGATGTTTAAATATTTTCTGGATCTAATCACCAAGCTTCAGGTTTGTATGAATAATGAAGATATAACAGTTCAGAAATAAAGCATGGTTTTTATTTGAAAGCCAAATGAGACAATTATATATTGACTACCACTAATCAAACAAAATCAAAAAATGGTCATGAGATAGTTAGAGTAATTCTAGGTGCTTTGGCTTTTTGGTTCTTGTTCAACAGGTTGTTTGTTTTTCATTTGTTCATCTGCCTTTTTTTCCTGATCATGTCCCTGGCCTGGAGATTAGTTGTTAAGAGAGAAAAATGCAAAGGGTTAGACCACACCTCAAATTTGCTTTGGCTGAGAGCAATTGTCAGAGGCTTGTTTTAACTTCTCAGATTCTGGGATTATTTAGTTAGTATATTTCTCCATTACCTGGAAAATGCATAAGTTAAACTATGATGCAGAGCCCAAAAGTGAGAAGTTTTTTTCTTACTACCATATGTCATTTGATACTCCAATTCTCACACTGAAGGAGGTTAATTGCTCAACACACCATTAGCAGTTGAAAATTGAGTCAGACAGACTGAGGGAATAGAGAGATTTTATTTTACTTTTAAAATTGCTTGCACTGCAAATTGGAAAAAGAGCTTTGAGTATTTGATGTAAACATGTTAATAAATATTTTAAATAATACACTTTTCATTAAGATCAATGAAACTGAATCGCTGTTGTGTTTTGTTTTTTTTTTTAAACACATACTCCATAAATGATAATCAATAGTGGTAAAAGTGTTTATATAGAGATGATATAAATTATGGAGTAAATATCAGTTTTCAGTAATAGATCTAGATTTTAACAGTGTTTAAAGATGAATTTAGGTAAACTTCCTATACTAAAACTTCATTTTTTGTGGAAGATCTCTCACTTTATCCCATAGAAATGCAATTATTATTTTGAAATATGGCTGAGGAGATTCTGCTTAATGCCTAACAGATATGTAACATTCAGATACTGTACTCTAAAGCTAACATGTTGACAGAAAATCTGCTTGAAGTAGTTTTTATGTAACATATGCATCCAGACATAGTACCTGCCAGAAAAACAATTGTACAGGCAAGGTGATTTTTACACTGAGTCATCATGGTTTGATAAGTAATTTTAATTATTATTAAATAGTGATATGCATATACAGTGATGCATATAATAAGGCCAGCAATTAGTTTTGAGCTTTGTTTGAGATTGGGACAAAGTAAAGAATGACAAGTGTGTGCCAGTACAGTGAATCTGTTTCTAGACATTGAAGTTAGTAATTTCTTACAGCTATTTCTTTTTCTTGTTCCTTTATTTCCTTCTGTAGAGGTCCTTCTGTAGTGCCATGGTAGAAGAGCTAAGGATGTCTCTGAAGTGTCAGCGTCGATTAAAACACAAGCCACAGGCCCCTGTTATTGTGAAAACAGAAGAAGTTATCAACATGCACACATTTAACGACAGAAGGTTGCCAGGCAAAGAAACCATGGCATAGAGCTGGGAAGCCAAATAACCCAAGCACAAACTGTCGTCTTTTTTCCAAACAACCTTGCGAGAATGTTTCCTGTGGAAATATGCAACAAGTGCAAAATAAAATGAGTTACCTCATGCCGCTGTGTCTATGAACTAGAGACTCTGTGATCTCAGCAGTTGCAATGGCCAGACTCGAATCACAAGCATCATGGATCAACCAAGTTATGCAGGGTTACACTGTTTGTCATGGGTTTTCACCATTCTGAATGAATGAATGTTCCATGTGAGTTTTGTGGCTGGTTTCAAATGCAGTCTCAGTGAGAAGTTACAGGTTCCTTTTGAAGTTCAACAGTTGCCAGAAAAGGGAGAATAAATGCCCAAGATGATACAAACCACAGACGGAGTCTAGTAAAAGTAAAGTCTCAGAACTGTAGTGGAACAAGAAACCATATGTTCTTCTGAACTTCCCAGCACAGAAAAGTTGGTAACTGCTGGTAGACTGAAACTACCAACTGGACAAGGAGATGGATCTTCCTGGATGGAAGAAATGTTAAAAGTGAAGAAACATGAATCCCATGAATAGAAGAATAAATATGAGGATGCTCACCTGCTTTTTTTTTTTAATTGTTTGTGACACTGAACTAAGTAAATAAATAATAATTACAAAAAAAAAATAATTAGCTGGGTTGGAACTTTGATCTAAAAAACCAACAAAAATATTTCCAGAATTTTGACCCAATTTTTAGAGGAATGAAACCTTCCTTAGTACAAAGGAATGTATCTTACAAACTTTAGATATAAGCAATTGATTTTCTTTTCTATAATTGTGAAAAGAGGGAGGGGGTGGGAAGCAGTGCATTTCACACATAGAGGGCTTGCATTTTAGCCTGAATGGGTTTTGAAACACTTGTTCCTGCTACTAATTGAATTCAATGGAGCCTGTGCGATTCTCGCTAATGTTGGAAGAGGGATGGGTCACCTAAAAGAAGTGAATGTCAAGAACTCAAAGGAGGACTGCATTTTTCAATACAGTCACAGTACTAAATGAACAATATTCTTGAGCAGTTTTTTTTTTTCCAAAAAAAAAAAAATGTTCAGGTTTATTTGTGGAAATGCAAGATTTCTATGAAAATAGTTTTTGTATGGAAATTTTTGTAATACTTTTTATCAACAAAATAAGAACATGTGTTTCCGTCAGGGGTGTGATGCCAAGCATGAGTGGTAGTGTGTGTGCACCACCAACGTTTGGTGAAAACTATTTTTATCATGAAAAAGGAATCTTAGAAGAGACATATTTTCAAGTTATATAATATAAAAAAATAGGTGCACTACCACCTCTGCTTACCATGCTACACCCCTGGTTTCCACTAAGCTGATAACATGTTGTCATAAACAATTGTGTGTAAATGGTAAAAGACACAGACCTCTTGACCACATTGTGATAGAAGTTAATATGCACTCAGTTTGCTGTTTGAATCCAATGCACAAAATTAAAAAAAAAAAAAGAAAAAAAAGAAAGCATTAAATTTATGTCAGTTTTAGTTGGTTTGGTTTTGCTGCGTGATTTGAGCAACATATGTGCAGTACTTTGTGTCAGTACTGGTACTTAGCTTCAGCTTAGTGCCCTATCCTGATGATTCTTGCCACTAAATTTGTGATGAGAGAATTTGCTGGGATTTCTGACAGAAGCCATTACATCACATTTTGATAATTGCAGGATTTGGCTCTTAGCTGCTTCAAAGCTAACTTATATGTCCTGACTATGGTGAGTTCCTGGACATAACATTTTTAAATACTGCCCTAAAGATGCTGAATCTTGCACCTCTGTCTACTGTAAATTTATTTGTATCTCAACAAGAAATGTATAGTATGGACTATGTAGAAATGTTATGCCAACCAAAAAAGATTATTTAGATGGTCTTTACATGGAAAAAAATTTTACTTTAACTCCCCAAAACATTAAAATACCCCCCCCCAATCATTGAAGTAGTCATAGATAATAAGTCATCGGTGAGTAAAGATGATGGCACAGAAATATATAATCCAAACTGTAGAAATTATATAATGAAATTTGGGGGTAAATGGGAGGTTTGTGTCTACTACCCAGTTATCATAAATCTTCATAGAGATTGAGCTGGCCATTTCCATTGTGAGCAGGGACTGAGAAAGCAAATTCTCTTATATTTGTGAGTTTCATCCCCATTCATGTGATAACAAAGAACAGGTTATCTTTGTCTGAAGTATAAAGAAAATAAAAACACTTTAAGCAATTTTTCTGGAAATGAGTAAACATACATAATTTATATTTAAGTTAAATCTTTGCAACACAGAGGGGAAAAGAGTAACTGTCATAACACAATGAAAACTCCTAATTATGATGGCTTGAAATGGAAAAAATTGGCTATTGCATTTGATTGATGATTTACAATAAAATTTGTAAAATCATGTAATAAAATGCTGTATTATATTCAAACACATTCTTCTTTTCTCCGTTGAGGATGTTGAAATAAGCAGGATTTCATTCTCACCTTAGTGCTCAAGACTAATTATCATTAAGCTTTTTGTGAGCTAAAGTAACAGTGAATGCAGAATATGTCCCAAATATTTTATTGAGTCAAAGCTTCCCAAGGAACAAAACTTCTATCACTGAAGTAGTATAGCTTAATTAAGATTTTGGTCAGAATTTCAGCCTTCCATTATTGAGGGAAATATGCAAAGTAACTGGAGATTTTTATTAACAATCAAGACTAGAAATGCATGGTTCCACAGATTCACAGTAGTACAATGGTTTTTTTTTTCAACAGTCATACACTAACTCATGTTGTTACTTTGTTTTGCAATAGTAATTATTTCTGTATTAAGACATTTACAGAAAATTGACTAATAAAGACCTGACCCCCAAAAGAGTAGAAAATACTACTGATAGTTTTATACTTGAAAAGGCTCAATTCCTTTAAATTTCTTCACATTTCTTCAAAAGCTTCATTTTCGTTTTACTGCTGCTGCTGCTGTAATAAAAAAAAAAAAGAATCCTGAATTCTGTAGAAAAATTCATTGTTTAGAAAGGCTTCTGAAAGGCTTATTCCAAAATTCAAAAATTTTCATGCTGTATAAATTTCTCTACTGTCATTAAAACTGATGGAACTTGCCAGCAAAAATCAAGAGAGGATCTGGCCCACGAAGATTCAGAATCCATATAAAACTGCTTTATCTGGTCTCATAAAACAGCTTAATTAGTCTGCTGATTTCTCAGGATAGGATGATGGGTGCTTCTCTGACTGACCTTAAATGTCACTCTAGAGAAGAGTTTTAAAGCAGTTATAGCTCAGTGAAATGGCACTGCCTGTTGGATGATAATTGGAGAAAATTAAACAGAACTTTTTTCCCCATGTTTGTTTCAATGAAAATAGACATCTTTAAGACACAAAAGACACTCTATTTATATCTTCAGGTTGCCTCAGCATGGTTGTATAGCAATAGATAACTAGAAAAAAAGGACAAAACCCCTTTTATGTTGTTGATAAATGTAATTTGTGGAGGACTGGTAGTGAAAATAATGAGCCAAATGGTTGGATGAAATCAGGTGATCTCTGGTGCTTTACAGTAGATGAGGATTTGTCCAATTATAGACATCAGCAAGCCTTTTTAATGGTATTCTCCTTTTATACAAACAGAAGTACAGACACATACAGGGAGTATCTGGGAGATTTTATATATGATATTTCTTTCTGAAATTTCTGTCTCAATTTTCAGTTGAAGAATTCAGTATAGATTCGAAATAACCTTTTCTTTCATTTTGTTATTACTTGAGGCTCTGTTCATTAATCTTTCCTGATTTCATCCATAGAATGTTCACAACCCCCAAAATAACAGTTTAGTCCTACTACACTAACTTGTTAATATTTCAGAATTGAAAAAAATACTTTATCAGGGAAGAAAATATATTGTGCCAAAATCCAAAGCCTCAATAGGAGAAATGCCCTAATATTCTACAAAATCAAAATATTTTCAGGGAAAAGGAATAATGAGCAGAGGTAAGATCATACTAAGATGTAAAACATTATGCTATAAAATAGTGGTTTATTATTTTATTGATGTTAAGGATATTAGAAAAGTGGGAAGAACTTCAGACACAACTTCACTTAGTCTCCAAATACATCAACAAACAAAAAACATGATAACTGAAATACTCCTTTGAAACAAGTGCGAGAACTCCTACTTAAGAGGAATCAAGGTTTTATCCAATACAGCCCCAAATATGTACAGATATAATATTTAAGGCAGAACTAGGTGTACAGAAGCGATCGTGTTTCTGTCAGAATTTCAAGGATGTATTGGAAAACAAAGGGTGGCTGAGGTTGGCTTCTCCTGCTTTGAAGATCATTGCTTTCCAACCTCAAACATGCTAGTGTCCTGTTCTCTTCCAGTCTTGCCTCTCTGCCTTCCTACAAGCACGTCTGAAAGTGTGAAATTTATTTTCAAAGCCCTTTTCTTCTGGCCTTCCTTTAAAAATAGTTCTAATTAAAAATAAAGTTACTCAAACACCTCATCTCCCCAGTTTGTATTCACTAAGATAAAAACATTAGCATTTCATGTGACTGTAATCTAATTGTCTTTATTTTCATTTACTACCCCTCTCTGTCCCCTGCCTGTGTTATCTTCTCCTGTTGTTCTTGTACTTGCCTAGACTGTAAGCTCTTAGGGGGCAGGGAATCTGTCTTTGATTTGTTCTATGTAGCACCATGAACTATGGAGCTATATAAATAATAAAACAATGTAGATCTTCTTAAAT